>NC_082712.1:180535897-181157563 GCF_030144855.1 Hypanus sabinus
GAGAAACACACATACAGAGTCACAAACAATGATATGCACATACACAAACACATTTCAACAGATGCACAGAAACACATGTAGGCACATAGACGCAGAAACACATGGTCTGGTGCCTCACCCTCCTCACCATCTGGACTGTCTGAAGGTCTTTTTCAGAGTTTTTCTCTCCAGATCAGTTTAGGTGCTTGTCAACGTGGACACTATGCATCTCCCATTTCCCTGTGACTCTCTAGACCACAACCAAACCTGTTCACTGTCTGGCATGAGTCTCCGTTGACTGCTTTTTGGTATGTACCTCGAAATCCAGAGATCTTGATAACCGCAATGTGTCTCCATCCACGTAGACTATCTGAGTGCCGTTCTGTGGCAAGATGGAGATGGGCTGTTTCGTTATTGTGATATTACTGATCACTTGGCCCGGGGGTTTATTCTCCTCCACTTCAATCAGTAACTCAGGAACACAACATTCTGAAGGAGCAGAAACAAGTTCCAGTCAGACAAACCACTTCCACTGCAGTTGCTGAACATCTGCATAAATAACTAAAAACACCCAGGAGGTCAGGTAGCATTCATGGAGAGAGAAACAGCTCCCTGGCTTCCTACCTTCCTCCCTTTCCCCCCTGCAGGCTCCACATTCCAGCAAATGCCCAGGAGGCCGGGCAGTATCTGTACAGAGAGACATAGCTCCCCAGCTTCCCTACAGAATCTGAGTCACACATCCCCACCCTCACCTCCTCCACTTCCCTTTCAGCACCACAGCTGCAGAGGGCTGTAGACTCAGTCAGATCCATCATGAGCACAACCCCCCAATTATCAAGGTCATTTCGATAGGCGATGCCTCAAGGCGGTGGTATCCATCACAAGCCAGGACTCCACCTTTGGTCATTACCACCATGAGGGCGGACGTACAGGAGCCTGAAGACACACACGTAATGCTTTAGGAACTGGTTGCATCACCGTCTGGTCTGGGTTGACTCAGAATCAGAAAAGCTGCAGAGGGTTTTGACTCAGTCAGATCCATCATAGGCACTAGACTCCCCAGCATCGAGGACATCTTCAAAAGGCGACTCCTCTAAAAGGTGGTATCCATTGTTGGGGACCCCCGACAACCAGGACGTGCTCTCTTCTCATTGCTCCCATCAGGAGTTTGGAGACACACACTCAATGGATCAAGAAAAGCTTCTTTCCTTCCACCATCAAATTTCTGAATGGACAATGAACCCATGAACCACCTCACTACTTTGATCTCTTTTTACACTATTTATTTTTATGTCTTGTCATAACCTACCCTACTCACTTTCCACCTATGACCGTGTGGCTAAGTACAGCTCCAACACCATTTACAAGTTTGCTGATGACACCACAGTTGTGGGCTGTACCACAGGAGGTGATGAATCAGCATACAGGAGGGAGATTGAAAACATGGCTGAGTGGTGTCATAACAACATCCTCTCACTCAATGTCAAGAAGACCAAGAAACTGACTGTAGACTTCAGGAGAGAGAAACCAGAGGTCCATGAGCCAGTACACACTGGAGGATCAGAGGTGGAGAATGTCAGAAACATTAAATTCCTGCATGTTACGATCTCAGAAGTCCTGTCCTAGACCCATCAGATAATTGTGAAAAAAGCATGACAGTGCCTCTACTTCCTCAGGAGTCTGGGAAGATTCGGCATGTCATCAAAAACTTTGGCAAACTTCTACAAATGTGTGGTGGAAAGTGTGCTGACTGGCTGTATCAAGTCAAGTTACTTTTTATTGTCATTTCAACCATAACTGCTGGTACAGTACACAGTAAAAAGGAGGCAACATTTTTCAGGACCATGGTGCTACATGAAACAATACAGAAACTACACTGAAACTATGTAAAACAACACAAAAACTACACTGGACTACAGACCTACACAGGACTACATAAAGTGCACAAAACAGTGCAGGCATTACATTAAATAATAAGCAGCACAATAGACACAATAGAGGGCAGTAAGTTGGTGTCAGTCCAGGCTCTGGGTATTGAGGAGTCTGATGGCTTGGGGGAAGAAACTGTTACATAGACTGGTCATGAGAACCCGAAAGCTTCGGTGCCTTTTGCCAGATGGTGGGGAGAGTATTTCAGCCTGGTATGGGAACACCAATGCCTTTGAGCAGAAAATCTTACAAAAGGTAGTGGATTTGGCCCAGTACATCATGGGTAAAGCCCTCCCAATCATTGAGCACATCTACGTGAGAAGCGGCATCCATTATTAGAGATCCTCACCATCTAGGCCATGCTCCTTTCTTCTGCTGCCATCAGGTAGAAGGTACAGGAACCTCAGGACTCACACCACCAGCTCCAACAGCAGCTACTACTTCTCAACCATAAGGCTCTTGAACAAAACAGGATAACTTCACTCATTTAATGACATTTTTATCTCATTATTTCATGCTCTTGTCATTTTTGCTATCTGATTTCTGAATGGACATTGAACCGATGAACAATACCTCACTACTCTGTATTTCTGCTTTTACACCATTTCATATATACATACTTACTGTAATTCATAGGTTTTTTTATATTATCATGTATTGTATTATACTGTTAACAAATTGCAATGTTAACAAATTTCACAACATATTCCAGTGTTATCAAATCTGATTCTGATCCTGATGATCATGTTGCAGTGCTTTCTTGTTGCTGTTTGGCATGATTTGTTAGGTTTGGTTGTGTGTGAGGAGCTTTGAATGACTTCCCTGCTTTCTGTGTTTCGTGGCTCTCTGGAGAACACAAAACTCAGAGATGATTACTGCATACAGAATCAGGTTTAATATCACCGGCATACATCATGAAATTTATTATCCTTATATTGAATAAGTAGTGCAAATAAAAGGAAATAAGCAGTGTTCATTCAGAAATCCAATGGCAGGGGCGAAGAAGCTGTTTTGAATTGCTGAGTGTGCGCTCATTGTGGTAACAATGTGAGGAGTGCAAGTCCTGGGTGGGGAGGGGGCTCCTTAACAATGGACACTGCCTTTTTGAGGTACCACTTCTTACAAAAGTCTTGGATGCTGGTGTTGACTAACTTAACAACTCTTTGTAGCTTACTTCGATCCTGTGCAGTAGACCCCCTCCCTTCATACCAGTAGGTGATGTAGCCTGTCAGAATGCTCTCCACAGTGTCAGTAGAAATGTTCAAGTGTTTTAGATGACAAACCACATCCCCCCAAAGTCCTAATGAAATATAGCCACTGTCTTGCCTTCTTTATAGCTGCATCGATATGTTGGGACCAGGTTAGGCCCTCAGAGATATTTGCACCCAGGAACTTGAAATTTCTCACTCTCCACTTCCGATCCCTCTATGAGGATTGGTTCATGTTCCCTCATCGTATCCTTCCTGATGTCCACAATCAGCTCTTTAGTCTTACTGATGCTAAGTGCAAGGTTGTTGCTGCAGCACCACTCCAGTAGCTGGCATATCTCTCTGAGATTCCGCCAACAATGGTTGCATCATCAGCAAATTTATAGATTATATTTGATCAGAATTGTTTCTTAACTGTTGAACTAGCCCTCCACAAGTTATATCTTCTTTTTTACAGACCTGGGTCGCTAGACTTGAATCCCACAGATCTCCCTCACAGCAGACTGCAATCCTCCTGATTTATCCATGGGTAGTACAGTCAGTTCTCAAGAGCACACACTCATCCACGCAAGCTTTAAAGAAGTTGGTGACATATTCATTCAGATCCAAAGATGAATCCCTGAATACAGTCCAGTCCACCGATTCAAAGCAGACCTATTGGCACTCCTGTGCCTCCCTTGTCCATTCCTTCTTCTTCCCCACTGTTGGTGCTGCAGTCTTCAGTCTCTGACTTTTCTCAGGGAGTACAAGTACAGCCAGGTGATCAGACTTTCCAAACTGGGCGTGATAGCACAGTAAACATTTTGGATGCTGGCATAACAGTGGTCCGGCATGTTGGTTCCTCTGTTACTACAAGTGTTTTGTTGGAAATGATTATTAAGAGACATTTTCAAGCTGGCCTGTTTAAAATCCTGCAGAATGATGGGAAAGGCATCAGGACAGGCAGATAGACAGATACTTCATTGATCCCGAAGGAAATTACAATGTCCCAGTAGCATTACTAGTGCACAGATATGCAAATAATAGAAGAGGAGTAAGAAAGAATGAAAATAAGTTACCTCAAATTGTCAAACAGGAGGGGGTCGTCATTTCCCTGGCTATAGGTCGACTCATTATGGAGCCTTATGGAATGGGCCGACGACGATGGTGGTGGAGGCGGATACATTAGGGTTTTCTAAGAGATTCCTGTACAGGTACATGGAGCTGAGAAAAACAGAGGGCTATGGGTAATCTGAGGTAATTTCTAAGGCAAGGACATGTTTGGCACAGCATCATGGGCTGAAGGGCCTTTATTGTGCTGTAGGTTTTCTATGATTCTATGTCTAACATACTAAAAGCTTTTTTAAGTGTATAAAAGGTAAAAGAGAGTTGAAGGTAGGTATAGGACCAATACAAAATGACACTGGAGATATTGTAATGAGAGATGCAGAGATGACAGGGGAACTGAATGCTTATTTTGCATCAGTCTTCACAGTGGAAGACATTTGCAGAATACCAGACATTCAAGAGTGTCAGGTGTGGTGAACTACGTGTGCCTGTCTGGACACACCCCCTGCTGACTGCTCCTGTGGCTCCTCCCACAGGCCCCTGTATAAAGGCGATTCAGGTCTAATCCTCTGCCTCATTCTCCAGGATGTAATATGATGGTCACTCACTGCTGGTTCCTTCTTCAGTCAATAAAAGCCGATATCTCGCCTTACGTCTCAGTGTGCATCATCAGGGAACTGAGGTTTGTGCAGTGAAAGTTATGACTGAGAAGGTGCTCAGAAAGCTTAATAGTCTGAGGGTGGATAAATCTCCTGGACCTAATGGAATGCACCCTCGGATTCTGAAGGAAGTAGCTGGAGAGATTGTGGAGGCATTAACTATGATCTTTCAAGAATTGCTAGATTCTGGCATTGTACTGGATGACTGGAAAATTGCAAATGCTATTTAAGAAGGGTGGGAAGCAGCAGAAAGGAAACTGTAGACCTTTCGGCTTGACATCAATGGTTGGGAAGTTGTTGGAATTGATTGTTAGAGATGAGATTACAGAGTACCTGGAGGCACATGACAAGATAGGCCAAAGTCAGTATGGTTTCCTGAAAGGAAAATTCTGCCTGACTAACCTACTGCAATTTTTTGAGGAAACTACAAGCAGGGTAGAAAAAGGAGATGTAGTAGATGTAGTGTTCTTGGATTTTCATATAAACATAAAAAGATTGAAAAACTACAGCACAATACAGGCTCGTTGGCAACAGTGTTGTGCTGAACATGTACGTACTTTAGAAATTACCCTGGGTTACCAAAATGAGCTCTATTTTTCTAAGTTCCATGTACCTATCCAGGAGTCTCTTAAATGATCCTATCATATCTGCCTCCACCACCATTGCCAGCAGCCCATTCCACGCACTCACCACTCTCTGTGTAAAAAACTTACCACTAACATCTCCTCTGTAGCTACTTCCTAGCACCTTAAAACTGTGCCCTTTCGTGCTAACTATTTCAGCCCTGGGGAAAAAGCCTCTGACTATCCACACGATCAATGCCTCTCATAATCTTGTACACTTCTATCAGGTCACCTCTCATCCTCCGTCACTCCAAGGAGAAAAGGCCAAGTTCACTCGACCTATTCTCATAAGGCATGCTCCCCAATCCAGGCAACATCCTTGTAAATCTCCTCTGCACCCTTTCTATGGTTTCCACATCCTTCCTGTAGTGAGGTGACCAGAAATGAGTGCAGCACTCCAAGTGGGGCTGACCAGGTTCTTATACAGCTGTAACATTACCTCTCAGCTCTTCAACTCAATCCCATGGCCAATGCACCATATGCTGCTTTAACCACAGAGTCAACCTGCACAGCAGTTTTGAGTGTCCTATTGACTCAGACCCCAAGATCTTTCTGATCCTCCACACTGCCAAGAGTCTTACCATTAATACTATATTCTGCCATCATATTTGACCTACCAAAATGAACCACCTCACACTTATCTGGGTTGAACTCCATCTGCCACTTCTCCTCCTAGTTTTGCATTCTATTGATATCCTGCTGTAACCCCTGACAGCTCTCCACACTTTCCACAAAAGGGACGGGTTGCACTTGAATCCCAAGGGGACCAATATCCTGGTGGGGAGGTTTGCTAAGGCAATTGGGGAGAGTTTAAACTAGAATTGCTGGGGGGTGGGAACCGAACTGAAGAGATGGAGGAAGAGGCAGCTAGTTCACAAATAGAGAAAGCTTGGAGACAGGGATGATAGGCAGGTGATCAAGAAGGAATGTACTCAGACCGATGGTTTGAGATGTGCCTATTTTAATGCAAGGAGTATTATGAACAAATCGGATGAGCTTAGAGCATGGATCAGTACTTGGAGCTGTGATGTGGCCATTACAGAGACTTGGATGGCTCAGGGACAGGAATGGTTACTTCAAGTGCCAGGCTTTAGATGTTTCAGAAAGGACAGGGAGGGAGGCAAAAGAGGTGGGGGTGTGGCACTGTTGATCAGAGATAGTGTCACGGCTGCAGAAAAGGAGGAAGTTATGAAGGGATTGTCTACGGTGTCTCTGTGGGTGGAAGTTAGGAACAGGAAGGGGTCAAAAACTCTACTGGGTGTTTTTTATAGATCACCCAATAGTAACAGGGACATCGAGGAGCAGATAGGGAGACAGATTCTGGAAAGGTGTAATAATAATGGTGGGAGATTTTAATTTCCCAAATATCGATTGGCATGTCCCTAAAATGAGGGGTTTAGATTGGGTGGAGTTTGTTAGGTGTGTTCAAGAAGGTTTCTTGACACAATATGTAGATAAGCCTACAAGAGGGGAGGCTGTACTTGATCTGGTATTAGGAAGTGAACCTGGTCAGGTGTCAGATCTCTCAGTGGGAGAGCATTTTGGAGATAGTGATCACAATTCTAACTCCTTTACCATAGCATTGGAGAAGGATAGGAACAGACAAGTTAGGAAAGCATTTAATTGGAGTAAGGGGAAATATGAGGCTAACAGGCAGGAACTTGGAAGCATAAATTAGAAACAGATGTTTTCAGGGAAATGTATGGCAGAAATGTGGCAAATGTTCAGGGAATATTTGCATGACATTCTGCATAGGTGCGTTCCAATGAGATTGGGAAAGGATGGTAGGGTACAGGAACTGTGGTTTACAAATGCTATTGTAAATCTAGTCAAGAAGAAAAGGAGAGCTTATGAAAAGTTCAAAAAGCCAAGTAATGATAGAGATCTAGAAGATTATAAGGCTAGTGGGAAGGAGCTCAAGAAAGAAATTAGGGGAGTCAGAGGGCCTTGGTGGACAGGATGAAGGAAAACCCCAAGGCATTCTACAAGTATGTTGAGCAACAAGATAAGATGTGAGAGAATAGACCCAATCAAGTGTGATGGTGAAAAAGTGTGTATGGAATCAGAGGAGATAGCAGAGGTACTTAATGAATACTTTGCTTCAGTATTCACTATGGAAAAGGATGTTGGCGATTGTAAGGATGACTTACAACGGACCGAAAATCTTCAGCATGTAGATATTAAGAGAGAGGATGTGCAGGAGCTATTGGAAAGCATCAAGTTGGAAAAGTCACCGGGACCAGATGAGATGTACCCCAGGATACTGTGGGAGGTGAGGGAGGAGATTGCTGAGCCTCCAGCATCATCAATGGGGATGGGAGAGGTTCTGGAGGATTGGAGGGTTGTGGATGTTATTCCATTATTCAAGAAAGGGAGTAGAGATAGCCCAGGAAATTATAGACCAGTGAGTCTTACTTCAGTGGTTGGTAAGTTGATGGAGAAGTTCCTGAGAGGCAGGACTTATGAACTTTTGGAGAGGCATAATATAATTAGGAATAGTCAGCAAGACTTTGTGAAAGGCAGGTCATACCTTATGAACCTGATTGAATTTTTTGAGGATGTGAGTAAACACATTGATGAAGGTAGAGCAGTAGATGTAGTGTATATGGATTTCAGCAAGGCATTTGATAAGGTACCCCATGCAAGGCTTATTGAGAAAGTCAGGAGGCATGGGATCCAAGGGGAAATTGCTTTGTGGATCCAAAACTGGCTTGCCCACAGAAGGCAAAGAGTGGTTGTATATGGGTCATATTCTGCATGGAGGTTGGTGACCAGTGGTGTCCCTCAGGGATTAGTTTTGGGACCCTTACTGTTCAAGATTTTTATAAATGACTTGGATGAGAAAATGGAGGAATGGGTTAGTAAACTTGCTGATGACACAAAGGTTGGGGGTGTTGTGGATAGTGTAGAGGGCTGTCAGAGGTTACTGTGGGACATTGATAAGATGCAAAAATGGGTTGAGAAGTGGCAGATGAAGTTCAACCCAGATAAGTGTGAGGTGGTTCATTTTGGTAGGTCAAATATGATGGCAGAATGTAGTATTAATGGTAAGACTTTTAATGGTAAATGGTAAAAATTATACAGAGGATGGTGAGAGGCTGCAGAGGGATATAGAGGTTAAGTGAGTGGGCCAAGGTCTGGCAGATGGAATACAACATTGGTAAATGCGAGATCATCCACTTTGGAAGGAATAATGGAAGAGCAGATTATTATTTAAGTGGTGAAAGATTGCAGCATGCTGTTGTGCAGAGAGACTTGGGAGTGCTTGTGCATGAATTGCGAAAAGTTGGCTTGCAGGTACAACAGGTTATTAAGAAGGCAAATGGAATGTTGGCCTTCATTGCTAGAGGGATTGAATTCAAGAGCAGGGAGGTCATGCTGCAACTATACAGGGTACTGGTGAGGCCGCACCTGGAGTACTGTGTGTAGTTCTGGTCTCCATACTTGAGGAAGGATATACTGGTCTTGGAGGCGGTGCAGAGGAGGTTCACCAAGTTGATTCCAGGGATGAATGGGTTAACCTATGAGGAGAGATTGAATCACCTGGGACTATACTCTCTGGAATTCAGAAGAATGAGAGGGGATCTTATAGAAACATACAAAATTTTGAAAGGGACAAGTAGGAAAGTTGCTTCCATTGGTAGGTGAAACTAGAACTAGGGGACATTGCCTCAAGATTCTGAGGAGAAGATTTAGGACGGAGATGAGGAGAAACTGTTTTTCCCAGAGAGTGGTGAATCTGTGGAACTCTCTGCCCAGGGAACAGTTGAGGCTTCTTCACTAAATATATTTTAAAAACAGTTAGATAGGTTTTAACATAGTAAGTGAAGTAAGGGTTATGGAGAAAGGCAGGTAGATGGAGCTGAGTTTATGGACAGATCAGCCAGGATGTTATTGAATGCCGGGGCAGGCTCGATGGGCCGGATGGCCTACTCCTGCTCCTATTTCTTAAGTTTTTATTTTCTTATGACTCTTGGCAATGTGGAGGATCTTCGGGATCTTGGGGTCCAAGTCCATAGGACACTCAAAGTTGCTGCACAGATTGACTCTGTGGTTAAGAAAGGATACTCTGCATTGGCCTTCATCAATTGTGGAGTTAAATTTAGGAGCCGAGAGTAATGTTGCAGCTATAAAGGACCTTGGTCAGACCCCACGTGGAGTACTGTGCTTAGTTCTGGTCGCCTCACTACAGGAAGGATGTGGAAGCCATAGAAAGGGTGCAGAAGAGATTTACAAGGATGTTGCCTGGATTGGGGAGGATGCCTTATGAAAATAGGTTGAGTGAACTCGGCCTTTTCTCTTTGGAGCGACGGAGGATGAGAGGTGACCTGATAGAGGTGTATAAGATGTTGAGAGGCATTAATTGTGTGGATACTCAGTGGCTTTTTCCCAGGGCTGAAATGGCTGCCACAAGAGGACACAGGTTTAAGGTGCTGGGGAGTAGATACAGAGGAGATGTCAGGGGTAAGCTTTTTACTCAGACATTGGTGAGTGCTTGTATTGGGCTGCCAGCAACAATGGTAGAGGTGGATATGATAGGGTCCTTTAAGAGACTTTTAGATAGGTACATGGAGCTTAGTAAGATAGAGGGCTATAGGTAAGCCTAGTAATTTCTGAGGTAGGGACATGTTCGGCACAACATTGTGGGCCGAAGGGACTGCATTGTGCTGTAGGATTTCTATATTTCTATGTTTCGTGAAAGGAAAGTCCTGCCTGACTAAACCTACTGTAATTTTTTGAGGAAATTACAAGCAGTAGGAGATGTAGTAGATGTGGTGTACTTGGATTTGCAGAAGGCCTTTGACAAGGTGCCACACAGGAGGCTGCTTAGCAAGATAAAATCCCATAGAATTACACGGAAGTTACTAGCGTGACTGGAGCATTGGCTGGTTGGCAGAAAACAGAGAATGGGAATAAAGGGATCCTATTCTGGCTGACTGCCAGTTACCAGTGGAGTTCCACAGGGGTCGGTTTTGGGACCAGTGCTTTTTACAATGTATGTCAATGATTTGGACTATGGGATTAATGGATGTGTGACTAAATTTGCCGATGATACAAAGATAGGTGGAGGAGTGGGTAGTGTTGAGGAACCAGAGAGCCTGCAGAGAGACTTAGATAGTTTAGGGGAATGGGCAAAGAAGTGGCAAATGAAATACAATGTTATAAAGTGAATGCTCATGCACTTTGGTGGAAGAAATAAACAGGCAGACTATTATCTAGATGGAGAGAGAATTGAAAATGCAGAGATGCAAAGGGACTTAGGAGTCCTTGTGCAAGATACCCTAAAGGTTAACCTTCAGGTTGAGTTGGTAAAAGGCCTGAACAATTTAGATATGGCAAAGTTGTTTCCCTTGGTAGGGGAGTCTAGGACAAGAGGGCACAAATTCAAGATTGAAAGACGTTCATTTAGAACTGAGATGTGGAGAAATTACTTTATTCAGAGGGTGGTAAATCTGTGGAATTCTTTTGCCACAAGCGGCTGTGGAGGCCAAGTCACTGAGTGCATTTAAGGCAGAGGTAGATAGATTCTTGATTAGCCAGGGCATCAAAGTGTTTGTGGAGAGGGCAGGGGATTGGGTATGACTGGAATAATTGGATCAGCCATGATTGAATGGCGGAGCAGACTGGATGGGCCAAATGGCATACTTCTGCTCTAATATCTTACGGTCTTATGGTCTAACTTTGACAATATCCTCTGATTGTATTGAGGAAGAGAGCGAGACCACTTTCCCTCTGGAGCAGTGAACAACAGGACACTGCACACAAACACCTTATCCGGCTGCAGCGAGAGATCCACCACAGCGGTGAGCAAGAGTTGGGTCCGTGCTGAACCCACGCTCACGTCAAGCTTTCAATCTTCCTTGATGCTTTAATCATTGAAATTAAGTCAATCATGGTCTCTAAGCTCAAAGGCAGCTTGTACTCACCTCCAGGCATTTACCCAGAGGCAGTAAAGTGCTAGGTCACTCAGTTGATCTCCAAACTGTCAATGGCAAGTTCCAACAGTTCCAAACACATTTAAGATAAAAAGTAGATGTAAAAGAAGTGAAATAAGCAGTTTCCTGGATGATCTGAAAGATGTTGCCAGCAGAAGCATTGTACGCTGCCACCATCTTGACCAGTGAGGGATTTATAGGGGTCATTATGGCAGTTACTTTACACAAAGAGCGATGCGTATTTACAACGAGTTGCCAGAAATAGTGGTTGATATGAACACATTAGTCACATTGAAAAACCATCCAGATCAGTACATGGAGAGTAAGGATTTAGAGGGGGCTTGGGGAAAACATGAACAGCTGGGACTCACTCACTGGGCAACACAGTCAGCATGTGGACAGGCCAATGAGAGAAAGGCCATATTACATTTCATACAAGGCAATGCACCTGGCTTATGTCCAAATAAGGGTGATGGGCTTAACAACAAGTTGACATATATCTTGGTGGGTTATTGTTTCAGAGAAAATGACCACAGCTCCCTGGCCTCTACCATAGCCTTGGAGAGAAACAGGAACAGACAGTACTTAATTGTGGGATGGGGGACAAATTATGATCCGATCAGGCAGAAACTTGGCAGCATAAACCGGAAATGGATGTCCTCAGGAAAATGCACAATGGAAAAATGGAAATTATTTTGGGAGCACTGAATGGGATTTTCTATTTGAGACAGGGAAAGGATGATTGGGTGAAGGATTAATGGATCAAGAGATGTGGAATATCAAGTTAGGAGGAAGAATGAAGCCAACAGTACTTGAGATTTAGCAAGAATCAGCCTGAGTGTTAAGGGGTAGCCAGGAAGGAATGCAGAAATGGGCCTGAAGAGATAGAAGGGAAAATGAGAAGGCCTTGGCTCATAGGATTAACAAAAACACTAAGTTGTTTTACACACTCATGAAGAGAGAAAATGAGATTGAGTGTAGGGCCAATCAGCGATAGAAGAGGAAATGTATGCCTGGAGTCAGAGGAGATAGGGGAGGCCCTTACTGAGCACTTCGCCAGTGGCCAGAACATTAATGAATGTGAAGCCAGTGTAGAACAGGCTGATGTGCTGCAACACACAGAGTATGTGTTGGAACCTCTGTAAACAATAGAATAGAGAAGACCCCAGGGTCGGACTAGATACACCTAGGTCACTACAGGAAACAAGGGAAGAGATTGCTGCCTCTTTTTCAATCATCTTTGTACCTTTACTGCCATAGGGGTGATTGGAGAGTGGCAAATGTTATTATTTTGTTTAAGAAAGAGAATAGGGATGTTCCTGGGAATTTGATATCAGTGTGTCTTGCTTCAGTGATGGGTAAACTATTGGATTCTTAAAGAACAGCATTTATGAGCATTTGGAGAACCATAGACTGAAGAGGGATAGTTAACATGGCTTTGTGAGGGGCAGGTTGTGTCTCACGAGTCTGAAAGAATACTTTGACCAGCAGCCAAACCAGACATCGGATGATTGGAGAGGAGGGATTTCAGTCAGATCCGCTGCTCGAGGATCGAAGGCAAGAGTGGGTCGCAGCAGCATAATAGAGCTTTGACCTGTGACCAATCGGCTTGTGGGATTGATTAGTAAAAGCAAAGTAAAGGAAGGCAGGGGCAAGCTCAGTGGTCATTGTGCAGTGACCATTGTCCGAGTGGACAGAGTCAGAATGGTGATCTAGAGGGTTTAGCTCTTCGAGGCTTCACTCAGAGAAAGCAAAGGAAAGAAAAGCTCAAGTTGTTTTTATTCTCGTTTTTATATCCACTCAGCTAGGACAGTAGGGATGCCAGGCAAGATAGCTGGATACTCCTCTTATGGGATGTGGGAAGGCAGGGAGATGAAATCGTGGATAAACTAAATAAGTATTTTGCATTAGTCTTCCCCGTGGGAGACACCAGCAGCATGGCAGAAGTTCCATGTGTCAGGGGTCGTGAAGTGTGTGAAGTTACCATAACTAGAGGGAAGGTTCTTGGGAAACCGCAAGGTCTGAAGGTAAATATGTCACTTGGACCAGATGGTTACACCCTAGAGTTCTGAAAGAGGAGGCTGCTGAGATTGTGGAGGCATTAATAATGATCTTTCAAAAATCACTAGATTCTGGAATGGGTCTGGAAGACTGGAAAATTGCAAATGTCACTCCACTCTTCAAGAAGGTAGAGAGGCAGAAGAAAGGAAACTATAGGCCAGTTAGTCTGACCTCAGTGGTTGGGAAGATGTTGGAGTCAGCTATCAGGGATGAGGTCTCAAGGTATATGAAGGCACATGATAAATAGGCCACACTCAGCATCGATTCCTAAAGGGAAATCTTGCCTGACAAATCTGTAGGAATTCTTTGAAGAAATAACAAGCAGGGTAGACAAAGGAGAATCGATTGATGTTGTGTACTTGGATTTTCAGAAGGCCTTTGATAAGGTGTCACACATGAGGCTGCTTATCCCCTCCCCCACCCCTTGATCTTTCCCCTTACTGGTTTTTCACCTGGCACCCACCAGCCTTCTCCTTCCCACCCTCCCCCCACCTTCTTTATAGGGCCCTGGCCCCCTCCCTCTTCAATCCTGATGAAGAGTCTTGGCCGGAAACGTTGACTGCTCGATTCCACAGATGCTGCCTGACCTGCTAAGTTCTTCCAGCTTGTTTGTACGTGTTGCTTTGACCACAGGATCTGCAGTGTACTTTGTGTAGGCTGCTTAACAAGCTACGTGCCCATGGTATTAAAGGAAAGATTCTAGCATGGGTAAAGCAGTGGCTGATTGGCAGGAGACAAAAAATGGGAATGAAGGGAGTCTTTTCTGGCTGGCTGCCAGTGAGTAGTGGTGTTCCACAGGGGTCTGTGTTAGGTCTGATTGTTTTTATGTTATATATCAATGATTAAGATGATGAAATTGATGGTTTTCTTGCAAAGTTTGCAGACAATATAAAGATAGGTGGAGGGGCAGGTAGTTTTGGGGAAAGATCTTATGGTCTTTGAGACAGTGATGAAGAAGGTTTACGAAGGTCAAGCAGTAGATGTGGTATACATGGACTACCAACTTAGAGGAGTACATGGCATCAGTGTCCAGCTATATCAGCAAGTGCATCGATGATGTCACTAAGTCCAAGACCATCACTACATGCGCTAACCAGAAGCCATGGATGACTGCGGAGGTGTGTGCACTGCTGAGGACTTGTGACTCCACCTTCAGAAAAGGTGACAAGGCAGCCCTAACAACAGTGAGAGCCAAACCATCCCAGGCCATCAGAGAGGCCAAGCGTGCACACACCCAGCGAATCCACAGCCACTTCCAGGACAGCGACGACACTCGGAGCATGTGGAAGGGCATTCGGGACAACATCACCTGACTGTGCGGGTGATGCCTCCCTCCCAGATGCGCTGAACAACTTCTATGCTCATTTTGAGGTGGAAAATGACATGGCAGCGAGGAAGTCCACCCCTCCTTCGAATGACCAGGTGCTGTGTCTCACCGTGGCCAATGTGAGAAGAACCCTGTGCAAGGTCAACCCATGGAAGGCTGCTGGACCAGACAATATTCCTGGCAGAGAGCTTAGAGGATGTACAGACCAGCTAGCAGATGTTCTCACTGACATCTTCAACATCTCCCTGACCAGCACTATTGTTCCAATGTGCTTCAAGGCCACCACCATCGTCCTTGTGCCGAAGAAGTCTTCAGTGTCCTGCCTCAATGACTACCGTTCCATTGCACTCACATCCATCATCATGAAGTTACTTGAGAGTCTTGTCATGAGGCAAATCAAGACCTTGCTGCCCCCCTCACTGGACCCCCTGCAGTTTGTGTACCGTCCCAACCGTTCATCAGACGATGCCATTGCCATCACCCTCCACCTGGCCCTAACCCACCTGGACAAAAAAGACACGTACATTCGAATGCTGTTCATAGATTTCAGTTCAGCATTCAACACAATCGTTCCTCAGAAACTGATTGGAAAGCTGAGCCTACTGGGCCTGAACACCTTCCTCTGCAACTGGATCCCAGACTTCCTGACTGGGAGACCTCAGTCAGTCCGGATTGGAAGCGGCGTCTCCAACACCATCACACTGAGCACGAGGGTTCCCCAGGGCTGTGTGCTCAGTCCACTGCTGTTCACTCTGTTGACCCACGACTGTGAAGCAATACACAGCTCAAACCACATCATCAAGTTCACCGATGACATGACCGTGGTGGGTCTCATCAGCAAGAACGACAAGTCAGCTTACAGAGAGGAGGTGCAGCGGCTAATGGACTGGTGCAGAGCCAACAACCTGTCTCTGAACATGAACAAAACAAAAGAGATGGTTGTTGACTTCAGGAGGGCACGGAGCGACCACTCCCCGTTGAACATCGACGGCTCCTTGGTAGAGATCATTAAGAGCACAAAATTTCTTGGTGTTCACCTGGCAGAGAATCTCACCTGGCCCCTCAATATCAGCTCCATAGCAAAAAAAGCCCAGCAGTGTCTCTACTTTCTGCGAAGGCTGAGGAAAGTCCATCTCCCACCCCCCATCCTCATCACATTCTACAGGGGTTGTATTGAGAGCATCCTGAGCAGCTGCATCACTGCCTGGTTTGGAAATTGCACCATCTCAGATCTCCCTGCAACGGATAGTGACGTCAGCTGAGAAGATCATTGGGGTCTCTCTTCCCACCTTTACAGACATTTACACAACAAGCTGCATCCACAAAGCAAACAGCATTATGAAGGACCCCACGCACCCCTCATACAGATTTTTACATAGAACATAGAATATTTCAGCACAGTACAGGCACTTTGGCCACAATGTTGTGCCGACCCTCAAACCCTGCCTCCCATATAACCCCCGACATTAAATTCCTCCATATACCTGTCCAGTAGTCTCTTAAACTTCACTAGTGTATCTGCCTCCACCACTGACTCAGGCAGTGCATTCCACACACCAACCACTCTCTGAGTAAAAAACCTTCCTCTAATATCCCCCTTGAACTTCCCTCCCCTTACCTTTAAGCCATGTCCTCTTGTACTGAGCAGTGGTGCCCTGGGGAAGAGGCACTGGCTGTCCACTCTGTCTATTCCTCTGAATATCTTGTATACCTCTATCATGTCTCCTCTCATCCTCCTTCTCTCCAAAGAGTAAAGCCCGAGCTCCCTTAATCTCTGATCATAATCCATACTCTCTAAACCAGGCAGCATCCTGGTAAATCTCCTCTGTACTCTTTCCAATGCTTCCACATCCTTCCTATAGTGAGGTGACCAGAACTGGACACTGTACTCCAAGTGTGGACTAACGAGAGTTTTACAGAGCTGCATAATTATATCGTGTCTCTTAAACTCTATCCGTCGACTTATGAAAGCTAACACACCATAAGCTTTCTTAACTACCCTATCTACCTGTGAGGCAACTTTCAGGGATCTGTTGACATGTACCCCCAGATCCCTCTGCTCGTCCACACTACCAAGTAAACTGCCATTTACTTTGTACTCTGCCTTGGAGTTTATCCTTCCAAAGTGTACCACCTCACACTTCTCTGGGTTGAACTCCATCTGCCACTTCTCAGCCCACTTCTGCATCCTATCAATGTCTCTCTGCAATCTTCGACAATCCTCTACACTATCTACAACACCACCAACCTTTGTGTCGCCTGCAAACTTGCCAACCCATCCTTCTACCCCCACATCCAGGTCGTTAATAAAAATCACGAAAAGTAGAGGTCCCAGAACAGATCCTTGAGGGACCCTACTAGTCACAACCCTCCAATCTGAATGTACTCCCTCCACCACAATCCTCTGCCTTCTGCAGGCAAGCCAATTCTGAATCCACCTGGCCAAACTTCCCTGGATCCCATGCCTTCTGACTTTCTGAATAAGCCTACCATGTGGAACCTTGTCAAATGCCTTACTAAAATCCATGTAGATCACATCCACAGCACTACCCTCATCTATATGCCTGGTCACCTCCTCAAAGAACTCTATCAGGCTTGTTAGGCATGATCTGCCCTTCACAAAGCCATGCTGACTGTCCCTGATCAGACCATGATTCTCTAAATGCCCATAGATCCTATCTCCAAGAATCTTTTCCAACAGCTTTCCCACCACAGACGTAAGGGTCACTGGTTTATAATCACCTGGACTATCCCTGCTATCTTTTTTGAACAAGGGGACAACATTCACCTCCCTCCAATCCTCCGGTACCATTCCCATGGACAACGAGGACATAAAGATCCTAGCCAGAGGCTCAGCAATCTCTTCCCTCGCCTCGTAGAGCAGCCTGGGGAATATTCTGTCAGGCCCCGGGGACTTATCCATCCTAATGTATTTTAACAACTCCAATACCTCCTCTCCCTTAATATCAACATGCTCCAGAACATCAACCTCACTCATATTGTCCTCACCGTCATCAAGTTCCCTCTCATTGGTGAATACCGAAGAGAAGTATTCATTGGGACCTCACTCACTTCCACAGCCTCCAGGCACATCTTCCCACTTTTATCTCTAATCGGTCCTACCTTCACTCCTGTCATCCTTTTGTTCTTCACAGAATTGAAGAATGCCTTGGGGATTTCCTTTACCCTACTCACCGAGGCCTTCTCATGACCCCTTCTTGCTCTTCTCAGCCCCTTCTTAAGCTCCTTTCTTGCTTCCCTATATTCCTCAATAGACCCATCTGATCCTTGCTTCCTAAACCTCATGTATGCTGCTTTCTTCCACCCAACTAGATTTTCCACTTCACTTGTCACCCATGGTTCCTTCACCCTACCATTCTTTATCTTCCTCACCAGGACAAATTAATCCTTAACATCCTGCAAGAGATCCTTAAACATCGACTGCATGTCCATAGTACTTTTCCCTGCAAAAACATCATCCCAATTCACACCCACAAGTTCTAGCCTTATAGCCTCATAATTTGCCCTTCCCCAATTAAAAATTATCCTGTCCTCTCTGATTCTATCCTTTTCCATGATAATGCTAAAGGTCAGGGAGCGGTGATCACTGTCCCCCAGATGCTCACCCACTGACAGATCTGTGACCTGACCCAGTTTGTTACCTAATACTAGATCCCCTTAGTCAGCCTGTCAACATACAGTGACAGGAATCCATCCTGGACACACTGAACAAACTCTGCCCCATCTAAACCCTTGGAAATAATCAAATGCCAATCAATATTAGGGAAGTTAAAGTCACCCATGATAACAACCCTGTTATTTTTACTCTGTTACGAATGTGACGCAACTCTGAGGGGCCAAAGGGTACAAAGTCGCCCCCTCCTTTTTGAGAATCGCAAGATCGCTATTAATTCGGGTCTGGGACCCAGGAAAAGAGAGAGAGACACGCAGAATACACAGGGTTTGGAATGTGTCCTGACCTCAGCGAAACGGAACCCCTGATAACGGCCATTTCCTCTTGGAGACGGAATTGTGTATTGAGTACTGTACTATTCGTTGAAACCCCTCAGGGGACAACCAGAGTGGGCTGGTTGAGGGATTGCATCATCCCAACCTGATTGACATCTGAGACCTCCTGAGTAAGGATAAAAGAGGGTCTGGGGAACAACCCCTTTAGACGCACCAGGAGAAACGCTAGAAATTCCGTGACAGTGTTTAATAGCGACAGCTGGTGGGGGCTCGTGTGCGTCCTCCCTTGCCAGGGTGGCGGGCTCATCACGGAAGAACGGTTTAGCTAAAGGAGAGGCCACAAGTGAACGGCCACACCAACGAGACTCTGACGGATCGAAATCATAAAAGGAAAGCCTGCAAGTTTCTCCAAATCTCTCTCTCTCTCCAACCATTGCAACACAGCGGTCCCCAAAGGCTGCAGCCTGCATGACCTGAGTGAACTTTATATTTCCATCGGACAATACATTATCCCCTAGACAACGATAGAGCTTATTCCTTATTGATTATTATTATACCCGCACTTTTAGATTTAGTATTGATGACGTATATTATCTGTATATTTGCATTGATATTATTTTTGTGTATTTTTATTAATAAATACTGTTAAAAGCAGAATCATCAGACTTCAACGGACCTCTCTATCTTTGCTGGTAAGTGACCCAGTTATGGGATTCGTAACAGCACCTTTCCAAAATCTGCCTCCCAATCTGCTCCTCGGTATCTCTGCTGCTACCAGGGGGCCTATAGAATACCCCCAGTAGATTAACTGCTCCCTTCCTGTTCCTGACTTCCACCCATACTGACTCAAAAGAGGATCCTGCTACATTACCCACCCTTTCTGTAGCTGTAATAGTATCCCTGGCCAGTAATGCCACCCATCCTCCCCTTTTCCCTCCTCTCTATCCCTTTTAAAGCACTTAAATCCAGGAATATTGAGAATCCATTCCTGCCCTAGTGCCAGCCAAGTCTCTGTAATGCACTACATCATAATTCCATGTATGTATCCAAGCTCTCAGTTCATCACCTTTGTTCCTGATGCTTCTTGCATTGAAGTGCACACACTTTAGCCCTTCTACCTTACTACCTTTACACCCTTTATTCTGCTTCTCTTTCCTCAAAGCCTCTCTATATGTTAGATCTGGCTTTACTCCATGCACTTCTTTCACTGCTCTATCACTCTGGGTCCCATCCCCCTTGCAAATTAGTTTAAACCCTCCCGAACCATGCTAGCAAACCTACCAGCAAGGATATTGCTCCCCCTCTCCCCCTCTCAGGTGCAACCCATCCAATCTGTACAGGTCCACCTTCCCCAGAAGAGATCGCAATGATCCAAAAATCTAAAACCCTGCCCCCTGCACCAACTCCTCAGCCAGGCATTCAACTGCCATCTCCTCCAATTCTTACCATCACTATCACGTAGCACTGGCAGCAATCCTGAGAACGCCACCCTTGAGGTCCTGTTCTTCAGCCTTCTGCCTAGTTCCGAAACTCACACTTCAGGACCTCATCCCTCTTCCTGCCTATGTCATTGGTCCCAACATGTATCACGACTGCTGGTTGCTTTCCCACTCGTACCAGGATGTCATGCACCCAGTCGGAGACATCCCAGACCCTGGCACCCGGGAGGCAACAAACCACGTGGGTTTCTTTCTCACGTCCACAAAATCTCCTGTCTGCTCCCCTGACTATAGAGTCTCCGATGACGACAGCTCTCCTCTTCTCTGTCCCATCCTTCGGCACCACAGGGTCAGACTCAGTGCCAGAGGCCCTGCCACCGTGGCTCACACCTGGTTGGTCATCCTCACCAACAGCATCAGGACGGTAAACTTATTATTCAGGGGAATGGCTACAGGGGTGCTCTGCACTACCTGTCTACTCTCCTTCACTTCCCCCCTCGGACTGTCACCCAACGACCTGATTCCGGCAGCCTAGGTGTGACTACCTCCCTGTAGCTCTCACCTATGACTGCCTCATTCTCCCTTATGAGTCGAAGGTCATCCAGCTGCTGCTCCAGATTCTTCACACGGTCTTCCAGATCACCTAGCCCAGGGGTCGGCAACCTTTACCACTGAAAGAGCCATATGGACCCGCTTCCCACAGAAAAGAAAACACCGGGAGCCACAAAACCCATTTGACATTTAAAATGAAATAACACTGCATACAACGGTTTTTTTGCCTTTATGCTATGTATAAACAAACTATAATGTGTTGCATTTATGAAATCGATGAACTCCTGCAGAGCAAACGAAATTACATTTCTGCATGCAACAAAAACATTTTGAACTCCGAAAAAAAGACGTTGGGTTGAAGGTTACTACATCGTTAGCCTATCTTGGATCGAAAAATTAAAATAAATCGTGCACTGGCGGGTGTCAGGCATTGGCAGTGGTGATGTATATTAAGAGCGATAAAAACATGTTGTAGCGGTGTGCTGCACGCAGCGCTAAAATAACGACACAGAGTGGGTAAACTGCAGTCAAAGATAACTTTATTCAAACTACACAGCTTTGCTTTTAAGCCTCTCTCAACCTGCCCCCCGTGGGCACGGATGCTCCAAAAGACTCGTACTCACAAACCCCCGTAGGCTATCACCCTTAGCCGGAACGCTGGCAAATTGTGAGCCGGTTCGGATGTGGCAGGAAATGGGTCGCCACAACGTTTTATTTAGATTGTACAAGATCACCATAATCTTCAAATTTAGAATTACATTTCAAAAACTAACAAACTAACATAAAATACATTTTAATTAAATACTCATCAGTTATTTTCCAAAGCCACAGGGAGTCGCAGCACAGAGTTGAAAGAGTCACATGCAGCTCCGGAGCCGCGGGTTGCCGACCCCTGGCCTAGCCGCAAGAACTTCTGGCAGATGTGACTCTGCGGGAGAGGGGCATTCCCCCAAGACTGCCACATCTCACAGGAGAGGCACATCACCATCTCAGCAGGCATTGTAAAGACTAACTGGGAACAAGCTCATCCTCTGCCTCTTCTCGTCGAAGCCTCTCGAGTCAAAGCCTCAAATCTCCACTCCTTCACTGGCCCACTCACTCACTGGCCAGCTTTCCACTCTCCCTTCTGCTATCTGGCAAAAGGTACCGAAGCATTTGGGCTCTCACGACCGGACTATGTAACAATTTCTTCCCCTAAGCCATCAGACTCCTCAACACCCAGAGTCTAGACTGGCACCACTTAACTTACTTAACCCTCTACTGTGCCTATCGTCTTGTTTATTATTTATTGTAATGTCTGCACTGTTTTGTGCACTTTATGCAGTCCTGGGTAGGTCTGTAGTCTAGTGTAGTTTTTTCTGTGCTGATCTTACATAGTTCAGTGTAGTTTTTTAAAATTGTTTCATGTAGCACCATGGTCCTGAAAAACGTTATCTCGTTTTTACTGTGTACTGTACCAGCAGCTATGGTCAAAATGACAATAAAAAGTAACTTGACTTGACTTGATTTCTGTAAGACATTTGAGTAGGTTCCACATGATAGGCTCATTCAGAAAGTCAGAAGGCATGGGATCCAGGGAAACTTGTCTGTGTGGGTTCAGAATTGGTTTGCCCATAGAAGGCAGAGGGTGGTTGTGGATGGACGGGTTAGTGACCAGTGATGTTTTGCAGGGGTCTGCTCTGAGACCCCTGCTCATTGTGATCTTTATAAATGACTTGGAGGAGGAAGTGGAGGGGTGGGTTAATAAGTTTTCAAAGGACACAAAGGTTGGTGGTGCTATGGATAGTGTAGAAGATGTTGTAGGTTACAATGGGACATGGCAGAATCCAGAGCCAGGCTATGAAGTGGCAGATGGAGTTCAATCTGGAAAAGTGAGTCACTTTGGAAGATTAAATATGAATGCAAAGTTCAGGATTAATGATAGGATTCTCAGCACCGTGGAGGAATCCCGTCCATAGATTCCTCGAGATTGACACACAAGTTGATAGGTTTGTTAAAAAGGCTTATGGTGTGTTAGGCTTACATAAAACCACGGTCAAAGCACACTTGTAGTACCATGTTCAGCTCTGGTCGCCTCACTATAGGAAGGCCATGGAAGCTTTTGAGAAGGTAGAAAGGAGATTTACCAGGATGCTGCCCGGACCTGAGAGTATGTCTTAGGTGGAAAGTTTGAGTGAGCTTGGGCTTTTCTCTTTGGAGCAAAGGAGGATGCAAGGTGACTGATGTGTAGAAGATAAGAGGCATAGTTGGAGTATATATTCAAATGCAGAGGAATGGCAGGCTCCCCTCTAGGGATGGCAAGCAGTGGTTATAAATAGAGTTCCAACAAAAGATTGGTGGCTCTGCTGAGTAACACAGTGAGATGAAACATTTTCAAAACTGGTACTCAGCGATAAATGCTAATCGAGAATCCACTAACATAATCACAGAACTCAGAACATTCGTGCCAGTCAAAATAAGCTTAACAGTTAAACAGAAAGCACTAGAAATTAACAACACTCAATAAGACAACAATTACTAAATTCAGGAGCCCAACACACTCCAGCTTCCTGCACAGCCCTGAGGATCACATTACCAGAATCACAATCACATGTGGTGAGATGTGTTATCTTAGCAGCAGCAGGACAATGCATTACATGATCATATATAAAAATAAATAAATCAATTACAGTAAGTATATATATGTACAGTATATTACATAGCTGAATTCAAAATAGTGCAAAAAGAGAAATAATAATGTTTTTAAAAGTGAGGTAGTGTTCATGGGTTCAATGTCCATTCAGAAATCAAATGGCAGAGGGGAAGAAGCTGTTCCGGAATCACTGAGTGTGTGCCTTCAGGCTTCTGTACCTCCTACCTGAAGTTAACATAGAAACATAGAAAACCTACAGCACAATACAGGCCCTTCGGTCCACAAAGTTGTGCCAAACACGTCCCTACCGTAGAAATTACTGGGCTCACCCATAGCCCTCTATTTTACTAAGCTCCATTACCTATCTAAAAGCCTCTTCAAAGACCCTATCGTATCCACCTCCACCACCGTTGCCAGCAGCACATTTCATGCACTCACTACTCTCTGAATAAAAAACTTACCCTGACATCTCCTCTGTACCTACTCCCCAGCACCTTAAACCTGTGTCCTCTTGCGGCAACCTTTTTAGCCCTGGAGAAAAGCCTCTGACTATCCACATGATCAACACCTTTCATCATCTTGTACAACCCTATCAGGTCACCTCTCATCTTCCGTTGCTCCAAGGAGAAAAGGCCGAGTTCACTCAACCTATTCTCATAAGATATGCTCCCCAATTCAGGCAAAATCCTTGTAAATCTCCTCTGTACCCTTCCTATGGCTTCCACATCCTTCCTGTAGTGAGGCAACCAGGATTGAACATAATACTCCAAGTGGGGTCTGACCAGAGTCCTATATAGCTGCAACATTACCTCTCGGCTCCTAAATTCAATTCCACGATTGATGAAGGCCAATACACCATACGCCTTCTCAACCACAGAGTCAACCTGCGCAGCTGCTTTGAGAGTCCAATGGACTCGGACCCCAAGATCCCTCTGATCCTCCACACTGCCAAGAGTCTTATCATTAATACTATATTCTGCCACCATGTTTGACCTATCAAAATGAACCACCTCACACTTATCTGGGTTGAACTCCTACTGCCACTTCTCAGCCCAGTTTTGTATCGTATGAATGTCTTGCTGTAACCTCTGACAGCCCTCCACACTATCCACAACACCCCCAACCTTTGTTTCATTAGCAAATTTACTAACCCATCCCTCCACTTCCTCATTCAGGTCATATATAAAAATCACGGGGAGTAAGGGTCCCAGAACAGATCCCTGAGGCACACCACTGGTCACTGACCTCTATGCAGAATATGACCTGTCAACAACCACTCTTTGCCTTCTGTAGGTAAGCCAGTTCTGGATCCACAAAGCAATGTCCCCTTGGATCCCATGCCTCCTTACTTTCTCAATAAGCCTTGCAAGGGGTACCTTATCAAATGCCTTGCTGAAATCCATATACACTACATCCACTGCTCTACCTTCATCAATGTGTTTAGTCACATCCTCAAAAAATTCTATCAGGCTCATAAGGCACGACCTGCCCTTGACAAAGCCGTGTTGACTACTCCTAATCATATTATACCCCTCCAAATGTTCATAAATTCTGCCTCTCAGGATCTTCTCCATCAACTTACCAACCACTGAGGTAAGACTCACTGGTCTATAATTTCCTGAGCTATCTCTACTCCCTTTCTTGAGTAAGGGGACAACATCCACAACCCTCCAGTCCTCTGGAACCTCTCCCGTCCCCATTGATGACGCAAAGATCATCCTCCCTCGCCTCCCACAGTAGCCTGGGATACATATTGTCCGGTCCCGGCAACTTATCCAACTTGATGCTTTCCAAAAGCTCCAGCACATCCTCTTTCTTAATATCTACATTCTCAAGCTTTTCAGTCTGCTGCAAGTTATCCCTACAATCACCAAGATCCTTTTCCATAGTGAATACTGAAGTATTCATTAAGTACCTCTGCTATTTCCTCTGGTTCCATACATACTTTCCCACTGTCACACTTGATAGGTCCAATTCTTTCATGTCTTATCCTCTTGCTCTTCACCTGCTTGTAGAACGCCTTGGGGTTTTCCTTAATCCTGCCCGCCAAGGCCTTATCGTGGCCCCTTCTGGCTCTCCTAATTTCATTCTTAAGCTCCTTCCTATTAGCCTTATAATCTTCTCGATCTCTAACATTACCTAGCTCTCTGAACCTTGTGTAAGCTTTTCTTTTCTTCGTGACTAGATTTATTACAGTCTTTGTACACCATGGTTCCTGTACCCTACCATAACTTCCCTGTCTCATTGGAACGTACCTATACAGAGCTCTACACAAATATCCCCTGAATATTTGTCATATTTCTTCCGTACTTTTCTCTGAGAATATCTGTTTCCAATTTAAGCCTTCAATTTCCTGCCTGATAGCCTCATAATTCCCCTCCTCCAATTAAACACTTTTCTAACTTGTCTGTTCCTATCTCTCTTCAATGCTATTGTAAAGGAGATAGAATTATGATCACTATCTCCAAAATGCTCTCCCACTGAGAGATCTGACACCTGACCAGGTTCATTTCCCAATACCAAATCAAGTACTGCCTCTCCTCTTGTAGGCTTATCTACATATTATGTCAAGAAGCCTTCCTGAACACATCTAACAAGCTCCACCCCATTTAAACCCCTTGATCTAGGGAGATCCAATCGATATCTGGGAAATTAAAATCTCCCATCACAATAACTCTGTTATTATTACACCTTTCCAGGATCTGTTTCCCTATCTGCTCCTCGATATCCCTGTTACTATTGGGCGGCCTATAAAAAACAGCCAGTAATGTTATTGACCCCATCCTGTTCCTACCCTCCACCCACAGAGACCCCATAGACAATATCTCCATGGCATCCACTTTTTCTGCAGCCGTATCACCATCTCTATGCCCCCACCTCTTTTGCCTCCCTCCCTGTCCTTTCTGAAACATCTAAAACCCGGCACTTGAAGTAACCATTCCTGTCCCTGAGCCATCCAAGTCTCTGTAATGGCCACCATCTCATATCTCCAAGTACTGATCCACACTCTAAGCTCATCCATTTTGTTCACAACACTCCTTGCATTAAAATAGACACATCTCAAGCCTTCAGTCTGAGCGTGTCCCTTCTCTATCACCTGCCTATCCTCCCTCTCACACTGTCTACAAGCTTTCTCTATTTGTGAGCTATCCTCCTCTTCCCCAGTCTCTTCAGTTTGGTTCTCACCACACAACAATTCTGGTTTAAACTTGATGCACCATCAATAACTCTCGGAGACTGGAAGTGAACGATAGGCTTTTATTAACAGCAAAAAAGGAGTACGGCATCTCGGAGACTGAGGGAGGAGCAGTGCCCCAATCGCCTTTATACAGGGGTCTGTGGGAGGCTCCACAGGAGCAGTCAGCAGAGGGGCGTGTCCAGAAAGGTGTACATAGTTTACCACAAAACTCTCCCCAGTAGCCTTAGCAAACCTCCCCGCCAGGATATTGGTCCCCCTGGGATTCAAGTGCAACCTGTCCTTTTTGTACAGGTCACACCTGCCCCAAAAGATGTCCCAATGATCCAGAAATCTGAATCCCTGCCCCTGCTCCAATCCCTCAGCCACGCATTTATCCTCCACCTCATTCTATTCCTATTCTCACTGTCGCGTGGCTCAGGCAGTAATCCTGAGATGACTACCTTTGTGGTCCTGCTTCTCAACTTCTTTCCTAACTCCCTGTAGTCTTTTTTCAGGACCTCTTCCCTTTTCCTACCTGTGTCATTGGTACCAATATGTAGCACGACCTCTGGCTGTTCTCCCTCCTACTGCAGGATATCTTGGATGCGATCAGAAACATCCTGGACCCTGGCACCTGGGAGACAAACTACCATCCAAGTTTCTTTCCTGCATTCACAGAATAGCCTGTCTGACCCCTCTAACTATAGAGTCCCCTATCACTACTGCTTCCTCTTCCTTTCTGAGCCACAGGGCCAGACTCTGTGCCAGAGGCACGGCCACTGTTGCTTCCCCAGTTAGGTTGTCCACCCCACCCCCAACAGTACTCAAACAGGAGTACTTATTGTCAAGGAGTTCAGCCACAGGGGTATTCTCTAGTACCTGACTCTTCCCCTTACCTAATTTCCCTTGGGATCAATAAAGTATGTCTGTCTGTCTCTTTCCCCCTCCTGACCGTGACCCACTTGTCTGCCTCCCATGGCCCCGGAGTGACCACCTGCCTGTAACTCCTCTCTATCACCTCCTCACTCTCCCTGACCAGGCGAAGGTCATCGAGCTGCATCTCCAGTTCCCTAACTCGGTCCCTCAGGAGCTGCAGCTCGACACACTCGGAGCAGATATGGCTGTCTGGGAGGCTGGGAGGCTGGGAGACTCCAGGACCCCCCACATCTGACACCGAGCACAGAAAACAGGCCTCACACACATACTTCCTATCTCACCTCGTCTCGTTACTGCCTAAGCCCGTTGAGCCAAAGCCCTATCACTCTGCTGCCTCTCACTCTGCTGCCCGCTGGATACGGCAGTCTTCTTTTTAAACCTTTCATGCTCAACTGGCAGACGTCACGCGCCTGCGCAGTCTTGCCCCTCTTTAACCCGATTAGCAAAAAAAACCTCCCTTCGCTCTGAAAAATCAGCAGTTCACTCGCAGCCTCCTTGCTCCGAATTACAATGCCTTCTATGCACACTTTGAAAGGGAGAACACAACTACAGCTGTGAAGATCCCTGCTGCACCTGATGACCCTGTGATCTCTGTCTCAGAGTCTGATGTTAGGTTCTTTAAAGAGAGTGAACCCTCGCAAGGCACAGGGTCCAGACGGAGTACCTGGTAAGGCTCTGAAAACCTGTGCCAACCAACTGGTGGGAGTATTCAAGGGCATTTTCAATCTCTCACTGTGAAGGGCGGAAGTTCCCACCTGCTTCAAAAAGGGAACAATTATACGAGTGCCTGAGGAGAATAATATGAGCGGCCTTAATGACTATCACTCAGTAGCACTCACAGCTACAGTGATGAAATGCTTTAAGAGGTTGGCCAGACTAGACTGAACTCCTGCCTCAGCAAGAACCTGGACCCACCGCAATTTGCCTGTTGCCACAATAGGTCAACGGCAGATGCAATCTCAATGGCTCTCCACACGGCTTTAGACCACCTGGACAATACAAGCACCTACCTCAGGATGCTGTTCATTGACTATAGCTCAGCATTTAATACCATCATTCCCACAATCCTCATTGACAAATTGCAGAACCTGGGCCTCTGAACTTCCCTCTGCAATTGGATCCTTGATTTCCTAACCGGAAGACCACAATCTGTGTAGACTGGTGATAACATATCCTCCTCATTGACAATCTACACTGGCGCACCTCAGGGGTGTGTGCTTAACCCACTGCTCTACTCTCTATACACATGACTGTGTGGCTAGGCATAGCTCAAATACCATCTATAAATTTGCTGATGATACAAACATTGCTGGTAGAATCTCAGGTGATGATGAGAGGGCGTACAGGAGTGAGATATGACAACTAGTGGAGCGGTGTCACAGCAACAACCTGGCACTCAACGTCAGTAAGACGAAAGAGTTGATTGTGGACTTCAGGAAGGGTAAGACGAAGGAACACATACCAATCCTCACAGAGGGATCAGAAGTGGAGAGAGTGAACAGTTTCAAGTTCAAGATCTCTTCAATTTCAAGATCTCTGAGGATCTAACCTGGTCCTAACATATCAATATAGTTCTAAAGAAGGCAAGACAGCAGCTATACTTTATTAGGAGTTTAAAGAGATTTGGCATGTCAACAAATACACTCAAAAACTTTTATAGATGTACCGTGGAGAGCATTCTGACAGGCTGCATCACTGTCTGGTATGGAGCGGGGGGGGGGAGGGGGGGCTACTTCACAGGACCAAAAGAAGCTGCAGAGGGTTGTAAATTTAGTCGGCACCATCTTGTATACTAACCTACAAAGTACCGAGAACACCTTTGAGGAGTGGTGTCTCAGAAAGACCGTGTCCATTATTAAGGACCTCCAGCACCCGGGAATTCTCAAATTCTAAATGGAGATAAAATTCAAAAATCTGAGATGCAAAGGGACTTAGGAGTCCTTGTTCAGGATTCCCTAAAGTTTAATTTGCAAGTTGATTCAATGGTGAGGAAGGCAAATGGGATGTTAGCATTCATTTCAAAAAGACAAGAATACAAAAGTAAGGATGCAATGCTGAGGCCTTAATAAGCACTGATGAGGCCTCACAGGGTATTGAGTCTCTTATCTTTGAAAGGATGTGCTGACACTGGAGAGGGGTCAAAGGAGGCTCATAAAAATGATTCCAGGATTGAATGGCTTGTCATATGAAGTGCATTTGCCGGCTCTGAACCTGTATTCACTGGAATGTAGAAGAATGAGGGATGACTTATTTGAAACAATCAAATGTTGAAAGTTGTCGACAGAGTGGATGTGGAGAGGATGTGTCCTCTGGAGGGAGACCAGAGGCCACAGCCTCAGAACACAGTTTGTCCTTTACCATATAACAATTACAGCACGGAAACAGCCCATCTCGGTGTTTCTAGTCCGTGCCGAACGCTTACTCTCACCTAGTTCCACCAACCTGCACTCAGCCCATATCCCTCCATTCCTTTCCTGTCCATATACCTATCCAATTTTTTTTAAATGACAAAATCTAACCTGGCTCTACCACTTCTGCTGGAAGCTTGTTCCACACAGCTACAACTCTCTGAGTAAAGAAGTTCCCCATCATGTTACCCCTAAACTTTTGTCCCTTAACTCTCAACTCATGTCCTCTTGTTTGAATCTCCCCTACTCTCAATGGAAAAAGTAAAGAACTTTAAGAACAGAGATGAGATTATGAATCTGTGGAATTCATTGCCACTGTCAGCTGTGGAGGCCAGGCCTTTACATCTGTATTAGGCCGAGATTGATAGATTCTTGATTGGTCAGGTCATGAAGGAATACAGGGAGAAAGCAGGAGACTGGGGCTGAGGGGGAAAATGGATCAGCCAAAATGAAATGGTTGCCAAGGGTGGTGGTTGAGTTACATTAGAGACATTTAAGAAACTATTAGATAGGAACATGGATGTGACAGGCAGAGTGCTATGGAGAAGCAAGGGGTTAGATAGATTTTAGAGGTTCAGCACTGCAGAAGGGCCTGTACTGTGCTCTATTGTTCTACCTTCTATCTTTATTCTGCATTCGGTTGTTATTTCCTCTATGCACTGTAGATCAGTATGAACAGTGTGCAAGACAAGATTTTTTATTGTATCTCCGTACATGTGACTATCATAAACCAATTCTTATTCCATTAAACAGGGTTTTATGAAGCTGTTAGATAACTTCCTGGTTCATGGACGCAGCGCTTTGCCTTAATAAAGGCAAACATGATGTACCCCTTCCCTCCTCTTTACCGGAGAACTGGCCACTTTCACTGCCATCGATGGTCCCTTTCTATTTTCTGTCTGCTATGTGCTCGCTGCTCAGGAGGCTTCACAATACAATGTTCCACGCACCACACATTATCAGTAACACAATACAGAGGAAAATCAGCTTAATCTGACATTAGCTTCACTTTCCCATTATTGTCCCCAATCGCAGAAATTACCCACATAAAACAGTAGGACCAAGACCTTTCTCCCTCATTTTCAGTCCTGATGGAGGCTCCTGGAAACAGAATGCTCCCTCTCTCTCGATCTCTCCCTTTCTTTCTCTCTCTCTCTGTTTCTGTCTGTCTCCTCCCCCCCCCACCCTCAATCCCTCTCTCTTTCTGATTGTCTCTCTCTCTCTCTGTTTCTGTCTGTTTCTCTCTCTTCCCCCTCTCTCTCCCCCCTCTCTCTCATGCTCCATCCCTCTCTGACACTGCCTTTCACCCTCTCTCTCTTTCTCTCTTTCATTCACTCTCTCTCACTCACTCACACTATTATTTCTCACACTCTCACTTTCTCCCTCTCTCCCATTCTCCATCTTTCTCCACCTCACTCACTCTTTCTCTCTGTCCCTCTTTCTTCCTCCATCTGTGTCTCTCTCTGCCTCACTCTCTCTCTCTCCCTCCATTCTGTGCCCCGTTCTTGCTCTCGGTCTCCAACTCTCTCTCACCAGAGACTCCCCCTGAACCGCTGAGTGTTTCCAGCATTTTTGCTTGTAAGTAAAGCATGCCCACGCAAATGGGAGAGTGGAGCTTACCTCTGTGTGCAGTGCACTGTTGTAAAGAAACAACTTTCAGCAGAGGGGCTGTGAGCAGCAGCAGTGCCGAGAGGTGGAACCCACGGAGCATGAGGAACGAGTCCATTTGGACCACCGGGCACTGAGGCTCACACCCCGAGCCACTGTTTCGAAAGCCGATCTCTCACTGTGTCTGACGAGTCTGGGTGTAGGCGCCAATCTCATTACTACTGCAACCTTTGCTTTGTGAGCTCAGAGTTTATTCTGGCTCCTTCCAACGAGTCATGGCTCTACCATCAGTCATAAAAGCTGATTGCATGTTCCACAGGGACCTTTGACTCGGAGCCGATCAGTTTCTGCCTCTCTGAAAACTGAGAGATAAATTCCTCGATAGAAGCTTCACTTCCTCCTCGGGGTGACCAGTTACTGTCTGTATACATAGACACTGGACACAGGATTGGGTTTGGCCGCACCCTCCTCCTGTCCATTGACTCCTGCTCAAACAACCCTTCTTTGCAGTGTATTTATTTATATATTTATTGAGATACAGCTCAGAACAGACCCCTCCCGCCCTTCGAGCCAATCCCCCAATTTAATTTAATTTAATTTTACAATGACCAAGTTACCTACCGACCAACACATCTTTGGACGGTGGGAGGAAACCTGTACATCACAGGGAGAATGTACAAACTCCTCACAGGCAGCGGTGGCGACTGAACAGTAGTCGCTGGCCGTGTAAGCAGCTCTTTCCCATCGATGCTGCCTGGCTTGTTCAGCTCCTTCAGCATTTTGTGTGTGTCGCTCTGGCACTGTAAAATGTCGTGCTAATCACTATGCTGCCCTGACCTGTCCTGTCCTTAAATATGAAGCTTTCTTTCACACTGTATCAAACTCAGCAGATATGGGAGACCATAAGACAATAGGATCTCTATTTGGCCATTCGGCCCATTGAGTCTGTTCCAGCATCCCATCATGCCTGATTTATTATACCCCTCAAGCCCATTTTCCTGCCTTCTCTCTGTAAACGTTGATACCCTGAATTGTTGGACCCACTGCTGGTCAGCGTTGACCATGGATGTTGTATGAACATAGATAGATACTTTATTGATCCCAAAGTGTCATAGTAGCATTACAAATGCACAGGTATACAAATATTAGAAGAGAAGTAGGAAAGAGTAAAATAAGTTACCTTAGAATTAAGAGGTACAGGTTTTACAAGTCAAAGGTTACTAGGTCACTTCCCCAGGTATAGGTTGACTCATCACAGAGCCTAATGGCCGAGGGTAAGAACAACATCATATAGTGCTCTTTGGAGCAGTACAGTTGTCTTAGTCTATAAGTGATCCTCTGTTTAGCCAAGGTGGCAAGCAGAGGTGAGAAATATTGTCAATAATTGCCAGGAGTTTCTGGTGTCCTTTATTCTACCACAGTCTCCAGTGCGTCTAGTTTGCCTGCTATAACAGAGCCAGCCTTTCTAATCAGCTTATTGAGCCTGTTGGCACACCCATGTTGATGCCATTGCCCCAGCACACCACCGCATAGAAGATTGTACTGGCAACAACAGACTGGCAGAACATGTGAAGGAGAGGCCTGCACACTCCAGAGGACCTCGATCTTCTCAGGAGGTAGGAGGCGACTCTGGCCCTTCTGTGTTGGTGCACCACTCAAGTCCTTTGTCCAGGTGCACCCCCGGGTACTTGCAGCTCCTCACCAAAAGGGAGATATCAGGGGTAAGTTTTTCACACAGAGAATGATGGGTATGTGGAATTCACTGCCAACAATGGTGGTTGAGGTGGATACAATAGCGTCTTTTAAGAACTTCTTAGATTGGTACATGGAGCTTAGAAAATTAGAGGGTTTTGCAGGAGGAAAATTCTAGGTGGTTTTTAGAGTAGGCACAACATTGTGGGATGAAGGGCCTGTAATGTGCTGTAGATTTATGTTTCTATGTTTAATGAGGGCTGTATGGTATTGAAGGCACTAAAAACGTCAAAAACCATGATGGTCACAGTGCTGTCCTGCTTATCCAGAGGGAGGTAGGTTCTGTCAGCAGCTAGATGACAGCATCATCAACTCCAATGTGCTCCTGGTAGACAAACTGCAGGGGATCGAAGGCTGATCTGACCGGGTTAGAGGTGAGCCAGGACCTGCCTCTCTAGAATTTTCATGATATGTGAGGTCGAGGGCCACTGGACGGTAGTCATTCAAGACTTTTGGTTGGCCCTTCTTGAGTACTGCGACCACACATGGTGTTTTCCACACAGTCAGGACCCTTTCCAGACTGATACTCAGGAGGCCAATGTAAAGAGAGGAGCAAGTGGTGATTGATGGACTGAGGAGGGTATAAGATGACAGGCTAGGGGAGGGAGATGGAGCTGGAAGATAGAGAAGAGACAATGAGAAGCAGTAAGCTGGGTTGGGCCAGTGTGAATGTGGAGAGGAGCTGCTGGAGGAACACGGTAGTGATAGGAAAAGGAGGTGAGAGTGGGAACACAGTGAGGAGAGGTGGGATCAGAACCAGCCAGAGGAGTATAGGGAAGGTGGCCGGTAGGATAGGGATGGCAGCACATTCGAACATAATGGCCATTTGGGGAACAAACAAAGGGGGTTTATTTCTTTGTTAAATATCAAGACAATAGCAAAATAATGCTGGACTCCAAGGACCTCAGGTACTGCAGCTCTACCCCAGCAGTGAGCTACTCATTGGCCGAGGAGCTGGACTGGGTGTCAGGACAGCTGCACCCTGTTGCTGCCTGCTACAGGAAAGCATCAAGGGCATGGGAGTTGGCACGTGCAGAATAACCGTCGGCAACTTCTTGGACATTTCTCTTGTGATTGTAAGACCCTCTTGGACATTGTGACAGACGGCAGAGGGGCTGTATGGCCTCAGTAGAAGCAAGGACGAGGTCTCAAGCCATGGGCTTCCCTGCAGCTGCAGTCTAGGAGAGGAGACACCATGGGCAGTGTGGCATGGTGCCCGTGCTTGGCTGGGAGCTGGCCTCTCCTGTCAGTGTTATCCTCCATTGTTCAATCAGTGGATGATGGGGTGGAACGTGTGCGCCTGCACACTGCCAGGAACTGTACCTACAATTTGCAGGACATGTTGTTCATTGAGTTGGCTATACATATATGTTTTTGCATTACTATGTTTTTTGCTTGCTGTTTTGAATGTACAGTGCATGTTTTGCTCTTGGCCCCAGATTCATTCAGCTGTATCGAAGTATGGTTGAATGATAATTAAACTTGAATTTGATTTGATTTGATTTATGGTCTTATGATCTAATTTACCCTACTCCAGTGTAAGACACTCGTGCAAGGACCATACCAGTCCTTATCTATAGCTGTCCTGAATGTTAAGGAGCTGTGCTCAGTGTTCCTTATCTGCTCCCCCACTTTAATGCAGACAAGTGGGAGGTGTTTCACTTCAGTAGGACCAACCAGGGTAGGCCTTACACAGTGAACGGTAGGGCATTGAGGAGTGGGGTAGAACTAAGATATCTGGGAATACAGGTACATTATTCATAGAAAGTGATGTCATGAGCTGATAGAGCCATAAAGAGAGTTTTTGGCACATTGGCCATAATTCAAAATATTGAGAAAAGGAGATGGGATGTTGTGTTGAAGTTGTATAAGACATTAGTGATGCCTGGTTTTGAGAATTGGGTGCAGTTTTGGTCACCTACTACAGGAAATATGTAAGTAAGCTTAAAAAAGTATAGAGAAAGTTTACAAGGATGTTGCTGGCTTGGAGGATCTAAGGAAAGATTGTATAGGTAAGAACTTTATAGATAGATACTTTATTGATCCCAAAGGAAATTAAAGAGTCACAGTAGCAGTACACCCAACTATTGCTGAGTCATCAGGGAATTTCTGCAGATGACATGACTCAGTGTTGTGTCTAAAGTCTGAAGTATACAGGGTAAACAGGAAGGGAGCCAATACAATCCCCCGTGGGGCCCCAGTTCTGCTTATAGCTTTGGAATGTAGAAGATTGGAGGGTGTTTTGATAGAGGTATACAAAATTATGAGGGGTATGCACAGGGTAAATGCAAGCAGGGTTTTTCCACTGAGAAGAGAAAATCTGCAGATACTGGAAATCCAAGCAACACACACAAATGCTGGAGGAACTCAGCAGGCCAGGCAGCATCTATGGAAAAGAGTAAACACACAAATGCTGGAAGAACTCAGCAGGCCAGGCAGCGTCTATGGAAAAGAGTAAACACACAAAATGCTGGAGGAACTCAGCAGGCCAGGCAGCGTCTATGGGGGAAAAGAGTAAACACACACAAAATGCTGGAGGAACTCAGCAGGCCAGGCAGCGTCTATGGAAAAGAGTAAACACACAAAATGCTGGAGGAACTCAGCAGGCCAGGCAGCGTCTATGGAAAAGAGTAAACACACAAAATGGTGGAGGAACTCAGCAGGCCAGGCAGCATCGATGGAAAAGAGTAAACACACAAAATGCTGGAGGAACTCAGCAGGCCAGGCAGCGTCTATGGAAAAGAGTAAACACACAAAATACTGGAGGAACTCAGCAGGCCAGGCAGCATCGATGGAAAAGAGTAAACACACAAAATGCTGGAGGAACTCAGCAGGCCAGGCAGCATCGATGGAAAAGAGTAAACACACAAAATGCTGGAGGAACTCAGCAGGCCAGGCAGCATCGATGGAAAAGAGTAAACACACAAATGCTGGAGGAACTCAGTAGGCCAGGCAGTGTCTACGGGGGAAAAGAGCAGCGTCAACGTTTGAATGCTGTCTGCTGAGCTTCTCTAGCATTCTGTGTGTTGCTTTTTCCACGGAAGCTGGGTGGAAATACAAGTAGAAGCCCCACCTAACATTTCAAGGATGAATGGTGAAAAGTTTAAGGGCAATATGAGGGGAAACTTCTTCACTCAGAGGGTGGTGAGAGTGTAGAATGAGCTGTCAGTGCAAGGGTGTATATAAGCTCAAGATCAATGTTTAAGCAAAGTTTGGATAGGTACATGGATGGTAGGAGTACAGGGGGCTATGGTCCCAATGCAGGTAAATGGCTGTAAGCAGTTTAAATGGTTTTGTACAGAATAGATGGCCTGAAGGGCCCGCTTCTCTGCTGTATTTTATCTGACTGTGACTCCATGACAGACATTGAGATTTTCTTCTCATCAGCTCACAGTAAAATGTCAGAAACCAGTTAAATGCTGCTCAGTCTTTACTGTTTTTGATCAGTAATCAGTAACAAAAACTGAATTACAGAAATATTCTCCTTAATATGACCATGAAGTGTGAATTACACAGAGAGATTAGTCCACAGCTAAACCATGTAACCCGCAGCCCGCCAATTCATAAAGGACAGACAGATGGTGAATGACCCAGGAGCTCTCAATGCATCACAGCTTTTTTGAAAGAAACTATGGTTTATTAATTGAGTAATGGTAGTGGATGCCCACCCAAAAGTTTCAAAAGTCATATGAACAAGTCCCTCTCTGGCTAATGGTTAAACTGTGGAGAAATAAAGATGAATTAGGGCAACATCCAGCACTGGCGTACAGATTGTGTGTGTCACCGTGGTCTCTCCGACACTTCCATTACTCAATGGCAAGGCCAGCATACATCACCACGCCCATCACTGCCCTTGAGAAGGTCCACTTCAGTCCTTCTGCTGAAGGTAAACCCAATACCTGCCCCACACCAACACCTTTCACCTTGATCCTCTTGCCTCACAACCTTCTCCCCTCTCCCAACATCACTCTCCCCTCCATCACTCTAACCACATTAACTCCCTTCCCCAACTCTCTCCTCACCTCAACACCCTCTCACCAGACATTAATATCCATCCCAAACCTTCTCCCCCTGACCACATTAACCCCTCCCTCTACCCCCTCCCCTCTCCCAACACCACTCTCCCCTCCATCACTCTAACCACATTAACTCCCTTCCCCAACTCTCTCCTCACCTCAACACCCTCTCACCAGACATTAATATCCATCCCAAACCTTCTCCCCCTGACCACATTAACCCCTCCCTCTACCCCCTCCCCTCTCCCAACACCACTCTCCCCTCCATCACTCTAACCACATTAACTCCCTTCCCCAACTCTCTCCTCACCTCAACACCCTCTCACCAGACATTAATATCCATCCCAAACCTTCTCCCCCTGACCACATTAACCCCTCCCTCTACCCCCTCCCCTCTCCCAACACCACTCTCCCCTCCATCACTCTAACCACATTAACTCCCTTCCCCAACTCTCTCCTCACCTCAACACCCTCTCACCAGACATTAATATCCATCCCAAACCTTCTCCCCCTGACCACATTAACCCCTCCCTCTACCCCCTCCCCTCTCCCAACACCACTCTCCCCTCCATCACTCTAACCACATTAACTCCCTTCCCCAACTCTCTCCTCACCTCAACACCCTCTCACCAGACATTAATATCCATCCCAAACCTTCTCCCCCTGACCACATTAACCCCTCCCTCTACCCCCTCCCCTCTCCCAACACCACTCTCCCCTCCATCACTCTAACCACATTAACTCCCTTCCCCAACTCTCTCCTCACCTCAACACCCTCTCACCAGACATTAATATCCATCCCAAACCTTCTCCCCCTGACCACATTAACCCCTCCCTCTACCCCCTCCCCTCTCCCAACACCACTCTCCCCTCCATCACTCTAACCACATTAACTCCCTTCCCCAACTCTCTCCTCACCTCAACACCCTCTCACCAGACATTAATATCCATCCCAAACCTTCTCCCCCTGACCACATTAACCCCTCCCTCTACCCCCTCCCCTCTCCCAACACCACTCTCCCCTCCATCACTCTAACCACATTAACTCCCTTCCCCAACTCTCTCCTCACCTCAACACCCTCTCACCAGACATTAATATCCATCCCAAACCTTCTCCCCCTGACCACATTAACCCCTCCCTCTACCCCTTCCTCTCTCCCAACACCACTCTCCCCTCCATCACTCTAACCACATTAACTCCCTTCCCCAACTCTCTCCTCACCTCAACACCCTCTCACCAGACATTAATATCCATCCCAAACCTTCTCCCCCTGACCACATTAACCCCTCCCTCTACCCCCTCCCCTCTCCCAACACCACTCTCCCCTCCATCACTCTAACCACATTAACTCCCTTCCCCAACTCTCTCCTCACCTCAACACCCTCTCACCAGACATTAATATCCATCCCAAACCTTCTCCCCCTGACCACATTAACCCCTCCCTCTACCCCCTCCCCTCTCCCAACACCACTCTCCCCTCCATCACTCTAACCACATTAACTCCCTTCCCCAACTCTCTCCTCACCTCAACACCCTCTCACCAGACATTAATATCCATCCCAAACCTTCTCCCCCTGACCACATTAACCCCTCCCTCTACCCCTTCCTCTCTCCCAACACCCTTCTACCCCCGTCCCTCTGACCACATTAACTCCTTCTCCTAACCCTTTCCTCTCCCAACACCCCTCTGCACACGCTAACATCCATTCTGAACCTTCTCCCCATTCTCCCCCCCCCCCTCCTCTTACCCTTATATGAGGGCTCATAATTTTCATATGATTGGAGAAAAGCATAGGGGTGGGATGTTTTGTACACAGAGGGCAGTGAGTGTGTACAACGAGCTGTCAGGGGTGGTAGCAGAGGCAGATACCACAGGGACATTTAAGTGTCTTAGGTACATTGATGACAGAAAAATGGAGGGCTATGTGGGAGGGAAAGGTTAGACTGGTCTTGGGGCAGTTTAAAAGGTTGGCAAAAATGGGAGATCTGTGAGATGTCTCTGGGAAGGTTTCCTGAATCCTGAATCAATATTCTGTGGACTCCACAGGGTGGGGGGAGCTGATAGAGTACAAGGCAGGGCCAGAATCGGAAACAGGTTTGTTATCATGTGAAATTTGCTGTCTTGTAGCAGCAGTACAGTGCAAGGCGTACGATATACTAAAGTGAGAAATACATATTCAGAATGACAAATAAATAGTTCAAAACACAAACTAAAGCTGTGAGCTTGTCTTCATTGTCCATTCAGAAATTTGATGGCGGAGGGGAAGGAGCTGTTCTGAAAACGTGGAGTGTGGGTCGTCAGCTTCCTTCCTAATGGTAGGAATGAAAAGAGAGGGTGGTGTGGGGTCATTAATGGTAGATACTGCCTATAGAAAATGTCCTCGATGCTGACGGAGTGGGGAGAGGTGCTAATGCCCATGATGGACTGGTGCTGTACCAGCTGCTGTTCAGATGCTTCCTCAGACAACCTCTCCCATTGTGCCAAACCTCCCTCAGTACAAACCCTCCCCAGTGTAACACCACCACTCTGACCCCTTACTTTGTTTCTCCAGGCTGTGCTTCAGAGCCCAGCATTGTAGTCATAATCAAGAGACAGATTCCTGCCAGAACGAGTGTCACCTTCACCCTTCCCTGAAAGAAAGTGTTGAATGAGGACAGAGTTGGTGCTCCCTCCTCTCGCTCCACCAGCAGGCACCCCAGTACCAGAGCCAGCCTGCACTGTCTGATCAGTAACGAGTAACTAGCAGCTCCCTTCAGCACTGTGAGCGAATGTGTAAAAGCTAAAACACAGGGGACCGTGCAATTGCTGAAAATGTTCAGCAACACGCTCAGGAACTCAGCAGGTCAGGCAGCATCTACGGAGGGAATAAGCGGTTGATTTTTCAGACCAAGGCTCTTCATCAGGGCTGGAAAGGAAGGGTAAACGTGTTTGTAAGCAGTAAGCTCCTGTTAATATTCAGCATCTGCACACTGATGCTGATATGTTCAACATTTTCATAATGCTGGAGGAATTCAGCAAGACCATATGACATAAGAGTAGAATTAGAGAGTGCACCGCCAAGTCAGGCAACAGTTAATTCCTCTCCATAGATACTGCCTGACTTCAGAATCTCGTTTATTATCATTAACATATGCCGTGAAAATTGTCATTTTGTGGTCACAGTAAATTGTGGGATATTGAGTATATTATAAATTATATGAAATATTTATTCAGTAAGGTAAATTAGTGCAAGAAGTGAGTGAAAATAGTGAGGTAATGCACCTGGGTCCCTTGCCCATTCAGATATCTGGTGGTAATGGGGAAGAAGCTGTTCCTAATATGTTGAGTGCTTCTCCTTTTGAAGGTGTCCTCAGTGCTGTGAAGGCTAGTGACTATGACGGACTGAGTAAGTGTATAGAGAGCCATCATATCTCTCTGTAATTAGGCTATGGGTTTCCAAATGCTCATATATCCTATACCTAAGAATTTTCTCCAGCAATTCCCCTACAACTGGCATGAGACCCACTAGCCTATTTATGTTTGCTTCTAGGCATATAAGATGATGAGAAGCATTGATCGTGTGGATAGTCAGAGGCTTTTTCCCAGGGCTGAAATGGCTGCCACAAGATGACACAGGTTTAAAGTGCTGGGGAGTAGGTACAGAGGAGATGTCAGGGGTAAGTTTTTCACACAGAGAGTGGTGAGTGCATGGAATGGGCTGCCGGCAGCGGTGGTGGAGGTGGATACGATAGGGTCTTTTAAGAGGCTTTTGGATAGGTACATGGAGCTTAGAAAAATGGTGGGCTATAGGTAAGCCTAGTAATTTCTAAGATTGGGAGATGTTCAGCACAACTGTGTGGGCCGAAGGGCCTGTATTGTGCTGTAGGTTTCTATGTTTTTATCTTTCTATGTTTCTAATTTGCTGGTATTTAATTGAATTTATTCTTCCCTCTACCAGTGAAATGTTCCCCATGCCACTGACTGTAACACAAGCCCAAAGCATAATCGATCCACCCCCGTGCTTAACAGTTGGAGAGGTTTTCTTTTCATGAAATTCTGCACCCTTTTTTCTCCAAACATACCTTTGCTCATTGCAGCCAAAAAGTTCTATTTTAACTTCATCAGTCCACAGGACTTATTTCCAAAATGCATCAGGCTTGTGTAGATGTTCCTTTTCAAATTTCTGACACTGAATTTTGTGGTGAGGACGCAGGAAAGGTTTTCTTCTGATGACTCTTCCATGAAGTTCATATTTGATCGGGTGTCGCTGCACAGTAGAACAGTGCACCACCACTCCAGAGTCTGCTAAATCTTCCTGAAGGTCTTTTGCTGTCAAACGGGGGTTTTGATTTGCCTTTCTAGCAATCCTACGAGTAGTTCTCTCGGAAAGTTTTCTTGGTCTTCCAGACCTCAACTTGACTTCCACCATTCCTGTTAACTGCCATTTCTTAATTACATTACAAACTGAGGAAACTGAAAATGCTTTGCTATCTTTTTATAGTCTTCTCCTGCTTTGTAGCATCATTTATTTTAATTTTCAGAGTGCTAGGCAGCTGCTTAGAGGAGCCCATGGCTGCTGATTGTTGGGACAAGGTTTGAGGAGTCAGGGTATTTATAAAGCTTTGAGATTTGCATCACCTGACCTTTCCTAACAATGACTGTGAACAAGCCATAGCCCTAACAAGCTAATTAAGGTCTGAGACCTTGGTAAAAGTTATCTGAGAGCTCAAATCTCTTGGGGTGCCCAAACTTTTGCATGGTGCTCCTTATTTTTTTCCAGTCTAAAATTGTACAAAACAAAAATAATGCACTAATCTTGCTTAAAATGTTGAAAAGAATGGTTCATCTATAATTTTATGACTTTTGGAGATCAGTTAACTTCTACTCAATTAACTATTCACAGTAACAGAAATTTTGACCAGGGGTTCCAAAATTTTTGCATGCCACTGTATCTCCTACCCACTCGTTCCCTCACTCACTCTTTCATGTGCCTCTCACATACCTGCCTCGGCACCTGTCACACACACATATACTCCAGACTCACCTTGTCTCTTGTCACAACAGGTCTGGTGTGCTGGTTTTCACACAACTGCTGTTCCCTGATGCTTCAGCTCTCATAAATATTTCCTCTTCTCTCAATGTTGTTAATGATTGGCCTGTATCTGTTAATCTGAGCACAGCAACTAACTCACCTTGGAGATGTTCCAGTGAGTGAATCGCAAAAAGCCAGTCAGTGTGCCTGGCCATCAACAGCTCGTGCTCTGCTCTACCTCCGTTGTGTTTTACCCTTCCTTCACAGACTCACGAGGCTCATCCTGGCCCTCACAGTGACGATTCCTAATCAGACTACGCTTCTGCAGATCCTCTCCCATCACTGATGTAAGACTCACTGGTCTATAATTCCCAGGAAAGATTCTTGATTGGTCAGGGAATGTAGGGATGTAGCGAGAAGGCAGGAGATTGGGGCTCAGAGGGAAAATGGATCAGCCATGATGAAACAATGGAGCACACTTGATGGGCCAAATGGTTATTTCTGCTCCTATTTCTTATGGTTTCATAGTCTCATAGATTATCCTTGAAAAATGGAACATTTGTCATCCTCCAATCCTCCTGTGGCCTGTGAGGATGCAAAGGTTATCGAGAAACACACGGCAATCTCCTCCATCACTTCCCGTAGTAATCTGGGGTGTATCCCATCCGGGCCCGTGGGTTTATTTATTCGAATATTTTTCAGAAGTTCCAACATGTCCTCTTTCTTATCTTTAACATTTTCCTGCTCAAAAGTGTATTTGACATTCACGCCATTTTCATCAATGTCCCTCTCATTGAAAACTAATATTGCATCTGCCTTCCTTACCACCAACCCAAACTGCAAATTAACCTTTAGGGAATCCTGCACAAGGACTCCCAAGATTCTTTGTGTCTCATATCTTTGAGTTTTGTCCTTGTTTAGAAAATAATCTATGCTTATATTTCTTCTACCAAAGAGCATGAATATGCATTTCACAACAGCCTATTCCATTTGCCACTTCTTTGTTCATTCTCCTAACTTGTTCAAATCCTCCTGCAGCTTCTCTGCTGCTCTGCTTCCTCAACACTACTTGCCCCGCCACCTATCTTCTTGTCATTCACAGACCTGGCCACAAAGCTTTTCCTTCCATCATCCAAATCATTGAGATATAACTTAAAAAGAAGTAGTGCTAACACGGAGCCCTGTCAGCAGCAGCCAATCAGAAAAGGCACCCTTTATTCCCACAAACTCGAGGAAATCTGCAGATGCTGGAAATTCAAGCAACACACACAAAATGCCGGTGGAACACAGCAGGCCAGGCAGCATTTATAGGGAGAAGCACTGTCGACGTTTCGGGCCGAGACCCTTCGTCAGGACTCACTGAACACAGCAGGCCAGGCAGCATCTATAGGGAGAAGCACTGTCGACGTTTCGGGCCGAGACCCTTCGTCAGGACTAACTGAACACAGCAGGCCAGGCAGCATCTATAGGGAGAAGCACTGTCGACGTTTCGGGCCGAGACCCTTCGTCAGGACTAACTGAACACAGCAGGCCAGGCAGCATCTATAGGGAGAAGCACTGTCGACGTTTCGGGCCGAGACCCTTCGTCAGGACTAACTGAACACAGCAGGCCAGGCAGCATCTATAGGGAGAAGCTCTGTCGACGTTTCGGGCCGAGACCCTTCGTCAGGACTAACTGAACACAGCAGGCCAGGCAGCATCTATAGGGAGAAGCTCTGTCGACGTTTCGGGCCGAGACCCTTCGTCAGGACTAACTGAACACAGCAGGCCAGGCAGCATCTATAGGGAGAAGTACTGTCGACGTTTCGGGCCGAGACCCTTCGTCAGGACTTTATTCCCACTATTTGCCTCCTGCCTACCAGCCAATATTCTATCCTTACTGGTATCTTCCCTGTAATATCACATATCTCTTATGTTGCTAAGCAGCCTCATGTGTGACACCTTATCAAAGGCCTTTTGAAAATCCAAGTACACAACATCCACTGATTCTCCTTCATCTATCCTGCTTGTTATTTCCTCAAAGAATTCCAACAGCCTTGTGAGGAAAGATTTTCCCTTAAGGTAACCATGCTGATTACAGACTATTTTACCACGTGCCTCCAGTTTCTCCAAAGTCTCATCTTTAACAATCGACTCCAACATCTTCCCAACAATTCTTCTGCCTCCCTCCTTTCTTGAAGAATACAGTGACATTTGCAATTTTCCAGTCCTTTGGAATCATGCCAGAATCTAGTGATTCTAGAAAGATCATTATTAATGCCTCCACAATCTCTTTTACTATCTCTTCTAGAAACCTGCATTCTGTCTGTCTACTCCAGGTGACTCAACTACCTTAAGCCCTTATTCAGTTCCTCCACCATTTCCTTGTCGCCTATTACTATCTCAATTAAAGAATCATACCTAAAGTGTGATCCCTCCTTCCTCTTGATTGGATGTTCCACTTTGCTTATTTTTCACCCCACAATCCTTGCCTCAATGGAACAAAGCTATTCAGAACCCCATGCAAGATCTCCCTAAACAAACTCCGCATTTCTGATGTGAATTTCACTGAGAATATCTGGTCACTGTTTAGACCAGGGATGGCCAACCTACAGCGCATGCGCCTAAAGTGGCGCATTGCCCCCCAGTGATAATAATAAAAAAGTAAGCCTACTCATGCAAAAAGTATTAACCAAAAACCGATTTGTAGAAAAAAAATCTATAACAGGAACTCAAGTAGCTTAGAGCTAGAAATGGGTTTTACTGAGAATAAATCTAAAACTTTACAATTATTTTTAGCGATTTTATTATTTTGCGCACATCTTTTGGCAAATGTTATCTTCTTTCACTTTAATCTGTTTTCAATTTTAAAAAATGTTCAATGAGTCAAACTAGGAAAGAAGGACTTTTGTTCTGCAGTCATTCCATAACTGTTCAATACACGTTTGATACTTGTTTGATACTGAGGCGCCGGGCGTCTGCACCAACGGTGCGTCGCAGGTTTTTGCCGGTCAGTTTACAATTGACACTTGTGCGCTATGGAATTGTGCTTTGTTCGTCCTTTGTGAACATCTGTAGTTTTTGTGCTTTTTTGAAAATTAAGCCTTGTTTTTACATTCAGTTACCCATCAAATTTTAAAAGAAAAGCAGAAAGTGATAGTAAGCGTGAATTCAATGAACAATGGGGAAATGAGTTCTTAGTTATAGCGGGTCCATCAGAAAAACTGTTGTGCATTGTTTGTGAAAACACTTTCTCACATAATAGAAGACATGATCTTAATAGACACTATAAAACACAACATCAGACTGAAATAGAAGGAAAACTGAAGCTAATGCTTGGGTCTGAGTTACAGAAAGAATATGTGATTAGGAAAAAAAGAAGAAATCAAAAGAAGACAACATATATTTGTTAAAAGTCTCATTAAAGTAAGTAACGTTTATCTTGTTTTTATACTAAATCAACCTATCATGTAAAAATGCTAAATATGTCTAAATTAACATACTTTTACAAGAATTAAATGGGGGTACAAGAGTTGCATGGCACATCTGAACTCATGTGTGAAAAATTGACGCGTGAAATGTAAAATGTTGGCCACCCCTGGTTTAGACCATAAAAGCTACAGGATCAGAATTTGGCCTTTTGACCAATCGAGTCTGCTCTGCCATTCCATCATGGCTGATCCATTTTTCCTCTCAACCCCAGTCTCCTGCCTTCTACCCATATCCCTTCTTACCCTGATCAATCAAGAATCTATCAACCTCTGTCTTAAATATACATAAAGACTTGGCCTCCGCAGCTGCCTGTGGCAAAGAATACACCACTCTCTGGCTAAAGAAATTCCACCTCATCTCCTTTCTAAAAACAAGCCCTTCTACTCTGATACTGTATCCTCTGGTCTGAGCCTCTCCCACCATAGGGAACATCTTCTCCACATCCACTCTATCAAGGACTTCCACTATTTGATAGGTTTTGATGAGGTCACCATCAAACACTCTTCATATGACAAGCCATTCAATGCTGGAATCATTTTTTGTGAACCTCTTTTGAACCCTCACCACGTCCTTTCTACGATAAGGGGCCCAAATCTATTCACAATACTCCAAGTGACGCCTCACCAGTGCTTTATAAAGTCTCACCATTATATTTTTGTTTTAGCAGTCTAGTCCTCTTGAAATGAATGCTAACATTGCATTTGCCTTCCTTAGCACCGACTCAACCTAAAAATTAACCTTTAAGAATCCTCCACAAAGACTCCAAAGTTCATTTGCACCTTAGTTTTTTGTATTTTCTCTCCATTTAGAAAATAATCAACTCTTTCATTTCTGCAACCAAAGTGCAAGACCATACACTTCCATCTGCCACTACTTCTCCCATTCTCCTAATAGGTCAAGTCCTTCTGTAGCCGATCTACTTCCCCTCCACCTATCTTCATATCGTCTGCAAACTTTGCAACAAGTGACTTAATTCCATCATCCAAATCATTGACATATAATGTAAAAAGAATCAGTCCCAACACACATCCCTGTGGAAAACCACTAGCCACTGGCAGCCAGTCAGAAAAGGTTTCTTTTGGACCATAAGATAGCAGCAGAAATAGGCCATTCAGCCCATTGAGTCCACTCCACCATTCCATCATGGCTGATTCCATTCAACCCCATAGACCATATCCCTTGATGCCACAACCAATCAGGAATCTATCCACTTCTGCTTTAAATATACCCATTGACCTGGCCTCCACCACAGTCTGTGGCAGAGCATTCTGCAGATTCACTACTCTCTGGTTAAAAATATTCCTCCCTACCTTTGTTCTAAAAAGTCAGCCCTCAATTTTGAGGCAGTGCCCTCTAGTTCTGGACACCCCCATTATAGGAAACATCTTCTCCACATCCACCCTATCTAGTTCTTTCAATATCTGGTAGGTTTCAATGAGATCCCCGTGCATTCTTCTAAATTCCAGGGAGTCCAGGCCCAAAGCTACCAAATGCTCCTCATATGTTAACCCCTTCATTCCCAGACTCATGCTTGTAAACCTCCTCTAGATTCTCTCCAAAGACAACACATCCTTACTGAGATATGGGGCCCAAAACTGACGACAATACTCCAAGTGCAGCCTGACTAGTGTCTTATAAAGGTTCAGTATTATTTCCTTGTTTTTATATTCTATACCCCTTGAAATAAATGCCAATATTGCATTTGCCTTCTTTACCACAGACTCAAACTGTAAACTAACCTTCTGGGAGTATTGTATAACAACTCCTAAGTCCCATTGTTACCTTATATGCACTTTCCTTTGCTTTTATTCATTCCCTAACTTCCCCTGTCAGCCACAGTTGCCTCCCCCTGCCTTTGGAGAACTTCTTCCTCTGTGGGACATATCTATCCTGTACCTTGTGAAATATACCCAGAAACTTCAGCCACCTCTGTTCTGCTGACATCCCTACCAGTATCCCCCTCCAATCTACCTAGGCAGGCTCCTCTCTCATGCCTCTGTAATTCCCTTTATTCCGTTGTGATACTGATACATCTGACTTGTGCTTCTCCCTCTCAAATTTTATCCCCACTCTTTGCCTCCTGCCAATCAGCCACTGTTTTATCCATGCTAGAATCTTTCCTGTAATACCATGGGCTCATAGCTTGTTGAGCAGCCTCGTGTGGCACCTTGTCAAAGGCCTTCTGAAAATCTGCATACACAACATCAACCAATTCTCCTTTGTCTATCCTGCTTTTTGTTTCTTCAAAGAATTCCAACAGAATTGTCAATTCCCTTGAGGAAACCATGCTGACCATGGCCTATTTTATCATGTGTCCCCAAGCACTCTGAAGCCTTATCCTTAATAATTGACTCCAACATCTTCCCAACCATTGAGGTCAGACTAACTGGCTTATGGCTTCCTTTCTTCTGCCTCTTTTCCTCTTCAAGAGTGGAGTGACATCAACAATTTTCCAAACTTCCAGAATCAAGTGATTCTTGAAAGATCATTACAAATGTCTCCACAATCACTTCAACCATGTCTTTCAGAACCCTGGGGTGTAGTCCATCTGGTCCAGGTGATTTATCTACCTTCAGGCCTTTCAGTTTCCCAAGAACCTTCTATCTCAATATGGTAACTTCACGCACCTCATGACCCATGACCCCTGGAACATTCACCAAACTCCTAATGGCTTCCACAGTGAAGATTGATGCAAAATACTTATTCAGTTTGTCTGCCAGTTCATGGCTCCCGTCACCACCTCTCCAGTATTGTTCTCCAGTGGTCAAATATCCTCTCTCACCTCTCTTTTACACTTTATGTATCTGAAGAAACTTTTGGTATCCACTTCAATATTATTGGCTAGCTTACTTTCATGTTCTATCTTTACCTTCTTCATGACTTTTTAGTTGCCTTCTGTTGGTTTATAAAAGCTTCCCAATCCTTTAACTGCCCACTAATATTTGCTCTATCATATGCCCTCTCTTTGGCTTTTATGTTGATTTGACTTCTCTTGTTGGCCACAGTTGTGTTATCTTGCCATTGGAATTCTTCTTCCTCTTTGGGATGTATATATCCTGTGCTTTCCAAACTGTTGCCAGAAATTCCAGCCATTACCACTTTGCCGTCATCCCTGCCAGTGTTCTTTTCCAATCAATTCTGGCCAATTCCTCTCTCCTGCCTCTGTAGTTCTTTTCACTCCTCGGGTAGTACTGATACACCTGACTTTAGCTTCTCCTCGGGCTTCTGAGTGAATTCAATCATATTATGATCACTTACCCCTAAGCTCTCTAATCAATTCTAGTTCATTGCACAACACCCAATCCAGAGTAACTGTTCCCTGAGTGGTCTCAACCACAAGCTGCTCTAAAAAGCCATCTCATAGGCCTTCATGAAATTCCACCTGCTGGAATCCAACAGCAACCTGACTTTCCCAATCTACCTGAATATTGAGATCGCACATGACTATTGTAATCCCCTTTTGGCTCGCATTTTCTATCTCCCATTGTAATTTGTACACCACACCCTTACTACTGTTTGGGGGTCTGTATTCAGCTCTCATCAGGGTCTTTTTATACTTGCAGGTCCTTTGCTTGATCCACAATGATTCCACTCTTTCTGACCCTATCATCACTTTCTAGTGATTTAATTTCATTATTTTACCAGCAGAGCAATGCTTTTACCTTAAGTTTATGTCGCCACATTCCTGCCAAAGACCATCATGATTAGTTACACCCTAATTAATTAACTTCACAAGAGAAAACAGAGGATGATGATGGAAAGTTCTTCCTCAGACGGGAGGACTGAGTGTGATGGTGTGTCTCAGGTGTGAGTACTAAGTCTATAGCTGTTCAGTATCTACATCTATGTTGAACATGGTGTGGAAGCTTGTATTGGCTGACCAATAGTGTGTTGCACAGATTGGACTGGCTACCAATAATGCATTGGTCAGATTGGATAGGCTGCCCGATGATGTCTTGGACAGATTGGATTGGCTTCTGGTAGATTCTTGGACGGAATGGACACAATGCAGTGTTGGACAGACAAGCTTGGCTTCATGATGGTCTGCTGGACCGATGGGATTGTCTGTCAAATGGTGTAATGGACAGATTGGATTGGCTGCCAAATAGTGTGGTGGACAGATTGGTTTGGCTGCCAAATAGTGTGGTGGACAGATTGGATTGGCTGCCAAATAGTGTGGTGGACAGATTGGATTGGCTGCCAAATAGTGTGGTGGACAGATTGGATTGGCTGCCTAATAGTGTGGTGGACAGATTGGATTGGTTGTCTGCCGCCGTGGTGGACAGATTGGATTGGTTGTCTGCCGCCGTGGTGGACAGATTGGATTGGCTGCCTAATAGTGTGGTGGACAGATTGGATTGGTTGTCTGCCGCCGTGGTGGACAGATTGGATTGGCTGCCTAATAGTGTGGTGGACAGATTGGATTGGTTGTCTGCCGCCGTGGTGGACAGATTGGATTGGCTGCCTAATAGTGTGGTGGACAGATTGGATTGGTTGTCTGCCGCCGTGGTGGACAGATTGGATTGGTTGTCTGCCGCCGTGGTGGACAGATTGGATTGGGTCAAAGACAGGTTTGGTTTCTTTTTTATGTTTTCTGTTCCTTAGTGTCTGAGCTGGTACCTCCAGGGTGACCTGTGGTTAAAAATTAGATACTCAGTGCCCATGAGCAAAACATTCTGTACCTTGTCTGGGTCACAGGGCAGTGAGATGGTGAGCACTGGTCATTCATCGCCTGGAGAAAATTGGACGTTGGAGAGGGGGAGCAGCCAGAGGTAGTGGTACATGTTGGTATAAATGACAGAGAGAGAGAGAGAGAGGGAATGGGTCATGCAAACTGAATATCAGGAGGGAAATCAGCCCCTGAAGGACAGTAGTCAGTGGATTACTCCCTGTGCCACGCGCTGGTGAGCGTAGATGGACTACAGTGTGGGATTTTGTTGTGTTGCTTTGTAGGTCATTCCCATCTGTGTGTGTTTGACCCACAAAGACTCTCCATATGCTTATCTAGGTGGCTTTTAAATATCATAAATATTATCGCATTAGCTAGTATTCGTGGTAGACCATTCCAAATACATACCATCCTTTTTGTGAAGAGCTGTTCCTAATACCCTATTAATTCCCTCGCCTCTGATCTTAAACCTCTGCCATCTAGTTTTCAGCACCCATCCCTAGTAAAAATGATGATGTGCTTTCACCCTGTCTATGTCCTTCATGATCTCATACACTTCTCTCACATCATCCCTCAATCTCCTACTTTCCATAGAATGAAGTCCTAATCCCACTGCTCTTTTTAACTCAGGATCCCAGGCCCAGGAAACATCCTGGTAAATCTTTTCTGCACTCTTTCTAGTTTATTAACATCTTTCCTACAACAGGGTGACCAAATCTGTCCACAAAGCTGCAAGTGGGGCCTCACTGATGACTTCTACAACTGCAGCATTACTTCCCAACTCCTTCACTGGGCCTGACTGATGAAGGGCAGAATATCTCCCTTACCATCTGTCTACCTGTGTTCAGCCACTGTGCTGAACACCTCCTTCACTGGACCTGACTGATGAAGGGCAGAATATCTCCCTTACCATCTGTCTACCTGTGACAACATTTCAGTCAACTGTGCATATACACTCCTAAGTCCCTATGTTCCATAAGAGCCTATCAATCTCTTTACACAACAGTCTGGTATCTCAAAATGCCACAACTTTAAACAATATATGGATGTGGACCAAACATCCCTCTGGTCCTCCACACTGCCATTAACTCTTGTTTTTGCTACAAATTCAACCTTCCAAACTGAATCACTCCACACTTTTCTAGATAGAATTCCATCTGACAATTCTCAGCCCGGCTCTGCATCCTGTCAATATCTCAATGTAATCTATGACTATCTTCTACACTATCCACAATACCACCAACCTTTGTATCATCTGCAAATTTACTAACCCACTCTTCCACTTCCTCATCCAAGACATACATAAAAATCACAGGGAGCAGGAGTCACAGAACAGATGCCTGATCCCTGCAGAACACCACTGTTCACCAACATCCAGGCAGAAAATGCTCCATCTAAAACCACACTCTGACTTCTAGGGGAAAGCCATTTCTGAATCCACACAGCCACATTTTGCTAAATCTCATAGGTCTTGCCTTTCTGAATGAGCCTATCATGAGGAAGTTTATCTAATGCATTGCTACAGCATTCACTGCTCTACCTTCGTTAATATCCCTTGTCACATCCTCAAAGAATTTAATCAGACTCATGAGGCTAAACCTACGCTCACAATGCCATGCTGACTATACGAATCAAACTGTTTCTCCAAATTATCATAAATCTTCTCACTAGCAACCCTCTCCAACAGTTTGCCCATCACTGATGTAAGACTCACTAGTCTATAATTCCGAGGAAAGATTCTTGATTAGTTAGGGCATGAAGGGATACGGGGAGAAGGCAGGAGATTGGGGCTGAGAGAAAAAAATGGATCAGCCATGATGAAATGATGGAGCATACTTGATGGGCCAAATGGCCTAACACTGCTCCTATATCTTATGGTTTCATAGTCTTATAGATTATCCCTATTACCTTTCTTGTAAGCATCCAGAGAATTGGCCTCCACTGCCTTCTGAGGCAGAGCATTCCGTAGATCCACAACTCTCTGGGTGAAAAAGTTTTTCCTCAACTCCGTTCTAAATGGCCTACCCCTTATTCTTAAACTGTGGCCTCTGGTTCTGGACTCCCCCAATCGTGAACATGTTTCCTGCATCTAGCGTGTCCAATCCCTTAATAATCTTATATGTTTCAATCAGATCCCCTCTCATCCTTCTAAATTCCAGCGTATACAAGCCCAGTTGCTCCAATCTTTCAACATATGGCAGTCCTGGCTTTAATATATCTTTAATATATTTTTATATTTCTTATCTTTAATATATTCCTGCTGAATAGTGTATTTGACATTGATGCCACTTTCATCAGTGTCCCTCACACCAGTGAATACTGAAGTACAGTATTTGTTACGACCTCCCCAACCCCTTTTAGCCATGACTGGTCCTAAACCTCTACTATTCATCCTCAAGCTTGTCAGAAATGTATAGAAGCCCTTGTTTTTCATAATCCTATTCACCTAGGCCTTGTCATTTCTGGAGAAGGGTTTTGAATCTTTTCTTCCACTTCATTACACCTAGGGTAATTTACAGCAATTAAAGCCTCACAATATTACAAGTGAGATCTCACCAGTTCCTTATAAAGCCTCAACATTATATCTTTTATTTTATACTCTAGGCCTCTTGAAATGAAAGTTAACATTACATCTGCCTTCCTTACCACTGACTCAAGCTATTAACCTTTAGAGAATGCTACACGATCACTCCCATGTCTCTTGGCACCTGAGATTTTTGAGTTTTCTCACGGTTTAGAAAACAGACTATGCTTTTATTCCTTCTACCAAAGTGCATGAACGTGCATTTCCCGACACCCTATTCCATTTGCCATTTCTTTGCCCATTCTCCCAATCGGTCCAAGTCTTTCTGCATCTTCTCTGCCCCTCCATCTATCTCATATCATCCATAGACTTAGCCACAAAGATATCAATGCCATTATCCAAGTCATTGAAATATAACATAAAAGGAATTGGTCCCAACACAGACCCATAACACCATAAGAGATAGGAGCAGAATTAGGCTATCTGGCCCATCGAGTCTGCTCTGCCATTTTTTCATGGCTGATCCAATCATCCTCTCAGCCCTAGTCTACTGTCTTCTCCCTGTATCCCTTCATGACCTAGCCAATCAAGAATCTATCAGTCTCTACCTTAAATATACATGAAGACTTGGCATCCACAGCTGCCTCTGGCAAAGAATCCTACAGATCCATCACTCTCTGGCTGAAGAAATGCCTCCTTATCTCTGTTGAAGGTGCAACGGAGGTTTAGAGGAGGTTCCCCAGGTTGATTCCAGAGATGAAGGGGTTAACCTACGAGGAGAGATTGAATCACCTGGGGCTGTACTTCCTGAAATTTAGAAGAATGAGAGGAGATCTTATAGAAACATAGAAAATTATGAAAGAGATGGATATGGTAGAGGCAGGAAAGTTGTTTCCACTGGTAGGTGAGACTAGAACTAGGGGACATTGCCTCAAGATTCAGGGAGTAGATTTAGTACAGAGATGAGGAGGAACTGCTTCTCCAGAGGGTGGTGAAGCTGTGGAATTCTCTGCCCAATTAACCAGTGGAGACTACCTCAGTTGATACAGTATATTTAGACAAGGTTGGGTAGATTTTTGCATAGTAGGGAAATTAGGGGTTATAGTGAAAAGGCAGGTAGGTGGAGATGAGTCTATGACCAGATCAGCCATGATCTTTTTGAATGGCAGAGAAGGCTTGATGGGCCAGATGGCCTGCTCCTACTCCTAATTCTTATGTTCTTATGTTCTAAAAGGGCATCCTTCTATTCTGAGGCTGTGTCCTCTGGCTTAGACTCTCCCACCATAGGAAACACGCTCTCCACACCCATTCTATTAAGGTCTTTCACCATTTGAGGGGTTTCAATGAGGTCAGCCTCATTCCTCTGAATTTTAGTGAACACAGTCATCAAATGCTCTTCTACAAGAGGGTTGAGAGTGGATATAGGACCGCTAGAAAATGACGCCAGAGAAATAATAACAGGGGGCAAGGAGATGGCAGATGAACTAACTGAGTATTTTGCATCAGACTGCACTCTGGAAGACACTAGCAGTGTGTCAGATGTTGAAGGGTGTGAGGGAAGAGAAGTGAGTGCAGTTATTATTACAAGGGAGAGGGTTCTCAAAAAGCTGAGAGACATAAGGGTATGTAAGTCACCTGGACCAGATGAATTGCATCCTAAGGTTCAGAAAGAGGTAGCGGTAGAGATTGTGGAGGCATTAATAATGATCTTTCAAAAAGTATAGGACTCCAGTTTCAGCACATCCTTTCTAAGATAAGAGGCCCAAACCTGCTCATAATATTCTAAATGAGGCCTCACTAGTGCTTTATAAAGTCTCAACATGACATCCTTGCTTTTATATTCTAGTCCTCTTGAGACAAATGCTAACATCACATTTGCCTTCCTCACCACTGACTCGACCTGCAAATTAACCTTTGGGGAATCCTGTATGAGATTAGTGTAGGTGGACACAAGGGCATGGGAATGCTACAGGCAGCTAGGGTCCAGTGAATCCCTAAGAGATGATGGAACATACTCAAGATGGAATCAGGAGGGAAAAAGGGGAATGGGATGTCTTAGGCAGAGAAATATCCAAAGAAATATTGTATATGTTCAGAGGAAAAAATTGTAACTAGAGAGTGAATAGGGCTCTTAAACACCAAAGTGGACATCTTAATGTGGAACAGCAGGATATAGGTCAAATCTTTAATAAATACTTCTGTCATGAAGAAAGGTGAAGAGACCCTAGAAGGAGGGAAGGTTAATGGAAATGTCTTAGTGAATGTGTACGCTACAGTAGAGAAGGTGCTGGATGTCCATAAGTATGAAGGTAAAGAACTCACCAGAGCCTGATCAGGTCAACCCAAGATGACTCTGGGAGTTATACAGAGGTTCAGCACAACAGGCTCATTAGCCAATCTAGTCCATGCTGACCATACATTGTCTGAAATCTTCATTACCTGAACCTGGATGATATTGCTCCAAACACCTCTCATCCAAGTTTCTATTCAAAATTCTCTTGACTAAAACCGAAGGCTAGCTTGCAGGTTGGTCAGTGGTGAGGAAGGCAAGTGCAATGTTAGCATTAGTTTTGAGAGGACTAGCATATAAAAGTAAGAATGTAATGCTGAGGCTTTATAAGACATTGGTCAGACCTTACTTGGAGTATGGTGAGCTGTTTTAGCCCCCTTATCTAAGAAAAGATATGTTGGCGATGGAGAAGGTCCAGAGGAGGTTCACAAGAATAATTCCAAGAATGAAAGAGTTAATGTACGAGGAGCATTTAATGGTTCTAGGCCTGAACTCATTGGAATTAAAAAGAATGAGGGGGAACCTCAGTGAAACATATTGAATATTGAAAGGCTGAGACAAAGTATATGTGGAAAGGATGTTTCCTAAGGGCATAGCCTCAGAATAGAGGGACATCCCTTCAGAACAGAGATGAGGAGCATTTTTCTTTTAGCCAGAAGCTGGTGAATCTTTGGAATCCATTGTGACAGGTGGCTGTGGAGTTTAAGTCATTGGGTGTATTTAAAGCAGAAGTTGATAAATTCTTGATTAGTCAGGGCACCAAAGATTACAACCTAATTCTGCTCCTATGTCTTATAGTCTTATTTGGTCGTATGTGGCTTAAATGCCTCAAAACCTTCCCCTTTCAGAGGGTCTTGGTGCAATTAGGCACTAGTGCAGATGCCTCAACTGAAGTTTGTCACAGTAAGTTTGTTGAGATAGATGAGTGTCCATTGCTCAAAGTTCACTGACAGACACCAAGGGATTTCCTTTGTGTAAGCCACAATAACATGTCACAAAGCAGAAAAATGTTGCTCAGAATCTTTACTGTTTTCCCTTCAGTAATATTGCAGGAATATTCTCCTTGACATGACCTTTAAGCGTCAGTTACACAGAGAGATTAGTGTAGAGTTATACAACAAAATCCACAGCCCACTGATTCATAAAGGGGAGACAGATGGTGAATGACCCAGATGCTTTCATCTCTGATACCATCTCCAGATCCAATGCTTGTGGTTTGTTAACTAGATGGGGTGGAGTGGGAGTCCATTCTGTCTCATATCTTCCATCATCTGGGTGAAAATGGGACACAGAACCTGCTGAGCCAAAAGCTCCTCTTCATTCTCTTCCATTTCAGAAAGGCTGTGGAGAAATGAAGCTGTTTAGACCAATAATCAGCACTGACGTGCAGACAGTGTGAACCATGGGCAGCATGAACCTCACTCACAGGTGAGAGCACCAGACTGTCTCACCAGCCTCTGGTACATCTGCCTTCCCCTGGAGTACATGGACCCAGCCTCCTCTCCTGGTTCACACCAGCCTTCCCCCCACAGCACCACAGGTAGTTGCCAGCCTATGGCAGGAGAGGTACTCAATGGAAAACCCTGGGTTAGGTAATGGTCCTGTACCTGGGCACAGGCTGTGTCATCGGGCTAGGTTGGGGTGTCTAATCCCTCTCCCATTGCCTCTAGGAATACCCTGTCTCAGCCTGGCTCACAAGTCCTTTAGCTTGAAAACATTGGGAACTGAAGGGTGATCAGGACAACTGCAGCAACGAGGAGTAACTCCAATTGTCCCCTGGTCTCTCCGACATGACTGTTACACAATGGCATGGCCAAAATCCATTACTCCGCCACTCATAGCCCTAAGGAGGTGAGAGGGTGAGCCATCATGCAGTCCTTCAGGTGAAGGTACTTTGACTGAGCTGTTGGGTAGGGTTTTCCAGGATTCGGACCCAGAGACGATGAAAGAATGGGGGTATAGTCCCACTTCAGGAGCGCCTTTGCACATCACCCTCAGTGTCATCAAAGCAAGGCCACTGATCATTGACTTCAGGTTGGGTGGGAAGTACAGCACCCTATCTGTATGAATGGTGCTGAGCTGGAGAAGGTGGAAAGCGGAAGGGGAGGTGGGAATGGGGAAGAGGGAGGTGGAGGAGTTGGGAAGGGGAAAGGGGATATGGGGAAGAGGGAGGTGGAGAAGATGGGAAGGGTGAAGGGGGAATTGTGGAGGGGTTAGCTGGAGAAGTTGAGAAGGGGAATAGGGAGGCGGAGGTGAGAATGGGGTAGTGGAGGTGGGAATGCAAAGGGGAAGTGGAGAAGGTGAGAGTGGGGAAGGGGAGGTGAATATGTGAAGTGAGGGGAATGGGGTACACTGCCCTGCCTGTATTAATATGTTGAATTGGAGTGGATATAGAGCTTTGTAAATCTCACCAAGAATATGTCCTGTTTGCACAACATGGACGTCACGGCCAGGAAACCTTCAGGTGGTATTTCTATTGGCACAGGACGGCTGACCCTTTTCCAACGTTTGGCCAGATGGTGGCCAAACTGTCATTATGCAAACTTTCTCCAGATTCTGGGGCTGACAACATTTTTCCATCAAACATCTCTGGAGAACTTACTACAGAAGCTTACCCTTTACCTATTAGTTAATAGCTTTGTGTGGATCCAGTTGATACAGAACACGTTCCTTCCACTCTCATCAGCCACGATATTCTGTTCATAACTGTAAATGTTGAGTGCAGATTGTTTAGTGGTTTGGTTGTTACTGGTTGTCTGACCGCTGTTAACTTAACATCAGTAAGCACAGGAACAGGCCATTCAGCTCACCACTTTTGTACTGTTTATGAAGCCAATCAAAACTAAACCTTTCTGCATGCACATGGTTTACAGTACTGTGCACAAGTCTGGGTAGATGTTTATATAGCTAGGATGCCCAGAACTTTTGCACAGTACTGTAGTAATTTTATGTATTGCATTGTACTGCTGCCACAAGAAAAACTAATTTCATGACGTATGTGAGTGATGATAAACCTAATTCTGATATGGGTCTCTATTATGGACTGAGAGTGGGAAGGCGGCAGGGAAAGGGGAATTACATTTAGGAAAAGGCAAAGGGAGAGGGGAGGGAGTGGGAAGGACCAGAGAGACATTCTGTAATGATCAATAAACCAATTGTTTGGAATCAAATGACCTTGCCTGGAGTCTCAGGGCTGGGTGTGTCTGCACTCACAGCACCAGCCCAACCACTAGAACTCCTTTCCTGCCACCTGTCCAACACCCCTCCCGTGGCACTTCACCCTCACCATTCCCATCATCCTTTGACCTTGCCTGGTGTCCACCCCTCCTGTGGCACTTCACCCTCACCATTCCCATCATCCTTTGACCTTGCCTGGTGTCTCAGGGCTGGGTGTCCAACACCCCTCCCATGGCACTTCACCCTCACCATTCCCATCATCCTTTGACCTTGCCTGGTGTCCACCCCTCCCATGGCACTTCACCCTCACCATTCCCATCATCCTTTGACCTTGCCTGGTGTCTCAGGGCTGGGTGTCCGACACCCCTCCCATGGCACTTCACCCTCACCATTCCCATCATCCTTTGACCTTGCCTGGTGTCTCAGGGCTGGGTGTCCGACACCCCTCCCATGGCACTTCACCCTCACCATTCCCATCATCCTTTGCTCCCACCAGATTTACAAACTTGCTCTCCACTCCACGTTGACAAGTACAGTCCTGTGCAAAAGTCTTAGGCACCCTAGCTATATATATGTGCCTATGACTTTCACACAGTACTGTAAAATCCCTCCATTCCCTGTCTGTCCATGTGTCTGTCTAAATGCCTCCTAAATGCCACTATCCTATCTGCTACCACCACCAACCCCGGAGGACCATTCGAGACACCCATCACAGTCAGTGTAAAAGACATTTCTTGCACACCTCCTTTGAACATTCCTCCTCTCAACATAAATTCATGCCCTCTGGTGTTTCACATTTCAATCCTAAAGAGAAAACGTTGTCTGTCAACTCTACTTGTGTCTCTCATAATCGTGTTATCCTCGATCAGGTCTCTCTTCACCTTCCGCCTATCTGGAGAAAACAACCCAAAATTTGTCAACCCTATAGTTATAGCTCATGCCCACTGATCCACATCAAATATCTTATGTACTGTCCCAAAGCCTGTAACAGGGCGACAAGAACTGCACACATTACTCCAGAATGGCCTGAACAAAGATCTATGGAGCAGTTTGATTTCTTGCATCTTATAAGAAGGATAGAGGTAGAATGTGATGGAAGATGCCCAACATGAAAGGAACAACTGGGGAAGCAGTTCTCCTGCCTAGAGTGTAGAACATTGCAGCAGAGACTGGATCTGGCTCCCAACTCGGTGACAATAACCAAAGGCGACTATCTGGCTCACTCACAGAGTGAAGTATGTTCAAGCAAAAAAATAAACCTCAGGATCAGCAAAGAAAGCAGCTTGTGACCAACTTCAGGAAGGTGGAATGGATCAATGGGGAATGGGGCACATTGCTCTGACTGTACCAATGGGAATGGGGCACATTGCTCTGACTGTACCAATGGGAATGGAGCACATTGCTCTGACTGTACCAATGGGAATGAGGTATACCACTCTCTGTATCAATGGGGAATGGGCATACCAGTCTGACTGTACCAATGGGGAATGGGGTATACCAGTCTGACTGTATCAATGGGGAATGGGCATACCACTCAGAATGGATCAATGGGAATGAGGTATACCACTCTCTGTATCAATGGGGAATGGGCATACCAGTCTGACTGTATCAATGGGGAATGGGGTATACCAGTCTGACTGTATCAATGGGGAATGGGCATACCACTCAGAATGGATCAGTGGGGAATGTGGCTGACTGCTCTGAATGGATCCGTATGGTGTGGTGGCGAAGATGGCAATTGGAAAGGGGGATGTGAAGATTGTAGGAATTGGGAAGGTGTGGTAGTGAAGGTGGAAGTAGGGAATCGAGACTTGGAGGTGGGAATGGGGAAGGGGAGCTGGAGGTAGAGAAGATGGGATTGTGGAAGGGGGAGGAGGAGGTGGAGAAGCTTGGCACATGGAAGAGGAGGTGGATGAGGTGGATTGCGGATGCAGAATGGGAGGTGGAGAAAGTGAAAGTGAGGAAGGTGGACAGGAAAGGTGGAGAAGGTGTGAAAGGGTAAGACAGAGTTGGAGAAGGGGATGGGGAGGGTGAGGTGCTGAAGGTGGGAATGGGGAAGGGGAGTTGGAGAAGGGGATGGGGAGGGTGAGGTGCTGAAGGTGGGAATGGGGAAAGAGTTGGAGAAGGGGATGGGGAGGGTGAGGTGCTGAAGGTGGGAATGGGGAAGGGGAGGTGGAGAAGGGGATGGGGAGGGTGAGGTGCAGAAGGTGGGAATGGGGAAGACAGAGTTGGAGAAGGGGATGGGGAGGGTGAGGTGCAGAAGGTGGGAATGGGGAAGACAGAGTTGGAGAAGGGGATGGGGAGGGTGAGGTGCAGAAGGTGGGAATGGGGAAGACAGAGTTGGAGAAGGGGATGGGGAGGGTGAGGTGCAGAAGGTGGGAATGGGGAAGACAGAGTTGGAGAAGGGGATGGGGAGGGTGAGGTGCTGAAGGTGGGAATGGGGAAGGGGAGGTGGAGGGTGAGGTGCTGAAGGTGGGAATGGGGAAGGGGAGGTGGAGGGTGAGGTGCTGAAGGTGGGAATGGGGAAGGGGAGGTGGAGAAGGGGATGGGGAGGGTGAGGTACTGAAGGTGGGAATGGGGAAGGGGAGGTGGAGAAGGGGATGGGGAGAGTGAGGTGCTGAAGGTGGGAATGGGGAAGGGGAGGTGGAGAAGGGGATGGGGAGGGTGAGGTGCTGAAGGTGGGAATGGGGAAGGGGAGGTGGAGAAGGGGATGGGGAGGGTGAGGTGCTGAAGGTGGGAATGGGGAAGGGGAGGTGGAGAAGGGGATGGGGAGGGTGAGGTGCTGAAGGTGGGAATGGGGAAGGGGAGGTGGAGAAGGGGATGGGGAGGGTGAGGTGCTGAAGGTGGGAATGGGGAAGGGGAGGTGGAGAAGGGGATGGGGAGAGTGAGGTGCTGAAGGTGGGAATGGGGAAGGGGAGGTGGAGGGTGAGGTGCTGAAGGTGGGAATGGGGATGGGGAGGTGGAAATGTGGAAATGGGGGAGGTGGAGGTTTAGAAGATGGGAATGGGAAAGGAGAATGTGGAGAAGTTGGAAATGGGGAAGAGGATGGTGGAAAAGGTAGGAATGGGAAAGGGGTGGTGTAGAATGTGGGAGTGGAATAGGTGGTGATGGAGAAGGTGGAATGGGAATGGGGCTGATGGAGAAGGTTGGAATGGGGAAGGGGGAGATAGAGAATGTGAGAATGGAGAATGAGAAGGGGAAGGTGGAAAAGGTGGAAATGGGGAAGCACAAGTGGAGAACCTGAGAATTGGGAAGCATTTGTGGAGAAGGTGGGAATGTGGAAGGAGGATGTAGTGGAGGTGGGAATGGGGAAGGAGAGATGGAGAAGGTGGGAATGGGGAGGGGGAGATGGAGAAGGTGGGAATGGGGAAGGGGAGGTGGAGGTGGGAATGGGGAAGGGGAGGTGGAGGTGGGAATGGGGAAGGGAGGTGGAGAAGGTGAGAAGGGGAGGGCCAGCTGGAGAAGGTGGGAATGGGGAAGGGGAGATGGAGAAGGTGGGAATGGGGAAGGGAAGGTGGAGAAGGTGGGAATGGGAAGGGGAGATGGAGAAGGTGGGAATAGGGAAGGGGAGAGGGAGGTGGAGAAGGTGGGAATGGGGAAGCGGAGATGGAGAAGGTGGGAATGGGGAAGGGGAGGTGGAGGTGGGAATGGGGAAGGGAGGTGGAGAAGGTGAGAAGGGGAAGTTGGAGAAGATGGGAATGGGAAGGGGAGGGCGAGCTGGAGAAGGTGGGAATGGGGAAGGGGAGATGGAGAAGGTGGGAATGGGGAAGGGAAGGTGGAGAAGGTGGGAATGGGGAAGGGGAGGTGGAGGTGGGAATGGGGAAGGGAGGTGGAGAAGGTGGGAATGGGAAGGGGAGGGTGAGCTGGAGAAGGTGGGAATGGGAAAGGGGAGATGGAGAAGGTGGGAATAGGGAAGGGGAGAGGGAGGTGGAGAAGGTGGGAATGGGGAAGCGGAGATGGAGAAGGTGGGAATGGGGAAGGGGAGGTGGAGGTGGGAATGGGGAAGGGAGGTGGAGAAGGTGAGAAGGGGAAGTTGGAGAAGATGGGAATGGGAAGGGGAGGGCGAGCTGGAGAAGGTGGGAATGGGGAAGGTGGAGAAGGCAGAGAAGGTGCAAAGGGTGAAGGGAGAGGTGGTGATGGTGACAATGGGGAAGGGGAAGTGGAGAAGGTGGGATTGGAGACGGGGGTTATGCAGAAGGTGGGAATGGGAAGGGGAGTTGGAGAAGGTGGGAATAGGGAACGGGAGAGGGAGGTGGAGAAGGTGGGAATGTGGATAGGGAGGTGACAAAGGAGTGAATGGGAATGCGAAGCTGAAGAAGTTGAGTAGCATGAAGGGGAAATGGAGAAGCTGAGAATGGGAATGGGGAAGGTGGAAAGGGTGGGAATAGGGAAGGTGGAAAGGGAAAGTGTAAAAGGTGGAGAAGGTGTGAAGGATGAAGGGAGAGGTGAAGATGGTGTCAATGGGGAAGGGGAAGTGGAGAAAGTGGGATTGGGGAAGGGGATATGCAGAAGGTGGGAATTGGATAGGGGAGATGGAGAAGGTGGGAATAGGAATGAGAAATGGGAGGGAGGTGGAGAAGGTAGGAATAGGGATGGGGAAGGTGGCGAAAGTGCAAATGTGCAAGGTAGAAAAGGTGAGAAGCGGAAAGGAGGAGATGGAGAAGTTGGGAAAGGGGAATGGGAAGTTGGAGAAGTTTGCTAGCCTTTGGTTCCTCTGTGGAAGATCATGTGGAAATTATGGCCAAGTGAGCACATTCTACTTTCTCAGAAGCCATAAGACCATAAGATATAGGAGCAGTAGGCCATTCAGCCCATTGAGTCTGCTTCGCCATTCAATCATGGGCTGATCCAATTCTTCCAATTATCCCCACTTCCTTGCCCTCTCCCCATACCCTATGATGCCCTGGGTATTCAAGAACCTATCTATCTCTGTCTTAAATGCACCCAATGACGGCCTCCACAGCCACTCGTAGCAACAAATTCCACAGATTTATGACCCTCTGAATCAAGTATTTTTTCTGCATCTCAGTTCTAAATGGACGTCCTTCAATCCAGAAGTCGTGCCCTCTTGCCCTAGAATCCCCTATCATGGGAAATAACTTTGCCATATCTAATCTCTTCAGGCCTTTTAACATTTGAAATGTTTCTATGAGACCCCCCTCATTCTCCTGAACTCCAGGGAATACAGCCCGAGAGCTGCCAGACGTTCCTCATATGGTAACCCTTTCACTCCTGGAATCATCCTCGTGAATCTTCTCTGAACCCTCTCCAATGTCAGTATATCCTTTCTAAAATATGGAGCCCAAAACTGCACACAACACTCGAAGTCTGGTCTCACGAGAGCCTCAACATCACACCCCTGCTCTTATATTCTATATCTCTAGAAATGAATGCCAACATTGCATTCCCCTTCTTCACAATCAACTCAAGCTGGAGGTTAACCTTTAGGGTGTCTTGCACAAGGACTCCCAAGTCTCCTTGCATCTCTGCATTTGAATTCTCTCCCCATCTAAATAATAGTTTGCCCATCTATTTCTTCCATCAAAGTGTATGACCATACACTTTCCAACATTGTATTTCATTTGCCACTTCTTTGCCCATTCCCCTAAACTGTCTAAGTCTCTCTGCAGGCTCTCTGTTTCCTTAACACTACCCACTCCTTCAATTATCTTTGTATCATTGGCAAATGTAGCCACAATTCCATTAATACTGTAGTCCAAATTATTGACATACATTGTAAAAAGCAGCAGTCCCAACACCGACCCCTGTGGATCTCCACTGGCAACCGGCAGCCAGACAGAATAGGATCCCTTTATTCCCACTCTGTTTTCTGCTGACCAGTTAATGCTCCACCCATGCTAGTAACATCCCTGTAATTCCATGGGCTCTTATCTTGCTAAGTAGCCTCATGTGCAGCACTTTGTCAAAGGCCTTCTGAAAACAAGTATACCACGTCTTCTGCATCCCTTTTGTCTATCCTGCAGGATTTCCCTTTCACGAAACCATGCTGGTTTTGGCCTATCTTGTAAAGTGCCTCCAGGTATACCATAATCTCATCCCTAACTGTTGATTCCAACAACTTCCCAACCACTGATGTCAGGCTAACTGATCTATAGTTTTTTCCTGCTGCCTCCCAGCCTTCTTAAATAGTGGAGTAACATTTGCAATTTTCCTGTCATCCAGAACAATGCCAGAATCTACTGATTCTTGAAAGATCATCATTAATGCCTCCACAATCTCCCCAGCTACTTCCTTCAGAACCCGAGGGTGCATTCCATCAGGTCCAGGAGATTTATCCACCCTCAGACCATTAAGCTTCCTGAGCATCTTCTCAGTCGTAATTTTCACCGCACATACTTCACTTCCCTGACACTCTTGAATGTCTGGTATACTGCAGATGTCTTCCACTGTGAAGACTGATGTAAAATACACATTCAGTTTCTCTGCCATCTCTGCATCTCTCATTACAATATCTCCAGTGTCATTTTCTATTGGTCCTATATCTACCCTCAACTCTCTTTTACCGTTGATATACTCAAAAAAGATTTTGGTATCTTCTTTGATATTAGTCGCCAGCTTCCTTTCATAATTCATCTTTTCCTTCCTAATGACCTTCTTAGTTTCCTTCTGCAAGTTTTTAAAAGCTTCCTGATCCACTATCTTTCCACTAGCTTTGGCTTCTTTCTATGTCCTCTTTTTTGGTTTTACATTGCCTCTGACTTCACTGGTCAGCCATGATAGTATCCTTCTTCCCTTTGAAAATTTCTTCTTATTTGGAATATATCTGTCTTGCATTTCCCTCATTTTTCGCAGAAACTCCAGCCATTGCTGCTCTGCTGTCCTTCCTGCAAATGTCCCTTTCCAGTCAACCTCGGCCATTTCCTCTCTCATGCCATTGTAATTTCCTTTATCCCACTGAAATACCGAAACATTGGATTTTATTTCTTCCCTCTCAAATTTCAATGTGAACTTGATCATATTGTGATCACTGTTTCCTAAGGGTTCCTTAACCTTAAGCTCTCTCATCCCTCCAGATCACTGCACAACACCCAATCCAGCACAGCCGATCCCCTAGTGGGCTCTACAAATTCTCTCTCTTGAGGTCCAGTACTGAACTGGTTTTCCCAATCCACACTCATGTTAAAATCCCCAACAAATATCATGACGTTGGCCTTCTGTCACACCTTTTCTATTTCCTGCTATAATTTGTAATCCACATCCCGGCTGCTATTTGGAGGCCTGTATACAACTGCCATTAGGGTCCTTTTACCCTTGCCATTTCTTAACTCAACCCATAGAGACTCTACACCTTCCAATCCCATGTCATCTCTTTCTAATGATTTAATAATATTTTTTATACACAGACTCACACTACCCTCTCTCCCTACTGACCTATCTTTCTGATACACCGTATATCCTTGGACATTCAGCTCCCAGTGGCAGCCATCCTTTAGCCAAGTTTCTAAGATGGCCACAATGTTATATTTGCCAATCTGTAGCTGAATTTCAAGATCGTTCATTTTATTCCTTATGCTGTGTACATTCAAATACAACACTCTCAGTCCTGTATTTGTTGCTTTCTGTTTTAACTGCACTGTGCCTCTATTGGCCTGTAACTCATGCCACTGGCTGTGATTATGCCTCATCTCCTGTCTGTCCTTCCTATCATCTCTGTTGCACACTATCTTTGATTTATTTCTGTTTTCCCCTTCCTCAGCCCTATCACTCCAGTTCCCACCCTCCTGCCAAATTAGTTTAAACCCTCCCTAACAGCTCTATTAAATGTGCCCTCTAAGATATTGTACCCCTTTGGCTTCAGTGTAACCCATCCTTTTTATACAGGTTGTGCCTCCTCCAGAAGAGGCCCCAATGATCCAGGAATCTGAAGCCCTGCCCCCTACACCAGTCTCTCAGCCACACATTAATATGCCTAATCACACTATTCTTGCACCCACTAGCACGTGGCACAGGCAGCAATCCTGAGATTACTACCCCAGAGATCCTGCTTTTCAGATTCCTACCTAATTTCCTGAATTCTCTCTTCAGGACCTCCTCTCTTTTTCTACCTATGTCATTGGTACCAACTTGTACCAAGACTTCTGGCTTTTCGCTCTCTCCCTTCAGAATACTCTGCACCCAATCTGATACATCCCGTACCCTGGCACCGGGGAGGCAACACACCATGTGGGCATCTCTATCAGGCTGACAGAACCTCCTGTCTGTTCCCCTCACTATGGAATTCCCTATGACTACCGCATTCCTCATCTTCCCCTTTCCCTTCTGCACCACAGAACCAGGCTCAGTGCCACGGAAATCTGCCCAGTCTATGAATCCCCCCAGTGAACTTTGTTGATGCATGATGCATGATGGTGTCTATCACTGAAACTTTCCTCCCCTCCCTAAACTTCTTGTATATTTCCTCAGGAAATCAGCCAACAAAATAAATTCCCCTCCTTCCTCAAAGATTCTCTTTTCTCCCCCTCATATTGAGCAGAAAATATAAAAACTGAAAACAGACACTACCAGACTCAAAGATAAAATTCTCAAAGGGATCAGTTGTACTCTAAAGCTGAACTTGTGATTTCTCTCTGTCTCTCGTCTGTAACGGTATGTGCCCTGCACAGCCCTCTCTGTGTAATGCAAAACTAATTCTGCAATCCATTATTTTCCATTTCCTAATACCTCCCATGAGGGGAAGGTACATAAAATCCACGCCAGGACCATCAGACTCGAAAACAGTTCCCTTCCCCAAGCAGTAAAGCTGATCAACAGCTCCACCCACTAACCCACCCTCCACACCCCCAAACACCACCACTTTATCATTTCCTGTCAGTCACCTTATGTACAGACACTCCTATGCCTAGCGTCACTTTATGGACATAAATCAATCTATGTGTACAAGCTATCTTATGTATTTTTGTTCTATTGCATATTCTTGTGATTCTGTGCTGCATCGGATCCGGAGTAACAATTATTTTGTTCTCCGTTACATATGTGTGCTGGAAATGACATTGAACAATCATGAATCTTGGTGTTTGTACTGACAGAGTATGGCAGGCAAACCAAAGTTTCTCACCGTATCCTCCTACGCATGATAACAATAAACCAATCAGAAATTCCCAGCAACAACCGACGAGGAATGGATTCAAACCCACGGCACGAATGGGGTTTCAATTATAGTCCTGGCAATTCTGTTCAGGAATTAAAGCCACACCCTCCCCTCCACTGGGCAGCTTGTCTGCAGCGGAATACCCAGGTTTCAATCCAGTTGCCTCATTACAGGAAGGGTGGGAAGGGTGTGGAACGTTTAGGGAGGCTGCAGAGGAGATTTACCAGGATGTTGCCTGGATTAGAGAGCATGTCTTAAGAGAAAATCTTGAGTGAGCTGAGGTTTTTCTCTTTAGAGCAAAGGAGGATGAGAGGTACGACTGAGAGAATTTTCTTCTCCCAGAGCACAAATGGCTAATACAAACAGTTATAATTTACAGGTTATTCAAGGAAAGTATTGGGGGGTGAATATCAGAGATAGTTGTTTTCAAACAGAGTGGTGAGTGTGGAATTCTCTGCTGGGTGGTTGAGACAGATTCACCAGGTTCAGAATCAGAATCAGGCTTATTATCAACGGCATGTGATGTGAAATTTGTTAACTTAGCAGCAGCAGTTCAAAGCAATACATAACATAGAAGAAAAAAAACACAAAATAAAACAATTATAATAACTAAATAAATACATAAATTACAGGGTATGTATATTAAACAGCTTTAAATCATGCAAAAAACAGAAGTAATATATATTAAAAAAGTGAGGTAGTGTTCATGGGTTCAATGTCCATTTAGGAATTGGATGGCAGAGGGGAAGAAGCTGTTCCTGAATCGCTGAGTGTGTGTCTTTAGGCTTCTGTACCTCCTAGATGATGGTAACAGTGAGAAAAGGGCATTAGCAACATTGAAGAGACACACGGATGATAGAAAGATGGAGGGCTGTGTGGGAGGGAAGGGTTAGATTGATCTTCAAGCAGGTTAAAGGGTTGGCACAAAATCATGTTACCTTGGTTCCTGAAGTGTCATCCCTCGTAGTGAGTGGTCGAGCTGGGCACTGAAGTCACTGAGGCTGTGGCGCGAGGGGGTTAACTGCTGAGTGTCCTCACTGAAGAAGAGATCCTCAAAATCAGGACAGGCAATCCACACCTCCCCTCCCTCCACCTCACTCTATCCCCACCTCTCCTCCAACACCTCATTCTAATTCCCCACCCCTCACACAACCGTAACCCCACCCTGTGGCTCTACTTCCCTTGCCTATCATCCACTCGCACCCCTCCTAGTCTCATTCCCTCGCACACCTCTTTCCCCCACCTTCTCTTGAACACGCCAAGTGACTTCAGAAACTCTCTGGCAGCAATGTATGAGCGCATCTTGCTGAGTTCACTGGTGAAGTGTGCATCAGCATGCCTCTTGTGTCTGCAGACAAAACAGAGAACATAGACCATGGAGCATCCTCAGTACCACCATCGCACAGTGTAACCCTCCCTCAATACCACCCCTCCCTCAGTGACCACCCCTCCCTCAGTGACCCTCCCTCAACACCACCCCTCCCTCAGTGACCACCCTCAATACCACTCCTCCCTCAGTGATCACCCCTCCCTCAGTGACCACCCCTCAATACCACCCCTCCCTCAATACCACTCCTCCCTCAGTGATCACCCCTCCCTCAGTGATCACCCTCAATACCACTCCTCCCTCAGTGATCACCCCTTCCTGTGATCACCCCTCCCTCAGTGACCACCCCTCCCTCAGACCCCCCTCAATACCACTCCTCCCTCAGTGATCACCCCTCCCTCAATACCACCTCTCCCTCAGTGACCACCCCTCCCTCAGTGACCACCCCTCAATACCACCCCTCCCTCAGTGACCACCCCTCCCTCAGTGACCCTCCCTCAACACCACCCCTCCCTCAGTGACCACCCCTCCCTCAGTGACCCTCCCTCAACACCACCCCTCCCTCAGTGACCACCCTCAATACCACTCCTCCCTCAGTGATCACCCCTCCCTCAGTGACCACCCCTCAATACCACCCCTCTCAGTGACCCTCCCTCAATACCACTCCTCCCTCAGTGATCACCCCTCCCTCAGTGATCACCCTCAATACCACTCCTCCCTCAGTGATCACCCCTTCCTGTGATCACCCCTCCCTCAGTGACCACCCCTCCCTCAGACCCCCCTCAATACCACTCCTCCCTCAGTGATCACCCCTCCCTCAATACCACCCCTCCCTCAGTAACCACCCCTCCCTCAGTGACCACCCCTCAATACCACCCCTCCCTCAATACCACTCCTCCCTCAGTGACCACCCCTCCCTCAGTGACCCTCCCTCAATACCACTGCTCCCTCAATGACCGTCCTTCAATACCACCTTTCCTCAATACCATCCCTCAATACCACCCTTCCCTCAATACCACCCCTCCCTCAGTGACCATCCCTCAGTACACCCTTCCCTCAGTGACCCTTCCTCAATACCACCCCTCCCACAGTGGCCCTCCCACACTGACCACCCCTCAGTAACATCCTTCCTTCTGTGACCCTCTATCAGTACCACCACTCCCTCAATACCACCCATCCCTCAGTGACCGTCCCTCAATACCACCCCTCATAGAAACATAGAAAACCTACAGTACAATACAGGTGCTGCAGCCCACAAAGTTGTGTTGAACATGTCCCTACCTTAGAAATTCCTAGGCTTACCCATAGCCCTCTATTTTTCTAAGCTCTATGAACCTATCCAAAAGTCTCTTAAAAGACCTTATTGTATCTGCCTCCACCACCATTACCGGCAGCCCATTCCACGCACTCACCACTCTCCAAGTAAAAACTTGCCCCTGACATCTCTGTACCTAGTCCCCAGCACCTTAAACCTGTATCCTCTTGTGACAACCATTTCAGTCCTGGGAAAAGGCCTCGGACTATCCACACGATCAATGCCTCTCATCATCTTATACACCTCTATCAGGTCACCTCTCATCCTCATCGCTCCAAGGAGAAAAGGCTGTTCACTCAACTATTCTCATAAGGCATGCTCCCCAATCCAGGCAGCAACCTTGTAAATCTCCTCTGCACCCTTTCCATGGTTTCCACATCCTTCCTGTAGTGAGGCGACCAGAACTGAGCACAGTACTCCAAGTGGGGTCTGACCAGGGTCCTGTATAGCTGCAATATTACATCTCGGCTCCTAAGTTCAATCCCATTGTTGATGAAGGCCAATACACTGTATGCCTTCTTAACCACAGAGTCAACCTGTGCAGCTGCTTTGAGTGTCCTATGGACTCGGACCCCAAGATCCCTCTGATCCTCCACACTGCCAAGAGTCTTACCATTAAAACTATGATCTGCCATCATATTTGACCTACCAAAATGAACCACCTCACACTTATCTGGGTTGAACTCCATCTGTTACTTCTCAGCCCAGTTTTGCATCTGATCAATGTCCCGCTTTAACCTCTGACAGCCCTCCAGAACACCCCCAACCTTTGTGTCATCAGAAAATTTACTAACCCATCCCTCCACTTCCTCATCCAGGTCATGTGTAAAAATCACGAGGAGTAAGGATCTCAGAACAGATCTCTGAGGCAAATCCCTGAGACAGCAGCAAATAGTCTCAAAAAGAAAAGTTTAGAGAGGGGACGGGATTAAAACCTCAGCGCCATTCATGCTGCTGCGAAAACGTTCTTCCTCCAGCCACTCTAAAGTCCGAAGTCCATTTCACCCAGATTCTCTTGGCTAGGCACTCTGAATAGGAAGAGTTTCTGCTGTCACAAGATGAAATAAATCTGTCCCCACTCTCGACAAAGTTTAGACTTGAACTTTGGCACTTCACCAGCTGCAGTCACTGCTCAGTGATCTGGAGACATGGACTGAAGACTTCACCAGAGTTCGTCCAGAAAAGAGACCTGTTCCAAGATGATGCTCCACACTCCCAAAGTTGCTGACAGTCTCCAAAACCGTTCTTTTATGATTCTGTTGCAAAATTTACAATTTTCGGAGAGAGAGCTCTACCAATGTGAAACTCCCTCAGTACACCCCTAACCCTAACCTAACCTTCCCTCAACACCATTATCCAGTACACCCCTAACCCTAACCTAACCTTCCCTCAACACCATTATCCAGTACACCCCGAACCTAACCCCTAACCCTAACCCCTAATCCCTAACCCCTAACGATACCTAACCTTCCCTCAACACCATTACTCAATACACCCCTCCCTCAGCACACCCTCCCTTAGTGTGGACCCTCCCTCAGTGTGACCCTCCCTCAGTGTGACCCTCCCTCAGCACACCCTCCCTCAGTGTGACCCTCCCTCAGCACACCCTCCCTCAGTGTGACCCCCCCTCAACACACCCCTCGCTCAGTGTGACCCTCCTCAGCACACCCTACCCCCAGTGTGACCCTCCCTCAGTGTGACTGTCCCTCAGTGTGACCCTCCCTCAGCACACCCTCCCTCAGTGTGACCCCCCCTCAACACACCTCTCGCTCAGTGTGACCCTCCTCAGCACACCCTACCCCCAGTGTGACCCTCCCTCAGTGTGGACTGTCCCTCAGCACACCCTCCCTCAGTGTGACCCTCCCTCAGCACACCCTTCCCCCAGTGTGGACCCTCCCTCAGTGTGACCCTCCCTCAGCACACCCTTCCCCCAGTGTGACCCTCCCTCAGCACACCCTCCCTCAGTGTGACCCTTCCTCAGCACACCCTCAGTGTGACCCTCCCTCAGCACACCCTCCCTCAGTGTGACCCTCAGCACACCCTCCCCCAGTGAGACCCTTCCTCAGCACACCCCTCCCTCAGTGTGACCCTCTCTCAGCACACCCTCCCTCAGTGTGACCCTCCCTCAGCACACCCTCCCTCAGTGTGACCATCCTCAGCACACCCTTCCCCCAGTGTGACCCTCCCTCAGTGTGACCCTCCCTCAGCACACCCTCCCTCAGCACACCCTCCCACAGCACACCCTCCCTCAGTGACCCTCCCTCAGCACACCCTCCCTCAGTGTGACCCTCCCTCAGCACACCCTTCCCCCAGTGTGACCCTCCCTCAGCACACCCTCCCTCAGTGTGACCCTCCCACAGCACACCCTCAGTGTGACCCTCCCTCAGTGTGACCCTCCCTCAGCACACCCTCCCTCAGTGTGACCCTCCCTCAGCACACCCTCAGTGTGACCCTCCCTCAGTGTGACCCTCCCTCAGCACACCCTTCCCTCAGTGTGACCCTCCCTCAGCACACCCTCCCTCAGTGTGACCCTCCCTCAGCACACCCTTCCCCCAGTGTGACCCTCCCTCAGCACACCCTTCCCCCAGTGAGACCCTCCCTCAGTGTGACCCTCCCTCAGCACACCCTTCCCCCAGTGTGACCCTCCCTCAGCACACCCTCAGTGTGACCCTCCCTCAGTGTGACCCTCCCTCAGCACACCCTTCCCCCAGTGAGACCCTCCCTCAGCACACCCTCAGTGTGACCCTCCCTCAGCACACCCTCCCTCAGTGTGACCCTCCCTCAGCACACCCTCCCCCAGTGAGACCCTTCCTCAGCACACCCCTCCCTCAGTGTGACCCTCTCTCAGCACACCCTCCCTCAGTGTGACCCTCCCTCAGCACACCCTCCCTCAGTGTGACCCTCCTCAGCACACCCTTCCCCCAGTGTGACCCTCCCTCAGTGTGACCCTCCCTCAGCACACCCTCCCTCAGCACACCCTCCCACAGCACACCCTCCCTCAGTGACCCTCCCTCAGCACACCCTCCCTCAGTGTGACCCTCCCTCAGCACACCCTTCCCCCAGTGTGACCCTCCCTCAGCACACCCTCCCTCAGTGTGACCCTCCCACAGCACACCCTCAGTGTGACCCTCCCTCAGTGTGACCCTCCCTCAGCACACCCTCCCTCAGTGTGACCCTCCCTCAGCACACCCTCAGTGTGACCCTCCCTCAGTGTGACCCTCCCTCAGCACACCCTTCCCTCAGTGTGACCCTCCCTCAGCACACCCTCCCTCAGTGTGACCCTCCCTCAGCACACCCTTCCCCCAGTGTGACCCTCCCTCAGCACACCCTTCCCCCAGTGAGACCCTCCCTCAGTGTGACCCTCCCTCAGCACACCCTTCCCCCAGTGTGACCCTCCCTCAGCACACCCTCAGTGTGACCCTCCCTCAGTGTGACCCTCCCTCAGCACACCCTTCCCCCAGTGAGACCCTCCCTCAGCACACCCTCCCTCAGTGTGACCCTCCCTCAGCACACCCTTCCCCCAGTGTGACCCTCCCTCAGCACACCCTCAGTGTGACCCTCCCTCAGTGTGACCCTCCCTCAGCACACCCTTCCCCCAGTGTGACCCTCCCTCAGCACACCCTTCCCCCAGTGTGACCCTCCCCCAGTGAGACCCTTCCCCCAGTGTGACCCTCCCTCAGTGTGACCCTCCCTCAGCACACCCTTCCCCCAGTGTGACCCTCCCTCAGTGTGACCCTCCCTCAGCACACCCTTCCCCCAGTGTGACCCTCCCTCAGCACACCCTCCCTCAGTGTGACCCTCCCTCAGCACACCCTTCCTCCAGTGTGACCCTCCCTCAGCACACCCTCCCTCAGTGTGACCCTCCCTCAGCACACCCCTCCCTTACCTTGTCTGCTGTGGCTTTGCTGCAGAGCTCATTCGTACAGTCATAGTCAAGAGACAGATTCCTGCCAAAACTAGCGTCAACTTCATCCTTCCCTGAAAGAAAGTGATGCAGGACAGAGTTGGTGCTCCCTCCCCTTCTTGGGCTCTCCCTCCACCAGTAGGGACCCTGGACCCACAAAGCAGACCAATACGTAATTTGTAACAAGCAAAACCTCAGTGTCAAGTCTTACTGATGTCCTCAGCTTTTCCTTCCAGGACTCTCTCATGCTCTCTTTCTCACTCTCCATCTACCTCAACCCCTGACACTGCTTATCTTCCCAAACCTCACAACCGCATGCTCAGTGCGGATGAGGAGAGAATGTTTCCTACAGTAGGGGTGTCTAGGACCAGATAGGGGAGGGACATCCGCGAAGTCTGCTGGTCCGGGTACACCAATCCATCGAACAACTCTGCCATGGAATGTTCCTTTGGTTCTGAGAGATTAAACTGAGCGAAATCCAGTAACACAGATTGTGGTAACTTCTACTTTACAAAAAGACCACTCGACAACTTGATGGCCAAAAGAGCATCTTTATCTGGGACGGCAAATGATATTTACAATACAGAGGCTTCCCGGTACCTCGTGCGGCCTGGGTGGAGGAACTATGTACAATGCAGACCGGGAGTAAAAGAGCAGAAGTAAAGACCCCACCAACCTCTTGCTACCACAGCTTCCCAATTAGTATTAACTTGCATTTAATAATACTCACATCACAACACAGATCATCAGGTATCACCACCCCCCCTCAGTCCACATAGTTCTCCAAGGCACCACCCCCAGTAAATACAGTTCTCCAGGTCTCCCCACCCCTCAGTCCACATAGTTCTCCAAGGCACCACCCCCAGTAAACACAGTTCTCCAGGTCTCCCCACCCCTCAGTCCACATAGTTCTCCAAGGCACCACCCCCAGTAAACACAGTCCTCCAGGTCTCCCCACCCCTCAGTCCACATAGTTCTCCAAGGCACCACCCCCAGTAAACACAGTCCTCCAGGTCTCCCCACCCCTCAGTCCACATAGTTCTCCAAGGCACCACCCCCAGTAAATACAGTTCTCCAGGTCTCCCCACCCCTCAGTCCAGATAGTTCTCCAAGGCACCACCCCCAGTAAACACAGTCCTCCAGGTCTCCCCACCCCTCAGTCCACATAGTTCTCCAAGGCACCACCCCCAGTAAACACAGTCCTCCAGGTCTCCCCACCCCTCAGTCCACATAGTTCTCCAAGGCACCACCCCCAGTAAACACAGTCCTCCAGGTCTCCCCACCCCTCAGTCCACATAGTTCTCCAAGGCACCACCCCCAGTAAGTACAGTTCTCCAGGTCTCCCCACCCCTCAGTCCACATAGTTCTCCAAGATACCACCCCCAGTAAACACAGTCCTCCAGGTCTCCCCACCCCTCAGTCCACATAGTTCTCCAAGGCACCACCCCCAGTAAATACAGTTCTCCAGGTCTCCCCACCCCTCAGTCCACATAGTTCTCCAAGGCACCACCCCCAGTAAACACAGTCTTCCAGGTCTCCCCACCCCTCAGTCCACATAGTTCTCCAAGGCACCACCCCCAGTAAGTACAGTTCTCCAGGTCTCCCCACCCCTCAGTCCACATAGTTCTCCAAGATACCACCCCCAGTAAACACAGTCCTCCAGGTCTCCCCACCCCTCAGTCCACATAGTTCTCCAACACTCCCCCCTTGCCCACTGGCTGGAAGGGCAGATCAGGGAAAGGGAGGTCAGGAAGGGCGGGTCAGGGACAGGAAGGTCCTGGAAGGGCGGGTCGGGGAAAGGGAGGTCTTGAGAGGGCAGATCGGGGAAAGGGAGGTCCATGAAGGGCAGATCGGGGAAAGGGAGGTCAGGAAGGGCGGGTCAGGGACAGGAAGGTCCAGGAAGGGCAGATCGGGGACAGGAAGGTCCAGGAAGGGCAGATCAGGGAAAGGGAGGTCAGGAAGGGCGGGTCAGGGACAGGAACGTCCTGGAAGGGCGAGTCAGGGACAGGAAGGTCCAGGAAGGGCAGATCGGGGAAAGGGAGGTCAGGAAGGGCGGGTCAGGGACAGGAAGGTCCTGGAAGGGCGGGTCAGGGACAGGAAGGTCCAGGAAGGGCAGATCGGGGAAAGGGAGGTCTTGGAGGGGCAGATCGGGGAAAGGGAGGTATTGGAAGGGCAGATCGGGGAAAGGGAGGTCTTGGAAGAGCAGATCGGGGAAAGGGAGGTCAGGAAGGGCGGGTCAGGGACAGGAAGGTCCTGGAAGGGTGGGTCAGGGACAGGAAGGTCCTGGAAGGGCAGGTCAGGGACAGGAAGGTCCTGGAAGGGCAGATCGGGGAAAGGGAGGTCAGGAAGGGCGGGTCAGGGACAGGAAGGTCCTGGAAGGGCGGGTCAGGGACAGGAAGGTCCTGGAAGGGCAGGTCAGGGACAGGAAGGTCCAGGAAGGGCAGATCGGGGAAAGGGAGGTCAGGAAGGGCGGGTCAGGGACAGGAAGGTCCAGGAAGGGCAGATCGGGGAAAGGGAGGTCTTGGAAGGGCAGATCGGGGAAAGGGAGGTCTTGGAAGAGCAGATCGGGGAAAGGGAGGTCTTGGAAGAGCAGATCGGGGAAAGGGAGGTCAGGAAGGGCGGGTCAGGGACAGGAAGGTCCTGGAAGGGCGGGTCAGGGACAGGAAGGTCCTGGAAGGGCAGGTCAGGGACAGGAAGGTCCTGGAAGGGCAGATCGGGGAAAGGGAGGTCAGGAAGGGCGGGTCAGGGACAGGAAGGTCCTGGAAGGGCGGGTCAGGGACAGGAAGGTCCTGGAAGGGCAGGTCAGGGTCAGGAAGGTCCAGGAAGGGCAGATCGGGGAAAGGGAGGTCAGGAAGGGCGGGTCAGGGACAGGAAGGTCCTGGAAGTGCAGATCGGGGAAAGGGAGGTCAGGAAGGGCGGGTCAGGGACAGGAAGGTCCAGGAAGGGCAGATCGGGGAAAGGGAGGTCAGGAAGGGCAGATCGGGGAAAGGGAGGTCAGGAAGGGCGGGTCAGGGACAGGAAGGTCCAGGAAGGGCAGGTCAGGGACAGGAAGGTCCTGGAAGGGCAGGTCAGGGACAGGAAGGGCAGATCAGGGACAGGAAGGTCCAGGAAGGGCAGGTCAGGGACAGGAAGGTCCAGGAAGGGCAGGTCAGGGACAGGAAGGTCCAGGAAGGGCAGGTCAGGGACAGGGAGGTCAGGAAGGGTGGGTCAGGGACAGGAAGGTCCTGGAAGGGCAGATCAGGGAAAGGGAGGTCAGGAAGGGCGGGTCAGGGACAGGAAGGTCCAGGAAGGGCAGATCGGGGACAGGAAGGTCCAGGAAGGGCAGATCGCGGAAAGGGAGGTCAGGAAGGGCGGGTCAGGGACAGGAAGGTCTTGGAAGGGCAGATCGGGGAAAGGGAGGTCAGGAAGGGCGGGTCGGGGACAGGAAGGTCCTGGAAGGGCAGGTCAGGGACAGGAAGGTCCTGGAAGGGTGAGTCAGGGACAGGAAGGTCCTGGAAGGGCAGATCAGGGAAAGGGAGGTCAGGAAGGGCGGGTCAGGGACAGGAACGTCCTGGAAGGGCGAGTCAGGGACAGGAAGGTCCTGGAAGGGCAGATCAGGGAAAGGGAGGTCAGGAAGGGCGGGTCGGGGACAGGAAGGTCCTGGAAGGGCAGGTCAGGGACAGGAAGGTCCAGGAAGGGCAGATCGGGGAAAGGAAGGTCCTGGAAGGGCAGGTCAGGGACAGGAAGGTCCAGGAAGGGCAGATCAGGTAAAGGGAGGTCAGGAAGGGTGGGTCAGGGACAGGAAGGTCCTGGAAGGGCAGGTCAGGGACAGGAAGGTCCAGGAAGGGCAGATCGGGGACAGGAAGGTCCAGGAAGGGCAGATCGGGGAAAGGAAGGTCCTGGAAGGGCAGGTCAGGGACAGGAAGGTCCAGGAAGGGCGGGTCAGGGACAGGAAGGTCCTGGAAGGGCGGGTCAGGGACAGGAAGGTCCAGGAAGGGCAGATCGGGGAAAGGGAGGTCTTGGAGGGGCAGATCGGGGAAAGGGAGGTCTTGGAAGGGCAGATCGGGGAAAGGGAGGTCTTGGAAGAGCAGATCGGGGAAAGGGAGGTCTTGGAAGAGCAGATCGGGGAAAGGGAGGTCAGGAAGGGCGGGTCAGGGACAGGAAGGTCCTGGAAGGGCGGGTCAGGGACAGGAAGGTCCTGGAAGGGCAGGTCAGGGACAGGAAGGTCCTGGAAGGGCAGGTCAGGGACAGGAAGGTCCTGGAAGGGCAGATCGGGGAAAGGGAGGTCAGGAAGGGCGGGTCAGGGACAGGAAGGTCCTGGAAGGGCGGGTCAGGGACAGGAAGGTCCTGGAAGGGCAGGTCAGGGACAGGAAGGTCCAGGAAGGGCAGATCGGGGAAAGGGAGGTCAGGAAGGGCGGGTCAGGGACAGGAAGGTCCAGGAAGGGCAGATCGGGGAAAGGGAGGTCTTGGAAGGGCAGATCGGGGAAAGGGAGGTCTTGGAAGAGCAGATCGGGGAAAGGGAGGTCAGGAAGGGCGGGTCAGGGACAGGAAGGTCCAGGAAGGGCAGATCGGGGAAAGGGAGGTCTTGGAAGGGCAGATCGGGGAAAGGGAGGTCTTGGAAGAGCAGATCGGGGAAAGGGAGGTCTTGGAAGAGCAGATCGGGGAAAGGGAGGTCAGGAAGGGTGGGTCAGGGACAGGAAGGTCCTGGAAGGGCGGGTCAGGGACAGGAAGGTCCTGGAAGGGCAGGTCAGCGAAAGGGAGGTCAGGAAGGGCGGGTCGGGGACAGGAAGGTCCTGGAAGGGCAGGTCAGGGACAGGAAGGTCCTGGAAGGGTGAGTCAGGGACAGGAAGGTCCTGGAAGGGCAGATCAGGGAAAGGGAGGTCAGGAAGGGCGGGTCAGGGACAGGAATGTCCTGGAAGGGCGAGTCAGGGACAGGAAGGTCCTGGAAGGGCAGATCAGGGAAAGGGAGGTCAGGAAGGGCGGGTCGGGGACAGGAAGGTCCTGGAAGGGCAGGTCAGGGACAGGAAGGTCCAGGAAGGGCAGATCGGGGAAAGGAAGGTCCTGGAAGGGCAGGTCAGGGACAGGAAGGTCCAGGAAGGGCAGATCAGGTAAAGGGAGGTCAGGAAGGGCGGGTCAGGGACAGGAAGGTCCTGGAAGGGCAGGTCAGGGACAGGAAGGTCCAGGAAGGGCAGATCGGGGACAGGAAGGTCCAGGAAGGGCAGATCGGGGAAAGGAAGGTCCTGGAAGGGCAGGTCAGGGACAGGAAGGTCCAGGAAGGGCGGGTCAGGGACAGGAAGGTCCTGGAAGGGCGGGTCAGGGACAGGAAGGTCCTGGAAGGGCGGGTCAGGGACAGGAAGGTCCAGGAAGGGCAGATCGGGGAAAGGGAGGTCTTGGAGGGGCAGATCGGGGAAAGGGAGGTCTTGGAAGGGCAGATCGGGGAAAGGGAGGTCTTGGAAGAGCAGATCGGGGAAAGGGAGGTCTTGGAAGAGCAGATCGGGGAAAGGGAGGTCAGGAAGGGCGGGTCAGGGACAGGAAGGTCCTGGAAGGGCGGGTCAGGGACAGGGTCCTGGAAGGGCAGGTCAGGGACAGGAAGGTCCTGGAAGGGCAGATCGGGGAAAGGGAGGTCAGGAAGGGCGGGTCAGGGACAGGAAGGTCCTGGAAGGGCGGGTCAGGGACAGGAAGGTCCTGGAAGGGCAGGTCAGGGACAGGAAGGTCCAGGAAGGGCAGATCGGGGAAAGGGAGGTCTTGGAAGGGCAGATCGGGGAAAGGGAGGTCTTGGAAGAGCAGATCGGGGAAAGGGAGGTCAGGAAGGGCGGGTCAGGGACAGGAAGGTCCAGGAAGGGCAGATCGGGGAAAGGGAGGTCTTGGAAGGGCAGATCGGGGAAAGGGAGGTCTTGGAAGAGCAGATCGGGGAAAGGGAGGTCAGGAAGGGCGGGTCAGGGACAGGAAGGTCCAGGAAGGGCAGATCGGGGAAAGGGAGGTCTTGGAAGGGCAGATCGGGGAAAGGGAGGTCTTGGAAGAGCAGATCGGGGAAAGGGAGGTCTTGGAAGAGCAGATCGGGGAAAGGGAGGTCAGGAAGGGTGGGTCAGGGACAGGAAGGTCCTGGAAGGGCGGGTCAGGGACAGGAAGGTCCTGGAAGGGCAGGTCAGGGAAAGGGAGGTCAGGAAGGGCGGGTCGGGGACAGGAAGGTCCTGGAAGGGCAGGTCAGGGACAGGAAGGTCCAGGAAGGGCAGATCGGGGAAAGGAAGGTCCTGGAAGGGCAGGTCAGGGACAGGAAGGTCCAGGAAGGGCAGATCAGGTAAAGGGAGGTCAGGAAGGGTGGGTCAGGGACAGGAAGGTCCTGGAAGGGCAGGTCAGGGACAGGAAGGTCCAGTAAGGGCAGATCGGGGACAGGAAGGTCCAGGAAGGGCAGATCGGGGAAAGGAAGGTCCTGGAAGGGCAGGTCAGGGACAGGAAGGTCCAGGAAGGGCGGGTCAGGGACAGGAAGGTCCTGGAAGGGCGGGTCAGGGACAGGAAGGTCCAGGAAGGGCAGATCGGGGAAAGGGAGGTCTTGGAGGGGCAGATCGGGGAAAGGGAGGTCTTGGAAGGGCAGATCGGGGAAAGGGAGGTCTTGGAAGAGCAGATCGGGGAAAGGGAGGTCTTGGAAGAGAAGATCGGGGAAAGGGAGGTCAGGAAGGGCGGGTCAGGGACAGGAAGGTCCTGGAAGGGCGGGTCAGGGACAGGAAGGTCCTGGAAGGGCAGGTCAGGGACAGGAAGGTCCTGGAAGGGCAGATCGGGGAAAGGGAGGTCAGGAAGGGCGGGTCAGGGACAGGAAGGTCCTGGAAGGGCGGGTCAGGGACAGGAAGGTCCTGGAAGGGCAGGTCAGGGACAGGAAGGTCCAGGAAGGGCAGATCGGGGAAAGGGAGGTCTTGGAAGGGCAGATCGGGGAAAGGGAGGTCTTGGAAGAGCAGATCGGGGAAAGGGAGGTCAGGAAGGGCGGGTCAGGGACAGGAAGGTCCAGGAAGGGCAGATCGGGGAAAGGGAGGTCTTGGAAGGGCAGATCGGGGAAAGGGAGGTCTTGGAAGAGCAGATCGGGGAAAGGGAGGTCTTGGAAGAGCAGATCGGGGAAAGGGAGGTCAGGAAGGGTGGGTCAGGGACAGGAAGGTCCTGGAAGGGCGGGTCAGGGACAGGAAGGTCCTGGAAGGGCAGGTCAGGGAAAGGGAGGTCAGGAAGGGCGGGTCGGGGACAGGAAGGTCCTGGAAGGGCAGGTCAGGGACAGGAAGGTCCTGGAAGGGTGAGTCAGGGACAGGAAGGTCCTGGAAGGGCAGATCAGGGAAAGGGAGGTCAGGAAGGGCGGGTCAGGGACAGGAACGTCCTGGAAGGGCGAGTCAGGGACAGGAAGGTCCTGGAAGGGCAGATCAGGGAAAGGGAGGTCAGGAAGGGCGGGTCGGGGACAGGAAGGTCCTGGAAGGGCAGGTCAGGGACAGGAAGGTCCAGGAAGGGCAGATCGGGGAAAGGAAGATCCTGGAAGGGCAGGTCAGGGACAGGAAGGTCCAGGAAGGGCAGATCAGGTAAAGGGAGGTCAGGAAGGGTGGGTCAGGGACAGGAAGGTCCTGGAAGGGCAGGTCAGGGACAGGAAGGTCCAGGAAGGGCAGATCGGGGACAGGAAGGTCCTGGAAGGGCAGGTCAGGGACAGGAAGGTCCAGGAAGGGCGGGTCAGGGACAGGAAGGTCCTGGAAGGGCGGGTCAGGGACAGGAAGGTCCAGGAAGGGCAGATCGGGGAAAGGGAGGTCTTGGAGGGGCAGATCGGGGAAAGGGAGGTCTTGGAAGGGCAGATCGGGGAAAGGGAGGTCTTGGAAGAGCAGATCGGGGAAAGGGAGGTCTTGGAAGAGCAGATCGGGGAAAGGGAGGTCAGGAAGGGCGGGTCAGGGACAGGAAGGTCCTGGAAGGGCGGGTCAGGGACAGGAAGGTCCTGGAAGGGCAGGTCAGGGACAGGAAGGTCCTGGAAGGGCAGATCGGGGAAAGGGAGGTCAGGAAGGGCGGGTCAGGGACAGGAAGGTCCTGGAAGGGCGGGTCAGGGACAGGAAGGTCCTGGAAGGGCAGGTCAGGGACAGGAAGGTCCAGGAAGGGCAGATCGGGGAAAGGGAGGTCAGGAAGGGCGGGTCAGGGACAGGAAGGTCCAGGAAGGGCAGATCGGGGAAAGGGAGGTCTTGGAAGGGCAGATCGGGGAATGGGAGGTCTTGGAAGAGCAGATCGGGGAAAGGGAGGTCAGGAAGGGCGGGTCAGGGACAGGAAGGTCCAGGAAGGGCAGATCGGGGAAAGGGAGGTCTTGGAAGGGCAGATCGGGGAAAGGGAGGTCTTGGAAGAGCAGATCGGGGAAAGGGAGGTCTTGGAAGAGCAGATCGGGGAAAGGGAGGTCAGGAAGGGTGGGTCAGGGACAGGAAGGTCCTGGAAGGGCGGGTCAGGGACAGGAAGGTCCTGGAAGGGCAGGTCAGGGACAGGAAGGTCCTGGAAGGGCAGATCGGGGAAAGGGAGGTCAGGAAGGGCGGGTCAGGGACAGGAAGGTCCTGGAAGGGTGGGTCAGGGACAGGAAGGTCCTGGAAGGGCAGGTCAGGGACAGGGTCCAGGAAGGGCAGATCGGGGAAAGGGAGGTCCATGAAGGGCAGATCGGGGAAAGGGAGGTCAGGAAGGGCGGGTCAGGGACAGGAAGGTCCAGGAAGGGCAGATCGGGGACAGGAAGGTCCAGGAAGGGCAGATCAGGGAAAGGGAGGTCAGGAAGGGCGGGTCAGGGACAGGAACGTCCTGGAAGGGCGAGTCAGGGACAGGAAGGTCCAGGAAGGGCAGATCGGGGAAAGGGAGGTCAGGAAGGGCGGGTCAGGGACAGGAAGGTCCTGGAAGGGCGGGTCAGGGACAGGAAGGTCCAGGAAGGGCAGATCGGGGACAGGACGGTCCAGGAAGGGCAGATCGGGGAAAGGGAGGTCAGGAAGGGCGGGTCGGGGACAGGAAGGTCCTGGAAGGGCGGGTCAGGGACAGGAAGGTCCTGGAAGGGCGAGTCAGGGACAGGAAGGTCCTGGAAGGGCAGATCAGGGAAAGGGAGGTCAGGAAGGGCGGGTCAGGGACAGGAACGTCCTGGAAGGGCGAGTCAGGGACAGGAAGGTCCTGGAAGGGCAGATCAGGGAAAGGGAGGTCAGGAAGGGCGGGTCAGGGACAGGAAGGTCCTGGAAGGGCAGGTCAGGGTCAGGAAGGTCCAGGAAGGGCAGATCGGGGAAAGGAAGGTCCTGGAAGGGCAGGTCAGGGACAGGAAGGTCCAGGAAGGGCAGATCAGGTAAAGGGAGGTCAGGAAGGGCGAGTCAGGGACAGGAAGGTCCTGGAAGGGCAGGTCAGGGACAGGAAGGTCCAGGAAGGGCAGATCGGGGACAGGAAGGTCCAGGAAGGGCAGATCGGGGAAAGGAAGGTCCTGGAAGGGCAGGTCAGGGACAGGAAGGTCCAGGAAGGGCGGGTCAGGGACAGGAAGGTCCTGGAAGGGCAGGTCAGGGACAGGAAGGTCCAGGAAGGGCAGATCGGGGAGGGGAAGATCCAGGAAGGGCAGATCAGGGAGGGGAAGATCCAGGAAGGGCAGGTTGGGGAGGGGATGGTCCAGGAAGGGCAGGTCGGGGAGGGGAAGATCAGGAAGGTTCAGATCTGGGAGAGGTTTGTCTGGGAAGGTGATGTTTTCTCCTACACACAGCCATCTTTCCGGCCCCAGTCACTCTCGCTTCTCCTTCGTGCCCCAAAATTTCCCTTTCTTTTCACAGACCCGATAGAGGTTTGCATATTCACTGAGGCATGGATAAGGTAGAGTGTCCCAGTGGAGAAACATCAAGTATCAGAGGGCATGCAGTAAAGGTGAGAGAGGAAAAGACTGGAAGCTCATTCTTGCCTGAAATGAGCTGCCAGGAGAGGTAGTGAAAACATGCACATGAAGAGGCAGAGGATGCAGATTGTCATCACAGCCGGTGAGCAGACTAGCCTGGTCCTCTGTTGTATGTTCTAGATCTCGGTACCTGTCTTACTGCCAGCCCACACTCACCTTGCCAAGTTAACAACAGTCTGGGACAGCGATCTTCAATCAACTTCAGTTTCTTGTGTTTGTCAGTTTCCCTGTCCTTTGCACCTCTTATACATTGCCTCTTCACTGAGCTGGTTAATGATTGTTCATCTGACCATATCATTTAACTCAAATCAGAATATTTCAATCATCCTGTCACCTGTGTGATTTCATTTACATTTTCTATTGGGAAATGAGACCCACTCTTTACTTTGTAAGATTAATTTTGCCATCATCATGTTCCCATTTTAAATCAAAGCCTCTTTTCCCTATCATTGCTTTCACCCAAGCTTTTTTTAATTTCCTTTCTCCCTAATTTGTATGTGTTTACTTCTGAAGTGTAAATCATCAGGGATTAGATATGATCACATTTTTTGGAAATAATACATTATGGCTTATTGGAAACTGCTGTGAACAATCACACTACGTCTATTGATTAGAAACTGGTGATGGTTCTTCCTTAATACATTGGAAGTGTTAACTGCCTTATGGCTGCTGTTTACAGCAGCAATGAAGGTTCTACATTTCTGTCTATCCTTGGCCATCTTTACTATTGTGCTGGTCTGGTTCAGGGTGCTCACATCTGCCTCTAAGGTACAATGCCAAGTTGTCTTTGGTCTCCTGTGATTCCCTCATCCTTACAGACTCTTCATTGCTGTTTGTGCAACAGTTATTTTTTGCCCAATCAGGGTTGTTAGGCTGAGGTGACCAGTGGATCGCTGTTAGTCTGGCCTCTACCCTTTCACCTTTTTGACATGGGCAACCCTAAGACCATAAGATATAGGAGCAGAATTAGTCCATTTGACCCATCAAGTCTGCACATAGATGTATGAGCATACATCTCCAGGTGGTGCCGAGCTGCGGCCTGGCGATTGTTTGCGTCTCAGCTTTTTAGAGAGTTTTTAGTGCTTTTCAGGTTTGTGGGGTTGGCTTTGGGAAGTTAGTAGTCAGGTTAGGGCTTTAGGGACAGAGATGTGGGGGAATTTGAGGACAGGCCAGAGTCTTAACTCCCTGCGCCACATTCAAAGGACAGCTATATGAATGAGAGACATCCATCGGCCAAGCCAGTGTGGCTCCACCAGAATCAGCGAATCGGCCAGTTCTTGAATAAGAGTTCTATGCAGGCAGCAGGAACAAGGTCCAATGACTCCCTGAGTTTCTGAATCGGTAAGAGCAGAGTTCAAAGCCTGGTGATGGTTGATCAGAGGGTCTTGTGGCCAATGCAGGAAGGGAGTCAGATAGAAAGTCTGGAGGTCAAAGCCCATTGGACAGAGCTCCGGGTCTGTGGATCTCTGCAAGTTCACTGGGAAAGCTGAAGGCCTAACGTTTGCATGTCCACATTCAAATCTCAGTTCATTGGAGGCTAGAGTGCGAAGGAGATGGACATTCTTGGGGTTAGAGGACGGTATAAGGAAGGAATATCATGTTCTGCTGTTGTTATTTTGTTGCTTGTTGTGTTCTGTTTTGCTGTATTCTGCTAAACACCGTGGGCATGTTCCGCTGGTACTAGGAGCATAGCAACACATGCAGGCTTGGGTGTTTCAGTTGTTAACACAAATGACACATTTCACCGTATGTCTCGAAGTACATGTGATAATTAAACTTGAATCTTGAATTTTAAATCAAGATGCAATCATGATGAAAACGAGGTCACATCTTTACTTTCTTAGGAGGCTTTCAGCTTGTCACCAAACACTAACAAACTCCTACAGCATCTGATTGGCTGCATCACAGTCTGGTATGTCAACTCACATGCACAGGAAGGTAAGGAGTTGCAGGGAGGTCGGACTCTGCACATTCTTGCCCACCATCAGTGACATCAACATCTACCATCAAAGATCTCCACCATCTGGGCCGTGCCATCTTCTCGCAACTCCCACTGGGCAGGAGATACAGAAGCCTGAACTCTCACACCACCAACAGCTCCTTCTCTTCAACCATTCAGTTCTTGAACCAACCAGCACAAACCTAATTACTACACTTTAACAACTCTATAACCACGTACAATCTTAGAGCATTACAACACAGGAGCAGGCCCTTCAGTCCATCTTATCCATGCTGGATTATTATACTGCCTAGTCCCATCAACCCCACAACTGGATCAAAGCTCTCCATACCCCATCTTAATGCAAATTTCATCTAAATGTTGATCAAACCTGCATCTACCACTTCCACTGACTGCTGATTCCACACAGTCACCATTCTCTGAATGAAAATGTTCCCCTCATATTCCCATTAAACTTTTCACCTTTCACGCTTAACCCACAACCTCTATTTCTAGTCTCAGCCAATCTGAGGGGAAAAAGCCTGCTTGAATTTACCCGATCTATTACCCTCATAATTTTGTACACCGCCATCAAATCTTCCCTCAATCTTCTACATTCTAGGGAATAAAGTCCTAACCAATTCAACCCCTCTTGATAACTCAAGTCTCACCAACATCCTTGTATCTTTTCTCTGATCACCCTGAGTTTTGTGTTCATCTTGACTTCATGTTTAATTGATGTTTTTCTTGTCAGTGTCGTTTTCTGATGCTCTGTGCCCACTGCGCCTGTGCAGATGATAGTAAACTTGCAACAAAAGCAGCACCACACGAAGGTGGAAGTGAAAAGAGTGCCTTTGAGAGGTGCAGATAAGGTGGGCAATAGCAATATTTCCCCGGATGAGGGAAGTGCAAAACTAGGAAGCATAGGTTTAAAGTGAGAGGGGAAAGATTTAAACAGACCTGAGGGCAACATTTCACACAGAGGGTGGAAAGTATATGGAACGAACTGCCAGATGAAGTGGTTGAGGCAGGTTCGATAGTATCATTGAAGATGCATATGGACAGGTACATGGAGGGGACGGACTTGGAGGGATATGGGCTGAACACAGGAGCTGGGTCCCCTCTGTGGTCAGCATGTAGTGATTGGGCTGAAAGGCCTGTATTCATGTTGTATTGCTCTATGATGTTGTCTTTGATAGGAAGCATAGAGTAATGGTAGAAGGCTGCTTGCTGGACTGGAGGCTGGTGGCTCAGGGGCCCGTTGTTTTTTGTCATCAATATCAACAGTTTGGATAGGAATGTACAAGGGGTTTGGATAGGAATGTACAAGGGGTTTGGATAGGAATGTACAAGGGGTTTGGATAGGAATGTACAAGGGGTTTGGATAGGAATGTACAAGGGGTTTGGATAGGAATGTACAAGGGGTTTGGATAGGAATGTACAAGGGATTTGATTAGGAAAGTACAAGGGGTTTGGATAGGAATGTACAAGGGGTTTGGATAGGAATGTACAAGGGGTTTGGATAGGAATGTACAAGGGGTTTGGATAGGAATGTACAAGGGGTTTGGATAGGAATGTACAAGGGATTTGATTAGGAATGTACAAGGGGTTTGGATAGGAATGTACAAGGGGTTTGGATAGGAATGTACAAGGGGTTTGGATAGGAATGTACAAGGGATTTGCATAGGAATGTACACGGGATTTGATTAGCAATATACAAGGAGTTTGGATAGGAATGTACAGGGGATTTGGATAGGAATGTACAAGGGATTTGATTAGGAATGTACAAGGGGTTTGGATAGGAATGTACAAGGGGATTGGATAGGAATGTACAAGGGGTTTGGATAGGAATGTACAAAGGATTTGGATATGAATGTACAAGGGATTTGATTTGGAATGTACAAGGGGTTTGGATAGGAATGTACAAGGGATTTGATTAGGAATGTACAAGGGATTTGGATAGGAATGTACAAGGGGTTTGGATAGGAATGTACCTGGAGTTTGGATAGGAATGTACAGGGGATTTGATTAGGAATGTACAAGGGGTTTGGATAGGAATGTACAAGGGGTTGGATAGGAATGTACCTGGGGTTTGGATAGGAATGTACAGGGGATTTGATTAGGAATGTACAAGGGGTTTGGATAGGAATGTACAAGGGGTTTGGATAGGAATGTACAAGGGATTTGGATAGGAATGTACAAGGGGTTTGGATCGGAATGTACAAGAGGTTTGGATAGGAATGTACAAGGGATTTGGATAGGAATGTACAAGGGGTTGGATAGGAATGTACCTGGGGTTTGGATAGGAATGTACAAGGGGTTTGGATAGGAATGTACAAGGGGTTTGGATAGGAATGTACAAGGGATTTGATTAGGAATGTACAAGGGGTTTGGATAGGAATGTACAAGGGATTTGATTAGGAATGTACAAGGGGTTTGGATAGGAATGTACAAGGGGTTTGGATAGGAATGTACAAGGGATTTGATTAGGAATGTACAAGGGGTTTGGATAGGAATGTACAAGGGGTTTGGATAGGAATGTACAAGGGGTTTGGATAGGAATGTACAAGGGATTTGATTAGGAATGTACAAGGGGTTTGGATAGGAATGTACAAGGGGTTTGGATAGGAATGTACAAGGGATTTGGATAGGAATGTACAAGGGATTTGGATAGGAATGTACAAGGGGTTTGGATAGGAATGTACAAGGGGTTTGGATAGGAATGTACAAGGGGTTTGGATAGGAATGTACAAGGGGTTTGGATAGGAATTTACAAGGGGTTTGGATAGGAATGTACAAGGGGTTTGGATAGGAATGTACAAGGGGTTTGGATAGGAATGTACAAGGGGTTTGGATAGGAATGTACATGGGATTTGGATAGGAATGTACAAGGGGTTTGGATAGGAATGTACAAGGCGTTTGGATAGGAATGTACAAGGGGTTTGGATAGGAATGTACCTGGGGTTTGGATAGGAATGTACAAGGGGTTTGGATAGGAATGTACAAGGGGTTTGGATAGGAATGTACAAGGGGTTTGGATAGGAATGTACAAGGGATTTGGATAGGAATGTACAAGGGGTTTGGATAGGAATGTACAAGGGGTTTGGATAGGAATGTACAAGGGGTTTGGATAGGAATGTACAAGGGGTTTGGATAGGAATGTACAAGGGGTTTGGATAGGAATGTACAAGGGGTTTGGATAGGAATGTACAAGGGGTTTGGATAGGAATGTACAAGGGGTTTGGATAGGAATGTACAAGGGGTTTGGATAGGAATGTACAAGTGGTTTGGATAGGAATGTACAAGGGGTTTGGATAGGAATGTACAAGGGGTTTGGATAGGAATGTACAAGGGATTTGGATAGGAATGTACAAGGGATTTGGATAGGAATGTACAAGGGATTTAGATAGGAATGTACAAGGGGTTTGGATAGGAATGTACAAGGGGTTTGGATAGGAATGTACAAGGGGTTTGGATAGGAATGTACAAGGGATTTGGATAGGAATGTACAAGGGATTTGGATAGGAATGTACAAGGGGTTTGGATAGGAATGTACAAGGGGTTTGGATAGGAATGTACAAGGGGTTTGGATAGGAATGTACAAGGGGTTTGGATAGGAATGTACAAGGGGTTTGGATAGGAATGTACAATGGGTTTGGATAGGAATGTACAAGGGGTTTGGATAGGAATGTACAAGGGGTTTGGATAGGAATGTACAAGGGGTTTGGATAGGAATGTACCTGGGGTTTGGATAGGAATGTACCTGGGGTTTGGATAGGAATGTACCTGGGGTTTGGATAGGAATGTACAAGGGGTTTGGATAGGAATGTACAAGGGGTTTGGATAGGAATGTACAAGGGGTTTGGATAGGAATGTACAAGGGGTTTGGATAGGAATGTACAAGGGGTTTGGATAGGAATGTACAAGGGGTTTGGATAGGAATGTACAAGGGGATTGGATAGGAATGTACAAGGGATTTGGATAGGAATGTACCTGGGGTTTGGATAGGAATGTACAAGGGGTTTGGATAGGAATGTACAAGGGGTTTGGATAGGAATGTACAAGGGGTTTGGATAGGAATGTACAAGGGGTTTGGATAGGAATGTACCTGGGGTTTGGATAGGAATGTACCTGGGGTTTGGATAGGAATGTACATGGGATTTGGATAGGAATGTACAAGGGGTTTGGATAGGAATGTACAAGGGGTTTGGATAGGAATGTACCTGGGGTTTGGATAGGAATGTACCTGGGGTTTGGATAGGAATGTACATGGGATTTGGATAGGAATGTACAAGGGGTTTGGATAGGAATGTACCTGGGGTTTGGATAGGAATGTACAAGGGGTTTGGATAGGAATGTACAAGGGGTTTGGATAGGAATGTACAAGGGGTTTGGATAGGAATGTACAAGGGATTTGGATAGGAATGTACAAGGGGTTTGGATAGGAATGTACCTGGGGTTTGGATAGGAATGTACAAGGGGTTTGGATAGGAATGTACAAGGGGTTTGGATAGGAATGTACAAGGGGTTTGGATAGGAATGTACAAGGGGTTTGGATAGGAATGTACCTGGGGGTTGGATAGGAATGTACAAGGGATTTGGATAAGAATGTACAAGGGGTTTGGATAGGAATGTACAAGGGGTTTGGATAGGAATGTACAAGGGGTTTGGATAGGAATGTACAAGTGGTTTGGATAGGAATGTACAAGGGGTTTGGATAGGAATGTACAAGGGGTTTGGATAGGAATGTACAAGGCATTTGGATAGGAATGTACAAGGGGTTTGGATAGGAATGTACCTGTGGTTTGGATAGGAATGTACCTGTGGTTTGGATAGGAATGTACAAGGGGTTTGGATAGGAATGTACAAGGGGTTTGGATAGGAATGTACAAGGGGTTTGGATAGGAATGTACCTGGGGTTTGGATAGGAATGTACAAGGGATTTGGATAAGAATGTACAAGGGGTTTGGATAGGAATATACAAGGGGTTTGGATAGGAATGTACAAGGGGTTTGGATAGGAATGTACAAGGGGTTTGGATAGGAATGTACAAGGGGTTTGGATAGGAATGTACAAGGGGTTTGGATAGGAATGTACAAGGGGTTTGGATAGGAATGTACAAGGGGTTTGGATAGGAATGTACAAGGGGTTTGGATAGGAATGTACCTGGGGTTTGGATAGGAATGTACAAGGGATTTGGATAGGAATGTACAAGGGATTTGATTAGGAATGTACAAGGGATTTGATTAGGAATGTACAAGTGGTTTGGATAAGAATGTACAAGGGGTTTGGATAGGAATGTACAAGGGATTTGATTAGGAATGTACAAGGGGTATGGATAGGAATGTACAAGGGGTTTGGATAGGAATGTACAAGGGATTTGGATAGGAATGTACAAGGGGTTTGGATAGGAATGTACAAGGGGTTTGGATAGGAATGTACAAGGGATTTGGATAGGAATGTACAAGGGGTTTGGATAGGAATGTACAAGAGCTTTGGATAGGAATGTACCTGGGGTTTGGATAGGAATGCACAAGGGATTTGATTAGGAATGTACAAGGGATTTGATTAGGAATGTACAAGGGGTTTGGATAGGAATGTACAAGGGGTTTGGATAGGAATGTACAAGGGGTTTGGATAGGAATGTACAAGGGGTTTGGATAGGAATGTACAAGGGATTTGATTAGGAATGTACAAGGGGTTTGGATAGGAATGTACAAGGGGTTTGGATAGGAATGTACAAGGGGTTTGGATAGGAATGTACAAGGGGTTTGGATAGGAATGTACAAGGGGTTTGGATAGGAATGTACAAGGGGTTTGGATAGGAATGTACCTGGGATTTGGATAGGAATGTACAAGGGGTTTGGATAGGAATGTACAAGGGGTTTGGATAGGAATGTACAAGGGGTTTGGATAGGAATGTACAAGGGGTTTGGATAGGAATGTACAAGGGGTTTGGATAGGAATGTACAAGGGGTTTCGATAGGAATGTACCTGGGGTTTGGATAGGAATGTACCTGGGGTTTGGATAGGAATGTACAAGGGGTTTGGATAGGAATGTACAAGGGGTTTGGATAGGAATGTACAAGGGGTTTGGATAGGAATGTACAAGGGGTTTGGATAGGAATGTACCTGGGGTTTGGATAGGAATGTACCTGGGGTTTGGATAGGAATGTACAAGGGATTTGGATAGGAATGTACAAGGGATTTGGATAGGAATGTACCTGGGGTTTGGATAGGAATGTACAAGGGGTTTGGATAGGAATGTACAAGGGGTTTGGATAGGAATGTACAAGGGGTTTGGATAGGAATGTACAAGGGGTTTGGATAGGAATGTACAAGGGGTTTGGATAGGAATGTACAAGGGATTTGGATAGGAATGTACCTGGGGCTTGGATAGGAATGTACAAGGGGTTTGGATAGGAATGTACAAGGGGTTTGGATAGGAATGTACCTGGGGTTTGGATAGGAATGTACCTGGGGTTTGGATAGGAATGTACCTGGGGTTTGGATAGGAATGCACATGGGATTTGGATAGGAATGTACAAGGGGTTTGGATAGGAATGTACAAGGGGTTTGGATAGGAATGTACAAGGGGTTTGGATAGGAATGTACCTGGGGTTTGGATAGGAATGTACAAGGGGTTTGGATAGGAATGTACAAGGGATTTGATTAGGAATGTACAAGGGGTTTGGATAGGAATGTACCTGGGATTTGGATAGGAATGTACAAGGGGTTTGGATAGGAATGTACCTGGGGTTTGGATAGGAATGTACCTGGGGTTTGGATAGGAATGTACAAGGGATTTGGATAGGAATGTACAAGGGATTTGGATAGGAATGTACCTGGGGTTTGGATAGGAATGTACAAGGGGTTTGGATAGGAATGTACAAGGGGTTTGGATAGGAATGTACAAGGGGTTTGGATAGGAATGTAGAAGGGGTTTGGATAGGAATGTACAAGGGGTTTGGATAGGAATGTACAAGGGATTTGGATAGGAATGTACCTGGGGCTTGGATAGGAATGTACAAGGGGTTTGGATAGGAATGTACAAGGGGTTTGGATAGGAATGTACCTGGGGTTTGGATAGGAATGTACAAGGGGTTTGGATAGGAATGTACCTGGGATTTGGATAGGAATGAACAAGGGGTTTGGATAGGAATGTACAAGGGGTTTGGATAGGAATGTACAAGGGGTTTGGATAGGAATGTACAAGGGGTTTGGATAGGAATGTACAAGGGGTTTGGATAGGAATGTACAAGGGGTTTCGATAGGAATGTACCTGGGGTTTGGATAGGAATGTACCTGGGGTTTGGATAGGAATGTACAAGGGGTTTGGATAGGAATGTACAAGGGGATTGGATAGGAATGTACAAGGGGTTTGGATAGGAATGTACAAGGGGTTTGGATAGGAATGTACCTGGGGTTTGGATAGGAATGTACCTGGGGTTTGGATAGGAATGTACAAGGGATTTGGATAGGAATGTACAAGGGATTTGGATAGGAATGTACCTGGGGTTTGGATAGGAATGTACAAGGGGTTTGGATAGGAATGTACAAGGGGTTTGGATAGGAATGTACAAGGGGTTTGGATAGGAATGTACAAGGGGTTTGGATAGGAATGTACAAGGGGTTTGGATAGGAATGTACAAGGGATTTGGATAGGAATGTACCTGGGGCTTGGATAGGAATGTACAAGGGGTTTGGATAAGAATGTACAAGGGGTTTGGATAGGAATGTACCTGGGGTTTGGATAGGAATGTACCTGGGGTTTGGATAGGAATGTACCTGGGGTTTGGATAGGAATGCACATGGGATTTGGATAGGAATGTACAAGGGGTTTGGATAGGAATGTACAAGGGGTTTGGATAGGAATGTACAAGGGGTTTGGATAGGAATGTACCTGGGGTTTGGATAGGAATGTACAAGGGGTTTGGATAGGAATGTACAAGGGGTTTGGATAGGAATGTACAAGGGATTTGATTAGGAATGTACAAGGGGTTTGGATAGGAATGTACCTGGGATTTGGATAGGAATGTACAAGGGGTTTGGATAGGAATGTACAAGGGGTTTGGATAGGAATGTACAAGGGGTTTGGATAGGAATGTACAAGGGGTTTGGATAGGAATGTACAAGGGGTTTGGATAGGAATGTACAAGGGGTTTCGATAGGAATGTACCTGGGGTTTGGATAGGAATGTACCTGGGGTTTGGATAGGAATGTACAAGGGGTTTGGATAGGAATGTACAAGGGGTTTGGATAGGAATGTACAAGGGGTTTGGATAGGAAGGTACAAGGGGTTTGGATAGGAATGTACCTGGGGTTTGGATAGGAATGTACCTGGGGTTTGGATAGGAATGTACAAGGGATTTGGATAGGAATGTACAAGGGATTTGGATAGGAATGTACCTGGGGTTTGGATAGGAATGTACAAGGGGTTTGGATAGGAATGTACAAGGGGTTTGGATAGGAATGTACAAGGGGTTTGGATAGGAATGTAGAAGGGGTTTGGATAGGAATGTACAAGGGGTTTGGATAGGAATGTACAAGGGGTTTGGATAGGAATGTACCTGGGGCTTGGATAGGAATGTACAAGGGGTTTGGATAGGAATGTACAAGGGGTTTGGATAGGAATGTACCTGGGGTTTGGATAGGAATGTACCTGGGGTTTGGATAGGAATGTACCTGGGGTTTGGATAGGAATGCACATGGGATTTGGATAGGAATGTACAAGGGGTTTGGATAGGAATGTACAAGGGGTTTGGATAGGAATGTACAAGGGGTTTGGATAAGAATGTACCTGGGGTTTGGATAGGAATGTACAAGGGGTTTGGATAGGAATGTACAAGGGGTTTGGATAGGAATGTACCTGGGGTTTGGATAGGAATGTACAAGGGGTTTGGATAGGAATGTACAAGGGGTTTGGATAGGAATGTACAAGTGGTTTGGATAGGAATGTACAAGGGGTTTGGATAGGAATGTACAAGGGGTTTGGATAGGAATGTACAAGGGATTTGGATAGGAATGTACAAGGGGTTTGGATAGGAATGTACCTGGGGTTTGGATAGGAATGTACCTGGGGTTTGGATAGGAATGTACAAGGGGTTTGGATAGGAATGTTCCTGGGGTTTGGATAGGAATGTACAAGGGGTTTGGATAGGAATGTACCTGGGGTTTGGATAGGAATGTACAAGGGATTTGGATAAGAATGTTCAAGGGGTTTGGATAGGAATGTACAAGGGGTTTGGATAGGAATGTACAAGGGATTTGATTAGGAATGTACAAGGGGTATGGATAGGAATGTACAAGGGGTTTGGATAGGAATGTACAAGGGATTTGGATAGGAATGTACAAGGGGTTTGGATAGGAATGTACAAGGGGATTGGATAGGAATGTACAAGGGGTTTGGATAGGAATGTACAAGGGATTTGGATAGGAATGTACAAGGGGTTTGGATAGGAATGTACAAGAGATTTGGATAGGAATGTACCTGGGGTTTGGATAGGAATGCACAAGGGATTTGATTAGGAATGTACAAGGGATTTGATTAGGAATGTACAAGGGGTTTGGATAGGAATGTACAAGGGGTTTGGATAGGAATGTACAAGGGGTTTGGATAGGAATGTACAAGGGGTTTGGATAGGAATGTACAAGGGATTTGATTAGGAATGTACAAGGGGTTTGGATAGGAATGTACAAGGGGTTTGGATGGGAATGTACAAGGGGTTTGGATAGGAATGTACAAGGGGTTTGGATAGGAATGTACAAGGGGTTTGGATAGGAATATACAAGGGGTTTGGATAGGAATGTACATGGGATTTGGATAGGAATGTACAAGGGGTTTGGATAGGAATGTACAAGGGGTTTGGATAGGAATGTACAAGGGGTTTGGATAGGAATGTACAAGGGGTTTGGATAGGAATGTACAAGGGGTTTGGATAGGAATGTACCTGGGGTTTGGATAGGAATGTACCTGGGGTTTGGATAGGAATGTACAAGGGGTTTGGATAGGAATGTACAAGGGGTTTGGATAGGAATGTACAAGGGGTTTGGATAGGAATGTACAAGGGGTTTGGATAGGAATGTACCTGGGGTTTGGATAGGAATGTACCTGGGGTTTGGATAGGAATGTACAAGGGATTTGGATAGGAATGTACAAGGGATTTGGATAGGAATGTACCTGGGATTTGGATAGGAATGTACCTGGGGTTTGGATAGGAATGTACCTGGGGTTTGGATTGGAATGTACAAGGGGTTTGGATAGGAATGTACAAGGGGTTTGGATAGGAATGTACCTGGGGTTTGGATAGGAATGTACAAGGGGTTTGGATAGGAATGTACAAGGGGTTTGGATAGGAATGTACAAGGGGTTTGGATAGGAATGTACAAGAGGTTTGGATAGGAATGTACCTGGGGTTTGGATAGGAATGTACCTGGGGTTTGGATAGGAATGTACAAGGGATTTGAATAAGAATGTTCAAGGGGTTTGGATAGGAATGTACAAGGGGTTTGGATAGGAATGTACAAGGGGTTTGGATAGGAATGTACAAGGGGTTTGGATAGGAATGTACAAGGGGTTTGGATGGGAATGTACAAGGGGTTTGGATAGGAATGTACAAGGGATTTGGATAGGAATGTACAAGGGGTTTGGATAGGAATGTACCTGGGGTTTGGATAGGAATGTACAAGGGGTTTGGATAGGAATGTACAAGGGGTTTGGATAGGAATGTACAAGGGGTTTGGATAGGAATGTACCTGGGGTTTGGATAGGAATGTTCCTGGGGTTTGGATAGGAATGTACAAGGGATTTGGATAAGAATGTACAAGGGGTTTGGATAGGAATGTACAAGGGGTTTGGATAGGAATGTACAAGGGGTTTGGATAGGAATGTACAAGGGGTTTGGATAGGAATGTGCAAGGGGTTTGGATAGGAATGTACAAGGGGTTTGGATAGGAATGTACAAGGGGTTTGGATAGGAATGTACAAGGGGTTTGGATAGGAATGTACCTGGGGTTTGGATAGGAATGTACAAGGGATTTGGATAGGAATGCACAAGGGATTTGATTAGGAATGCACAAGGGATTTGATTAGGAATGTACAAGTGGTTTGGATAAGAATGTACAAGGGGTTTGGATAGGAATGTACAAGGGATTTGATTAGGAATGTACAAGGGGTATGGATAGGAATGTACAAGGGGTTTGGATAGGAATGTACAAGGGATTTGGATAGGAATGTACAAGGGTTTGGATAGGAATGTACAAGGGGTTTGGATAGGAATGTACAAGGGGGTTGGATAGGAATGTACAAGGGATTTGGATAGGAATGTACAAGGGGTTTGGATAGGAATGTACAAGAGATTTGGATAGGAATGTAACTGGGGTTTGGATAGGAATGCACAAGGGATTTGATTAGGAATGTACAAGGGATTTGATTAGGAAAGTACAAGGGGTTTGGATAGGAATGTACAAGGGGTTTCGATAAAAATGTACAAGGGGTTTGGATAGGAATGTACAAGGGGTTTGGATAGGAATGTACAAGGGGTTTGGATAGGAATGTACAAGGGATTTGATTAGTAATGTACAAGGGATTTGGATAGGAATGTACAAGGGGTTTGGATAGGAATGTACAAGGGATTTGATTAGGAATGTACAAGGGATTTGGATAGGAATGTACAAGGGATTTGGATAGGAATGTACAAGGGGTTTGGATAGGAATGTACAAGGGGTTTGGATAGGAATGTACAAGGGGTTTGGATAGGAATGTACAAGGGGTTTGGATAGGAATGTACAAGGGGTTTGGATAGGAATGTACAAGGGGTTTGGATAGGAATGTACAAGGGGTTTGGATAGGAATGTACAAGGGGTTTGGATAGGAATGTACAAGGGGTTTGGATAGGAATGCACAAGGGATTTGATTAGGAATGTACAAGGGATTTGGATAGGAATGTACAAGAAATGTGGATAGGAATGTACAAGGGGTTTGGATAGGAATGTACAAGGGGTTTGGATAGGAATGTAGCTGGGGTTTGGATAGGAATGCACAAGGGGTTTGGATAGGAATGCACAAGGGATTTGATTAGGAATGTACAAGGGATTTGGATAGGATTGTACAAGGGGTTTGGATAGGAATGTACAAGGGATTTGGATAGGAATGTACCTGGGGTTTGGATAGGAATGTACAAGGGATTTGGATAGGAATGTACAAGGGGTTTGGATAGGAATGTACAAGGGGTTTGGATAGGAATGTACAAGGGGTTTGGATAGGAATGTACCTGGGGTTTGGATAGGAATGTACAAGGGGTTTGGATAGGAATGTACAAGGGGTTTGGATAGGAATGTACAAGGGGTTTGGATAGGAATGTACAAGGGGTTTGGATAGGAATGTACATGGGATTTGGATAGGAATGTACAAGGGGTTTGGATAGGAATGTACAAGGGGTTTGGATAGGAATGTACAAGGGGTTTGGATAGGAATGTACAAGGGGTTTGGATAGGAATGTACAAGGGGTTTGGATAGGAATGTACAAGGGGTTTGGATAGGAATGTACAAGGGGTTTGGATAGGAATGTACCTGGGGTTTGGATAGGAATGTACCTGGGGTTTGGATAGGAATGTACAAGGGGTTTGGATAGGAATGTACAAGGGGTTTGGATAGGAATGTACAAGGGGTTTGGATAGGAATGTACAAGGGGTTTGGATACGAATGTACCTGGGGTTTGGATAGGAATGTACAAGGGATTTGGATAGGAATGTACAAGGGATTTGGATAGGAATGTACCTGGGGTTTGGATAGGAATGTACAAGGGGTTTGGATAGGAATGTACAAGGGGTTTGGATAGGAATGTACAAGGGGTTTGATAGGAATGTACAAGGGGTTTGGATAGGAATGTACAAGGGGTTTGGATAGGAATGTAGAAGGGATTTGGATAGGAATGTACCTGGGGTTTGGATAGGAATGTACCTGGGGTTTGGATAGGAATGTACAAGGGGTTTGGATAGGAATGAACAAGGGGTTTGGATAGGAATGTACAAGGGGTTTGGATAGGAATGTACCTGGGGTTTGGATAGGAATGTACAAGGGGTTTGGATAGGAATGTACCTGGGGTTTGGATTGGAATGTACAAGGGGTTTGGATAGGAATGTACAAGGGGTTTGGATAGGAATGTACAAGGGGTTTGGATAGGAATGTACAAGGGGTTTGGATAGGAATGTACAGGGGGTTTGGATAGGAATGTACAAGGGGTTTGGATAGGAATGTACAAGCGGTTTGGATAGGAATGTACAAGGGGTTTGGATAGGAATGTACAAGGGGTTTGGATAGGAATGTACAAGGGGTTTGGATAGGAATGTACAAGGGGTTTGGATCGGAATGTACAAGGGGTTTGGATAGGAATGTACAAGGGGTTTGGATAGGAATGTACAAGGGGTTTGGATAGGAATGTACCTGGGGTTTGGATAGGAATGTACAAGGGGTTTGGATAGGAATGTACAAGGGGTTTGGATAGGAATGTACAAGGGGTTTGGATAGGAATGTACAAGGGGTTTGGATAGGAATGTACCTGGGGTTTGGATAGGAATGTACAAGGGATTTGGATAAGAATGTACAAGGGGTTTGGATAGGAATGTACAAGGGGTTTGGATAGGAATGTAGAAGGGGTTTGGATAGGAATGTACAAGGGGTTTGGATAGGAATGTACAAGGGGTTTGGATAGGAATGTACAAGGGGTTTGGATAGGAATGTACAAGGGGTTTGGATAGGAATGTACCTGGGGTTTGGATAGGAATGTACCTGGGGTTTGGATAGGAATGTACAAGGGGTTTGGATAGGAATGTACAAGGGGTTTGGATAGGAATGTACAAGGGGTTTGGATAGGAATGTACAAGGGGTTTGGATAGGAATGTACCTGGGGTTTGGATAGGAATGTACCTGGGGTTTGGATAGGAATGTACAAGGGATTTGGATAGGAATGTACAAGGGATTTGGATAGGAATGTACCTGGGATTTGGATAGGAATGTACCTGGGGTTTGGATAGGAATGTACCTGGGGTTTGGATTGGAATGTACAAGGGGTTTGGATAGGAATGTACAAGGGGTTTGGATAGGAATGTACCTGGGGTTTGGATAGGAATGTACAAGGGGTTTGGATAGGAATGTACAAGGGGTTTGGATAGGAATGTACAAGGGGTTTGGATAGGAATGTACAAGGGGTTTGGATAGGAATGTACCTGGGGTTTGGATAGGAATGTACAAGGGATTTGAATAAGAATGTTCAAGGGGTTTGGATAGGAATGTACAAGGGGTTTGGATAGGAATGTACAAGGGGTTTGGATAGTAATGTACAAGGGGTTTGGATAGGAATGTACAAGGGGTTTGGATAGGAATGTACAAGGGGTTTGGATAGGAATGTACAAGGGATTTGGATAGGAATGTACAAGGGGTTTGGATAGGAATGTACCTGGGGTTTGGATAGGAATGTACAAGGGGTTTGGATAGGAATGTACAAGGGGTTTGGATAGGAATGTACAAGGGGTTTGGATAGGAATGTACCTGGGGTTTGGATAGGAATGTACAAGGGATTTGGATAAGAATGTACAAGGGGTTTGGATAGGAATGTACAAGGGGTTTGGATAGGAATGTACAAGGGGTTTGGATAGGAATGTACAAGGGGTTTGGATAGGAATGTACAAGGGGTTTGGATAGGAATGTACAAGGGGTTTGGATAGGAATGTACAAGGGGTTTGGATAGGAATGTACAAGGGGTTTGGATAGGAATGTACCTGGGGTTTGGATAGGAATGTACAAGGGATTTGGATAGGAATGCACAAGGGATTTGATTAGGAATGCACAAGGGATTTGATTAGGAATGTACAAGTGGTTTGGATAAGAATGTACAAGGGGTTTGGATAGGAATGTACAAGGGATTTGATTAGGAATGTACAAGGGGTATGGATAGGAATGTACAAGGGGTTTGGATAGGAATGTACAAGGGATTTGGATAGGAATGTACAAGGGGTTTGGATAGGAATGTACAAGGGGTTTGGATAGGAATGTACAAGGGGGTTGGATAGGAATGTACAAGGGATTTGGATAGGAATGTACAAGGGGTTTGGATAGGAATGTACAAGAGATTTGGATAGGAATGTACCTGGGGTTTGGATAGGAATGCACAAGGGATTTGATTAGGAATGTACAAGGGATTTGATTAGGAAAGTACAAGGGGTTTGGATAGGAATGTACAAGGGGTTTCGATAAAAATGTACAAGGGGTTTGGATAGGAATGTACAAGGGGTTTGGATAGGAATGTACAAGGGGTTTGGATAGGAATGTACAAGGGATTTGATTAGGAATGTACAAGGGATTTGGATAGGAATGTACAAGGGGTTTGGATAGGAATGTACAAGGGATTTGATTAGGAATGTACAAGGGATTTGGATAGGAATGTACAAGGGATTTGGATAGGAATGTACAAGGGGTTTGGATAGGAATGTACAAGGGGTTTGGATAGGAATGTACAAGGGGTTTGGATAGGAATGTACAAGGGGTTTGGATAGGAATGTACAAGGGGTTTGGATAGGAATGTACAAGGGGTTTGGATAGGAATGTACAAGGGGTTTGGATAGGAATGTACAAGGGTTTTGGATAGGAATGTACAAGGGGTTTGGATAGGAATGCACAAGGGATTTGATTAGGAATGTACAAGGGATTTGGATAGGAATGTACAAGAAATGTGGATAGGAATGTACAAGGGGTTTGGATAGGAATGTACAAGGGGTTTGGATAGGAATGTAGCTGGGGTTTGGATAGGAATGCACAAGGGGTTTGGATAGGAATGCACAAGGGATTTGATTAGGAATGTACAAGGGATTTGGATAGGAATGTACAAGGGGTTTGGATAGGAATGTACAAGGGATTTGGATAGGAATGTACCTGGGGTTTGGATAGGAATGTACAAGGGATTTGGATAGGAATGTACAAGGGGTTTGGATAGGAATGTACAAGGGGTTTGGATAGGAATGTACAAGGGGTTTGGATAGGAATGTACCTGGGGTTTGGATAGGAATGTACAAGGGGTTTGGATAGGAATGTACAAGGGGTTTGGATAGGAATGTACAAGGGGTTTGGATAGGAATGTACAAGGGGTTTGGATAGGAATGTACATGGGATTTGGATAGGAATGTACAAGGGGTTTGGATAGGAATGTACAAGGGGTTTGGATAGGAATGTACAAGGGGTTTGGATAGGAATCTACAAGGGGTTTGGATAGGAATGTACAAGGGGTTTGGATAGGAATGTACAAGGGGTTTGGATAGGAATGTACAAGGGGTTTGGATAGGAATGTACCTGGGGTTTGGATAGGAATGTACCTGGGGTTTGGATAGGAATGTACAAGGGGTTTGGATAGGAATGTACAAGGGGTTTGGATAGGAATGTACAAGGGGTTTGGATAGGAATGTACAAGGGGTTTGGATAGGAATGTACCTGGGGTTTGGATAGGAATGTACAAGGGATTTGGATAGGAATGTACAAGGGATTTGGATAGGAATGTACCTGGGGTTTGGATAGGAATGTACAAGGGGTTTGGATAGGAATGTACAAGGGGTTTGGATAGGAATGTACAAGGGGTTTGATAGGAATGTACAAGGGGTTTGGATAGGAATGTACAAGGGGTTTGGATAGGAATGTGGAAGGGATTTGGATAGGAATGTACCTGGGGTTTGGATAGGAATGTACCTGGGGTTTGGATAGGAATGTACAAGGGGTTTGGATAGGAATGAACAAGGGGTTTGGATAGGAATGTACAAGGGGTTTAGATAGGAATGTACCTGGGGTTTGGATAGGAATGTACAAGGGGTTTGGATAGGAATGTACCTGGGGTTTGGATAGGAATGTACAAGGGGTTTGGATAGGAATGTACAAGGGGTTTGGATAGGAATGTACAAGGGGTTTGGATAGGAATGTACAAGGGGTTTGGATAGGAATGTACAGGGGGTTTGGATAGGAATGTACAAGGGGTTTGGATAGGAATGTACAAGCGGTTTGGATAGGAATGTACAAGGGGTTTGGATAGGAATGTACATGGGGTTTGGATAGGAATGTACAAGGGGTTTGGATAGGAATGTACAAGGGGTTTGGATCGGAATGTACAAGGGGTTTGGATCGGAATGTACAAGGGATTTGGATAGGAATGTACAAGGGGTCTGGATAGGAATGTACCTGGGGTCTGGATAGGAATGTACAAGGGGTTTGGATAGGAATGTACAAGGGGTTTGGATAGGAATGTACAAGGGGTTTGGATAGGAATGTACCTGGGGTTTGGATAGGAATGTACCTGGGGTTTGGATAAGAATGTACAAGGGGTTTGGATAGGAATGTACAAGGGGTTTGGATAGGAATGTACAAGGGGTTTGGATAGGAATGTACAAGGGGTTTGGATAGGAATGTACAAGGGGTTTGGATAGGAATGTACAAGGGGTTTGGATAGGAATGTACAAGGGGTTTGGATAGGAATGTACAAGGGGTTTGGATAGGAATGTACAAGGGGTTTGGATAGGAATGTACCTGGGGTTTGGATAGGAATGTACAAGGGATTTGGATAGGAATGTACAAGGGATTTGATTAGGAATGTACAAGGGATTTGATTAGGAATGTACAAGTGGTTTGGATAGGAATGTACAAGGTGTTTGGATAGGAATGTACAAGGGATTTGATTAGAAATCTACAAGGGATTTGGATAGGAATGTACAAGGGGTTTGGATAGGAATGTACAAGGGGTTTGGATAGGAATGTACAAGGGGTTTGGATAGGAATGTACAAGGGATTTGGATAGGAATGTACAAGGGGTTTGGATCGGAATGTACAAGAGGTTTGGATAGGAATGTACCTGGGGTTTGGATAGGAATGCACAAGGGATTTGATTAGGAATGTACAAGGGATTTGATTAGGAATGTACAAGGGTTTTGGATAGAAATGTACAAGGGATTTGATTAGGAATGTACAAGGGATTTGATTAGGAATGTACAAGGGGTTTGGATAGGAATGTACAAGGGATTTGGATAGGAATGTACAAGGGATTTGGATAGGAATGTACAAGGGGTTTGGATAGGAATGTACAAGGGGTTTGGATAGGAATTTACAAGGGGTTTGGATAGGAATGTACAAGGGATTTGGATAGGAATGTACAAGGGGTTTGGATAGGAATGTACAAGGGGTTTGGATAGGAATGTACAAGGGGTTTGGATAGGAATGTACAAGGGATTTGGATAGGAATGTACAAGAAATGTGGATAGGAATGTACAAGGGATTTGGATAGGAATGTACAAGGGGTTTGGATAGGAATGTACCTGGGGTTTGGATAGGAATGTACCTGGGGTTTGGATAGGAATGTACCTGGGGTTTGGATAGGAATGTACAAGGGGTTTGGATAGGAATGTACAAGGGGTTTGGATAGGAATGTACAAGGGGTTTGGATAGGAATATACAAGGGGTTTGGATAGGAATGTACAAGGGGTTTGGATAGGAATGTAAAAGGGATTTGGATAGGAATGTCCCTGGGGTTTGGATAGGAATGTACAAGGGGGTTGGATAGGAATGTACAAGTGGTTTGGATAGGAATGTACAAGGGGTTTGGATAGGAATGTACCTGGGGTTTGGATAGGAATGTACAAGGGGTTTGGATAGGAATGTACATGGGATTTGGATAGGAATGTACAAGGGGTTTGGATAGGAATGTACAAGTGGTTTGGATAGGAATGTACAAGGGGTTTGGATAGGAATGTACCTGGGGATTGGATAGGAATGTACAAGGGATTTGGATAGGAATGTACAAGGGGTTTGGATAGGAATGTACCTGGGGTTTGGATAGGAATGTACCTGGGGTTTGGATAGGAATGTACCTGGGGTTTGGATAGGAATGTACAAGGGGTTTGGATAGGAATGTACAAGGGGTTTGGATAGGAATGTACAAGGGGTTTGGATAGGAATGTACAAGGGGTTTGGATAGGAATGTACCTGGGGTTTGGATAGGAATGTACAAGGGGTTTGGATAGGAATGTACAAGGGGTTTGGATAGGAATGTACAAGGGGTTTGGATAGGAATGTACAAGGGATTTGGATAGGAATGTACAAGGGGTTTGGATAGGAATGTACAAGGGATTTGGATAGGAATGTACCTGGGGTTTGGATAGGAATGTACCTGGGGTTTGGATAGGAATGTACAAGGGGTTTGGATAGGAATGTACAAGGGGTTTGGATAGGAATGTACAAGGGGTTTGGATAGGAATGTACAAGGGGTTTGGATAGGAATGTACAGGGGGTTTGGATAGGAATGTACAAGGGGTTTGGATAGGAATGTACAAGCGGTTTGGATAGGAATGTACAAGGGGTTTGGATAGGAATGTACAAGGGGTTTGGATAGGAATGTACAAGGGGTTTGGATAGGAATGTACAAGGGGTTTGGATCGGAATGTACAAGGGGTTTGGATAGGAATGTACAAGGGATTTGGATAGGAATGTACAAGGGGTTTGGATAGGAATGTACAAGGTGTTTGGATAGGAATGTACAAGGGGTTTGGATAGGAATGTACCTTGGGTTTGGATAGGAATGTACCTTGGGTTTGGATAGGAATGTAGAAGGGATTTGGATAAGAATGTACAAGGGGTTTGGATAGGAATGTACAAGGGGTTTGGATAGGAATGTACAAGGGGTTTGGATAGGAATGTACAAGGGGTTTGGATAGGAATGTACAAGGGGTTTGGATAGGAATGTACAAGGGGTTTGGATAGGAATGTACAAGGGATTTGATTAGAAATCTACAAGGGATTTGGATAGGAATGTATAAGGGGTTTGGATAGGAATGTACAAGGGGTTTGGATAGGAATGTACAAGGGGTTTGGATAGGAATGTACAAGGGATTTGGATAGGAATGTACAAGGGGTTTGGATCGGAATGTACAAGAGGTTTGGATAGGAATGTACCTGGGGTTTGGATAGGAATGCACAAGGGATTTGATTAGGAATGTACAAGGGATTTGATTAGGAATGTACACGGGTTTTGGATAGAAATGTACAAGGGATTTGATTAGGAATGTACAAGGGATTTGATTAGGAATGTACAAGGGGTTTGGATAGGAATGTACAAGGGATTTGGATAGGAATGTACAAGGGATTTGGATAGGAATGTACAAGGGGTTTGGATAGGAATGTACAAGGGGTTTGGATAGGAATGTACAAGCGGTTTAGATAGGAATGTACAAGGGATTTGGATAGGAATGTACAAGGGGTTTGGATAGGAATGTACAAGGGGTTTGGATAGGAATGTACAAGGGGTTTGGATAGGAATGTACAAGGGATTTGGATAGGAATGTACAAGAAATGTGGATAGGAATGTACAAGGCATTTGGATAGGAATGTACCTGGGGTTTGGATAGGAATGTACCTGGGGTTTGGATAGGAATGTACCTGGGGTTTGGATAGGAATGTACCTGGGGTTTGGATAGGAATGTACAAGGGGTTTGGATAGGAATGTACAAGGGGTTTGGATAGAAATGTACAAGGGGTTTGGATAGGAATGTACAAGGGGTTTGGATAGGAATGTACAAGGGGTTTGGATAGGAATGTACAAGGGATTTGGATAGGAATGTCCCTGGGGTTTGGATAGGAATGTACAAGGGGTTTGGATAGGAATGTACAAGGGGGTTGGATAGGAATGTACAAGGGGTTTGGATAGGAATGTACAAGGGGTTTGGATAGGAATGTACCTGGGGTTTGGATAGGAATTTACAAGGGGTTTGGATAGGAATGTACATGGGATTTGGATAGGAATGTACAAGGGGTTTGGATAGGAATGTACAAGGGGTTTGGATAGGAATGTACAAGGGGTTTGGATAGGAATGTACCTGGGGATTGGATAGGAATGTACAAGGGATTTGGATAGGAATGTACAAGGGGTTTGGATAGGAATGTACCTGGGGTTTGGATAGGAATGTACAAGGGGTTTCGATAAAAATGTACAAGGGGTTTGGATAGGAATGTACAAGGGGTTTGGATAGGAATGTACAAGGGGTTTGGATAGGAATGTACAAGGGGTTTGGATAGGAATGTACAAGTGGTTTGGATAGGAATGTACAAGCGGTTTGGATAGGAATGTACAAGGGGTGTGGATAGGAATGTACAAGGGGTTTGGATAGGAATGTACAAGGGGTTTGGATAGGAATGTACAAGGGGTTTGTATCGGAATGTACAAGGGGTTTGGATAGGAATGTACAAGGGATTTGGATAGGAATGTACAAGGGGTTTGGATAGGAATGTACCTGGGGTTTGGATAGGAATGTACCTGGGGTTTGGATAGGAATGTACAAGGGGTTTGGATAGGAATGTACAAGGGGTTTGGATAGGAATGTACAAGGGGTTTGGATAGGAATGTACAAGGGGTTTGGATAGGAATGTACCTGGGGTTTGGATAGGAATGTACAAGGGATTTGGATAAGAATGTGCAAGGGGTTTGGATAGGAATGTACAAGGGGTTTGGATAGGAATGTACAAGGGGTTTGGATAGGAATGTACAAGGGGTTTGGATAGGAATGTAGAAGGGGTTTGGATAGGAATCTACAAGGGGTTTGGATAGGAATGTACAAGGGGTTTGGATAGGAATGTACCTGGGGTTTGGATAGGAATGTACAAGGGATTTGGATAGGAATGTACAAGGGATTTGATTAGGAATGTACAAGTGATTTGATTAGGAATGTACACGTGGTTTGGATAGGAATGTACAAGGGGTTTGGATAGGAATGTACAAGGGATTTGATTAGAAATGTACAAGGGGTATGGATAGGAATGTACAAGGGGTTTGGATAGGAATGTACAAGGGATTTGGATAGGAATGTACAAGGGGTTTGGATAGGAATGTACAAGGGGTTTGGATAGGAATGTACAAGGGGTTTGGATAGGAATGTACAAGGGATTTGGATAGGAATGTACAAGGGGTTTGGATAGGAATGTACCTGGGGTTTGGATAGGAATGTACAAGGGGTTTGGATAGGAATGTACAAGGGGTTTGGATAGGAATGTACAAGGGGTTTGGATAGGAATGTACAAGGGGTTTGGATAGGAATGTACAAGGGGTTTGGATAGGAATGTACCTGGGGTTTGGATAGGAATGTACAAGGGGTTTGGATAGGAATGTACAAGGGGTTTGGATAGGAATGTACAAGGGGTTTGGATAGGAATGTACAAGGGATTTGGATAGGAATGTACAAGGGGTTTGGATAGGAATGTACAAGGGATTTGGATAGGAATGTACCTGGGGTTTGGATAGGAATGTACCTGGGGTTTGGATAGGAATGTACAAGGGGTTTGGATAGGAATGTACAAGGGGTTTGGATAGGAATGTACAAGGGGTTTGGATAGGAATGTACAAGGGGTTTGGATAGGAATGTACAGGGGGTTTGGATAGGAATGTACAAGGGGTTTGGATAGGAATGTACAAGCGGTTTGGATAGGAATGTACAAGGGGTTTGGATAGGAATGTACAAGGGGTTTGGATAGGAATGTACAAGGGGTTTGGATAGGAATGTACAAGGGGTTTGGATCGGAATGTACAAGGGGTTTGGATAGGAATGTACAAGGGATTTGGATAGGAATGTACAAGGGGTTTGGATAGGAATGTACAAGGGGTTTGGATAGGAATGTACAAGGGGTTTGGATAGGAATGTACAAGGGGTTTGGATAGGAATGTACAAGGGGTTTGGATAGGAATGTACAAGGGGTTTGGATAGGAATGTACCTGGGGTTTGGATAGGAATGTACAAGGGATTTGGATAAGAATGTAGAAGGGGTTTGGATAGGAATGTACAAGGGGTTTGGATAGGAATGTACAAGGGGTTTGGATAGGAATGTACAAGGGGTTTGGATAGGAATGTACAAGGGGTTTGGATAGGAATGTACAAGGGGTTTGGATAGGAATGTACAAGGGGTTTGGATAGGAATGTACAAGGGATTTGATTAGAAATCTACAAGGGATTTGGATAGGAATGTATAAGGGGTTTGGATAGGAATGTACAAGGGGTTTGGATAGGAATGTACAAGGGGTTTGGATAGGAATGTACAAGGGATTTGGATAGGAATGTACAAGGGGTTTGGATCGGAATGTACAAGAGGTTTGGATAGGAATGTACCTGGGGTTTGGATAGGAATGCACAAGGGATTTGATTAGGAATGTACAAGGGATTTGATTAGGAATGTACAAGGGTTTTGGATAGAAATGTACAAGGGATTTGATTAGGAATGTACAAGGGATTTGATTAGGAATGTACAAGGGGTTTGGATAGGAATGTACAAGGGATTTGGATAGGAATGTACAAGGGATTTGGATAGGAATGTACAAGGGGTTTGGATAGGAATGTACAAGGGGTTTGGATAGGAATGTACAAGCGGTTTAGATAGGAATGTACAAGGGATTTGGATAGGAATGTACAAGGAGTTTGGATAGGAATGTACAAGGGGTTTGGATAGGAATGTACAAGGGGTTTGGATAGGAATGTACAAGGGATTTGGATAGGAATGTACAAGAAATGTGGATAGGAATGTACAAGGCATTTGGATAGGAATGTACCTGGGGTTTGGATAGGAATGTACCTGGGGTTTGGATAGGAATGTACCTGGGGTTTGGATAGGAATGTACCTGGGGTTTGGATAGGAATGTACAAGGGGTTTGGATAGGAATGTACAAGGGGTTTGGATAGAAATGTACAAGGGGTTTGGATAGGAATGTACAAGGGGTTTGGATAGGAATGTACAAGGGGTTTGGATAGGAATGTACAAGGGATTTGGATAGGAATGTCCCTGGGGTTTGGATAGGAATCTACAAGGGGTTTGGATAGGAATGTACAAGGGGGTTGGATAGGAATGTACAAGGGGTTTGGATAGGAATGTACAAGGGATTTGGATAGGAATGTACCTGGGGTTTGGATAGGAATTTACAAGGGGTTTGGATAGGAATGTACATGGGATTTGGATAGGAATGTACAAGGGGTTTGGATAGGAATGTACAAGGGGTTTGGATAGGAATGTACAAGGGGTTTGGATAGGAATGTACCTGGGGATTGGATAGGAATGTACAAGGGATTTGGATAGGAATGTACAAGGGGTTTGGATAGGAATGTACCTGGGGTTTGGATAGGAATGTACCTGGGGTTTGGATAGGAATGTACAAGGGGTTTGGATAGGAATGTACAAGGGGTTTGGATAGGAATGTACAAGGGGTTTGGATAGGAATGTACAAGGGGTTTGGATAGGAATGTACAAGTGGTTTGGATAGGAATGTACAAGCGGTTTGGATAGGAATGTACAAGGGGTGTGGATAGGAATGTACAAGGGGTTTGGATAGGAATGTACAAGGGGTTTGGATAGGAATGTACAAGGGGTTTGGATCGGAATGTACAAGGGGTTTGGATAGGAATGTACAAGGGATTTGGATAGGAATATACAAGGGGTTTGGATAGGAATGTACCTGGGGTTTGGATAGGAATGTACCTGGGGTTTGGATAGGAATGTACAAGGGGTTTGGATAGGAATGTACAAGGGGTTTGGATAGGAATGTACAAGGGGTTTGGATAGGAATGTACAAGGGGTTTGGATAGGAATGTACCTGGGGTTTGGATAGGAATGTACAAGGGATTTGGATAAGAATGTGCAAGGGGTTTGGATAGGAATGTACAAGGGGTTTGGATAGGAATGTACAAGGGGTTTGGATAGGAATGTACAAGGTGTTTGGATAGGAATGTAGAAGGGGTTTGGATAGGAATCTACAAGGGGTTTGGATAGGAATGTACAAGGGGTTTGGATAGGAATGTACCTGGGGTTTGGATAGGAATGTACAAGGGATTTGGATAGGAATGTACAAGGGATTTGATTAGGAATGTACAAGTGATTTGATTAGGAATGTACAAGTGGTTTGGATAGGAATGTACAAGGGGTTTGGATAGGAATGTACAAGGGATTTGATTAGAAATGTACAAGGGGTATGGATAGGAATGTACAAGGGGTTTGGATAGGAATGTACAAGGGATTTGGATAGGAATGTACAAGGGGTTTGGATAGGAATGTACAAGGGGTTTGGATAGGAATGTACAAGGGGTTTGGATAGGAATGTACAAGGGATTTGGATAGGAATGTACAAGGGGTTTGGATAGGAATGTACAAGAGATTTGGATAGGAATGTACCTGGGGTTTGGATAGGAATGCACAAGGGATTTGATTAGGAATGTACAAGGGATTTGATTAGGAATGTACAAGGGTTTTGGATAGAAATGTACAAGGGATTTGATTAGGAATGTACAAGGGGTTTGGATAGGAATGTACAAGGGATTTGGATAGGAATGTACAAGGGGTTTGGATAGGAATGTACAAGGGGTTTGGATAGGAATGTACCTGGGGTTTGGATAGGAACATACAAGGGGTTTGGATAGGAATGTACAAGGGATTTGGATAGGAATGTACAAGGGGTTTGGATAGGAATGTACAAGGGGTTTGGATAGGAATGTACAAGGGATTTGGATAGGAATGTACACGAAATGTGGATAGGAATGTACAAGGGATTTGGATAGGAATGTACAAGGGGTTTGGATAGGAATGTACAAGAAATGTGGATAGGAATGTACAAGGGGTTTGGATAGGAATGTACCTGGGGTTTGGATAGGAATGTACAAGGGGTTTGGATAGGAATGTACCTGGGGTTTGGATAGGAATGTACCTGGGGTTTGGATAGGAATGTACAAGGGATTTGGATAGGAATGTACAAGGGATTTGATTAGGAATGTACAAGGGATTTGATTAGGAATGTACAAGTGGTTTGGATAGGAATGTACAAGGGGTTTGGATAGGAATGTACAAGGGATTTGATTAGGAATGTACAAGGGGTATGGATAGGAATGTACAAGGGGTTTGGATAGGAATGTACAAGGGATTTGGATAGGAATGTACAAGAAATGTGGATAGGAATGTACAAGGGATTTGGATAGGAATGTACAAGAAATGTGGATAGGAATGTACAAGGGATTTGGATAGGAATGTACAAGAAATGTGGATAGGAATGTACAAGGGATTTGGATAGGAATGTACAAGAAATGTGGATAGTAATGTACAAGGGATTTGGATAGGAATGTACAAGGGATTTGGATAGGAATGTACCTGGGGTTTGGATAGGAATGTACCTGGGGTTTGGATAGGAATGTACAAGGGATTTGGATAGGAATGTACAAGGGATTTGGATAGGAATGTACAAGGGATTTGGATAGGAATGTACAAGGGGTTTGGATAGGAATGTACAAGGGGTTTGGATAGGAATTTACAAGGGGTTTGGATAGGAATGTACAAGGGATTTGGATAGGAATGTACAAGGGATTTGGATAGGAATGTACAAGGGGTTTGGATACGAATGTACAAGGGGTTTGGATAGGAATGTACAAGGGATTTGGATAGGAATGTACAAGCAATGTGGATAGGAATGTACAAGGGATTTGGATAGGAATGTACAAGGGGTTTGGATAGGAATGTACCTGGGGTTTTGATAGGAATGTACCTGGGGTTTGGATAGGAATGTACCTGGGGTTTGGATAGGAATGTACAAGGGGTTTGGATAGGAATGTACAAGGGGTTTGGATAGGAATGTACAAGGGGTTTGGATAGGAATGTACAAGGGGTTTGGATAGGAATGTACAAGGGGTTTGGATAGGAATGTACAAGGGATTTGGATAGGAATGTCCCTGGGGTTTGGATAGGAATGTACAAGGGGTTTGGATAGGAATGTACAAGGGTGTTGGATAGGAATGTACAAGGGGTTTGGATAGGAATATACAAGGGGTTTGGATAGGAATGTACAAGGGATTTGGATAGGAATGTACAAGGGGTTTGGATAGGAATGTACAAGGGATTTGGATAAGAATGTACAAGGGGTTTGGATAGGAATGTACAAGGGGTTTGGATAGGAATGTACAAGGGGTTTGGATAGGAATGTACAAGGGGTTTGGATAGGAATGTACAAGGGGTTTGGATAGGAATGTACAAGGGGTTTGGATAGGAATGTACAAGGGGTTTGGATAGGAATGTACAAGGGGTTTGGATAGGAATGTACCTGGGGTTTGGATAGGAATGTACAAGGGATTTGGATAGGAATGTACAAGGGATTTGATTAGGAATGTACAAGGGATTTGATTAGGAATGTACAAGTGGTTTGGATAGGAATGTGCAAGGGGTTTGGATAGGAATGTACAAGGGATTTGATTAGAAATCTACAAGGGAATTGGATAGGAATGTACAAGGGGTTTGGATAGGAATGTACAAGGGGTTTGGATAGGAATGTACAAGGGGTTTGGATAGGAATGTACAAGGGATTTGGATAGGAATGTACAAGGGGTTTGGATCGGAATGTACAAGAGGTTTGGATAGGAATGTACCTGGGGTTTGGATAGGAATGCACAAGGGATTTGATTAGGAATGTACAAGGGATTTGATTAGGAATGTACAAGGGTTTTGGATAGAAATGTACAAGGGATTTGATTAGGAATGTACAAGGGATTTGATTAGGAATGTACAAGGGGTTTGGATAGGAATGTACAAGGGATTTGGATAGGAATGTACAAGGGATTCGGATCGGAATGTACAAGGGGTTTGGATAGGAATGTACAAGGGGTTTGGATAGGAATGTACAAGGGGTTTGGATAGGAATGTACAAGGGGTTTGGATAGGAATGTACAAGGGATTTGGATAGGAATGTACAAGAAATGTGGATAGGAATGTACAAGGGATTTGGATAGGAATGTACAAGGGGTTTGGTTAGGAATGTACCTGGGGTTTGGATAGGAATGTACCTGGGGTTTGGATAGGAATGTACCTGGGGTTTGGATAGGAATGTACAAGGGGTTTGGATAGGAATGTACAAGGGGTTTGGATAGAAATGTACAAGGGGTTTGGATAGGAATGTACAAGGGGTTTGGATAGGAATGTACAAGGGGTTTGGATAGGAATGTACAAGGGATTTGGATAGGAATGTCCCTGGGGTTTGGATAGGAATGTACAAGGGGTTTGGATAGGAATGTACAAGGGGGTTGGATAGGAATGTACAAGGGGTTTGGATAGGAATGTACAAGGGGTTTGGATAGGAATGTACCTGGGGTTTGGATAGGAATTTACAAGGGGTTTGGATAGGAATGTACATGGGATTTGGATAGGAATGTACAAGGGGTTTGGATAGGAATGTACAAGGGGTTTGGATAGGAATGTACAAGGGGTTTGGATAGGAATGTACCTGGGGATTGGATAGGAATGTACAAGGGATTTGGATAGGAATGTACAAGGGGTTTGGATAGGAATGTACCTGGGGTTTGGATAGGAATGTACAAGGGATTTGGATAGGAATGTACAAGGGATTTGGATAGGAATGTACCTGGGGTTTGGATAGGAATGTACAAGGGGTTTGGATAGGAATGTACAAGGGGTTTGGATAGGAATGTACAAGGTGTTTGGATAGGAATGTACAAGGGGTTTGGATAGGAATGTACAAGGGGTTTGGATAGGAATGTACAAGGGGTTTGGATAGGAATGTACAAGGGGTTTGGATAGGAATGTACAAGGGGTTTGGATAGGAATGTACCTGGGGTTTGGATAGGAATGTGCAAGGGATTTGGATAAGAATGTGCAAGGGGTTTGGATAGGAATGTACAAGGGGTTTGGATAGGAATGTACAAGGGGTTTGGATAGGAATGTACAAGGGGTTTGGATAGGAATGTACAAGGGGTTTGGATAGGAATGTACAAGGGGTTTGGATAGGAATGTACAAGGGGTTTAGATAGGAATGTACAAGGGGTTTGGATAGGAATGTACCTGGGGTTTGGATAGGAATGTACAAGGGATTTGGATAGGAATGTACAAGGGATTTGATTAGGAATGTACAAGGGATTTGATTAGGAATGTACAAGTGGTTTGGATAGGAATGTACAAGGGGTTTGGATAGGAATGTACAAGGGATTTGATTAGAAATGTACAAGGGGTATGGATAGGAATGTACAAGGGGTTTGGATAGGAATGTACAAGGGATTTGGATAGGAATGTACAAGGGGTTTGGATAGGAATGTACAAGGGGTTTGGATAGGAATGTACAAGGGGTTTGGATAGGAATGTACAAGGGATTTGGATAGGAATGTACAAGGGGTTTGGATAGGAATGTACAAGAGATTTGGATAGGAATGTACCTGGGGTTTGGATAGGAATGCACAAGGGATTTGATTAGGAATGTACAAGGGATTTGATTAGGAATGTACAAGGGGTTTGGATAGGAATGTACAAGAAATGTGGATAGGAATGTACAAGGGGTTTGGATAGGAATGTACCTGGGGTTTGGATAGTAATGTACAAGGGGTTTGGATAGGAATGTACCTGGGGTTTGGATAGGAATGTACAAGGGATTTGGATAGGAATGTACAAGGGATTTGATTAGGAATGTACAAGGGATTTGATTAGGAATGTACAAGTGGTTTAAATAGGAATGTACAAGCGGTTTGGATAGGAATGTACAAGGGATTTGATTAGGAATGTACAAGGGGTATGGATAGGAATGTACAAAGGGTTTGGATAGGAATGTACAAGGGATTTGGATAGGAATGTACAGGAAATGCGGATAGGAATGTACAAGGGATTTGGATAGGAATGTACAAGAAATGTGGATAGGAATGTACAAGGGATTTGGATAGGAATGTACAAGAAATGTGGATAGTAATGTACAAGGGATTTGGATAGGAATGTACAAGGGATTTGGATAGGAATGTACCTGGGGTTTGGATAGGAATGTACCTGGGGTTTGGATAGGAATGTACAAGGGATTTGGATAGGAATGTACAAGAAATGTGGACAGGAATATACCTGGAGTTTGGATAGGAATGTACAAGGGATTTGGATAGGAATGCACAAGGGGTTTGGATAGGAATGTACAAGGGGTTTGGATAGGAATGTACAAGGGATTTGGATAGGAATGTACAAGAAATGTGGATAGGAATGTACAAGGGGTTTGGATAGGAATGTACAAGAAATGTGGATAGGAATGTACAAGGGGTTTGGATAGGAATGTACAAGGGATTTGGATAGGAATGTACAAGAAATGAGGATAGGAATGTACCTGGGGTTTGGATAGGAATATACCTGGAGTTTGGATAGGAATGTACAAGGGATTTGGATAGGAATGTACAAGGCGTTTGGATAGGAATGTACCTGGGGTTTGGATAGGAATGTACAAGGGGTTTGGATAGGAATGTACAAGGGATTTGGATAGGAATGTACAAGGGGTTTGGATAGGAATGTACAAGGGGTTTGGATAGGAATGTACAAGGGGTTTGGATAGGAATGTACCTGGGGTTTGGATAGGAATGTACAAGGGGATTGGATAGGAATGTACAAGGGATTTGGATAGGAATGTACATGGGATTTGATTAGGAATGTACAAGGGATTTGATTTGGAATGTACAAGGGATTTGGATAGGAATATACAAGGGATTTGGATAGGAATGTACAAGGGATTTGATTAGGAATGTACAAGGGGGTTGGATAGGAATTTACAAGGGGTTTGGATAGGAATGTACAAGGGATTTGGATAGGAATGTACAAGGGGTTTGGATAGGAATGTACAAGAGATTTGGATAGGAATGTACCTGGGGTTTGGATAGGAATGCACCTGGGGTTTGGATAGGAATGCACAAGGGATTTGATTAGGAATGTACAAGGGATTTGATTAGGAATGTACAAGGGGTTTGGATAGGAATGTACAAGGGATTTTATTAGGAATGTACAAGGGATTTGATTAGGAATGTACAAGGGGTTTGGATAGGAATGTACAAGGGATTTGGATAGGAATGTACAAGGGGTTTGGGTAGGAATGTACAAGGGGTTTGGATAGGAATGTACAAAGGGTTTGGATAGGAATTTACAAGGGATTTGGATAGGAATGTACAAGGGGTTTGGATAGGAATGTACAAGAAATGTGGATAGGAATGTACAAGGGGTTTGGATAGGAATGTACAAGGGATTTGGATAGGAATGTACAAGAAATGTGGATAGGAATGTACAAGGGATTTGGATAGGAATGTACAAGAAATGTGGATAGGAATGTACAAGGGATTTGGATAGGAATGTACAAGAAATGTGGATAGGAATGTACAAGGGATTTGGATAGGAATGTACAAGAAATGTCGATAGGAATGTACAAGGGATTTGGATAGGAATGTACAAGGGGTTTGGATAGGAATGTACCTGGGGTTTGGATAGGAATGTACAAGGGATTTGGATAAGAATGTGCAAGGGGTTTGGATAGGAATGTACAAGGGGTTTGGATAGGAATGTACAAGGGGTTTGGATAGGAATGTACAAGGGGTTTGGATAGGAATGTACAAGGGGTTTGGATAGTAATGTACAAGGGGTTTGGATAGGAATGTACAAGGGGTTTGGATAGGAATGTACAAGGGGTTTGGATAGGAATGTACCTGGGGTTTAGATAGGAATGTACAAGGGATTTGGATAGGAATGTACAAGGGATTTGATTAGGAATGTACAAGGGATTTGATTAGGAATGTACAAGTGGTTTGGATAGGGATGTACAAGGGGTTTGGATAGGAATGTACAAGGGATTTGATTAGAAATGTAGAAGGGGGATGGATAGGAATGTACAAGGGGTTTGGATAGGAATGTACAAGGGATTTGGATAGGAATGTACAAGGGGTTTGGATAGGAATGTACCTGGGGTTTGGATAGGAATGTACAAGGGGTTTGGATAGGAATGTACAAGGGATTTGGATAGGAATGTACAAGGGGTTTGGATAGGAATGTACAAGAGATTTGGATAGGAATTTACCTGGGGTTTGGATAGGAATGCACAAGGGATTTGATTAGGAATCTACAAGGGATTTGATTAGGAATGTACAAGGGTTTTGGATAGAAATGTACAAGGGATTTGATTAGGAATGTACAAGGGATTTGATTAGGAATGTACAAGGGGTTTGGATAGGAATGTACAAGGGATTTGGATAGGAATGTACAAGGGGTTTGGATAGGAATGTACAAGGGGTTTGGATAGGAATGTACCTGGGGTTTGGATAGGAATGTACAAGGGGTTTGGATAGGAATGTACAAGGGATTTGGATAGGAATGTACAAGGGGTTTGGATAGGAATGTACAAGGGGTTTGGATAGGAATGTACAAGAAATGTGGATAGGAATGTACAAGGGGTTTGGATAGGAATGTACCTGGGGTTTGGATAGGAATGTACAAGGGGTTTGGATAGGAATGTACCTGGGGTTTGGATAGGAATGTACAAGGCATTTGGATAGGAATGTACAAGGGATTTGATTAGGAATGTACAAGGGATTTGATTAGGAATGTACAAGTGGTTTGGATAGGAATGTACAAGGGGTTTGGATAGGAATGTACAAGGGATTTGATTAGGAATGTACAAGGGGTATGGATAGGAATGTACAAGGGGTTTGGATAGGAATGTACAAGGGATTTGGATAGGAATGTACAAGAAATGTGGATAGGAATGTACAAGGGATTTGGATAGGAATGTACAAGAAATGTGGTTAGGAATGTACAAGGGATTTGGATAGGAATGTACAAGAAATGTGGATAGGAATGTACAAGGGATTTGGATAGGAATGTACAAGAAATGTGGATAGTAATGTACAAGGGATTTGGATAGGAATGTACAAGGGATTTGGATAGGAATGTACCTGGGGTTTGGATAGGAATGTACCTGGGGTTTGGATAGGAATGTACAAGGGATTTGGATAGGAATGTACAAGAAATGTGGATAGGAATATACCTGGAGTTTGGATAGGAATGTACAAGGGATTTGGATAGGAATGCACAAGGCGTTTGGATAGGAATGTACAAGGGGTTTGGATAGGAATGTACAAGGGATTTGGATAGGAATGTACAAGAAATGTGGATAGGAATGTACAAGGGGTTTGGATAGGAATGTAGAAGAAATGTGGATAGGAATGTACAAGGGGTTTGGATAGGAATGTACAAGGGATTTGGATAGGAATGTACAAGAAATGTGGATAGGAATGTACAAGGGGTTTGGATAGGAATGTACAAGGGATTTGGATAGGAATGTACAAGAAATGTGGATAGGAATGTACAAGGGATTTGGATAGGAATGTACAAGAAATGTGGATAGGAATGTACAAGGGATTTGGATAGGAATGTACAAGAAATGTGGATAGGAATGTACAAGGGATTTGGATAGGAATGTACAAGAAATGTGGATAGGAATGTACAAGGGATTTGGATAGGAATGTACAAGGGGTTTGGATAGGAATGTACCTGGGGTTTGGATAGGAATGTACAAGGGATTTGGATAAGAATGTGCAAGGGGTTTGGATAGGAATGTACAAGGGGTTTGGATAGGAATGTACAAGGGGTTTGGATAGGAATGTACAAGGGGTTTGGATAGGAATGTACAAGGGGTTTGGATAGTAATGTACAAGGGGTTTGGATAGGAATGTACAAGGGGTTTGGATAGGAATGTACAAGGGGTTTGGATAGGAATGTACCTGGGGTTTAGATAGGAATGTACAAGGGATTTGGATAGGAATGTACAAGGGATTTGATTAGGAATGTACAAGGGATTTGATTAGGAATGTACAAGTGGTTTGGATAGGAATGTACAAGGGGTTTGGATAGGAATGTACAAGGGATTTGATTAGAAATGTAGAAGGGGGATGGATAGGAATGTACAAGGGGTTTGGATAGGAATGTACAAGGGATTTGGATAGGAATGTACAAGGGGTTTGGATAGGAATGTACCTGGGGTTTGGATAGGAATGTACAAGGGGTTTGGATAGGAATGTACAAGGGATTTGGATAGGAATGTACAAGGGGTTTGGATAGGAATGTACAAGAGATTTGGATAGGAATTTACCTGGGGTTTGGATAGGAATGCACAAGGGATTTGATTAGGAATCTACAAGGGATTTGATTAGGAATGTACAAGGGTTTTGGATAGAAATGTACAAGGGATTTGATTAGGAATGTACAAGGGATTTGATTAGGAATGTACAAGGGGTTTGGATAGGAATGTACAAGGGATTTGGATAGGAATGTACAAGGGGTTTGGATAGGAATGTACAAGGGGTTTGGATAGGAATGTACCTGGGGTTTGGATAGGAATGTACAAGGGGTTTGGATAGGAATGTACAAGGGATTTGGATAGGAATGTACAAGGGGTTTGGATAGGAATGTACAAGGGGTTTGGATAGGAATGTACAAGAAATGTGGATAGGAATGTACAAGGGGTTTGGATAGGAATGTACCTGGGGTTTGGATAGGAATGTACAAGGGGTTTGGATAGGAATGTACCTGGGGTTTGGATAGGAATGTACAAGGCATTTGGATAGGAATGTACAAGGGATTTGATTAGGAATGTACAAGGGATTTGATTAGGAATGTACAAGTGGTTTGGATAGGAATGTACAAGGGGTTTGGATAGGAATGTACAAGGGATTTGATTAGGAATGTACAAGGGGTATGGATAGGAATGTACAAGGGGTTTGGATAGGAATGTACAAGGGATTTGGATAGGAATGTACAAGAAATGTGGATAGGAATGTACAAGGGATTTGGATAGGAATGTACAAGGGGTTTGGATAGGAATGTACCTGGGGTTTGGATAGGAATGTACAAGGGATTTGGATAAGAATGTGCAAGGGGTTTGGATAGGAATGTACAAGGGGTTTGGATAGGAATGTACAAGGGATTTGGATAGGAATGTACAAGGGGTTTGGATAGGAATGTACCTGGGGTTTGGATAGGAATGTACAAGGGGTTTGGATAGGAATGTACAAGGGATTTGGATAGGAATGTACAAGGGGTTTGGATAGGAATGTACAAGAGATTTGGATAGGAATTTACCTGGGGTTTGGATAGGAATGCACAAGGGATTTGATTAGGAATCTACAAGGGATTTGATTAGGAATGTACAAGGGTTTTGGATAGAAATGTACAAGGGATTTGATTAGGAATGTACAAGGGATTTGATTAGGAATGTACAAGGGGTTTGGATAGGAATGTACAAGGGATTTGGATAGGAATGTACAAGGGGTTTGGATAGGAATGTACCAGGGGTTTGGATAGGAATGTACCTGGGGTTTGGATAGGAATGTACAAGGGGTTTGGATAGGAATTTACAAGGGATTTGGATAGGAATGTACAAGGGGTTTGGATAGGAATGTACAAGGGGTTTGGATAGGAATGTACAAGAAATGTGGATAGGAATGTACAAGGGGTTTGGATAGGAATGTACCTGGGGTTTGGATAGGAATGTACAAGGGGTTTGGATAGGAATGTACCTGGGGTTTGGATAGGAATGTACACGGCATTTGGATAGGAATGTACAAGGGATTTGATTAGGAATGTACAAGGGATTTGATTAGGAATGTACAAGTGGTTTGGATAGGAATGTACAAGGGGTTTGGATAGGAATGTACAAGGGATTTGATTAGGAATGTACAAGGGGTATGGATAGGAATGTACAAGGGGTTTGGATAGGAATGTACAAGGGATTTGGATAGGAATGTACAAGAAATGTGGATAGGAATGTACAAGGGATTTGGATAGGAATGTACAAGAAATGTGGTTAGGAATGTACAAGGGATTTGGATAGGAATGTACAAGAAATGTGGATAGGAATGTACAAGGGATTTGGATAGGAATGTACAAGAAATGTGGATAGTAATGTACAAGGGATTTGGATAGGAATGTACAAGGGATTTGGATAGGAATGTACCTGGGGTTTGGATAGGAATGTACCTGGGGTTTGGATAGGAATGTACAAGGGATTTGGATAGGAATGTACAAGAAATGTGGATAGGAATATACCTGGAGTTTGGATAGGAATGTACAAGGGATTTGGATAGGAATGCACAAGGCGTTTGGATAGGAATGTACAAGGGGTTTGGATAGGAATGTACAAGGGATTTGGATAGGAATGTACAAGAAATGTGGATAGGAATGTACAAGGGGTTTGGATAGGAATGTAGAAGAAATGTGGATAGGAATGTACAAGGGGTTTGGATAGGAATGTACAAGGGATTTGGATAGGAATGTACAAGAAATGTGGATAGGAATGTACAAGGGGTTTGGATAGGAATGTACAAGGGATTTGGATAGGAATGTACAAGAAATGTGGATAGGAATGTACAAGGGATTTGGATAGGAATGTACAAGAAATGTGGATAGGAATGTACAAGGGATTTGGATAGGAATGTACAAGAAATGTGGATAGGAATGTACAAGGGATTTGGATAGGAATGTACAAGAAATGTGGATAGGAATGTACAAGGGATTTGGATAGGAATGTACAAGGGGTTTGGATAGGAATGTACCTGGGGTTTGGATAGGAATGTACAAGGGATTTGGATAAGAATGTGCAAGGGGTTTGGATAGGAATGTACAAGGGGTTTGGATAGGAATGTACAAGGGGTTTGGATAGGAATGTACAAGGGGTTTGGATAGGAATGTACAAGGGGTTTGGATAGTAATGTACAAGGGGTTTGGATAGGAATGTACAAGGGGTTTGGATAGGAATGTACAAGGGGTTTGGATAGGAATGTACCTGGGGTTTAGATAGGAATGTACAAGGGATTTGGATAGGAATGTACAAGGGATTTGATTAGGAATGTACAAGGGATTTGATTAGGAATGTACAAGTGGTTTGGATAGGAATGTACAAGGGGTTTGGATAGGAATGTACAAGGGATTTGATTAGAAATGTAGAAGGGGGATGGATAGGAATGTACAAGGGGTTTGGATAGGAATGTACAAGGGATTTGGATAGGAATGTACAAGGGGTTTGGATAGGAATGTACCTGGGGTTTGGATAGGAATGTACAAGGGGTTTGGATAGGAATGTACAAGGGATTTGGATAGGAATGTACAAGGGGTTTGGATAGGAATGTACAAGAGATTTGGATAGGAATTTACCTGGGGTTTGGATAGGAATGCACAAGGGATTTGATTAGGAATCTACAAGGGATTTGATTAGGAATGTACAAGGGTTTTGGATAGAAATGTACAAGGGATTTGATTAGGAATGTACAAGGGATTTGATTAGGAATGTACAAGGGGTTTGGATAGGAATGTACAAGGGATTTGGATAGGAATGTACAAGGGGTTTGGATAGGAATGTACAAGGGGTTTGGATAGGAATGTACCTGGGGTTTGGATAGGAATGTACAAGGGGTTTGGATAGGAATGTACAAGGGATTTGGATAGGAATGTACAAGGGGTTTGGATAGGAATGTACAAGGGGTTTGGATAGGAATGTACAAGAAATGTGGATAGGAATGTACAAGGGGTTTGGATAGGAATGTACCTGGGGTTTGGATAGGAATGTACAAGGGGTTTGGATAGGAATGTACCTGGGGTTTGGATAGGAATGTACAAGGCATTTGGATAGGAATGTACAAGGGATTTGATTAGGAATGTACAAGGGATTTGATTAGGAATGTACAAGTGGTTTGGATAGGAATGTACAAGGGGTTTGGATAGGAATGTACAAGGGATTTGATTAGGAATGTACAAGGGGTATGGATAGGAATGTACAAGGGGTTTGGATAGGAATGTACAAGGGATTTGGATAGGAATGTACAAGAAATGTGGATAGGAATGTACAAGGGATTTGGATAGGAATGTACAAGAAATGTGGTTAGGAATGTACAAGGGATTTGGATAGGAATGTACAAGAAATGTGGATAGGAATGTACAAGGGATTTGGATAGGAATGTACAAGAAATGTGGATAGTAATGTACAAGGGATTTGGATAGGAATGTACAAGGGATTTGGATAGGAATGTACCTGGGGTTTGGATAGGAATGTACCTGGGGTTTGGATAGGAATGTACAAGGGATTTGGATAGGAATGTACAAGAAATGTGGATAGGAATATACCTGGAGTTTGGATAGGAATGTACAAGGGATTTGGATAGGAATGCACAAGGCGTTTGGATAGGAATGTACAAGGGGTTTGGATAGGAATGTACAAGGGATTTGGATAGGAATGTACAAGAAATGTGGATAGGAATGTACAAGGGGTTTGGATAGGAATGTAGAAGAAATGTGGATAGGAATGTACAAGGGGTTTGGATAGGAATGTACAAGGGATTTGGATAGGAATGTACAAGAAATGTGGATAGGAATGTACCTGGGGTTTGGATAGGAATATACCTGGAGTTTGGATAGGAATGTACAAGGGATTTGGATAGGAATGTACAAGGCGTTTGGATAGGAATGTACCTGGGGTTTGGATAGGAATGTACAAGGGGTTTGGATAGGAATGTACAAGGGATTTGGATAGGAATGTACAAGGGGTTTGGATAGGAATGTACAAGGGGTTTGGATAGGAATGTACAAGGGGTTTGGATAGGAATGTACCTGGGGTTTGGATAGGAATGTACAAGGGGTTTGGATAGGAATGTACAAGGGATTTAGATAGGAATGTACATGGGATTTGAATAGGAATGTACAAGGGATTTGATTTGGAATGTACAAGGGATTTGGATAGGAATGTACAAGGGGTTTGGATAGGAATGTACAAGGGGTTTGGATAGGAATCTACAAGGGATTTGATTAGGAATGTACAAGGGATTTGGATAGGAATGTACAAGGGGTTTGGATAGGAATATACAAGGGATTTGGATAGGAATGTACAAGGGATTTGATTAGGAATTTTAAAGGGGTTTGGATAGGAATTTACAAGGGGTTTGGATAGGAATGTACAAGGGATTTGGATAGGAATGTACAAGGGGTTTGGATAGGAATGTACAAGAGATTTGGATAGGAATGTACCTGGGGTTTGGATAGGAATGCACAAGGGATTTGATTAGGAATGTACAAGGGATTTGATTAGGAATGTACAAGGGGTTTGGATAGGAATGTACAAGGGATTTTATTAGGAATGTACAAGGGATTTGATTAGGAATGTACAAGGGGTTTGGATAGGAATGTACAAGGGATTTGGATAGGAATGTACAAGGGGTTTGGGTAGGAATGTACAAGGGGTTTGGATAGGAATGTACAAGGGGTTTGGATAGGAATGTACAAGGGATTTGGATAGGAATGTACAAGGGGTTTGGATAGGAATGTACCTGGGGTTTGGATAGGAATGTACAAGGCATTTGGATAGGAATGTACAAGGGATTTGATTAGGAATGTACAAGGGATTTGATTAGGAATGTACAAGTGGTTTGGATAGGAATGTACAAGGGGTTTGGATAGGAATGTACAAGGGATTTGATTAGGAATGTACAAGGGGTATGGATAGGAATGTACAAGGGGTTTGGATAGGAATGTACAAGGGATTTGGATAGGAATGTACAAGAAATGTGGATAGGAATGTACAAGGGATTGGGATAGGAATGTACAAGAAATGTGGTTAGGAATGAACAAGGGATTTGGATAGGAATGTACAAGAAATGTGGATAGGAATGTACAAGGGATTTGGATAGGAATGTACAAGAAATGTGGATAGTAATGTACAAGGGATTTGGATAGGAATGTACAAGGGATTTGGATAGGAATGTACCTGGGGTTTGGATAGGAATGTACCTGGGGTTTGGATAGGAATGTACAAGGGATTTGGATAGGAATGTACAAGAAATGTGGATAGGAATATACCTGGAGTTTGGATAGGAATGTACAAGGGATTTGGATAGGAATGCACAAGGCGTTTGGATAGGAATGTACAAGGGGTTTGGATAGGAATGTACAAGGGATTTGGATAGGAATGTACAAGAAATGTGGATAGGAATGTACAAGGGATTTGGATAGGAATGTACAAGAAATGTGGATAGGAATGTACAAGGGATTTGGATAGGAATGTACAAGAAATGTGGATAGGAATGTACAAGGGATTTGGATAGGAATGTACAAGAAATGTGGATAGGAATGTACAAGGGATTTGGATAGGAATGTACAAGGGGTTTGGATAGGAATGTACCTGGGGTTTGGATAGGAATGTACAAGGGATTTGGATAAGAATGTGCAAGGGGTTTGGATAGGAATGTACAAGGGGTTTGGATAGGAATGTACAAGGGGTTTGGATAGGAATGTACAAGGGGTTTGGATAGGAATGTACAAGGGGTTTGGATAGTAATGTACAAGGGGTTTGGATAGGAATGTACAAGGGGTTTGGATAGGAATGTACAAGGGGTTTGGATAGGAATGTACCTGGGGTTTAGATAGGAATGTACAAGGGATTTGGATAGGAATGTACAAGGGATTTGATTAGGAATGTACAAGGGATTTGATTAGGAATGTACAAGTGGTTTGGATAGGAATGTACAAGGGGTTTGGATAGGAATGTACAAGGGATTTGATTAGAAATGTAGAAGGGGGATGGATAGGAATGTACAAGGGGTTTGGATAGGAATGTACAAGGGATTTGGATAGGAATGTACAAGGGGTTTGGATAGGAATGTACCTGGGGTTTGGATAGGAATGTACAAGGGGTTTGGATAGGAATGTACAAGGGATTTGGATAGGAATGTACAAGGGGTTTGGATAGGAATGTACAAGAGATTTGGATAGGAATTTACCTGGGGTTTGGATAGGAATGCACAAGGGATTTGATTAGGAATCTACAAGGGATTTGATTAGGAATGTACAAGGGTTTTGGATAGAAATGTACAAGGGATTTGATTAGGAATGTACAAGGGATTTGATTAGGAATGTACAAGGGGTTTGGATAGGAATGTACAAGGGATTTGGATAGGAATGTACAAGGGGTTTGGATAGGAATGTACAAGGGGTTTGGATAGGAATGTACCTGGGGTTTGGATAGGAATGTACAAGGGGTTTGGATAGGAATGTACAAGGGATTTGGATAGGAATGTACAAGGGGTTTGGATAGGAATGTACAAGGGGTTTGGATAGGAATGTACAAGAAATGTGGATAGGAATGTACAAGGGGTTTGGATAGGAATGTACCTGGGGTTTGGATAGGAATGTACAAGGGGTTTGGATAGGAATGTACCTGGGGTTTGGATAGGAATGTACAAGGCATTTGGATAGGAATGTACAAGGGATTTGATTAGGAATGTACAAGGGATTTGATTAGGAATGTACAAGTGGTTTGGATAGGAATGTACAAGGGGTTTGGATAGGAATGTACAAGGGATTTGATTAGGAATGTACAAGGGGTATGGATAGGAATGTACAAGGGGTTTGGATAGGAATGTACAAGGGATTTGGATAGGAATGTACAAGAAATGTGGATAGGAATGTACAAGGGATTTGGATAGGAATGTACAAGGGGTTTGGATAGGAATGTACCTGGGGTTTGGATAGGAATGTACAAGGGATTTGGATAAGAATGTGCAAGGGGTTTGGATAGGAATGTACAAGGGGTTTGGATAGGAATGTACAAGGGATTTGGATAGGAATGTACAAGGGGTTTGGATAGGAATGTACCTGGGGTTTGGATAGGAATGTACAAGGGGTTTGGATAGGAATGTACAAGGGATTTGGATAGGAATGTACAAGGGGTTTGGATAGGAATGTACAAGAGATTTGGATAGGAATTTACCTGGGGTTTGGATAGGAATGCACAAGGGATTTGATTAGGAATCTACAAGGGATTTGATTAGGAATGTACAAGGGTTTTGGATAGAAATGTACAAGGGATTTGATTAGGAATGTACAAGGGATTTGATTAGGAATGTACAAGGGGTTTGGATAGGAATGTACAAGGGATTTGGATAGGAATGTACAAGGGGTTTGGATAGGAATGTACCAGGGGTTTGGATAGGAATGTACCTGGGGTTTGGATAGGAATGTACAAGGGGTTTGGATAGGAATGTACAAGGGATTTGGATAGGAATGTACAAGGGGTTTGGATAGGAATGTACAAGGGGTTTGGATAGGAATGTACAAGAAATGTGGATAGGAATGTACAAGGGGTTTGGATAGGAATGTACCTGGGGTTTGGATAGGAATGTACAAGGGGTTTGGATAGGAATGTACCTGGGGTTTGGATAGGAATGTACAAGGCATTTGGATAGGAATGTACAAGGGATTTGATTAGGAATGTACAAGGGATTTGATTAGGAATGTACAAGTGGTTTGGATAGGAATGTACAAGGGGTTTGGATAGGAATGTACAAGGGATTTGATTAGGAATGTACAAGGGGTATGGATAGGAATGTACAAGGGGTTTGGATAGGAATGTACAAGGGATTTGGATAGGAATGTACAAGAAATGTGGATAGGAATGTACAAGGGATTTGGATAGGAATGTACAAGAAATGTGGTTAGGAATGTACAAGGGATTTGGATAGGAATGTACAAGAAATGTGGATAGGAATGTACAAGGGATTTGGATAGGAATGTACAAGAAATGTGGATAGTAATGTACAAGGGATTTGGATAGGAATGTACAAGGGATTTGGATAGGAATGTACCTGGGGTTTGGATAGGAATGTACCTGGGGTTTGGATAGGAATGTACAAGGGATTTGGATAGGAATGTACAAGAAATGTGGATAGGAATATACCTGGAGTTTGGATAGGAATGTACAAGGGATTTGGATAGGAATGCACAAGGCGTTTGGATAGGAATGTACAAGGGGTTTGGATAGGAATGTACAAGGGATTTGGATAGGAATGTACAAGAAATGTGGATAGGAATGTACAAGGGGTTTGGATAGGAATGTAGAAGAAATGTGGATAGGAATGTACAAGGGGTTTGGATAGGAATGTACAAGGGATTTGGATAGGAATGTACAAGAAATGTGGATAGGAATGTACAAGGGGTTTGGATAGGAATGTACAAGGGATTTGGATAGGAATGTACAAGAAATGTGGATAGGAATGTACAAGGGATTTGGATAGGAATGTACAAGAAATGTGGATAGGAATGTACAAGGGATTTGGAGAGGAATGTACAAGAAATGTGGATAGGAATGTACAAGGGATTTGGATAGGAATGTACAAGAAATGTGGATAGGAATGTACAAGGGATTTGGATAGGAATGTACAAGGGGTTTGGATAGGAATGTACCTGGGGTTTGGATAGGAATGTACAAGGGATTTGGATAAGAATGTGCAAGGGGTTTGGATAGGAATGTACAAGGGGTTTGGATAGGAATGTACAAGGGGTTTGGATAGGAATGTACAAGGGGTTTGGATAGGAATGTACAAGGGGTTTGGATAGTAATGTACAAGGGGTTTGGATAGGAATGTACAAGGGGTTTGGATAGGAATGTACAAGGGGTTTGGATAGGAATGTACCTGGGGTTTAGATAGGAATGTACAAGGGATTTGGATAGGAATGTACAAGGGATTTGATTAGGAATGTACAAGGGATTTGATTAGGAATGTACAAGTGGTTTGGATAGGAATGTACAAGGGGTTTGGATAGGAATGTACAAGGGATTTGATTAGAAATGTAGAAGGGGGATGGATAGGAATGTACAAGGGGTTTGGATAGGAATGTACAAGGGATTTGGATAGGAATGTACAAGGGGTTTGGATAGGAATGTACCTGGGGTTTGGATAGGAATGTACAAGGGGTTTGGATAGGAATGTACAAGGGATTTGGATAGGAATGTACAAGGGGTTTGGATAGGAATGTACAAGAGATTTGGATAGGAATTTACCTGGGGTTTGGATAGGAATGCACAAGGGATTTGATTAGGAATCTACAAGGGATTTGATTAGGAATGTACAAGGGTTTTGGATAGAAATGTACAAGGGATTTGATTAGGAATGTACAAGGGATTTGATTAGGAATGTACAAGGGGTTTGGATAGGAATGTACAAGGGATTTGGATAGGAATGTACAAGGGGTTTGGATAGGAATGTACAAGGGGTTTGGATAGGAATGTACCTGGGGTTTGGATAGGAATGTACAAGGGGTTTGGATAGGAATGTACAAGGGATTTGGATAGGAATGTACAAGGGGTTTGGATAGGAATGTACAAGGGGTTTGGATAGGAATGTACAAGAAATGTGGATAGGAATGTACAAGGGGTTTGGATAGGAATGTACCTGGGGTTTGGATAGGAATGTACAAGGGGTTTGGATAGGAATGTACCTGGGGTTTGGATAGGAATGTACAAGGCATTTGGATAGGAATGTACAAGGGATTTGATTAGGAATGTACAAGGGATTTGATTAGGAATGTACAAGTGGTTTGGATAGGAATGTACAAGGGGTTTGGATAGGAATGTACAAGGGATTTGATTAGGAATGTACAAGGGGTATGGATAGGAATGTACAAGGGGTTTGGATAGGAATGTACAAGGGATTTGGATAGGAATGTACAAGAAATGTGGATAGGAATGTACAAGGGATTTGGATAGGAATGTACAAGAAATGTGGTTAGGAATGTACAAGGGATTTGGATAGGAATGTACAAGAAATGTGGATAGGAATGTACAAGGGATTTGGATAGGAATGTACAAGAAATGTGGATAGTAATGTACAAGGGATTTGGATAGGAATGTACAAGGGATTTGGATAGGAATGTACCTGGGGTTTGGATAGGAATGTACCTGGGGTTTGGATAGGAATGTACAAGGGATTTGGATAGGAATGTACAAGAAATGTGGATAGGAATATACCTGGAGTTTGGATAGGAATGTACAAGGGATTTGGATAGGAATGCACAAGGCGTTTGGATAGGAATGTACAAGGGGTTTGGATAGGAATGTACAAGGGATTTGGATAGGAATGTACAAGAAATGTGGATAGGAATGTACAAGGGGTTTGGATAGGAATGTAGAAGAAATGTGGATAGGAATGTACAAGGGGTTTGGATAGGAATGTACAAGGGATTTGGATAGGAATGTACAAGAAATGTGGATAGGAATGTACAAGGGGTTTGGATAGGAATGTAGAAGAAATGTGGATAGGAATGTACAAGGGGTTTGGATAGGAATGTACAAGGGATTTGGATAGGAATGTACAAGAAATGTGGATAGGAATGTACAAGGGGTTTGGATAGGAATGTACAAGGGATTTGGATAGGAATGTACAAGAAATGTGGATAGGAATGTACAAGGGATTTGGATAGGAATGTACAAGAAATGTGGATAGGAATGTACAAGGGATTTGGAGAGGAATGTACAAGAAATGTGGATAGGAATGTACAAGGGATTTGGATAGGAATGTACAAGAAATGTGGATAGGAATGTACAAGGGATTTGGATAGGAATGTACAAGGGGTTTGGATAGGAATGTACCTGGGGTTTGGATAGGAATGTACAAGGGATTTGGATAAGAATGTGCAAGGGGTTTGGATAGGAATGTACAAGGGGTTTGGATAGGAATGTACAAGGGGTTTGGATAGGAATGTACAAGGGGTTTGGATAGGAATGTACAAGGGGTTTGGATAGTAATGTACAAGGGGTTTGGATAGGAATGTACAAGGGGTTTGGATAGGAATGTACAAGGGGTTTGGATAGGAATGTACCTGGGGTTTAGATAGGAATGTACAAGGGATTTGGATAGGAATGTACAAGGGATTTGATTAGGAATGTACAAGGGATTTGATTAGGAATGTACAAGTGGTTTGGATAGGAATGTACAAGGGGTTTGGATAGGAATGTACAAGGGATTTGATTAGAAATGTAGAAGGGGGATGGATAGGAATGTACAAGGGGTTTGGATAGGAATGTACAAGGGATTTGGATAGGAATGTACAAGGGGTTTGGATAGGAATGTACCTGGGGTTTGGATAGGAATGTACAAGGGGTTTGGATAGGAATGTACAAGGGATTTGGATAGGAATGTACAAGGGGTTTGGATAGGAATGTACAAGAGATTTGGATAGGAATTTACCTGGGGTTTGGATAGGAATGCACAAGGGATTTGATTAGGAATCTACAAGGGATTTGATTAGGAATGTACAAGGGTTTTGGATAGAAATGTACAAGGGATTTGATTAGGAATGTACAAGGGATTTGATTAGGAATGTACAAGGGGTTTGGATAGGAATGTACAAGGGATTTGGATAGGAATGTACAAGGGGTTTGGATAGGAATGTACAAGGGGTTTGGATAGGAATGTACCTGGGGTTTGGATAGGAATGTACAAGGGGTTTGGATAGGAATGTACAAGGGATTTGGATAGGAATGTACAAGGGGTTTGGATAGGAATGTACAAGGGGTTTGGATAGGAATGTACAAGAAATGTGGATAGGAATGTACAAGGGGTTTGGATAGGAATGTACCTGGGGTTTGGATAGGAATGTACAAGGGGTTTGGATAGGAATGTACCTGGGGTTTGGATAGGAATGTACAAGGCATTTGGATAGGAATGTACAAGGGATTTGATTAGGAATGTACAAGGGATTTGATTAGGAATGTACAAGTGGTTTGGATAGGAATGTACAAGGGGTTTGGATAGGAATGTACAAGGGATTTGATTAGGAATGTACAAGGGGTATGGATAGGAATGTACAAGGGGTTTGGATAGGAATGTACAAGGGATTTGGATAGGAATGTACAAGAAATGTGGATAGGAATGTACAAGGGATTTGGATAGGAATGTACAAGAAATGTGGTTAGGAATGTACAAGGGATTTGGATAGGAATGTACAAGAAATGTGGATAGGAATGTACAAGGGATTTGGATAGGAATGTACAAGAAATGTGGATAGTAATGTACAAGGGATTTGGATAGGAATGTACAAGGGATTTGGATAGGAATGTACCTGGGGTTTGGATAGGAATGTACCTGGGGTTTGGATAGGAATGTACAAGGGATTTGGATAGGAATGTACAAGAAATGTGGATAGGAATATACCTGGAGTTTGGATAGGAATGTACAAGGGATTTGGATAGGAATGCACAAGGCGTTTGAATAGGAATGTACAAGGGGTTTGGATAGGAATGTACAAGGGATTTGGATAGGAATGTACAAGAAATGTGGATAGGAATGTACAAGGGGTTTGGATAGGAATGTAGAAGAAATGTGCATAGGAATGTACAAGGGGTTTGGATAGGAATGTACAAGGGATTTGGATAGGAATGTACAAGAAATGTGGATAGGAATGTACCTGGGGTTTGGATAGGAATATACCTGGAGTTTGGATAGGAATGTACAAGGGATTTGGATAGGAATGTACAAGGCGTTTGGATAGGAATGTACCTGGGGTTTGGATAGGAATGTACAAGGGGTTTGGATAGGAATGTACAAGGGATTTGGATAGGAATGTACAAGGGGTTTGGATAGGAATGTACAAGGGGTTTGGATAGGAATGTACAAGGGGTTTGGATAGGAATGTACCTGGGGTTTGGATAGGAATGTACAAGGGGTTTGGATAGGAATGTACAAGGGATTTGGATAGGAATGTACATGGGATTTGAATAGGAATGTACAAGGGATTTGATTTGGAATGTACAAGGGATTTGGATAGGAATGTACAAGGGGTTTGGATAGGAATGTACAAGGGGTTTGGATAGGAATCTAGAAGGGATTTGATTAGGAATGTACAAGGGATTTGGATAGGAATGTACAAGGGGTTTGGATAGGAATATACAAGGGATTTGGATAGGAATGTACAAGGGATTTGATTAGGAATTTTAAAGGGGTTTGGATAGGAATTTACAAGGGGTTTGGATAGGAATGTACAAGGGATTTGGATAGGAATGTACAAGGGGTTTGGATAGGAATGTACAAGAGATTTGGATAGGAATGTACCTGGGGTTTGGATAGGAATGCACAAGGGATTTGATTAGGAATGTACAAGGGATTTGATTAGGAATGTACAAGGGGTTTGGATAGGAATGTACAAGGGATTTTATTAGGAATGTACAAGGGATTTGATTAGGAATGTACAAGGGGTTTGGATAGGAATGTACAAGGGATTTGGATAGGAATGTACAAGGGGTTTGGGTAGGAATGTACAAGGGGTTTGGATAGGAATGTACAAGGGGTTTGGATAGGAATGTACAAGGGATTTGGATAGGAATGTACAAGGGGTTTGGATAGGAATGTACAAGGGGTTTGGATAGGAATGTACAAGGGATTTGGATAGGAATGTACAAGGGATTTGGATAGGAATGTACAAGGGATTTGGATAGGAATATACAAGGGGTTTGGATAGGAATGTACAAGAAATGTGGATAGGAATGTACAAGGGGTTTGGATAGGAATGTACAAGAAATGTGGATAGGAATGTACAAGGGGTTTGGATAGGAATGTACAAGGGATTTGAATAGGAATGTACAAGAAATGTGGATAGGAATGTAGAAGGGATTTGGATAGGAATGTACAAGAAATGTGGATAGGAATGTACAAGGGATTTGGATAGGAGTGTACAAGGGATTTGGATAGGAATGTACCTGGGGTTTGGATAGGAATATACCTGGGGTTTGGATAGGAATGTACAAGGGATTTGGATAGGAATGTACAAGAAATGTGGATAGGAATGTACCTGGAGATTGGATAGGAATGTACAAGGGATTTGGATAGGAATGTACAACGGGTTTGGATAGGAATGTACAAGGGGTTTGGATAGGAATGTACAAGGGATTTGGATAGGAATGTACAAGAAATGTGGATAGGAATGTACAAGGGGTTTGGATAGGAATGTACAAGAAATGTGGATAGGAATGTACAAGGGGTTTGGATAGGAATGTACAAGGGGTTTGGATAGGAATGTACAAGAGATTTGGATAGGAATGTACCTGGGGTTTGGATAGGAATGCACAAGGGATTTGATTAGGAATGTACAAGGGATTTGATTAGGAATGTACAAGGGGTTTGGATAGGAATGTACAAGGGATTTTATTAGGAATGTACAAGGGATTTGATTAGGAATGTACAAGGGGTTTGGATAGGAATGTACAAGGGATTTGGATAGGAATGTACAAGGGGTTTGGGTAGGAATGTACAAGGGGTTTGGATAGGAATGTACAAGGGGTTTGGATAGGAATGTACAAGGGATTTGGATAGGAATGTACAAGGGGTTTGGATAGGAATGTACAAGGGGTTTGGATAGGAATGTACAAGGGATTTGGATAGGAATGTACAAGGGATTTGGATAGGAATGTACAAGGGATTTGGATAGGAATGTACAAGGGGTTTGGATAGGACTGTACAAGAAATGTGGATAGGAATGTACAAGGGGTTTGGATAGGAATGTACAAGAAATGTGGATAGGAATGTACAAGGGGTTTGGATAGGAATGTACAAGGGATTTGGATAGGAATGTACAAGAAATGTGGATAGGAATGTAGAAGGGATTTGGATAGGAATGTACAAGAAATGTGGATAGGAATGTACAAGGGATTTGGATAGGAGTGTACAAGGGATTTGGATAGGAATGTACCTGGGGTTTGGATAGGAATATACCTGGGGTTTGGATAGGAATGTACAAGGGATTTGGATAGGAATGTACAAGAAATGTGGATAGGAATGTACCTGGAGATTGGATAGGAATGTACAAGGGATTTGGATAGGAATGTACAACGGGTTTGGATAGGAATGTACAAGGGGTTTGGATAGGAATGTACAAGGGATTTGGATAGGAATGTACAAGAAATGTGGATAGGAATGTACAAGGGGTTTGGATAGGAATGTACAAGAAATGTGGATAGGAATGTACAAGGGGTTTGGATAGGAATGTACAAGGGATTTGGATAGGAATGTTCAAGAAATGTGGATAGGAATGTAACTGGGGTTTGGATAGGAATATACCTGGAGTTTGGATAGGAATGTACAAGGGATTTGGATAGGAATGTACAAGGCGTTTGGATAGGAATGTACCTGGGGTTTGGATAGGAATGTACAAGGGGTTTGGATAGGAATGTACAAGGGATTTGGATAGGAATGTACAAGGGGTTTGGATAGGAATGTACAAGGGGTTTGGATAGGAATGTACAAGGGGTTTGGATAGGAATGTACCTGGGGTTTGGATAGGAATGTACAAGGGGTTTGGATAGGAATGTACAAGGGGTTTGGATAGGAATGTACAAGGGATTTGGATAGGAATGTACATGGGATTTGATTAGGAATGTACAAGGGATTTGATTTGGAATGTACAAGGGATTTGGATAGGAATGTACAAGGGGTTTGGATAGGAATGTACAAGGGGTTTGGATAGGAATCTACAAGGGATTTGATTAGGAATGTACAAGGGATTTGGATAGGAATGTACAAGGGGTTTGGATAGGAATATACAAGGGATTTGGATAGGAATGTACAAGGGATTTGATTAGGAATGTACAAGGGGTTTGGATAGGAATTTACAAGGGGTTTGGATAGGAATGTACAAGGGATTTGGATAGGAATGTACAAGGGGTTTGGATAGGAATGTACAAGAGATTTGGATAGGAATGTACCTGGGGTTTGGATAGGAATGCACAAGGGATTTGATTAGGAATGTACAAGGGATTTGATTAGGAATGTACAAGGGGTTTGGATAGGAATGTACAAGGGATTTTATTAGGAATGTACAAGGGATTTGATTAGGAATGTACAAGGGGTTTGGATAGGAATGTACAAGGGATTTGGATAGGAATGTACAAGGGGTTTGGGTAGGAATGTACAAGGGGTTTGGATAGGAATGTACAAGGGGTTTGGATAGGAATGTACAAGGGATTTGGATAGGAATGTACAAGGGGTTTGGATAGGAATGTACAAGGGGTTTGGATAGGAATGTACAAGGGATTTGGATAGGAATGTACAAGGGATTTGGATAGGAATGTACAAGGGATTTGGATAGGAATGTACAAGGGGTTTGGATAGGAATGTACAAGAAATGTGGATAGGAATGTACAAGGGGTTTGGATAGGAATGTACAAGAAATGTGGATAGGAATGTACAAGGGGTTTGGATAGGAATGTACAAGGGATTTGGATAGGAATGTACAAGAAATGTGGATAGGAATGTAGAAGGGATTTGGATAGGAATGTACAAGAAATGTGGATAGGAATGTACAAGGGATTTGGATAGGAGTGTACAAGGGATTTGGATAGGAATGTACAAGGGGTTTGGATAGGAATGTACCTGGGGTTTGGATAGGAATGTACAAGGGGTTTGGATAGGAATGTACAAGGGGTTTGGATAGGAATGTACAAGAAATGTGGATAGGAATGTACCTGGAGATTGGATAGGAATGTACAAGGGATTTGGATAGGAATGTACAACGGGTTTGGATAGGAATGTACAAGGGGTTTGGATAGGAATGTACAAGGGATTTGGATAGGAATGTACAAGAAATGTGGATAGGAATGTACAAGGGGTTTGGATAGGAATGTACAAGAAATGTGGATAGGAATGTACAAGGGGTTTGGATAGGAATGTACAAGGGGTTTGGATAGGAATGTACAAGAGATTTGGATAGGAATGTACCTGGGGTTTGGATAGGAATGCACAAGGGATTTGATTAGGAATGTACAAGGGATTTGATTAGGAATGTACAAGGGGTTTGGATAGGAATGTACAAGGGATTTTATTAGGAATGTACAAGGGATTTGATTAGGAATGTACAAGGGGTTTGGATAGGAATGTACAAGGGATTTGGATAGGAATGTACAAGGGGTTTGGGTAGGAATGTACAAGGGGTTTGGATAGGAATGTACAAGGGGTTTGGATAGGAATGTACAAGGGATTTGGATAGGAATGTACAAGGGGTTTGGATAGGAATGTACAAGGGGTTTGGATAGGAATGTACAAGGGATTTGGATAGGAATGTACAAGGGATTTGGATAGGAATGTACAAGGGATTTGGATAGGAATGTACAAGGGGTTTGGATAGGACTGTACAAGAAATGTGGATAGGAATGTACAAGGGGTTTGGATAGGAATGTACAAGAAATGTGGATAGGAATGTACAAGGGGTTTGGATAGGAATGTACAAGGGATTTGGATAGGAATGTACAAGAAATGTGGATAGGAATGTAGAAGGGATTTGGATAGGAATGTACAAGAAATGTGGATAGGAATGTACAAGGGATTTGGATAGGAGTGTACAAGGGATTTGGATAGGAATGTACCTGGGGTTTGGATAGGAATATACCTGGGGTTTGGATAGGAATGTACAAGGGATTTGGATAGGAATGTACAAGAAATGTGGATAGGAATGTACCTGGAGATTGGATAGGAATGTACAAGGGATTTGGATAGGAATGTACAACGGGTTTGGATAGGAATGTACAAGGGGTTTGGATAGGAATGTACAAGGGATTTGGATAGGAATGTACAAGAAATGTGGATAGGAATGTACAAGGGGTTTGGATAGGAATGTACAAGAAATGTGGATAGGAATGTACAAGGGGTTTGGATAGGAATGTACAAGGGATTTGGATAGGAATGTTCAAGAAATGTGGATAGGAATGTAACTGGGGTTTGGATAGGAATATACCTGGAGTTTGGATAGGAATGTACAAGGGATTTGGATAGGAATGTACAAGGCGTTTGGATAGGAATGTACCTGGGGTTTGGATAGGAATGTACAAGGGGTTTGGATAGGAATGTACAAGGGATTTGGATAGGAATGTACAAGGGGTTTGGATAGGAATGTACAAGGGGTTTGGATAGGAATGTACAAGGGGTTTGGATAGGAATGTACCTGGGGTTTGGATAGGAATGTACAAGGGGTTTGGATAGGAATGTACAAGGGGTTTGGATAGGAATGTACAAGGGATTTGGATAGGAATGTACATGGGATTTGATTAGGAATGTACAAGGGATTTGATTTGGAATGTACAAGGGATTTGGATAGGAATGTACAAGGGGTTTGGATAGGAATGTACAAGGGGTTTGGATAGGAATCTACAAGGGATTTGATTAGGAATGTACAAGGGATTTGGATAGGAATGTACAAGGGGTTTGGATAGGAATATACAAGGGATTTGGATAGGAATGTACAAGGGATTTGATTAGGAATGTACAAGGGGTTTGGATAGGAATTTACAAGGGGTTTGGATAGGAATGTACAAGGGATTTGGATAGGAATGTACAAGGGGTTTGGATAGGAATGTACAAGAGATTTGGATAGGAATGTACCTGGGGTTTGGATAGGAATGCACAAGGGATTTGATTAGGAATGTACAAGGGATTTGATTAGGAATGTACAAGGGGTTTGGATAGGAATGTACAAGGGATTTTATTAGGAATGTACAAGGGATTTGATTAGGAATGTACAAGGGGTTTGGATAGGAATGTACAAGGGATTTGGATAGGAATGTACAAGGGGTTTGGGTAGGAATGTACAAGGGGTTTGGATAGGAATGTACAAGGGGTTTGGATAGGAATGTACAAGGGATTTGGATAGGAATGTACAAGGGGTTTGGATAGGAATGTACAAGGGGTTTGGATAGGAATGTACAAGGGATTTGGATAGGAATGTACAAGGGATTTGGATAGGAATGTACAAGGGATTTGGATAGGAATGTACAAGGGGTTTGGATAGGAATGTACAAGAAATGTGGATAGGAATGTACAAGGGGTTTGGATAGGAATGTACAAGAAATGTGGATAGGAATGTACAAGGGGTTTGGATAGGAATGTACAAGGGATTTGGATAGGAATGTACAAGAAATGTGGATAGGAATGTAGAAGGGATTTGGATAGGAATGTACAAGAAATGTGGATAGGAATGTACAAGGGATTTGGATAGGAGTGTACAAGGGATTTGGATAGGAATGTACAAGGGGTTTGGATAGGAATGTACCTGGGGTTTGGATAGGAATGTACAAGGGGTTTGGATAGGAATGTACAAGGGGTTTGGATAGGAATGTACAAGGGATTTGGATAGGAATGTACATGGGATTTGATTAGGAATGTACAAGGGATTTGATTTGGAATGTACAAGGGATTTGGATAGGAATGTACAAGGGGTTTGGATAGGAATGTACAAGGGGTTTGGATAGGAATCTACAAGGGATTTGATTAGGAATGTACAAGGGATTTGGATAGGAATGTACAAGGGGTTTGGATAGGAATATACAAGGGATTTGGATAGGAATGTACAAGGGATTTGATTAGGAATGTACAAGGGGTTTGGATAGGAATTTACAAGGGGTTTGGATAGGAATGTACAAGGGATTTGGATAGGAATGTACAAGGGGTTTGGATAGGAATGTACAAGAGATTTGGATAGGAATGTACCTGGGGTTTGGATAGGAATGCACAAGGGATTTGATTAGGAATGTACAAGGGATTTGATTAGGAATGTACAAGGGGTTTGGATAGGAATGTACAAGGGATTTTATTAGGAATGTACAAGGGATTTGATTAGGAATGTACAAGGGGTTTGGATAGGAATGTACAAGGGATTTGGATAGGAATGTACAAGGGGTTTGGGTAGGAATGTACAAGGGGTTTGGATAGGAATGTACAAGGGGTTTGGATAGGAATGTACAAGGGATTTGGATAGGAATGTACAAGGGGTTTGGATAGGAATGTACAAGGGGTTTGGATAGGAATGTACAAGGGATTTGGATAGGAATGTACAAGGGATTTGGATAGGAATGTACAAGGGATTTGGATAGGAATGTACAAGGGGTTTGGATAGGAATGTACAAGAAATGTGGATAGGAATGTACAAGGGGTTTGGATAGGAATGTACAAGAAATGTGGATAGGAATGTACAAGGGGTTTGGATAGGAATGTACAAGGGATTTGGATAGGAATGTACAAGAAATGTGGATAGGAATGTAGAAGGGATTTGGATAGGAATGTACAAGAAATGTGGATAGGAATGTACAAGGGATTTGGATAGGAGTGTACAAGGGATTTGGATAGGAATGTACCTGGGGTTTGGATAGGAATATACCTGGGGTTTGGATAGGAATGTACAAGGGATTTGGATAGGAATGTACAAGAAATGTGGATAGGAATGTACCTGGAGATTGGATAGGAATGTACAAGGGATTTGGATAGGAATGTACAACGGGTTTGGATAGGAATGTACAAGGGGTTTGGATAGGAATGTACAAGGGATTTGGATAGGAATGTACAAGAAATGTGGATAGGAATGTACAAGGGGTTTGGATAGGAATGTACAAGAAATGTGGATAGGAATGTACAAGGGCTTTGGATAGGAATGTACAAGGGATTTGGATAGGAATGTTCAAGAAATGTGGATAGGAATGTAACTGGGGTTTGGATAGGAATATACCTGGAGTTTGGATAGGAATGTACAAGGGATTTGGATAGGAATGTACAAGGCGTTTGGATAGGAATGTACCTGGGGTTTGGATAGGAATGTACAAGGGGTTTGGATAGGAATGTCCAAGGGATTTGGATAGGAATGTACAAGGGGTTTGGATAGGAATGTACAAGGGGTTTGGATAGGAATGTACAAGGGGTTTGGATAGGAATGTACCTGGGGTTTGGATAGGAATGTACAAGGGGTTTGGATAGGAATGTACAAGGGATTTGGATCGGAATGTACATGGGATTTGATTAGGAATGTACAAGGGATTTGATTTGGAATGTACAAGGGATTTGGATAGGAATGTACAAGGGGTTTGGATAGGAATGTACAAGGGGTTTGGATAGGAATCTACAAGGGATTTGATTAGGAATGTACAAGGGATTTGGATAGGAATGTACAAGGGGTTTGGATAGGAATATACAAGGGATTTGGATAGGAATGTACAAGGGATTTGATTAGGAATGTACAAGGGGTTTGGATAGGAATTTACAAGGGGTTTGGATAGGAATGTACAAGGGATTTGGATAGGAATGTACAAGGGGTTTGGATAGGAATGTACAAGAGATTTGGATAGGAATGTACCTGGGGTTTGGATAGGAATGCACAAGGGATTTGATTAAGAATGTACAAGGGATTTGATTAGGAATGTACAAGGGGTTTGGATAGGAATGTACAAGGGATTTTATTAGGAATGTACAAGGGATTTGATTAGGAATGTACAAGGGGTTTGGATAGGAATGTACAAGGGATTTGGATAGGAATGTACAAGGGGTTTGGGTAGGAATGTACAAGGGGTTTGGATAGGAATGTACAAGGGGTTTGGATAGGAATGTACAAGGGATTTGGATAGGAATGTACAAGGGGTTTGGATAGGAATGTACAAGGGTTTTGGATAGGAATGTACAAGGGATTTGGATAGGAATGTACAAGGGATTTGGATAGGAATGTACAAGGGATTTGGATAGGAATGTACAAGGGGTTTGGATAGGAATGTACAAGAAATGTGATAGGAATGTACAAGGGGTTTGGATAGGAATGTACAAGAAATGTGGATAGGAATGTACAAGGGGTTTGGATAGGAATGTACAAAGGATTTGGATAGGAATGTACAAGAAATGTGGATAGGAATGTACAAGTGATTTGGATAGGAATGTACAAGAAATGTGGATAGGAATGTACAAGGGATTTGGATAGGAGTGTACAAGGGATTTGGATAGGAATGTACCTGGGGTTTGGATAGGAATATACCTGGGGTTTGGATAGGAATATACAAGGGATTTGGATAGGAATGTACAAGAAATGTGGATAGGAATGTACCTGGAGATTGGATAGGAATGTACAAGGGATTTGGATAGGAATGTACAACGGGTTTGGACAGGAATGTACAAGGGGTTTGGATAGGAATGTACAAGGGATTTGGACAGGAATGTAGAAGAAATGTGGATAGGAATGTACAAGGGGTTTGGATAGGAATGTACAAGAAATGTGGATAGGAATGTACAAGGGGTTTGGATAGGAATGTACAAGGGATTTGGATAGGAATGTTCAAGAAATGTGGATAGGAATGTAACTGGGGTTTGGATAGGAATATACCTGGAGTTTGGATAGGAATGTACAAGGGATTTGGATAGGAATGTACAAGGGGTTTGGATAGGAATGTACCTGGGGTTTGGATAGGAATGTACAAGGGGTTTGGATAGGAATGTACAAGGGATTTGGATAGGAATGTACAAGGGGTTTGGATAGGAATGTACAAGGGGTTTGGATAGGAATGTACAAGGGGTTTGGATACGAATGTACCTGGGGTTTGGATAGGAATGTACAAGGGGTTTGGATAGGAATGTACAAGGGATTTGGATAGGAATGTACATGGGATTTGATTAGGAATGTAGAAGGGATTTGATTAGGAATGTACAAGGGATTTGGATAGGAATGTACAAGGGATTTGGATAGGAATGTACAAGGGATTTGGATAGGAATGTACAAGGGATTTGATTAGGAATGTACAAGGGATTTGGATAGGAATGTACAAGGGATTTGGATAGGAATGTACAAGGGATTTGGATAGGAATGTACAAGGGATTTGATTAGGAATGTACAAGGGATTTGGATAGGAATGTACAAGGGATTTGGATAGGAATGTACAAGGGATTTGGATAGGAATGTACAAGGGATTTGGTTAGGAATGTAGAAGGGGTTTGGATAGGAATGTACAAGGGGTTTGGATAGGAATGTACAAGGGATTTGGATAGGAATGTACAAGGGATTTGGAAACGAATGTACAAGGGATTTGGATAGGAATGTACAAGGGATTTGGATAGGAATGTACAAGGGGTTTGGATAGGAATGTAGAAGGGGTTTGGATAGGAATGTACAAGGGGTTTGGATAGGAATGTACAAGGGATTTGGATAGGAATGTACAAGGGATTTGGATAGGAATGTACAAGGGATTTGGATAGGAATGTACAAGGGGTTTGGATAGGAATGTAGAAGGGGTTTGGATAGGAATGTACATGGGATTTGATTTGGAATGTACAAGGGATTTGGATAAGAATGTACAAGGGGTTTGGATAGGAATGTACAAGGGGTTTGGATAGGAATGTACAAGGGGTTTGGATAGGAATGTACAAGGGATTTGGATATGAATGTACAAGGGGTTTGGATAGGAATGTACATGGGATTTGATTTGGAATGTACAAGGGATTTGGATAGGAATGTACAAGGGATTTGATTAGGAATGTACAAGGGATTTGGATAGGAATGTACAAGGGGTTTGGATAGGAATGTACAAGGGGTTTGGATAGGAATGTACAAGGGGTTTGGATAGGAATGTACCTGGGGTTTGGATAGGAATGTACAAGGGGTTTGGATAGGAATGTACAAGGGATTTGGATAGGAATGTACATGGGATTTGATTAGGAATGTACAAGGGATTTGATTTGGAATGTACAAGGGATTTGGATAGGAATGTACAAGGGGTTTGGATAGGAATGTACAAGGGGTTTGGATAGGAATCTACAAGGGATTTGATTAGGAATGTACAAGGGATTTGGATAGGAATGTACAAGGGGTTTGGATAGGAATATACAAGGGATTTGGATAGGAATGTACAAGGGATTTGATTAGGAATGTACAAGGGGTTTGGATAGGAATTTACAAGGGGTTTGGATAGGAATGTACAAGGGATTTGGATAGGAATGTACAAGGGGTTTGGATAGGAATGTACAAGAGATTTGGATAGGAATGTACCTGGGGTTTGGATAGGAATGCACAAGGGATTTGATTAGGAATGTACAAGGGATTTGATTAGGAATGTACAAGGGGTTTGGTTAGGAATGTACAAGGGATTTTATTAGGAATGTACAAGGGATTTGATTAGGAATGTACAAGGGGTTTGGATAGGAATGTACAAGGGATTTGGATAGGAATGTACAAGGGGTTTGGGTAGGAATGTACAAGGGGTTTGGATAGGAATGTACAAGGGGTTTGGATAGGAATGTACAAGGGATTTGGATAGGAATGTACAAGGGGTTTGGATAGGAATGTACAAGGGGTTTGGATAGGAATGTACAAGGGATTTGGATAGGAATGTACAAGGGATTTGGATAGGAATGTACAAGGGATTTGGATAGGAATGTACAAGGGGTTTGGATAGGAATGTAGAAGGGGTTTGGATAGGAATGTACATGGGATTTGATTTGGAATGTACAAGGGATTTGGATAGGAATGTACAAGGGGTTTGGATAGGAATGTACAAGGGGTTTGGATAGGAATGTACAAGGCGTTTGGATAGGAATGTACAAGGGATTTGGATAGGAATGTACAAGGGGTTTGGATAGGAATGTACATGGGATTTGATTTGGAATGTACAAGGGATTTGGATAGGAATGTACAAGGGATTTGATTAGGAATGTACAAGGGATTTGGATAGGAATGTACAAGGGGTTTGGATAGGAATGTACAAGGGATTTGGATAGGAATGTACAAGGGATTTGGATAGGAATGTACAAGGGATTTGATTTGGAATGTACAAGGGATTTGGATAGGAATGTACAAGGGGTTTGGATAAGAATGTACAAGGGGTTTGGATAGGAATGTACAAGGGGTTTGGATAGGAATGTACAAGGGATTTGGATAGGAATGTACAAGAAATGTGGATAGGAATGTACAAGGGGTTTGGATAGGAATGTACAAGAAAGGTGGATAGGAATGTACAAGGGGTTTGGATAGGAATGTACAAGAGATTTGGATAGGAATGTACAAGAAATGTGGATAGGAATGTACCTGGGGTTTGGATAGGAATATACCTGGAGTTTGGATAGGAATGTACAAGGGGTTTGGATAGGAATGTACAAGGGATTTGGATAGGAATGTACAAGAGGTTTGGATAGGAATGTACAAGGGGTTTGGATAGGAATGTACAAGGGGTTTGGATAGGAATGTACCTGGGGTTTGGATAGGAATGTACAAGGGGTTTGGATAGGAATGTACAAGCGATTTGGATAGGAATGTACATGGGATTTGATTAGGAATGTACAAGGGATTTGATTTGGAATGTACAAGGGATTTGAATAGGAATGTACAAGGGGTTTGGATAGGAATGTAGAAGGGGTTTGGATAGGAATCTAGAAGGGATTTGATTAGGAATGTACAAGGGATTTGGATAGGAATGTAGAAGGGGTTTGGATAGGAATGTACAAGGGATTTGGATAGGAATGTACAAGGGATTTGATTAGGAATGTACAAGGGGTTTGGATAGGAATGTACAAGGGACTTGGATAGGAATGTACAAGGGATTTGGATAGGAATGTACAAGGGGTTTGGATAGGAATGTACAAGAGATTTGGATAGGAATGTACCTGGGGTTTGGATAGGAATGCACAAGGGATTTGATTAGGAATGTACAAGGGATTTGATTAGGAATGCACAAGGGGTTTGGATAGGAATGTAGAAGGGATTTGGATAGGAATGTACAAGAAATGTGGATAGGAATGTACAAGGGGTTTGGATAGGAATGTACAAGAAATGTGGATAGGAATGTACAAGGGGTTTGGATAGGAATGTACAAAGGATTTGGATAGGAATGTACAAGAAATGTGGATAGGAATGTACAAGTGATTTGGATAGGAATGTACAAGAAATGTGGATAGGAATGTACAAGGGATTTGGATAGGAGTGTACAAGGGATTTGGATAGGAATGTACCTGGGGTTTGGATAGGAATATACCTGGGGTTTGGATAGGAATGTACAAGGGATTTGGATAGGAATGTACAAGAAATGTGGATAGGAATGTACCTGGAGATTGGATAGGAATGTACAAGGGATTTGGATAGGAATGTACAACGGGTTTGGACAGGAATGTACAAGGGGTTTGGATAGGAATGTACAAGGGATTTGGACAGGAATGTAGAAGAAATGTGGATAGGAATGTACAAGGGGTTTGGATAGGAATGTACAAGAAATGTGGATAGGAATGTACAAGGGGTTTGGATAGGAATGTACAAGGGATTTGGATAGGAATGTTCAAGAAATGTGGATAGGAATGTAACTGGGGTTTGGATAGGAATATACCTGGAGTTTGGATAGGAATGTACAAGGGATTTGGATAGGAATGTACAAGGGGTTTGGATAGGAATGTACCTGGGGTTTGGATAGGAATGTACAAGGGGTTTGGATAGGAATGTACAAGGGATTTGGATAGGAATGTACAAGGGGTTTGGATAGGAATGTACAAGGGGTTTGGATAGGAATGTACAAGGGGTTTGGATAGGAATGTACCTGGGGTTTGGATAGGAATGTACAAGGGGTTTGGATAGGAATGTACAAGGGATTTGGATAGGAATGTACATGGGATTTGATTAGGAATGTAGAAGGGATTTGATTAGGAATGTACAAGGGATTTGGATAGGAATGTACAAGGGATTTGGATAGGAATGTACAAGGGATTTGGATAGGAATGTACAAGGGATTTGATTAGGAATGTACAAGGGATTTGGATAGGAATGTACAAGGGATTTGGATAGGAATGTACAAGGGATTTGGATAGGAATGTACAAGGGATTTGATTAGGAATGTACAAGGGATTTGGATAGGAATGTACAAGGGATTTGGATAGGAATGTACAAGGGATTTGGATAGGAATGTACAAGGGATTTGGTTAGGAATGTAGAAGGGGTTTGGATAGGAATGTACAAGGGGTTTGGATAGGAATGTACAAGGGATTTGGATAGGAATGTACAAGGGATTTGGAAACGAATGTACAAGGGATTTGGATAGGAATGTACAAGGGATTTGGATAGGAATGTACAAGGGGTTTGGATAGGAATGTAGAAGGGGTTTGGATAGGAATGTACAAGGGGTTTGGATAGGAATGTACAAGGGATTTGGATAGGAATGTACAAGGGATTTGGATAGGAATGTACAAGGGATTTGGATAGGAATGTACAAGGGGTTTGGATAGGAATGTAGAAGGGGTTTGGATAGGAATGTACATGGGATTTGATTTGGAATGTACAAGGGATTTGGATAGGAATGTACAAGGGGTTTGGATAGGAATGTACAAGGGGTTTGGATAGGAATGTACAAGGGACTTGGATAGGAATGTACAAGGGATTTGGATAGGAATGTACAAGGGGTTTGAATAGGAATGTACAAGAGATTTGGATAGGAATGTACCTGGGGTTTGGATAGGAATGCACAAGGGATTTGATTAGGAATGTACAAGGGATTTGATTAGGAATGCACAAGGGGTTTGGATAGGAATGTAGAAGGGATTTGGATAGGAATGTACAAGAAATGTGGATAGGAATGTACAAGGGGTTTGGATAGGAATGTACAAGAAATGTGGATAGGAATGTACAAGGGGTTTGGATAGGAATGTACAAAGGATTTGGATAGGAATGTACAAGAAATGTGGATAGGAATGTACAAGTGATTTGGATAGGAATGTACAAGAAATGTGGATAGGAATGTACAAGGGATTTGGATAGGAGTGTACAAGGGATTTGGATAGGAATGTACCTGGGGTTTGGATAGGAATATACCTGGGGTTTGGATAGGAATGTACAAGGGATTTGGATAGGAATGTACAAGAAATGTGGATAGGAATGTACCTGGAGATTGGATAGGAATGTACAAGGGATTTGGATAGGAATGTACAACGGGTTTAGACAGGAATGTACAAGGGGTTTGGATAGGAATGTACAAGGGATTTGGACAGGAATGTAGAAGAAATGTGGATAGGAATGTACAAGGGGTTTGGATAGGAATGTACAAGAAATGTGGATAGGAATGTACAAGGGGTTTGGATAGGAATGTACAAGGGATTTGGATAGGAATGTTCAAGAAATGTGGATAGGAATGTAACTGGGGTTTGGATAGGAATATACCTGGAGTTTGGATAGGAATGTACAAGGGATTTGGATAGGAATGTACAAGGGGTTTGGATAGGAATGTACCTGGGGTTTGGATAGGAATGTACAAGGGGTTTGGATAGGAATGTACAAGGGATTTGGATAGGAATGTACAAGGGGTTTGGATAGGAATGTACAAGGGGTTTGGATAGGAATGTACAAGGGGTTTGGATAGGAATGTACCTGGGGTTTGGATAGGAATGTACAAGGGGTTTGGATAGGAATGTACAAGGGATTTGGATAGGAATGTACATGGGATTTGATTAGGAATGTAGAAGGGATTTGATTAGGAATGTACAAGGGATTTGGATAGGAATGTACAAGGGATTTGGATAGGAATGTACAAGGGATTTGGATAGGAATGTACAAGGGATTTGATTAGGAATGTACAAGGGATTTGGATAGGAATGTACAAGGGATTTGGATAGGAATGTACAAGGGATTTGGATAGGAATGTACAAGGGATTTGATTAGGAATGTACAAGGGATTTTCATAGGAATGTACAAGGGATTTGGATAGGAATGTACAAGGGATTTGGATAGGAATGTACAAGGGATTTGGTTAGGAATGTAGAAGGGGTTTGGATAGGAATGTACAAGGGGTTTGGATAGGAATGTACAAGGGATTTGGATAGGAATGTACAAGGGATTTGGAAACGAATGTACAAGGGATTTGGATAGGAATGTACAAGGGATTTGGATAGGAATGTACAAGGGGTTTGGATAGGAATGTAGAAGGGGTTTGGATAGGAATGTACAAGGGGTTTGGATAGGAATGTACAAGGGATTTGGATAGGAATGTACAAGGGATTTGGATAGGAATGTACAAGGGATTTGGATAGGAATGTACAAGGGGTTTGGATAGGAATGTAGAAGGGGTTTGGATAGGAATGTACATGGGATTTGATTTGGAATGTACAAGGGATTTGGATAGGAATGTACAAGGGGTTTGGATAGGAATGTACAAGGGGTTTGGATAGGAATGTACAAGGGGTTTGGATAGGAATGTACAAGGGATTTCGATATGAATGTACAAGGGGTTTGGATAGGAATGTACATGGGATTTGATTTGGAATGTACAAGGGATTTGGATAGGAATGTACAAGGGATTTGATTAGGAATGTACAAGGGATTTGGATAGGAATGTACAAGAGGTTTGGATAGGAATGTACAAGGGGTTTGGATAGGAATGTACAAGGGGTTTGGATAGGAATGTACCTGGGGTTTGGATAGGAATGTACAAGGGGTTTGGATAGGAATGTACAAGGGATTTGGATAGGAATGTACATGGGATTTGATTAGGAATGTACAAGGGATTTGATTTGGAATGTACAAGGGATTTGGATAGGAATGTACAAGGGGTTTGGATAGGAATGTACAAGGGGTTTGGATAGGAATCTACAAGGGATTTGATTAGGAATGTACAAGGGATTTGGATAGGAATGTACAAGGGGTTTGGATAGGAATATACAAGGGATTTGGATAGGAATGTACAAGGGATTTGATTAGGAATGTACAAGGGGTTTGGATAGGAATTTACAAGGGGTTTGGATAGGAATGTACAAGGGATTTGGATAGGAATGTACAAGGGGTTTGGATAGGAATGTACAAGAGATTTGGATAGGAATGTACCTGGGGTTTGGATAGGAATGCACAAGGGATTTGATTAGGAATGTACAAGGGATTTGATTAGGAATGTACAAGGGGTTTGGTTAGGAATGTACAAGGGATTTTATTAGGAATGTACAAGGGATTTGATTAGGAATGTACAAGGGGTTTGGATAGGAATGTACAAGGGATTTGGATAGGAATGTACAAGGGGTTTGGGTAGGAATGTACAAGGGGTTTGGATAGGAATGTACAAGGGGTTTGGATAGGAATGTACAAGGGATTTGGATAGGAATGTACAAGGGGTTTGGATAGGAATGTACAAGGGGTTTGGATAGGAATGTACAAGGGATTTGGATAGGAATGTACAAGGGATTTGGATAGGAATGTACAAGGGATTTGGATAGGAATGTACAAGGGGTTTGGATAGGAATGTAGAAGGGGTTTGGATAGGAATGTACATGGGATTTGATTTGGAATGTACAAGGGATTTGGATAGGAATGTACAAGGGGTTTGGATAGGAATGTACAAGGGGTTTGGATAGGAATGTACAAGGCGTTTGGATAGGAATGTACAAGGGATTTGGATAGGAATGTACAAGGGGTTTGGATAGGAATGTACATGGGATTTGATTTGGAATGTACAAGGGATTTGGATAGGAATGTACAAGGGATTTGATTAGGAATGTACAAGGGATTTGGATAGGAATGTACAAGGGGTTTGGATAGGAATGTACAAGGGATTTGGATAGGAATGTACAAGGGATTTGGATAGGAATGTACAAGGGATTTGATTTGGAATGTACAAGGGATTTGGATAGGAATGTACAAGGGGTTTGGATAAGAATGTACAAGGGGTTTGGATAGGAATGTACAAGGGGTTTGGATAGGAATGTACAAGGGATTTGGATAGGAATGTACAAGAAATGTGGATAGGAATGTACAAGGGGTTTGGATAGGAATGTACAAGAAAGGTGGATAGGAATGTACAAGGGGTTTGGATAGGAATGGACAAGAGATTTGGATAGGAATGTACAAGAAATGTGGATAGGAATGTACCTGGGGTTTGGATAGGAATATACCTGGAGTTTGGATAGGAATGTACAAGGGATTTGGATAGGAATGTACAAGGGGTTTGGATAGGAATGTACCTGGGGTTTGGATAGGAATGTACAAGGGGTTTGGATAGGAATGTACAAGGGATTTGGATAGGAATGTACCTGGGGTTTGGATAGGAATGTACAAGGGGTTTGGATAGGAATGTACAAGCGATTTGGATAGGAATGTACATGGGATTTGATTAGGAATGTACAAGGGATTTGATTTGGAATGTACAAGGGATTTGGATAGGAATGTACAAGGGGTTTGGATAGGAATGTAGAAGGGGTTTGGATAGGAATCTAGAAGGGATTTGATTAGGAATGTACAAGGGATTTGGATAGGAATGTAGAAGGGGTTTGGATAGGAATGTACAAGGGATTTGGATAGGAATGTACAAGGGATTTGATTAGGAATGTACAAGGGGTTTGGATAGGAATGTACAAGGGACTTGGATAGGAATGTACAAGGGATTTGGATAGGAATGTACAAGGGGTTTGGATAGGAATGTACAAGAGATTTGGATAGGAATGTACCTGGGGTTTGGATAGGAATGCACAAGGGATTTGATTAGGAATGTACAAGTGATTTGATTAGGAATGCACAAGGGGTTTGGATAGGAATGTACAAGGGGTTTGGATAGGATTGTACAAGGGGTTTGGATAGGAATGTTCCTGGCGTTTGGATAGGACTGTAGAAGGGGTTTGGATAGGAATGTAGAAGGGGTTTGGATAGGAATGTACAAGGGATTTGGATAGGAATGTACAAGGGGTTTGGATAGGAATGTACAAGGGGTTTGGATAGGAATGTACAAGGGATTTGGATAGGAATGTACAAGGGATTTGGATAGGAATGTACAAGGGATTTGGATAGGAATGTACAAGGGGTTTGGATAGGAATGTACAAGAAATGTGGATAGGAATGTACAAGGGGTTTGGATAGGAATGTACAAGAAATGTGGTAGGAATGTACAAGGGGTTTGGATAGGAATGTACAAGGGATTTGGATAGGAATGTACAAGAAATGTGGATAGGAATGTACAAGGGATTTGGATAGGAATGTATAAGAAATGCGGATAGGAATGTACAAGGGATTTGGATAGGAATGTACAAGAAATGTGGATAGGAATGTACAAGGGATTTGGATAGGAATGTACAAGAAATGTGGATAGGAATGTACAAGGGATTTGGATAGGAATGTACAAGGGATTTCGATAGGAATGTACCTGGGGTTTGGATAGGAATGTACAAGGGGTTTGGATAGGAATGTACAAGGGATTTGGATAGGAATGTACAAGGGATTTGATTAGGAATGTACAAGTGGTTTGGATAGGAATGTACAAGGGACTTGGATAGGAATGTACAAGGGATTTGGATAGGAATGTACAAGTGGTTTGGATAGGAATGTACAAGAGATTTGGATAGGAATGTACCTGGGGTTTGGATAGGAATGCACAAGGGATTTGATTAGGAATGTACAAGGGATTTGATTAGGAATGCACAAGGGGTTTGGATAGGAATGTAGAAGGAATTTGATTAGGAATGTATAAGGGATTTGATTAGGAATGTACAAGGGGTTTGGATAGGAATGTACAAGGGATTTGGATAGGAATGTACAAGGGGTTTGGATAGGATTGTACAAGGGGTTTGGATAGGAATGTACCTGGGGTTTGGATAGGAATGTAGAAGGGGTTTGGATAGGAATGTACAAGGGGTTTGGATAGGAATGTACAAGGGATTTGGATAGGAATGTAGAAGGGGTTTGGATAGGAATGTACAAGGGGTTTGGATAGGAATGTACAAGGGATTTGGATAGGAATGTACAAGGTTTTTGGATAGGAATGTACAAGGGATTTGGATAGGAATGTACAAGGGGTTTGGATAGGAATGTACAAGAAATGTGGATAGGAATGTACAAGGGGTTTGGATAGGAATGTACAAGAAATGTGGTAGGAATGTACAAGGGGTTTGGATAGGAATGTACAAGGGATTTGGATAGGAATGTACAAGAAATGTGGATAGGAATGTACAAGGGATTTGGATAGGAATGTACAAGAAATGTGGATAGGAATGTACAAGGGATTTGGATAGGAATGTACAAGAAATGTGGATAGGAATGTACAAGGGATTTGGATAGGAATGTACAAGAAATATGGATAGGAATGTACAAGGGATTTGGATAGGAATGTACAAGGGATTTGGATAGGAATGTACCTGGGGTTTGGATAGGAATGTACCTGGGGTTTGGATAGGAATGTACAAGGGATTTGGATAGGAATCTACAAGAAATGTGGATAGGAATGTACCTGGAGTTTGGATAGGAATGTACAAGGGATTTGGATAGGAATGTACGACGGGTTTGGATAGGAATGTACAAGGGGTTTGGATAGGAATGTACAAGGGATTTGGATAGGAATGTACAAGGGGTTTGGATAGCAATGTACAAGGGGTTTGGATAGGAATGTACAAGGGGTTTGGATAGGAATGTACCTGGGGTTTGGATAGGAATGTACAAGGGGTTTGGATAGGAATGTACAAGGGATTTGGATAGGAATGTACATGGGATTTGATTAGGAATGTAGAAGGGATTTGATTAGGAATGTACAAGGGATTTGGATAGGAATGTACAAGGGATTTGGATAGGAATGTACAAGGGATTTGGATAGGAATGTACAAGGGATTTGATTAGGAACGTACAAGGGATTTGGATAGGAATGTACAAGGGATTTGGATAGGAATGTACAAGGGATTTGGATAGGAATGTACAAGGGATTTGATTAGGAATGTACAAGGGGTTTGGATAGGAATGTACAAGGGATTTGATTAGGAATGTACAAGGGATTTGGATAGGAATGTACAAGGGATTTGGATAGGAATGTACAAGGGATTTGGATAGGAATGTACAAGGGATTTGATTAGGAATGTACAAGGGATTTGGATAGGAATGTACAAGGGATTTGGATAGGAATGTACAAGGGATTTGGATAGGAATGTACAAGGGATTTGGATAGGAATGTAGAAGGGGTTTGGATAGGAATGTACAAGGTGTTTGGATAGGAATGTACAAGGGAATTGGATAGGAATGTACAAGGGATTTGGATAGGAATGTACAAGGGATTTGGATAGGAATGTACAAGGGATTTGGATTGGAATGTACAAGGGATTTGATTAGGAATGTACAAGGGATTTGGATAGGAATGTACAAGGGATTTGGATAGGAATGTACAAGGGGTTTGGATAGGAATGTACAAGGGATTTGATTAGGAATGTTCAAGGGATTTGGATAGGAATGTACAAGGGATTTGGATAGGAATGTGCAAGGGGTTTGGATAGGAATGTACAAGGGATTTGATTAGGAATGTACAAGGGATTTGGATAGGAATGTACAAGGGGTTTGGATAGGAATGTACAAGGGATTTGCATAGGAATGTACAAGGGATTTGGATAGGAATGTACAAGGGATTTGATTTGGAATGTACAAGGGATTTGGATAGGAATGTACAAGGGGTTTGGATAAGAATGTACAAGGAGTTTGGATAGGAATGTACATGGGATTTGGATAGGAATGTACAAGGGGTTTCGATAGGAATGTACAAGGGGTTTGGATAGGAATGTACAAGGGATTTGGATAGGAATGTACAAGGGATTTGATTTGGAATGTACAAGGGATTTGGATAGGAATGTACAAGGGGTTTGGATAGGAATGTACAAGGGGTTTGGATAGGAATGTACAAGGGGTTTGGATAGGAATGTACAAGGGATTTGGATAGGAATGTACAAGGGGTTTGGATAGGAATGTACAAGGGATTTGGATAGGAATGTACAAGTGGTTTGGATAGGAATGTACAAGGGATTTGATTTGGAATGTACAAGGAGTTTGGATAGGAATGTAGAAGGGGTTTGGATAGGAATGTACAAGGGGTTTGAATAGGAATGTACAAGGGATTTGATTAGGAATGTACAAGGGGTTTGGATAGGAATGTACAAGGGATTTGGATAGGAATGTACAAGGGATTTGATTTGGAATGTACAAGGGATTTGGATAGGAATGTACAAGGGATTTGGATAGGAATGTACAAGGGATTTGGATAGGAATGTACAAGGGGTTTGGATAGGAATGTACAAGGGGTTTGGATAGGAATGTACAAGGGATTTGGATAGGAATGTACAAGGGGTTTGGATAGGAATGTAGAAGGGGTTTGGATAGGAATGTACAAGGGGTTTGGATAGGAATTTACAAGGGGTTTGGATAGGAATGTACAAGGGGTTTGGATAGGAATGTACAAGGGATTTGGATAGGAATGTACAAGGGGTTTGGATAGGAATGTACAAGGGGTTTGGATAGGAATGTACAAGGGGTTTGGATAGGAATGTACAAGGGGTTTGGATAGGAATGTACAAGGGATTTGATTAGGAATGTAGAAGGGGTTTGGATAGGAATGTACAAGGGGTTTGGATAGGAATGTACAAGGGGTTTGGATAGGAATGTACAAGGGGTTTGGATAGGAATGTACAAGGGATTTGGATAGGAATGTACAAGGGGTTAGGATAGGAATGTACAAGGATTTGATTAGGAATGTACAAGGGATTTGGATAGGAATGTACAAGAAATGTGGATAGGAATGTACAAGGGATTTGGATAGGATTGTACCTGGGGTTTGGATAGGAATGTACAAGGGATTTGATTTGGAATGTACAAGGGATTTGGATAGGAATGTACAAGGGGTTTGGATAGGAATGTACAAGGGATTTGGATAGGAATGTACAAGGGGTTTGGATAGGAATGTACAAGGGATTTGGATAGGAATATACCTGGGGTTTGGATAGGAATGTACAAGGGGTTTGGATAGGAATGTACATGGGATTTGATTTGGAATGTACAAGGGATTTGGATAGGAATGTACAAGGGGTTTGGATAGGAATGTACAAGGGGTTTGGATAGGAATGTACAAGGGGTTTGGATAGGAATGTACAAGGGATTTGATTTGGAATGTACAAGGGGTTTGGATAGGAATGTACAAGGGATTTGGATAGGAATGTACAAGGGGTTTGGATAGGAATGTACAAGGGATTTGATTTGGAATGTACAAGGGGTTTGGATAGGAATGTACAAGGGGTTTGGATAGGAATGTACAAGGGGTTTGGATAGGAATGTACAAGGGATTTGGATAGGAATGTACAAGGGATTTGGATAGGAATGTACAAGGGGTTTGGATAGGAATGTACATGGGATTTGATTTGGAATGTACAAGGGATTTGGATAGGAATGTACAAGGGGTTTGGATAGGAATGTACAAGGGGTTTGGATAGGAATGTACAAGGGGTTTGGATAGGAATGTACAAGGGGTTTGGATAGGAATGTACAAGGGATTTGATTTGGAATGTACAAGGGGTTTGGATAGGAATGTACAAGGGATTTGGATAGGAATGTACCTGGGGTTTGGATAGGAATGCACAAGGGATTTGATTAGGAATGTACAAGGGATTTGATTAGGAATGCACAAGGGGTTTGGATAGGAATGTAGAAGGAATTTGATTAGGAATGTATAAGGGATTTGATTAGGAATGTACAAGGGGTTTGGATAGGAATGTACAAGGGATATGGATAGGAATGTACAAGGGGTTTGGATAGGATTGTACAAGGGGTTTGGATAGGAATGTACCTGGGGTTTGGATAGGAATGTAGAAGGGGTTTGGATAGGAATGTACAAGGGGTTTGGATAGGAATGTACAAGGGATTTGGATAGGAATGTACAAGGGGTTTGGATAGGAATGTACAAGGGGTTTGGATAGGAATGTACAAGGGATTTGGATAGGAATGTACAAGGTTTTTGGATAGGAATGTACAAGGGATTTGGATAGGAATGTACAAGGGGTTTGGATAGGAATGTACAAGAAATGTGGATAGGAATGTACAAGGGGTTTGGATAGGAATGTACAAGAAATGTGGTAGGAATGTACAAGGGGTTTGGATAGGAATGTACAAGGGATTTGGATAGGAATGTACAAGAAATGTGGATAGGAATGTACAAGGGATTTGGATAGGAATGTACAAGAAATGTGGATAGGAATGTACAAGGGATTTGGATAGGAATGTACAAGAAATGTGGATAGGAATGTACAAGGGATTTGGATAGGAATGTACAAGAAATATGGATAGGAATGTACCTGGAGTTTGGATAGGAATGTACAAGGGATTTGGATAGGAATGTACAACGGGTTTGGATAGGAATGTACAAGGGGTTTGGATAGCAATGTACAAGGGGTTTGGATAGGAATGTACAAGGGGTTTGGATAGGAATGTACCTGGGGTTTGGATAGGAATGTACAAGGGGTTTGGATAGGAATGTACAAGGGATTTGGATAGGAATGTACATGGGATTTGATTAGGAATGTAGAAGGGATTTGATTAGGAATGTACAAGGGATTTGGATAGGAATGTACAAGGGATTTGGATAGGAATGTACAAGGGATTTGGATAGGAATGTACAAGGGATTTGATTAGGAACGTACAAGGGATTTGGATAGGAATGTACAAGGGATTTGGATAGGAATGTACAAGGGATTTGGATAGGAATGTACAAGGGATTTGATTAGGAATGTACAAGGGGTTTGGATAGGAATGTACAAGGGATTTGATTAGGAATGTACAAGGGATTTGGATAGGAATGTACAAGGGATTTGGATAGGAATGTACAAGGGATTTGGATAGGAATGTACAAGGGATTTGATTAGGAATGTACAAGGGATTTGGATAGGAATATACAAGGGATTTGGATAGGAATGTACAAGGGATTTGGATAGGAATGTACAAGGGATTTGGATAGGAATGTAGAAGGGGTTTGGATAGGAATGTACAAGGTGTTTGGATAGGAATGTACAAGGGAATTGGATAGGAATGTACAAGGGATTTGGATAGGAATGTACAAGGGATTTGGATAGGAATGTACAAGGGATTTGGATTGGAATGTACAAGGGATTTGATTAGGAATGTACAAGGGATTTGGATAGGAATGTACAAGGGATTTGGATAGGAATGTACAAGGGGTTTGGATAGGAATGTACAAGGGATTTGATTAGGAATGTTCAAGGGATTTGGATAAGAATGTACAAGGGATTTGGATAGGAATGTGCAAGGGGTTTGGATAGGAATGTACAAGGGATTTGATTAGGAATGTACAAGGGATTTGGATAGGAATGTACAAGGGGTTTGGATAGGAATGTACAAGGGATTTGCATAGGAATGTACAAGGGATTTGGATAGGAATGTACAAGGGATTTGATTTGGAATGTACAAGGGATTTGGATAGGAATGTACAAGGGGTTTGGATAAGAATGTACAAGGAGTTTGGATAGGAATGTACATGGGATTTGGATAGGAATGTACAAGGGATTTGGATAGGAATGTACAAGTGGTTTGGATAGGAATGTACAAGAGATTTGGATAGGAATGTACCTGGGGTTTGGATAGGAATGCACAAGGGATTTGATTAGGAATGTACAAGGGATTTGATTAGGAATGCACAAGGGGTTTGGATAGGAATGTAGAAGGAATTTGATTAGGAATGTATAAGGGATTTGATTAGGAATGTACAAGGGGTTTGGATAGGAATGTACAAGGGATTTGGATAGGAATGTTCAAGGGGTTTGGATAGGATTGTACAAGGGGTTTGGATAGGAATGTACCTGGGGTTTGGATAGGAATGTAGAAGGGGTTTGGATAGGAATGTACAAGGGGTTTGGATAGGAATGTACAAGGGATTTGGATAGGAATGTACAAGGGGTTTGGATAGGAATGTACAAGGGGTTTGGATAGGAATGTACAAGGGATTTGGATAGGAATGTACAAGGTTTTTGGATAGGAATGTACAAGGGATTTGGATAGGAATGTACAAGGGGTTTGGATAGGAATGTACAAGAAATGTGGATAGGAATGTACAAGGGGTTTGGATAGGAATGTACAAGAAATGTGGTAGGAATGTACAAGGGGTTTGGATAGGAATGTACAAGGGATTTGGATAGGAATGTACAAGAAATGTGGATAGGAATGTACAAGGGATTTGGATAGGAATGTACAAGAAATGTGGATAGGAATGTACAAGGGATTTGGATAGGAATGTACAAGAAATGTGGATAGGAATGTACAAGGGATTTGGATAGGAATGTACAAGAAATATGGATAGGAATGTACAAGGGATTTGGATAGGAATGTACAAGGGATTTGGATAGGAATGTACCTGGGGTTTGGATAGGAATGTACCTGGGGTTTGGATAGGAATGTACAAGGGATTTGGATAGGAATCTACAAGAAATGTGGATAGGAATGTTCCTGGAGTTTGGATAGGAATGTACAAGGGATTTGGATAGGAATGTACAACGGGTTTGGATAGGAATGTACAAGGGGTTTGGATAGGAATGTACAAGGGATTTGGATAGGAATGTACAAGGGGTTTGGATAGCAATGTACAAGGGGTTTGGATAGGAATGTACAAGGGGTTTGGATAGGAATGTACCTGGGGTTTGGATAGGAATGTACAAGGGGTTTGGATAGGAATGTACAAGGGATTTGGATAGGAATGTACATGGGATTTGATTAGGAATGTAGAAGGGATTTGATTAGGAATGTACAAGGGATTTGGATAGGAATGTACAAGGGATTTGGATAGGAATGTACAAGGGATTTGGATAGGAATGTACAAGGGATTTGATTAGGAACGTACAAGGGATTTGGATAGGAATGTACAAGGGATTTGGATAGGAATGTACAAGGGATTTGGATAGGAATGTACAAGGGATTTGATTAGGAATGTACAAGGGGTTTGGATAGGAATGTACAAGGGATTTGATTAGGAATGTACAAGGGATTTGGATAGGAATGTACAAGGGATTTGGATAGGAATGTACAAGGGATTTGGATAGGAATGTACAAGGGATTTGATTAGGAATGTACAAGGGATTTGGATAGGAATGTACAAGGGATTTGGATAGGAATGTACAAGGGATTTGGATAGGAATGTACAAGGGATTTGGATAGGAATGTAGAAGGGGTTTGGATAGGAATGTACAAGGTGTTTGGATAGGAATGTACAAGGGAATTGGATAGGAATGTACAAGGGATTTGGATAGGAATGTACAAGGGATTTGGATAGGAATGTACAAGGGATTTGGATTGGAATGTACAAGGGATTTGATTAGGAATGTACAAGGGATTTGGATAGGAATGTACAAGGGATTTGGATAGGAATGTACAAGGGGTTTGGATAGGAATGTACAAGGGATTTGATTAGGAATGTTCAAGGGATTTGGATAGGAATGTACAAGGGATTTGGATAGGAATGTGCAAGGGGTTTGGATAGGAATGTACAAGGGATTTGATTAGGAATGTACAAGGGATTTGGATAGGAATGTACAAGGGGTTTGGATAGGAATGTACAAGGGATTTGCATAGGAATGTACAAGGGATTTGGATAGGAATGTACAAGGGATTTGATTTGGAATGTACAAGGGATTTGGATAGGAATGTACAAGGGGTTTGGATAAGAATGTACAAGGAGTTTGGATAGGAATGTACATGGGATTTGGATAGGAATGTACAAGGGGTTTCGATAGGAATGTACAAGGGGTTTGGATAGGAATGTACAAGGGATTTGGATAGGAATGTACAAGGGATTTGATTTGGAATGTACAAGGGATTTGGATAGGAATGTACAAGGGGTTTGGATAGGAATGTACAAGGGGTTTGGATAGGAATGTACAAGGGGTTTGGATAGGAATGTACAAGGGATTTGGATAGGAATGTACAAGGGGTTTGGATAGGAATGTACAAGGGATTTGGATAGGAATGTACAAGTGGTTTGGATAGGAATGTACAAGGGATTTGATTTGGAATGTACAAGGAGTTTGGATAGGAATGTAGAAGGGGTTTGGATAGGAATGTACAAGGGGTTTGAATAGGAATGTACAAGGGATTTGATTAGGAATGTACAAGGGGTTTGGATAGGAATGTACAAGGGATTTGGATAGGAATGTACAAGGGATTTGATTTGGAATGTACAAGGGATTTGGATAGGAATGTACAAGGGATTTGGATAGGAATGTACAAGGGATTTGGATAGGAATGTACAAGGGGTTTGGATAGGAATGTACAAGGGGTTTGGATAGGAATGTACAAGGGATTTGGATAGGAATGTACAAGGGGTTTGGATAGGAATGTAGAAGGGGTTTGGATAGGAATGTACAAGGGGTTTGGATAGGAATTTACAAGGGATTTGGATAGGAATGTACAAGGGATTTGATTAGGAATGTACAAGGGATTTGGATAGGAATGTACAAGGGATTTGGATAGGAATGTACAAGGGATTTGGATAGGAATGTACAAGGGATTTGGATAGGAATGTAGAAGGGGTTTGGATAGGAATGTACAAGGTGTTTGGATAGGAATGTACAAGGGAATTGGATAGGAATGTACAAGGGATTTGGATAGGAATGTACAAGGGATTTGGATAGGAATGTACAAGGGATTTGGATTGGAATGTACAAGGGATTTGATTAGGAATGTACAAGGGATTTGGATAGGAATGTACAAGGGATTTGGATAGGAATGTACAAGGGGTTTGGATAGGAATGTACAAGGGATTTGATTAGGAATGTTCAAGGGATTTGGATAGGAATGTACAAGGGATTTGGATAGGAATGTGCAAGGGGTTTGGATAGGAATGTACAAGGGATTTGATTAGGAATGTACAAGGGATTTGGATAGGAATGTACAAGGGGTTTGGATAGGAATGTACAAGGGATTTGCATAGGAATGTACAAGGGATTTGGATAGGAATGTACAAGGGATTTGATTTGGAATGTACAAGGGATTTGGATAGGAATGTACAAGGGGTTTGGATAAGAATGTACAAGGAGTTTGGATAGGAATGTACATGGGATTTGGATAGGAATGTACAAGGGGTTTCGATAGGAATGTACAAGGGGTTTGGATAGGAATGTACAAGGGATTTGGATAGGAATGTACAAGGGATTTGATTTGGAATGTACAAGGGATTTGGATAGGAATGTACAAGGGGTTTGGATAGGAATGTACAAGGGGTTTGGATAGGAATGTACAAGGGGTTTGGATAGGAATGTACAAGGGATTTGGATAGGAATGTACAAGGGGTTTGGATAGGAATGTACAAGGGATTTGGATAGGAATGTACAAGTGGTTTGGATAGGAATGTACAAGGGATTTGATTTGGAATGTACAAGGAGTTTGGATAGGAATGTAGAAGGGGTTTGGATAGGAATGTACAAGGGGTTTGAATAGGAATGTACAAGGGATTTGATTAGGAATGTACAAGGGGTTTGGATAGGAATGTACAAGGGATTTGGATAGGAATGTACAAGGGATTTGATTTGGAATGTACAAGGGATTTGGATAGGAATGTACAAGGGATTTGGATAGGAATGTACAAAGGATTTGGATAGGAATGTACAAGGGGTTTGGATAGGAATGTACAAGGGGTTTGGATAGGAATGTACAAGGGATTTGGATAGGAATGTACAAGGGGTTTGGATAGGAATGTAGAAGGGGTTTGGATAGGAATGTACAAGGGGTTTGGATAGGAATTTACAAGGGGTTTGGATAGGAATGTACAAGGGGTTTGGATAGGAATGTACAAGGGATTTGGATAGGAATGTACAAGGGGTTTGGATAGGAATGTACAAGGGGTTTGGATAGGAATGTACAAGGGGTTTGGATAGGAATGTACAAGGGGTTTGGATAGGAATGTACAAGGGATTTGATTAGGAATGTAGAAGGGGTTTGGATAGGAATGTACAAGGGGTTTGGATAGGAATGTACAAGGGGTTTGGATAGGAATGTACAAGGGGTTTGGATAGGAATGTACAAGGGATTTGGATAGGAATGTACAAGGGGTTTGGATAGGAATGTACAAGGGGTTTGGATAGGAATGTACAAGGGGTTTGGATAGGAATGTACAAGGGATTTGGATAGGAATGTACAAGGGGTTTGGATAGGAATGTACAAGGGATTTGGATAGGAATGTACAAGTGGTTTGGATAGGAATGTACAAGGGATTTGATTTGGAATGTACAAGGAGTTTGGATAGGAATGTAGAAGGGGTTTGGATAGGAATGTACAAGGGGTTTGAATAGGAATGTACAAGGGATTTGATTAGGAATGTACAAGGGGTTTGGATAGGAATGTACAAGGGATTTGGATAGGAATGTACAAGGGATTTGATTTGGAATGTACAAGGGATTTGGATAGGAATGTACAAGGGATTTGGATAGGAATGTACAAGGGATTTGGATAGGAATGTACAAGGGGTTTGGATAGGAATGTACAAGGGGTTTGGATAGGAATGTACAAGGGATTTGGATAGGAATGTACAAGGGGTTTGGATAGGAATGTAGAAGGGGTTTGGATAGGAATGTACAAGGGGTTTGGATAGGAATTTACAAGGGGTTTGGATAGGAATGTACAAGGGGTTTGGATAGGAATGTACAAGGGATTTGGATAGGAATGTACAAGGGGTTTGGATAGGAATGTACAAGGGGTTTGGATAGGAATGTACAAGGGGTTTGGATAGGAATGTACAAGGGGTTTGGATAGGAATGTACAAGGGATTTGATTAGGAATGTAGAAGGGGTTTGGATAGGAATGTACAAGGGGTTTGGATAGGAATGTACAAGGGGTTTGGATAGGAATGTACAAGGGGTTTGGATAGGAATGTACAAGGGATTTGGATAGGAATGTACAAGGGGTTAGGATAGGAATGTACAAGGATTTGATTAGGAATGTACAAGGGATTTGGATAGGAATGTACAAGAAATGTGGATAGGAATGTACAAGGGATTTGGATAGGATTGTACCTGGGGTTTGGATAGGAATGTACAAGGGATTTGATTTGGAATGTACAAGGGATTTGGATAGGAATGTACAAGGGGTTTGGATAGGAATGTACAAGGGATTTGGATAGGAATGTACAAGGGGTTTGGATAGGAATGTACAAGGGATTTGGATAGGAATATACCTGGGGTTTGGATAGGAATGTACAAGGGGTTTGGATAGGAATGTACATGGGATTTGATTTGGAATGTACAAGGGATTTGGATAGGAATGTACAAGGGGTTTGGATAGGAATGTACAAGGGGTTTGGATAGGAATGTACAAGGGGTTTGGATAGGAATGTACAAGGGGTTTGGATAGGAATGTACAAGGGATTTGATTTGGAATGTACAAGGGGTTTGGATAGGAATGTACAAGGGATTTGGATAGGAATGTACAAGGGGTTTGGATAGGAATGTACAAGGGATTTGATTTGGAATGTACAAGGGGTTTGGATAGGAATGTACAAGGGGTTTGGATAGGAATGTACAAGGGGTTTGGATAGGAATGTACAAGGGATTTGGATAGGAATGTACAAGGGATTTGGATAGGAATGTACAAGGGGTTTGGATAGGAATGTACATGGGATTTGATTTGGAATGTACAAGGGATTTGGATAGGAATGTACAAGGGGTTTGGATAGGAATGTACAAGGGGTTTGGATAGGAATGTACAAGGGGTTTGGATAGGAATGTACAAGGGGTTTGGATAGGAATGTACAAGGGATTTGATTTGGAATGTACAAGGGGTTTGGATAGGAATGTACAAGGGATTTGGATAGGAATGTACCTGGGGTTTGGATAGGAATGCACAAGGGATTTGATTAGGAATGTACAAGGGATTTGATTAGGAATGCACAAGGGGTTTGGATAGGAATGTAGAAGGAATTTGATTAGGAATGTATAAGGGATTTGATTAGGAATGTACAAGGGGTTTGGATAGGAATGTACAAGGGATTTGGATAGGAATGTACAAGGGGTTTGGATAGGATTGTACAAGGGGTTTGGATAGGAATGTACCTGGGGTTTGGATAGGAATGTAGAAGGGGTTTGGATAGGAATGTACAAGGGGTTTGGATAGGAATGTACAAGGGATTTGGATAGGAATGTACAAGGGGTTTGGATAGGAATGTACAAGGGGTTTGGATAGGAATGTACAAGGGATTTGGATAGGAATGTACAAGGTTTTTGGATAGGAATGTACAAGGGATTTGGATAGGAATGTACAAGGGGTTTGGATAGGAATGTACAAGAAATGTGGATAGGAATGTACAAGGGGTTTGGATAGGAATGTACAAGAAATGTGGTAGGAATGTACAAGGGGTTTGGATAGGAATGTACAAGGGATTTGGATAGGAATGTACAAGAAATGTGGATAGGAATGTACAAGGGATTTGGATAGGAATGTACAAGAAATGTGGATAGGAATGTACAAGGGATTTGGATAGGAATGTACAAGAAATGTGGATAGGAATGTACAAGGGATTTGGATAGGAATGTACAAGAAATATGGATAGGAATGTACAAGGGATTTGGATAGGAATGTACAAGGGATTTGGATAGGAATGTACCTGGGGTTTGGATAGGAATGTACCTGGGGTTTGGATAGGAATGTACAAGGGATTTGGATAGGAATCTACAAGAAATGTGGATAGGAATGTACCTGGAGTTTGGATAGGAATGTACAAGGGATTTGGATAGGAATGTACAACGGGTTTGGATAGGAATGTACAAGGGGTTTGGATAGGAATGTACAAGGGATTTGGATAGGAATGTACAAGGGGTTTGGATAGCAATGTACAAGGGGTTTGGATAGGAATGTACAAGGGGTTTGGATAGGAATGTACCTGGGGTTTGGATAGGAATGTACAAGGGGTTTGGATAGGAATGTACAAGGAATTTGGATAGGAATGTACATGGGATTTGATTAGGAATGTAGAAGGGATTTGATTAGGAATGTACAAGGGATTTGGATAGGAATGTACAAGGGATTTGGATAGGAATGTACAAGGGATTTGGATAGGAACGTACAAGGGATTTGATTAGGAACGTACAAGGGATTTGGATAGGAATGTACAAGGGATTTGGATAGGAATGTACAAGGGATTTGGATAGGAATGTACAAGGGATTTGATTAGGAATGTACAAGAGGTTTGGATAGGAATGTACAAGGGATTTGATTAGGAATGTACAAGGGATTTGGATAGGAATGTACAAGGGATTTGATAGGAATGTACAAGGGATTTGGATAGGAATGTACAAGGGATTTGATTAGGAATGTACAAGGGATTTGGATAGGAATATACAAGGGATTTGGATAGGAATGTACAAGGGATTTGGATAGGAATGTACAAGGGATTTGGATAGGAATGTAGAAGGGGTTTGGATAGGAATGTACAAGGTGTTTGGATAGGAATGTACAAGGGAATTGGATAGGAATGTACAAGGGATTTGGATAGGAATGTACAAGGGATTTGGATAGGAATGTACAAGGGATTTGGATTGGAATGTACAAGGGATTTGATTAGGAATGTACAAGGGATTTGGATAGGAATGTACAAGGGATTTGGATAGGAATGTACAAGGGGTTTGGATAGGAATGTACAAGGGATTTGATTAGGAATGTTCAAGGGATTTGCATAGGAATGTACAAGGGATTTGGATAGGAATGTGCAAGGGGTTTGGATAGGAATGTACAAGGGATTTGATTAGGAATGTACAAGGGATTTGGATAGGAATGTACAAGGGGTTTGGATAGGAATGTACAAGGGATTTGCATAGGAATGTACAAGGGATTTGGATAGGAATGTACAAGGGATTTGATTTGGAATGTACAAGGGATTTGGATAGGAATGTACAAGGGGTTTGGATAAGAATGTACAAGGAGTTTGGATAGGAATGTACATGGGATTTGGATAGGAATGTACAAGGGGTTTCGATAGGAATGTACAAGGGGTTTGGATAGGAATGTACAAGGGATTTGGATAGGAATGTACAAGGGATTTGATTTGGAATGTACAAGGGATTTGGATAGGAATGTACAAGGGGTTTGGATAGGAATGTACAAGGGGTTTGGATAGGAATGTACAAGGGGTTTGGATAGGAATGTACAAGGGATTTGGATAGGAATGTACAAGTGGTTTGGATAGGAATGTACAAGGGATTTGATTTGGAATGTACAAGGAGTTTGGATAGGAATGTAGAAGGGGTTTGGATAGGAATGTACAAGGGGTTTGAATAGGAATGTACAAGGGATTTGATTAGGAATGTACAAGGGGTTTGGATAGGAATGTACAAGGGATTTGGATAGGAATGTACAAGGGATTTGATTTGGAATGTACAAGGGATTTGGATAGGAATGTACAAGGGATTTGGATAGGAATGTACAAGGGATTTGGATAGGAATGTACAAGGGGTTTGGATAGGAATGTACAAGGGGTTTGGATAGGAATGTACAAGGGATTTGGATAGGAATGTACAAGGGGTTTGGATAGGAATGTAGAAGGGGTTTGGATAGGAATGTACAAGGGGTTTGGATAGGAATTTACAAGGGGTTTGGATAGGAATGTACAAGGGGTTTGGATAGGAATGTACAAGGGATTTGGATAGGAATGTACAAGGGGTTTGGATAGGAATGTACAAGGGGTTTGGATAGGAATGTACAAGGGGTTTGGATAGGAATGTACAAGGGGTTTGGATAGGAATGTACAAGGGATTTGATTAGGAATGTAGAAGGGGTTTGGATAGGAATGTACAAGGGGTTTGGATAGGAATGTACAAGGGGTTTGGATAGGAATGTACAAGGGGTTTGGATAGGAATGTACAAGGGATTTGGATAGGAATGTACAAGGGGTTAGGCTAGGAATGTACAAGGATTTGATTAGGAATGTACAAGGGATTTGGATAGGAATGTACAAGAAATGTGGATAGGAATGTACAAGGGATTTGGATAGGATTGAACCTGGGGTTTGGATAGGAATGTACAAGGGATTTGATTTGGAATGTACAAGGGATTTGGATAGGAATGTACAAGGGGTTTGGATAGGAATGTACAAGGGATTTGGATAGGAATGTACAAGGGGTTTGGATAGGAATGTACAAGGGATTTGGATAGGAATATACCTGGGGTTTGGATAGGAATGTACAAGGGGTTTGGATAGGAATGTACATGGGATTTGATTTGGAATGTACAAGGGATTTGGATAGGAATGTACAAGGGGTTTGGATAGGAATGTACAAGGGGTTTGGATAGGAATGTACAAGGGGTTTGGATAGGAATGTACAAGGGGTTTGGATAGGAATGTACAAGGGATTTGATTTGGAATGTACAAGGGGTTTGGATAGGAATGTACAAGGGATTTGGATAGGAATGTACAAGGGGTTTGGATAGGAATGTACAAGGGATTTGATTTGGAATGTACAAGGGGTTTGGATAGGAATGTACCTGGGGTTTGGATAGGAATGTACAAGGGATTTGGATAGGAATGTACAAGGGATTTGGATAGGAATGTACAAGGGGTTTGGATAGGAATGTACAAGGGGTTTGGATAGGAATGTACAAGGGGTTTGGATAGGAATGTACAAGGGATTTGGATAGGAATGTACAAGGGGTTTGGATAGGAATGTACAAGGGGTTTGGATAGGAATGTACCTGGGGTTTGGATAGGAATGTACAAGGGGTTTGGATAGGAATGTACATGGGATTTGATTAGGAATGTACAAGGGATTTGATTTGGAATGTACAAGGGATTTGGATAGGAATGTACAAGGGGTTTGGATAGGAATGTACAGGGGATTTGATTAGGAATGTACAAGGGATTTGGATAGGAATGTACAAGGGGTTTGGATAGGAATGTACAAGGGATTTGGATAGGAATGTACAAGGGATTTGATTAGGAATGTACAAGGGGTTTGGATAGGCATGTACAAGGGGTTTGGATAGGAATGTACAAGGGATTTGGATAGGAATGTACAAGGGATTCGGATAGGAATGTACAAGGGATTTGATTAGGAATGTACAAGGGATTTGGATAGGAATGTACAAGGGATTTGGATAGGAATGTACAAGGGATTTGATTAGGAATGTACAAGGGGTTTGGATAGGAATGTACAAGGGATTTGGATAGGAATATACCTGGGGTTTGGATAGGAATGTACAAGGGGTTTGGATAGGAATGTACATGGGATTTGATTTGGAATGTACAAGGGATTTGGATAGGAATGTACAAGGGATTTGATTAGGAATGTACAAGGGATTTGGATAGGAATGTACAAGGGTTTTGGATAGGAATGTACAAGGGATTTGATTAGGAATGTACAAGGGATTTGATTAGGAATGTACAAGGGGTTTGGATAGGAATGTACAAGGGATTTGGATAGGAATGTACAAGGGGTTTGGATAGGATTGTACAAGGGGTTTGGATAGGAATGTACCTGGGGTTTGGATAGGAATGTAGAAGGGGTTTGGATAGGAATGTACAAGGGGTTTGGATAGGAATGTACAAGGGATTTGGATAGGAATGTACAAGGGGTTTGGATAGGAATGTACAAGGGGTTTGGATAGGAATGTACAAGGGATTTGGATAGGAATGTACAAGGGATTTGGATAGGAATGTACAAGGGATTTGGATAGGAATGTACAAGGGGTTTGGATAGGAATGTACAAGAAATGTGGATAGGAATGTACAAGGGGTTTGGATAGGAATGTACAAGAAATGTGGTAGGAATGTACAAGGGGTTTGGATAGGAATGTACAAGGGATTTGGATAGGAATGTACAAGAAATGTGGATAGGAATGTACAAGGGATTTGGATAGGAATGTACAAGAAATGTGGATAGGAATGTACAAGGGATTTGGATAGGAATGTACAAGAAATGTGGATAGGAATGTACAAGGGATTTGGATAGGAATGTACAAGAAATGTGGATAGGAATGTACAAGGGATTTGGATAGGAATGTACAAGGGGTTTGGATAGGAATGTACAAGAAATGTGGATAGGAATGTACAAGGGGTTTGGATAGGAATGTACAAGAAATGTGGTAGGAATGTACAAGGGGTTTGGATAGGAATGTACAAGGGATTTGGATAGGAATGTACAAGAAATGTGGATAGGAATGTACAAGGGATTTGGATAGGAATGTACAAGAAATGTGGATAGGAATGTACAAGGGATTTGGATAGGAATGTACAAGAAATGTGGATAGGAATGTACAAGGGATTTGGATAGGAATGTACAAGAAATGTGGATAGGAATGTACAAGGGATTTGGATAGGAATGTACAAGGGATTTGGATAGGAATGTACCTGGGGTTTGGATAGGAATGTACCTGGGGTTTGGATAGGAATGTACAAGGGATTTGGATAGGAATCTACAAGAAATGTGGATAGGAATGTACCTGGAGTTTGGATAGGAATGTACAAGGGATTTGGATAGGAATGTACAACGGGTTTGGATAGGAATGTACAAGGGGTTTGGATAGGAATGTACAAGGGATTTGGATAGGAATGTACAAGGGGTTTGGATAGCAATGTACAAGGGGTTTGGATAGGAATGTACAAGGGATTTGGATAGGAATGTACAAGGGATTTGATTAGGAACGTACAAGGGATTTGGATAGGAATGTACAAGGGATTTGGATAGGAATGTACAAGGGATTTGGATAGGAATGTACAAGGGATTTGATTAGGAATGTACAAGGGGTTTGGATAGGAATGTACAAGGGATTTGATTAGGAATGTACAAGGGATTTGGATAGGAATGTACAAGGGATTTGGATAGGAATGTACAAGGGATTTGGATAGGAATGTACAAGGGATTTGATTAGGAATGTACAAGGGATTTGGATAGGAATGTACAAGGGATTTGGATAGGAATGTACAAGGGATTTGGATAGGAATGTACAAGGGATTTGGATAGGAATGTAGAAGGGGTTTGGATAGGAATGTACAAGGTGTTTGGATAGGAATGTACAAGGGAATTGGATAGGAATGTACAAGGGATTTGGATAGGAATGTACAAGGGATTTGGATAGGAATGTACAAGGGATTTGGATTGGAATGTACAAGGGATTTGATTAGGAATGTACAAGGGATTTGGATAGGAATGTACAAGGGATTTGGATAGGAATGTACAAGGGGTTTGGATAGGAATGTACAAGGGATTTGATTAGGAATGTTCAAGGGATTTGGATAGGAATGTACAAGGGATTTGGATAGGAATGTGCAAGGGGTTTGGATAGGAATGTACAAGGGATTTGATTAGGAATGTACAAGGGATTTGGATAGGAATGTACAAGGGGTTTGGATAGGAATGTACAAGGGATTTGCATAGGAATGTACAAGGGATTTGGATAGGAATGTACAAGGGATTTGATTTGGAATGTACAAGGGATTTGGATAGGAATGTACAAGGGGTTTGGATAAGAATGTACAAGGAGTTTGGATAGGAATGTACATGGGATTTGGATAGGAATGTACAAGGGGTTTCGATAGGAATGTACAAGGGGTTTGGATAGGAATGTACAAGGGATTTGGATAGGAATGTACAAGGGATTTGATTTGGAATGTACAAGGGATTTGGATAGGAATGTACAAGGGGTTTGGATAGGAATGTACTAGGGGTTTGGATAGGAATGTACAAGGGGTTTGGATAGGAATGTACAAGGGATTTGGATAGGAATGTACAAGGGGTTTGGATAGGAATGTACAAGGGATTTGGATAGGAATGTACAAGTGGTTTGGATAGGAATGTACAAGGGATTTGATTTGGAATGTACAAGGAGTTTGGATAGGAATGTAGAAGGGGTTTGGATAGGAATGTACAAGGGGTTTGAATAGGAATGTACAAGGGATTTGATTAGGAATGTACAAGGGGTTTGGATAGGAATGTACAAGGGATTTGGATAGGAATGTACAAGGGATTTGATTTAGAATGTACAAGGGATTTGGATAGGAATGTACAAGGGATTTGGATAGGAATGTACAAGGGATTTGGATAGGAATGTACAAGGGGTTTGGATAGGAATGTACAAGGGGTTTGGATAGGAATGTACAAGGGATTTGGATAGGAATGTACAAGGGGTTTGGATAGGAATGTAGAAGGGGTTTGGATAGGAATGTACAAGGGGTTTGGATAGGAATTTACAAGGGGTTTGGATAGGAATGTACAAGGGGTTTGGATAGGAATGTACAAGGGATTTGGATAGGAATGTATAAGGGGTTTGGATAGGAATGTACAAGGGGTTTGGATAGGAATGTACAAGGGGTTTGGATAGGAATGTACAAGGGGTTTGGATAGGAATGTACAAGGGATTTGATTAGGAATGTAGAAGGGGTTTGGATAGGAATGTACAAGGGGTTTGGATAGGAATGTACAAGGGGTTTGGATAGGAATGTACAAGGGATTTGGATAGGAATGTACAAGGGGTTAGGATAGGAATGTAGAAGGATTTGATTAGGAATGTACAAGGGATTTGGATAGGAATGTACAAGAAATGTGGATAGGAATGTACAAGGGATTTGGATAGGATTGTACCTGGGGTTTGGATAGGAATGTACAAGGGATTTGATTTGGAATGTACAAGGGATTTGGATAGGAATGTACAAGGGGTTTGGATAGGAATGTACAAGGGATTTGGATAGGAATGTACAAGGGGTTTGGATAGGAATGTACAAGGGATTTGGATAGGAATATACCTGGGGTTTGGATAGGAATGTACAAGGGGTTTGGATAGGAATGTACATGGGATTTGATTTGGAATGTACAAGGGATTTGGATAGGAATGTACAAGGGGTTTGGATAGGAATGTACAAGGGGTTTGGATAGGAATGTACAAGGGGTTTGGATAGGAATGTACAAGGGGTTTGGATAGGAATGTACAAGGGGTTTGGATAGGAATGTACAAGGGATTTGATTTGGAATGTACAAGGGGTTTGGATAGGAATGTACCTGGGGTTTGGATAGGAATGTACAAGGGATTTGGATAGGAATGTACAAGGGATTTGGATAGGAATGTACAAGGGGTTTGGATAGGAATGTACAAGGGGTTTGGATAGGAATGTACAAGGGGTTTGGATAGGAATGTACAAGGGATTTGGATAGGAATGTACAAGGGGTTTGGATAGGAATGTACAAGGGGTTTGGATAGGAATGTACCTGGGGTTTGGATAGGAATGTACAAGGGGTTTGGATAGGAATGTACATGGGATTTGATTAGGAATGTACAAGGGATTTGATTTGGAATGTACAAGGGATTTGGATAGGAATGTACAAGGGGTTTGGATAGGAATGTACAGTGGATTTGATTAGGAATGTACAAGGGATTTGGATAGGAATGTACAAGGGGTTTGGATAGGAATGTACAAGGGATTTGGATAGGAATGTACAAGGGATTTGATTAGGAATGTACAAGGGGTTTGGATAGGCATGTACAAGGGGTTTGGATAGGAATGTACAAGGGATTTGGATAGGAATGTACAAGGGATTCGGATAGGAATGTACAAGGGATTTGATTAGGAATGTACAAGGGATTTGGATAGGAATGTACAAGGGATTTGGATAGGAATGTACAAGGGATTTGATTAGGAATGTACAAGGGGTTTGGATAGGAATGTACAAGGGATTTGGATAGGAATATACCTGTGGTTTGGATAGGAATGTACAAGGGGTTTGGATAGGAATGTACATGGGATTTGATTTGGAATGTACAAGGGATTTGGATAGGAATGTACAAGGGATTTGATTAGGAATGTACAAGGGATTTGGATAGGAATGTACAAGGGTTTTGGATAGGAATGTACAAGGGATTTGATTAGGAATGTACAAGGGATTTGATTAGGAATGTACAAGGGGTTTGGATAGGAATGTACAAGGGATTTGGATAGGAATGTACAAGGGGTTTGGATAGGATTGTACAAGGGGTTTGGATAGGAATGTACCTGGGGTTTGGATAGGAATGTAGAAGGGGTTTGGATAGGAATGTACAAGGGGTTTGGATAGGAATGTACAAGGGATTTGGATAGGAATGTACAAGGGGTTTGGATAGGAATGTACAAGGGGTTTGGATAGGAATGTACAAGGGATTTGGATAGGAATGTACAAGGGATTTGGATAGGAATGTACAAGGGATTTGGATAGGAATGTACAAGGGGTTTGGATAGGAATGTACAAGAAATGTGGATAGGAATGTACAAGGGGTTTGGATAGGAATGTACAAGAAATGTGGTAGGAATGTACAAGGGGTTTGGATAGGAATGTACAAGGGATTTGGATAGGAATGTACAAGAAATGTGGATAGGAATGTACAAGGGATTTGGATAGGAATGTACAGGAAATGTGGATAGGAATGTACAAGGGATTTGGATAGGAATGTACAAGAAATGTGGATAGGAATGTACAAGGGATTTGGATAGGAATGTACAAGAAATGTGGATAGGAATGTACAAGGGATTTGGATAGGAATGTACAAGGGATTTGGATAGGAATGTACCTGGGGTTTGGATAGGAATGTACCTGGGGTTTGGATAGGAATGTACAAGGGATTTGGATAGGAATCTACAAGAAATGTGGATAGGAATGTACCTGGAGTTTGGATAGGAATGTACAACTGATTTGGATAGGAATGTACAACGGGTTTGGATAGGAATGTACAAGGGGTTTGGATAGGAATGTACAAGGGATTTGGATAGGAATGTACAAGGGGTTTGGATAGCAATGTACAAGGGGTTTGGATAGGAATGTACAAGGGGTTTGGATAGGAATGTACCTGGGGTTTGGATAGGAATGTACAAGGGGTTTGGATAGGAATGTACAAGGGATTTGGATAGGAATGTACATGGGATTTGATTAGGAATGTAGAAGGGATTTGATTAGGAATGTACAAGGGATTTGGATAGGAATGTACAAGGGATTTGGATAGGAATGTACAAGGGATTTGGATAGGAATGTACAAGGGATTTGATTAGGAATGTACAAGGGATTTGGATAGGAATGTACAAGGGATTTGGATAGGAATGTACAAGGGATTTGGATAGGAATGTACAAGGGATTTGATTAGGAATGTACAAGGGGTTTGGATAGGAATGTACAAGGGGTTTGGATAGGAATGTACAAGGGATTTGATTTGGAATGTACAAAGGGTTTGGATAGGAATGTACAAGGGATTTGGATAGGAATGTACAAGGGATTTGGATAGGAATGTACAAGGGGTTTGGATAGGAATGTACAAGGGGTTTGGATAGGAATGTACAAGGGGTTTGGATAGGAATGTACAAGGGATTTGGATAGGAATGTACAAGGGATTTGGATAGGAATGTACAAGGGGTTTGGATAGGAATGTACAAGGGATTTGGATAGGAATGTACAAGGGATTTGGATAGGAATGTACAAGGGATTTGGATAGGAATGTACAAGGGATTTGATTAGGAATGTACAAGGGATTTGGATAGGAATGTACAAGGGATTTGGATAGGAATGTACAAGGGATTTGGATAGGAATTTACAAGGGATTTGGATAGGAATGTAGAAGGGGTTTGGATAGGAATGTACAAGGGGTTTGGATAGGAATGTACAAGGGAATTGGATAGGAATGTACAAGGGATTTGGATAGGAATGTACAAGGGATTTGGATAGGAATGTACAAGGGATTTGGATAGGAATGTACAAGGGATTTGATTAGGAATGTACAAGGGGTTTGGATAGGAATGTACAAGGGATTTGATTAGGAATGTACAAGGGATTTGGATAGGAATGTACAAGGGATTTGGATAGGAATGTACAAGGGATTTGGATAGGAATGTACAAGGGATTTGATTAGGAATGTACAAGGGATTTGGATAGGAATGTACAAGGGATTTGGATAGGAATGTACAAGGGATTTGGATAGGAATGTACAAGGGATTTGGATAGGAATGTAGAAGGGGTTTGGATAGGAATGTACAAGGGGTTTGGATAGGAATGTACAAGGGAATTGGATAGGAATGTACAAGGGATTTGGATAGGAATGTACAAGGGAATTGGATAGGAATGTACAAGCGATTTGGATAGGAATGTACAACGGATTTGATTAGGAATGTACAAGGGATTTGGATAGGAATGTACAAGGGATTTGGATAGGAATGTACAAGGGGTTTGGATAGGAATGTACAAGGGATTTGATTAGGAATGTTCAAGGGATTTGGATAGGAATGTACAAGGGATTTGGATAGGAATGTACAAGGGGTTTGGATAGGAATGTACAAGGGATTTGATTAGGAATGTACAAGGGATTTGGATAGGAATGTACAAGGGGTTTGGATAGGAATGTACAAGGGATTTGCATAGGAATGTACAAGGGATTTGGATAGGAATGTACAAGGGATTTGATTTGGAATGTACAAGGGATTTGGATAGGAATGTACAAGGGGTTAGGATAAGAATGTACAAGTAGTTTGGATAGGAATGTACATGGGATTTGGATAGGAATGTACAAGGGGTTTCGATAGGAATGTACAAGGGGTTTGGATAGGAATGTACAAGGGATTTGGATAGGAATGTACAAGGGATTTGATTTGGAATGTACAAGGGATTTGGATAGGAATGTACAAGGGGTTTGGATAGGAATGTACAAGGGGTTTGGATAGGAATGTACAAGGGGTTTGGATAGGAATGTACAAGGGATTTGGATAGGAATGTACAAGGGGTTTGGATAGGAATGTACAAGGGATTTGGATAGGAATGTACAAGTGGTTTGGATAGGAATGTACAAGGGATTTGATTTGGAATGTACAAGGAGTTTGGATAGGAATGTAGAAGGGGTTTGGATAGGAATGTACAAGGGGTTTGGATAGGAATGTACAAGGGATTTGATTAGGAATGTACAAGGGGTTTGGATAGGAATGTACAAGGGATTTGGATAGGAATGTACAAGGGATTTGATTTGGAATGTACAAGGGATTTGGATAGGAATGTACAAGGGATTTGGATAGGAATGTACAAGGGATTTGGATAGGAATGTACAAGGGGTTTGGATAGGAATGTACAAGGGGTTTGGATAGGAATGTACAAGGGATTTGGATAGGAATGTACAAGGGGTTTGGATAGGAATTTACAAGGGGTTTGGATAGGAATGTACAAGGGGATTGGATAGGAATGTACAAGGGATTTGGATAGGAATGTACAAGGGGTTTGGATAGGAATGTACAAGGGGTTTGGATAGGAATGTACAAGGGGTCTGGATAGGAATGTACAAGGGGTTTGGATAGGAATGTACAAGGGATTTGATTAGGAATGTAGAAGGGGTTTGTATAGGAATGTACAAGGGGTTTGGATAGGAATGTACAAGGGGTTTCGATAGGAATGTACAAGGGGTTTGGATAGGAATGTACAAGGGATTTGGATAGGAATGTACAAGGGGTTAGGATAGGAATGTACAAGGATTTGATTAGGAATGTACAAGGGATTTGGATAGGAATGTACAAGAAATGTGGATAGGAATGTACAAGGGATTTGGATAGGATTGTACCTGGGGTTTGGATAGGAATGTACAAGGGATTTGATTTGGAATGTACAAGGGATTTGGATAGGAATGTACAAGGGGCTTGGATAGGAATGTACAAGGGATTTGGATAGGAATGTACAAGGGGTTTGGATAGGAATGTACAAGGGATTTGGATAGGAATATACCTGGGGTTTGGATAGGAATGTACAAGGGGTTTGGATAGGAATGTACATGGGATTTGATTTGGAATGTACAAGGGATTTGGATAGGAATGTACAAGGGGTTTGGATAGGAATGTACAAGGGGTTTGGATAGGAATGTACAAGGGGTTTGGATAGGAATGTACAAGGGGTTTGGAGAGGAATGTACAAGGGGTTTGGATAGGAATGTACAAGGGATTTGGATAGGAATGTACAAGGGATTTGGATAGGAATGTACAAGGGGTTTGGATAGGAATGTACCTGGGGTTTGGATAGTAATGTACAAGGGGTTTGGATAGGAATGTACAAGGGGTTTGGATAGGAATGTACAAGGGGTTTGGATAGGAATGTACAAGGGGTTTGGATAGGAATGTACAAGGGATTTGGATAGGAATGTACAAGGGATTTGGATAGGAATGTACAAGGGGTTTGGATAGGAATGTACCTGGGGTTTGGATAGTAATGTACAAGGGGTTTGGATAGGAATGTACAAGGGGTTTGGATAGGAATGTACAAGGGGTTTGGATAGGAATGTACAAGGGATTTGATTTGGAATGTACAAGGGGTTTGGATAGGAATGTACAAGGGATTTGGATAGGAATGTACAAGGGGTTTGGATAGGAATGTACAAGGGATTTGATTTGGAATGTACAAGGGGTTTGGATAGGAATGTACCTGGGGTTTGGATAGGAATGTACAAGGTATTTGGATAGGAATGTACAAGGGATTTGGATAGGAATGTACAAGGGGTTTGGATAGGAATGTACAAGGGGTTTGGATAGGAATGTACAAGGGGTTTGGATAGGAATGTACAAGGGATTTGGATAGGAATGTACAAGGGGTTTGGATAGGAATGTAGAAGGGGTTTGGATAGGAATGTACAAGGGGTTTGGATAGGAATTTACAAGGGGTTTGGATAGGAATGTACAAGGGGTTTGGATAGGAATGTACAAGGGATTTGGATAGGAAAGTACAAGGGGTTTGGATAGGAATGTACAAGGGGTTTGGATAGGAATGTACAAGGGGTTTGGATAGGAATGTACAAGGGGTTTGGATAGGAATGTACAAGGGATTTGATTAGGAATGTAGAAGGGGTTTGGATAGGAATGTACAAGGGGTTTGGATAGGAATGTACAAGGGGTTTGGATAGGAATGTACAAGGGGTTTGGATAGGAATGTACAAGGGATTTGGATAGGAATGTACAAGGGGTTAGGATAGGAATGTACAAGGATTTGATTAGGAATGTACAAGGGATTTGGATAGGAATGTACAAGAAATGTGGATAGGAATGTACAAGGGATTTGATTTGGAATGTACAAGGGATTTGGATAGGAATGTACAAGGGGTTTGGATAGGAATGTACAAGGGATTTGGATAGGAATGTACAAGGGGTTTGGATAGGAATGTACAAGGGATTTGGATAGGAATATACCTGGGGTTTGGATAGGAATGTACAAGGGGTTTGGATAGGAATGTACATGGGATTTGATTTGGAATGTACAAGGGGTTTGGATAGGAATGTACAAGGGGTTTGGATAGGAATGTACAAGGGATTTGGATAGGAATATACAAGGGATTTGGATAGGAATGTACAAGGGGTTTGGATAGGAATGTACCTGGGGTTTGGATAGTAATGTACAAGGGGTTTGGATAGGAATGTACAAGGGGTTTGGATAGGAATGTACAAGGGGTTTGGATAGGAATGTACAAGGGGTTTGGATAGGAATGTACAAGGGATTTGGATAGGAATGTACAAGGGATTTGGATAGGAATGTACAAGGGGTTTGGATAGGAATGTACCTGGGGTTTGGATAGTAATGTACAAGGGGTTTGGATAGGAATGTACAAGGGGTTTGGATAGGAATGTACAAGGGGTTTGGATAGGAATGTACAAGGGATTTGATTTGGAATGTACAAGGGGTTTGGATAGGAATGTACAAGGGATTTGGATAGGAATGTACAAGGGGTTTGGATAGGAATGTACAAGGGATTTGATATGGAATGTACAAGGGGTTTGGATAGGAATGTACCTGGGGTTTGGATAGGAATGTACAAGGGATTTGGATAGGAATGTACAAGGGATTTGGATAGGAATGTACAAGGGGTTTGGATAGGAATGTACAAGGGGTTTGGATAGGAATGTACAAGGGGTTTGGATAGGAATGTACAAGGGATTTGGATAGGAATGTACAAGGGGTTTGGATAGGAATGTACAAGGGGTTTGGATAGGAATGTACCTGGGGTTTGGATAGGAATGTACAAGGGGTTTGGATAGGAATGTACATGGGATTTGATTAGGAATGTACAAGGGATTTGATTTGGAATGTACAAGGGATTTGGATAGGAATGTACAAGGGGTTTGGATAGGAATGTACAGGGGATTTGATTAGGAATGTACAAGGGATTTGGATAGGAATGTACAAGGGGTTTGGATAGGAATGTACAAGGGATTTGGATAGGAATGTACAAGGGATTTGATTAGGAATGTACAAGGGGTTTGGATAGGCATGTACAAGGGGTTTGGATAGGAATGTACAAGGGATTTGGATAGGAATGTACAAGGGATTCGGATAGGAATGTACAAGGGATTTGATTAGGAATGTACAAGGGATTTGGATAGGAATGTACAAGGGATTTGGATAGGAATGTACAAGGGATTTGATTAGGAATGTACAAGGGGTTTGGATAGGAATGTACAAGGGATTTGGATAGGAATATACCTGGGGTTTGGATAGGAATGTACAAGGGGTTTGGATAGGAATGTACATGGGATTTGATTTGGAATGTACAAGGGATTTGGATAGGAATGTACAAGGGATTTGATTAGGAATGTACAAGGGATTTGGATAGGAATGTACAAGGGTTTTGGATAGGAATGTACAAGGGATTTGATTAGGAATGTACAAGGGATTTGATTAGGAATGTACAAGGGGTTTGGATAGGAATGTACAAGGGATTTGGATAGGAATGTACAAGGGGTTTGGATAGGATTGTACAAGGGGTTTGGATAGGAATGTACCTGGGGTTTGGATAGGAATGTAGAAGGGGTTTGGATAGGAATGTACAAGGGGTTTGGATAGGAATGTACAAGGGATTTGGATAGGAATGTACAAGGGGTTTGGATAGGAATGTACAAGGGATTTGGATAGGAATGTACAAGGGATTTGGATAGGAATGTACAAGGGATTTGGATAGGAATGTACAAGGGGTTTGGATAGGAATGTACAAGAAATGTGGATAGGAATGTACAAGGGGTTTGGATAGGAATGTACAAGAAATGTGGTAGGAATGTACAAGGGGTTTGGATAGGAATGTACAAGGGATTTGGATAGGAATGTACAAGAAATGTGGATAGGAATGTACAAGGGATTTGGATAGGAATGTACAAGAAATGTGGATAGGAATGTACAAGGGATTTGGATAGGAATGTACAAGAAATGTGGATAGGAATGTACAAGGGATTTGGATAGGAATGTACAAGAAATGTGGATAGGAATGTACAAGGGATTTGGATAGGAATGTACAAGGGATTTGGATAGGAATGTACCTGGGGTTTGGATAGGAATGTACCTGGGGTTTGGATAGGAATGTACAAGGGATTTGGATAGGAATCTACAAGAAATGTGGATAGGAATGTACCTGGAGTTTGGATAGGAATGTACAAGGGATTTGGATAGGAATGTACAACGGGTTTGGATAGGAATGTACAAGGGGTTTGGATAGGAATGTACAAGGGATTTGGATAGGAATGTACAAGGGGTTTGGATAGCAATGTACAAGGGGTTTGGATAGGAATGTACAAGGGGTTTGGATAGGAATGTACCTGGGGTTTGGATAGGAATGTACAAGGGGTTTGGATAGGAATGTACAAGGGATTTGGATAGGAATGTACATGGGATTTGATTAGGAATGTAGAAGGGATTTGATTAGGAATGTACAAGGGATTTGGATAGGAATGTACAAGGGATTTGGATAGGAATGTACAAGGGATTTGGATAGGAATGTACAAGGGATTTGATTAGGAATGTACAAGGGATTTGGATAGGAATGTACAAGGGATTTGGATAGGAATGTACAAGGGATTTGGATAGGAATGTACAAGGGATTTGATTAGGAATGTACAAGGGGTTTGGATAGGAATGTACAATGGATTTGATTAGGAATGTACAAGGGATTTGGATAGGAATGTACAAGGGATTTGGATAGGAATGTACAAGGGATTTGGATAGGAATGTACAAGGGATTTGATTAGGAATGTACAAGGGATTTGGATAGGAATGTACAAGGGATTTGGATAGGAATGTACAAGGGATTTGGATAGGAATGTACAAGGGATTTGGATAGTAATGTAGAAGGGGTTTGGATAGGAATGTACAAGGGGTTTGGATAGGAATGTACAAGGGAATTGGATAGGAATGTACAAGGGATTTGGATAGGAATGTACAAGGTATTTGGATAGCAATGTACAAGGGATTTGGATAGGAATGTACAACGGATTTGATTAGGAATGTACAAGGGATTTGGATAGGAATGTACAAGGGATTTGGATAGGAATGTACAAGGGGTTTGGATAGGAATGTACAAGGGATTTGATTAGGAATGTTCAAGGGATTTGGATAGGAATGTACAAGGGATTTGGATAGGAATGTACAAGGGGTTTGGATAGGAATGTACAAGGGATTTGATTAGGAATGTACAAGGGATTTGGATAGGAATGTACAAGGGGTTTGGATAGGAATGTACAAGGGATTTGCATGGGAATGTACAAGGGATTTGGATAGGAATGTACAAGGGATTTGATTTGGAATGTACAAGGGATTTGGATAGGAATGTACAAGGGGTTAGGATAAGAATGTACAAGGGGTTTGGATAGGAATGTACATGGGATTTGGATTGGAATGTACAAGGGGTTTCGATAGGAATGTACAAGGGGTTTGGATAGGAATGTACAAGGGATTTGGATAGGAATGTACAAGGGATTTGATTTGGAATGTACAAGGGATTTGGATAGGAATGTACAAGGGATTTGATTAGGAATGTACAAGGGATTTGGATAGGAATGTACAAGGGATTTGGATAGGAATGTACAAGGGATTTGGATAGGAATGTACAAGGGATTTGGATAGGAATGTACAAGGGATTTGGATAGGAATGTACAAGGGATTTGATTAGGAATGTACAAGGGATTTGATTAGGAATGTACAAGGGGTTTGGATAGGAATGTACAAGGGATTTGGATAGGAATGTAGAAGGGATTTGATTAGGAATGTACAAGGGATTTGGATAGGAATGTACAAGGGATTTGGATAGGAATGTACAAGGGATTTGATTAGGAATGTACAAGGGATTTGGATAGGAATGTACAAGGGATTTGGATAGGAATGTACAAGGGATTTGATTAGGAATGTACAAGGGATTTGGATAGGAATGTACAAGGGATTTGGATAGGAATGTACAAGGGATTTGGATAGGAATGTACAAGGGATTTGATTAGGAATATACAAGGGGTTTGGATAGGAATGTACAAGGGATTTGATTAGGAATGTACAAGGGATTTGGATAGGAATGTACAAGGGATTTGGATAGGAATTTACAAGGGATTTGGATAGGAATGTAGAAGGGATTTGATTAGGAATGTACAAGGGATTTGGATAGGAATGTACAAGGGATTTAGATTGGAACGTACAAGGGATTTGGATAGGAATGTACAAGGGATTTGGATAGGAATGTACAAGGGGTTTGGATAGGAATGTACAAGGGGTTTGGATAGGAATGTACAAGGGATTTGGATAGGAATGTACAAGGGATTTGGATAGGAATGTACAAGGGATTTGGATAGGAATGTACAAGGGATTTGGATAGGAATGTACAAGGGATTTGGATAGGAATGTACAAGGGATTTGGATAGGAATGTACAAGGGATTTGATTAGGAATGTACAAGGGATTTGGATAGGAATGTACAAGGGATTTGGATAGGAATGTACAAGGGGTTTGGATAGGAATGTACAAGGGATTTGATTAGGAATGTACAAGGGATTTGGATAGGAATGTACAAGGGATTTGGATAGGAATGTACAAGGGATTTGATTAGGAATATACAAGGGGTTTGGATAGGAATGTACAAGGGATTTGATTAGGAATGTACAAGGGATTTGGATAGGAATGTACAAGGGATTTGGATAGGAATGTACAAGGGATTTGGATAGGAATGTAGAAGGGATTTGATTAGGAATGTACAAGGGATTTGGATAGGAATGTACAAGGGATTTGGATAGGAATGTACAAGGGGTTTGGATAGGAATGTACAAGGGGTTTGGATAGGAATGTACAAGGGGTTTGGATAGGAATGTACAAGGGATTTGGATAGGAATGTACAAGGGGTTTGGATAGGAATGTACAAGGGGTTTGGATAGGAATGTACCTGGGGTTTGGATAGGAATGTACAAGGGGTTTGGATAGGAATGTACATGGGATTTGATTAGGAATGTACAAGGGATTTGATTTGGAATGTACAAGGGGTTTGGATAGGAATGTACAAGGGATTTGGATAGGAATGTACAAGGGATTTGGATAGGAATGTACAAGGGATTTGGATAGGAATGTACAAGGGATTTGGATAGGAATGTACCTGGGGTTTGGATAGGAATGTACAAGGGATTTGATTAGGAATGTACAAGGGATTTGGATAGGAATGTACAAGGGATTTGGATAGGAATGTACAAGGGATTTGGATAGGAATGTACAAGGGATTTGATTAGGAATATACAAGGGGTTTGGATAGGAATGTACAAGGGATTTGATTAGGAATGTACAAGGGATTTGGATAGGAATGTACAAGGGATTTGGATAGGAATGTACAAGGGATTTGGATAGGAATGTAGAAGGGATTTGATTAGGAATGTACAAGGGATTTGGATAGGAATGTACAAGGGATTTAGATTGGAACGTACAAGGGATTTGGATAGGAATGTACAAGGGATTTGGATAGGAATGTACAAGGGGTTTGGATAGGAATGTACAAGGGGTTTGGATAGGAATGTACAAGGGATTTGGATAGGAATGTACAAGGGATTTGGATAGGAATGTACAAGGGATTTGGATAGGAATGTACAAGGGATTTGGATAGGAATGTACAAGGGATTTGATTAGGAATGTACAAGGGATTTGGATAGGAATGTACAAGGGATTTGGATAGGAATGTACAAGGGGTTTGGATAGGAATGTACAAAGGATTTGATTAGGAATGTACAAGGGATTTGGATAGGAATGTACAAGGGGTTTGGATAGGAATGTACAAGGGATTTGGATAGGAATGTACAAGGGATTTGGATAGGAATGTACAAGGGATTTGATTTGGAATGTACAAGGGATTTGGATAGGAATGTACAAGGGATTTGGATAGGAATGTACAAGGGGTTTGGATAGGAATGTACAAGGGGTTTGGATAGGAATGTACAAGGGGTTTGGATAGGAATGTACAAGGGGTTTGGATAGGAATGTACAAGGGGTTTGGATAGGAATGTACAAGGGGTTTGGATAGGAATGTACAAGGGATTTGGATAGGAATGTACAAGGGATTTGGATAGGAATGTACAAGGGGTTTGGATAGGAATGTACCTGGGGTTTGGATAGGAATGTACAAGGGGTTTGGATAGGAATGTACAAGGGGTTTGGATAGGAATGTACAAGGGGTTTGGATAGGAATGTACAAGGGATTTGATTTGGAATGTACAAGGGGTTTGGATAGGAATGTACAAGGGATTTGGATAGGAATGTACAAGGGGTTTGGATAGGAATGTACAAGCGATTTGATTTGGAATGTACAAGGGGTTTGGATAGGAATGTACCTGGGGTTTGGATAGGAATGTACAAGGGATTTGGATAGGAATGTACAAGGGGTTAGGATAGGAATGTAGAAGGATTTGATTAGGAATGTACAAGGGATTTGGATAGGAATGTACAAGAAATGTGGATAGGAATGTACAAGGGATTTGGATAGGATTGTACCTGGGGTTTGGATAGGAATGTACAAGGGATTTGATTTGGAATGTACAAGGGATTTGGATAGGAATGTACAAGGGGTTTGGATAGGAATGTACAAGGGGTTTGGATAGGAATGTACCTGGGGTTTGGATAGGAATGTACAAGGGATTTGGATAGGAATGTACAAGGGATTTGGATAGGAATGTACAAGGGGTTTGGATAGGAATGTACAAGGGGTTTGGATAGGAATGTACAAGGGGTTTGGATAGGAATGTACAAGGGATTTGGATAGGAATGTACAAGGGGTTTGGATAGGAATGTACAAGGGGTTTGGATAGGAATGTACCTGGGGTTTGGATAGGAATGTACAAGGGGTTTGGATAGGAATGTACATGGGATTTGATTAGGAATGTACAAGGGATTTGATTTGGAATGTACAAGGGGTTTGGATAGGAATGTACAAGGGATTTGGATAGGAATGTACAAGGGATTTGATTAGGAATGTACAAGGGATTTGGATAGGAATGTACAAGGGATTTGGATAGGAATGTACCTGGGGTTTGGATAGGAATGTACAAGGGATTTGATTAGGAATGTACAAGGGATTTGGATAGGAATGTACAAGGGATTTGGATAGGAATGTACAAGGGATTTGGATAGGAATGTACAAGGGATTTGATTAGGAATATACAAGGGGTTTGGATAGGAATGTACAAGGGATTTGATTAGGAATGTACAAGGGATTTGGATAGGAATGTACAAGGGATTTGGATAGGAATGTACAAGGGATTTGGATAGGAATGTAGAAGGGATTTGATTAGGAATGTACAAGGGATTTGGATAGGAATGTACAAGGGATTTAGATTGGAACGTACAAGGGATTTGGATAGGAATGTACAAGGGATTTGGATAGGAATGTACAAGGGGTTTGGATAGGAATGTACAAGGGGTTTGGATAGGAATGTACAAGGGATTTGGATAGGAATGTACAAGGGATTTGGATAGGAATGTACAAGGGATTTGGATAGGAATGTACAAGGGATTTGGATAGGAATGTACAAGGGATTTGATTAGGAATGTACAAGGGATTTGGATAGGAATGTACAAGGGATTTGGATAGGAATGTACAAGGGGTTTGGATAGGAATGTACAAGGGATTTGATTAGGAATGTACAAGGGATTTGGATAGGAATGTACAAGGGGTTTGGATAGGAATGTACAAGGGATTTGGATAGGAATGTACAAGGGATTTGGATAGGAATGTACAAGGGATTTGATTTGGAATGTACAAGGGATTTGGATAGGAATGTACAAGGGATTTGGATAGGAATGTACAAGGGGTTTGGATAGGAATGTACAAGGGGTTTGGATAGGAATGTACAAGGGGTTTGGATAGGAATGTACAAGGGGTTTGGATAGGAATGTACAAGGGGTTTGGATAGGAATGTACAAGGGGTTTGGATAGGAATGTACAAGGGATTTGGATAGGAATGTACAAGGGATTTGGATAGGAATGTACAAGGGGTTTGGATAGGAATGTACCTGGGGTTTGGATAGGAATGTACAAGGGGTTTGGATAGGAATGTACAAGGGGTTTGGATAGGAATGTACAAGGGGTTTGGATAGGAATGTACAAGGGATTTGATTTGGAATGTACAAGGGGTTTGGATAGGAATGTACAAGGGATTTGGATAGGAATGTACAAGGGGTTTGGATAGGAATGTACAAGCGATTTGATTTGGAATGTACAAGGGGTTTGGATAGGAATGTACCTGGGGTTTGGATAGGAATGTACAAGGGATTTGGATAGGAATGTACAAGGGATTTGGATAGGAATGTACAAGGGGTTTGGATAGGAATGTACAAGGGGTTTGGATAGGAATGTACAAGGGGTTTGGATAGGAATGTACAAGGGATTTGGATAGGAATGTACAAGGGGTTTGGATAGGAATGTACAAGGGGTTTGGATAGGAATGTACCTGGGGTTTGGATAGGAATGTACAAGGGGTTTGGATAGGAATGTACATGGGATTTGATTAGGAATGTACAAGGGATTTGATTTGGAATGTACATGGGGTTTGGATAGGAATGTACAAGGGATTTGGATAGGAATGTACAAGGGATTTGATTAGGAATGTACAAGGGATTTGGATAGGAATGTACAAGGGATTTGGATAGGAATGTACAAGGGATTTGATTAGGAATGTACAAGGGATTTGGATAGGAATGTACAAGGGATTTGGATAGGAATGTACAAGGGATTTGATTAGGAATGTACAAGGGATTTGGATAGGAATGTACAAGGGATTTGGATAGGAATGTACAAGGGATTTGGATAGGAATGTACAAGCGATTTGATTAGGAATATACAAGGGGTTTGGATAGGAATGTACAAGGGATTTGATTAGGAATGTACAAGGGATTTGGATAGGAATGTACAAGGGATTTGGATAGGAATGTACAAGGGATTTGGATAGGAATGTAGAAGGGATTTGATTAGGAATGTACAAGGGATTTGGATAGGAATGTACAAGGGTTTTAGATTGGAACGTACAAGGGATTTGGATAGGAATGTACAAGGGATTTGGATAGGAATGTACAAGGGGTTTGGATAGGAATGTACAAGGGGTTTGGATAGGAATGTACAAGGGATTTGGATAGGAATGTACAAGGGATTTGGATAGGAATGTACAAGGGATTTGGATAGGAATGTACAAGGGATTTGGATAGGAATGTACAAGGGATTTGGATAGGAATGTACAAGGGATTTGATTAGGAATGTACAAGGGATTTGGATAGGAATGTACAAGGGATTTGGATAGGAATGTACAAGGGGTTTGGATAGGAATGTACAAGGGATTTGATTAGGAATGTACAAGGGATTTGGATAGGAATGTACAAGGGGTTTGGATAGGAATGTACAAGGGATTTGGATAGGAATGTACAAGGGATTTGGATAGGAATGTACAAGGGATTTGATTTGGAATGTACAAGGGATTTGGATAGGAATGTACAAGGGGTTTGGATAAGAATGTACAAGGGGTTTGGATAGGAATGTACATGGGATTTGGATAGGAATGTACAAGGGGTTTCGATAGGAATGTACAAGGGGTTTGGATAGGAATGTACAAGGGATTTGGATAGGGATGTACAAGGGATTTGATTTGGAATGTACAAGGGATTTGGATAGGAATGTACATGGGGTTTGTATAGGAATGTACAAGGGGTTTGGATAGGAATGTACAAGGGGTTTGGATAGGAATGTACAAGGGATTTGGATAGGAATGTACAAGGGGTTTGGATAGGAATGTACAAGGGATTTGGATAGGAATGTACAAGGGGTTTGGATAGGAATGTACAAGGGGTTTGGATAGGAATGTACAAGGGGTTTGGATAGGAATGTACAAGGGGTTTGGATAGGAATGTACAAGGGGTTTGGATAGGAATGTACAAGGGGTTTGGATAGGAATGTACAAGGGATTTGGATAGGAATGTACAAGGGATTTGGATAGGAATGTACAAGGGGTTTGGATAGGAATGTACCTGGGGTTTGGATAGGAATGTACAAGGGGTTTGGATAGGAATGTACAAGGGGTTTGGATAGGAATGTACAAGGGGTTTGGATAGGAATGTACAAGGGATTTGATTTGGAATGTACAAGGGGTTTGGATAGGAATGTACAAGGGATTTGGATAGGAATGTACAAGTGGTTTGGATAGGAATGTACAAGCGATTTGATTTGGAATGTACAAGGGGTTTGGATAGGAATGTACCTGGGGTTTGGATAGGAATGTACAAGGGATTTGGATAGGAATGTACAAGGGATTTGGATAGGAATGTACAAGGGGTTTGGATAGGAATGTACAAGGGGTTTGGATAGGAATGTACAAGGGGTTTGGATAGGAATGTACAAGGGATTTGGATAGGAATGTACAAGGGGTTTGGATAGGAATGTACAAGGGGTTTGGATAGGAATGTACCTGGGGTTTGGATTGGAATGTACAAGGGGTTTGGATAGGAATGTACATGGGATTTGATTAGGAATGTACAAGGGATTTGATTTGGAATGTACAAGGGATTTGGATAGGAATGTACAAGGGGTTTGGATAGGAATGTACAAGGGGTTTGGATAGGAATGTACAAGGGATTTGATTAGGAATGTACAAGGGATTTGGATAGGAATGTACAGGGGGTTTGGATAGGAATGTACAAGGGATTTGGATAGGAATGTACAAGGGATTTGATTAGGAATGTACAAGGGATTTGGATAGGAATGTACAAGGGATTTGGATAGGAATGTACAAGGGATTTGGATAGGAATGTACAAGGGATTTGATTAGGAATGTACAAGGGGTTTGGATAGGAATGTACAAGGGATTTGATTAGGAATGTACAAGGGATTTGGATAGGAATGTACAAGGGATTTGGATAGGAATGTAGAAGGGATTTGATTAGGAATGTACAAGGGATTTGGATAGGAATGTACAAGGGATTTGGATAGGAATGTACAAGGGATTTGGATAGGAATGTACAAGGGATTTGGATAGGAATGTACAAGGGGTTTGGATTGGAATGTACAAGGGGTTTGGATAGGAATGTACAAGGGATTTGGATAGGAATGTACAAGGGATTTGGATAGGAATGTACAAGGGATTTGGATAGGAATGTACAAGGGATTTGGATAGGAATGTACAAGGGATTTGGATAGGAATGTACAAGGGATTTGGATAGGAATGTACAAGGGATTTGGATAGGAATGTACAAGGGATTTGATTAGGAATGTACAAGGAATTTGGATAGGAATGTACAAGGGATTTGGATAGGAATGTACAAGGGGTTTGGATAGGAATGTACAAGGGATTTGATTAGGAATGTACAAGGGATTTGGATAGGAATGTACAAGGGGTTTGGATAGGAATGTACAAGGGATTTGTATAGGAATGTACAAGGGATTTGGATAGGAATGCACAAGGGATTTGATTTGGAATGTACAAGGGATTTGGATAGGAATGTACAAGGGGTTTGGATAAGAATGTACAAGGGGTTTGGATAGGACTGTACATGGGATTTGGATAGGAATGTACAAGGGGTTTCGATAGGAATGTACAAGGGGTTTGGATAGGAATGTACAAGGGATTTGGATAGGAATGTACAAGGGATTTGATTTGGAATGTACAAAGGATTTGGATAGGAATGTACAAGGGGTTTGGATAGGAATGTACAAGGGGTTTGGATAGGAATGTACAAGGGGTTTGGATAGGAATGTACAAGGGATTTGGTTAGGAATGTACAAGGCGTTTGGATAGGAATGTACAAGGGATTTGGATAGGAATGTACAAGGGGTTTGGATAGGAATGTACAAGGGATTTGATTTGGAATGTACAAGTGGTTTGGATAGGAATGTACAAGGGGTTTGGATAGGAATGTACAAGGGGTTTGGATAGGAATGTACAAGGGATTTGATTAGGAATGTACAAGGGATTTGATTAGGAATGTACAAGGGGTTTGGATAGGAATGTACAAGGGGTTTGGATAGGGATGTACAAGGGATTTGGATAGGAATGTACAAGGGGTTTGGATAGGAATGTACAAGGGATTTGGATAGGAATGTACAAGGGTTTTGGATAGGAATGTACAAGGGGTTTGGATAGGAATGTACAAGGGGTTTGGATAGTAATGTACAAGGGATTTGGATAGGAATGTACAAGGGGTTTGGATAGGAATGTACAAGGGGTTTGGATAGGAATGTACAAGGGATTTGGATAGGAATGTACAAGGGGTTTGGATAGGAATGTACAAGGGATTTGGATAGGAATGTACAGGGGGTTTGGATAGGAATGTACAAGGGGTTTGGATAGGAATGTACAAGGGGTTTGGATAGGAATGTACAAGGGGTTTGGATAGGAATGTACAAGGGATTTGGATAGGAATGTACAAGCGATTTGGATAGGAATGTACAAGGGGTTTGGATAGGAATGTACAAGGGGTTTGGATAGGAATGTACAAGGGGTTTGGATAGGAATGTACAAGGGATTTGGATAGGAATGTACAAGGGATTTGATTAGGAATGTACAAGCGGTTTGGATAGGAATGTACAAGGGGTTTGGATAGGAATGTACAAGGGGTTTGGATAGGAATGTACAAGGGGTTTGGATAGGAATGTACAAGGGATTTGGATAGGAATGTACAAGGGGTTTGGATAGGAATGTACAAGGGATTTGATTAGGAATGTACAAGGGATTTGGATAGGAATGTACAAGGGGTTTGGATAGGAATGTACAAGGGATTTGGATAGGAATGTACCTGGGGTTTGGATAGGAATGTACAAGGGATTTGATTTGGAATGTACAAGGGATTTGGATAGGAATGTACAAGGGGTTTGGATAGGAATGTACAAGGGATTTGGATAGGAATGTACAAGGGGTTTGGATAGGAATGTACAAGGGATTTGGATAGGAATGTACCTGGGGTTTGGATAGGAATGTACAAGGGGTTTGGATAGGAATATACATGGGATTTGATTTGGAATGTACAAGGGATTTGGATAGGAATGTACAAGGGGTTTGGATAGGAATGTACAAGGGGTTTGGATAGGAATGTACAAGGGGTTTGGATAGGAATGTACAAGGGGTTTGGATAGGAATGTACAAGGGGCTTGGATAGGAATGTACAAGGGGTTTGGATAGGAATGTACAAGGGATTTGGATAGGAATGTACAAGGGGTTTGGATAGGAATGTACCTGGGGTTTGGATAGGAATGTACAAGGGGTTTGGATAGGAATGTACAAGGGGTTTGGATAGGAATGTACAAGGGGTTTGGATAGGAATGTACAAGGGATTTGATTAGGAATGTACAAGGCGTTTGGATAGGAATGTACAAGGGGTTTGGATAGGAATGTACAAGGGGTTTGGATAGGAATGTACAAGGGGTTTGGATAGGAATGTACAAGGGATTTGGATAGGAATGTACAAGGGGTTTGGATAGGAATGTACAAGGGATTTGATTAGGAATGTACAAGGGATTTGGATAGGAATGTACAAGGTGTTTGGATAGGAATGTACAAGGGATTTGGATCGGAATGTACCTGGGGTTTGGATAGGAATGTACAAGGGGTTTGGATAGGAATGTACAAGGGATTTGATTTGGAATGTACAAGGGATTTGGATAGGAATGTACAAGGGGTTTGGATAGGAATGTACAAGGGATTTGGATAGCAATGTACAAGGGGTTTGGATAGGAATGTACAAGTGATTTGGATAGGAATGTACCTGGGGTTTGGATAGGAATGTACAAGGGGTTTGGATAGGAATGTACATGGGATTTGATTTGGAATGTACAAGGGATTTGGATAGGAATGTACAAGGGGTTTGGATAGGAATGTACAAGGGGTTTGGATAGGAATGTACAAGGGGTTTGGATAGGAATGTACAAGGGGTTTGGATAGGAATGGTACAAGGGGTTTGGATAGGAATGTACAAGGGGTTTGGATAGGAATGTACAAGGGATTTGGATAGGAATGTACAAGGGATTTGGATAGGAATGTACAAGGGGTTTGGATAGGAATGTACCTGGGGTTTGGATAGGAATGTACAAGGGGTTTGGATAGGAATGTACAAGGGGTTTGGATAGGAATGTACAAGGGGTTTGGATAGGAATGTACAAGGGATTTGATATGGAATGTACAAGGGGTTTGGATAGGAATGTACAAGGGGTTTGGATAGGAATGTACAAGGGGTTTGGATAGGAATGTACAAGGGATTTGGATAGGAATGTACAAGGGGTTTGGATAGGAATGTACAAGGGGTTTGGATAGGAATGTACAAGGGGTTTGGATAGGAATGTACAAGGGGTTTGGATAGGAATGTGCCTGGGGTTTGGATAGGAATGTACAAGGGGTTTGGATAGGAATGTACAAGGGGTTTGGATAGGAATGTACAAGGGATTTGGATAGGAATGTACAAGGGATTTGATTTGGAATGTACAAGGGGTTTGGATAGGAATGTACAAGGGGTTTGGATAGGAATTTACAAGGGGTTTGGATAGGAATGTACAAGGGATTTGGATAGGAATGTACAAGGGGTTTGGATAGGAATGTACAAGGGGTTTGGATAGGAATGTACAAGGGATTTGGATAGGAATGTACAAGGGGTTTGGATAGGAATGTACAAGGGGTTTGGATAGGAATGTGCCTGGGGTTTGGATAGGAATGTACAAGGGGTTTGGATAGGAATGTACAAGGGATTTGGATAGGAATGTACAAGGGGTTTGGATAGGAATGTACAAGGGGTTTGGATAGGAATGTACAAGGGGTTTGGATAGGAATGTACAAGGGATTTGGATAGGAATGTACAAGAAATTTGGATAGGAATGTACAAGGGATTTGGATAGGAATGTACAAACATTCTATGAGCAGGGTGGGTAGGATGTTTCATTATGTTACTGGCAATTTTACAGTGAATTTCTGTAGATACATCCATGCTGGCAGGTAGTCTGGTGTCGGTGATGCATTGAGCTGTTTTGACTACCCATTGTAGAGTCTTCTTGCCCACCACAGTGCAGTTTTGTATTGTGCAGCGATGCAACATGTTGGGATGCTCGCTACTGCACATCTGTACAACAAGACCATGAGACTTAGGAGTGAAATTAGGTCATCTGGCCCATTGAGTCTGCTCCACCACTCAACCATGGCTGATCTTTTTTTTCCATCTCCTCTTCAATCCCACTTCCCAGCCTTCTCACCTTAACCTTTGGTACCATGTCCAATCAAGAACCTGTCAATCTCTGCCTGAAATACACTCAACGATGTGGTCTCCACAGCTGCATGTAGTAACAAATTCCATAAATTCACTACCCTTTGGCTAAAGAAATTTCTCCACATCTCTGTTTTGAAAGGGCACCCCTTTACCCTGAGGCTGTGCCCTCATGTCCTAATCTCTCCCACCATGGGAAACATCCTTTACACATCTACTCTGTCTCGGCCTTTCAACATTTGAGAGGTCTCAATGAGATCCACCCTCATCCTTCTGACTTCCAACGAGTACAGACCCAGAGCCATTAACCTTTCCTCATATGATAACCCTTTCATTCCTAGAATCATCCTTGTGAACTTCCTCTGAACCCTCTCCAATGCCAGCACATCTTTTCTAAAATGACTTGCCCAAAACTGGTCACAATACTTAACGTGAGGCCTCACCAGTGCCTTATTAAGCCTCAGCATCACATCTCCTGCATTCTAGACCTCTTGAAATGAATGCTAACATTGCATTTGCCTTCCTCCCCACTGACTCAACCTGCAAATTAACCTTCAGAGTGTTCTGCACAACGACTCTCAAGTCCCTTTGCATCTCTGATTCCTGGATTTTCTCCCCATTTAGAAAATAGTCTGCACATTTATTTCTACTACCAAAGTGCATGACCATGCATTTTCCAGCATTGTATATCATTTGCCACTTTCTTGCCCATTCTGCTAATCTGTCTAAATCCTTATGTATCCTACTTGTTTCCTCAACACTACCTGCCCCTCCACCAATCTTTGCATTATCTGCAAACTTGGCAACAAAGCCATCTATTCCATCATCTAAATCATTTATATGCTGCATAAAAAGAAATGACCCCAACACCGACCCCTGCGGAACACCATTAGTCACTGACAGCCAACCAGAAAAGGATCCTTTTATTCCCACTCGCTGTCTCCTACCAATCAGCCAATGCTCGAACCATGTTAGTAACTTTCCCGTAATACCATGGGCTCTTAACTTGGTAAGCAGCCTCACGTGTGACACCTTGTCAAAAGCCTTCTGAAAGTCCAAATATACAATATCCACTGCAGCCCCTTTATCCATCCTACTTGTAATTTTCTCAAAGAATTCCAACAGGTTCATCAAGCAAGATTTTCCCTGAAGGAAACCATGCTGACTTAGTACTATCTTGTCCTGTGTCACCAAGTACTCCATCACCTCATCCTTAACAATTGATTCCAACATCTTCCCAACCACTGAGGTCAGGCTAACTGGTCTATAATTTCCTTTCTGTAGCCTTCCTCCTTTTTTAAAGACTGGAGTGACATTTAATGCCACCACAATCTCTAACACTGCATCTTTCAGAACCCTCGGGTGCAGTTCCTCTGGTCCAGGTGACTTATATACTTTCAACTTTTTGAGCACCTTCTCTCTTGTAACGGTAACAGCACCCACTTCTTCCACACACCACAACATCTGGCACACTGCTGGTGTCTTCCACAGTGAAGACTGATGCAAAATACTCATTCAGTTCAGCAGCCATCTCCTTGTCCCCTGTTATTATTTCTCCTGCCTCATTTTCTAGTGGTCCTATACCCACTCTCATTTCTCTTTCATTTTTAACATACCTGATAAAACTTCTACTATCCACTTTGATATTATTCGCTAGCTTGCTTTCATATTTCATTTTTTCCCTTTTAATGATTTTTAGTTGCTCTCTGTAGGTTTTTAAAAGTTTCCCAATCCTTTATCTTCCCACTAATTTTTGCTTTGTTGGATGTCCTTTCTTTTGCCTTTGCATTAGCTTTGTCTTCCCTTGTCAGCCATGATTGTACTATTTTACCATTTGAGTATTTCTTCATTTTGGAATACACATGTCCTGCACCTTCCCCATTTTCCCAGAAATGCACACCATTGCTGCTCTGCTGTCATCCCTGCCAGCAGCTACTTCCAATTTACTTTGGCCAGCTCCTCTCTCACACTGTAATTTCCTTACTCCACTGAATACTGCTACAACAAACTTTACTTTCTCCCTATCAAATTACAAGTTGAACTCAATCATATTGTGATCACTAAGGGTTCTTTTAAATTAAGCTCCTTAATCGCCTCCAGTTCATTACATAACACCCAGTCCAGTATAGCCGATCCCCCAGTAGGCTCAACAACAAACTGCTCAAAAAGCCACCTCTTCGGCATTTAACAAACTCTCTCTCTTGGGGTCTATTACCAACTTGATTTTTCCAATCAACCTGCATGTTAAAATCTCCCATGACTACTATAACATTATCCTTTTGACTCGCCTTTTCTATTTCTATTGCAACCAGTGGCCCACCTGCCAGCCACTGTTGGGAGACCTGTATATAACTGAAATCAACGTCCTTTTACCCTTGCAGTTTCTTAACTCAACTCACAAGGATTCAACATCTTCCAATCCTATGTGTCACATTTTTCTACTGATTTAATGCCATTCTTTACCAGTAGAACCACACAATCCCCTCTGCCTACCTTTCTATCCCTCCGATACAACGTGTAACCTTGGACTGCCAGCTCCCAACTGCAACCATCCTTCAGCCACGATTCAGTGATGGCCACAACATCATACCTGGCAATCTGTAATATTGTAACAAGATCATCCACCTTATTTATTATACTCTGTGCATTTACATACAACTCCTTGAGTACCGTATTTGCTGTCCTTTCTGATCCTGCATCCCTGATGTTTTGATACTCAGCCTGTTGGCTGCAACTAAGCCCCATCACCTCCCTGCCCGTCCTGACAATCTGACTGCACGCCATCTTTACTTTTTTGCATCTATCCTTTCCTGAGTCCCTTCACTCTGGTTTCCACCCCTGCCAAGTTAGCTTAAACCCTCCCCAATAGCTCTAACAAACCTGCCCTTGAGAATATTGGTCCCACTCAGGTTCAGGTGCAACCTGTCACTTTTGAATAGGTCATATTTCCCCCAGAAGAGATCCCAGTGATCCAAGAAACTGCAGCCCTGCTCCCTGCACCAGCTTCACAGCCACACATTTATCTGCCAAATCTTCCTGTTTCTACCCTCACTGGCAAGTGGCACAGGCAGCAATCCCGAAATTACTGCCCAGGAGGTTCTGCTTCTCAGCTTCCTACATAGCTCTCTAAATTCTCTTTTCAGGACCTCATTGCTTTTCCTTCTTATGTCATTGGTACCAGTATGTACCAAGGCCTCAGGCTGCTCCCCCTCCCTCTCCAAAATGTTGTGGACGTGACCTGAGACATCACTGACCCTGGCACCTGGGAGGCAATATACCATCCAGGTGTCCGATTCATGTCCACAGAATCTCCTGTCTATTCCTCTGACTATCAAGTCCCCTATCACTACCCCTCCCTACTTCTCTCTCCTTCCCTACTGCATCATGGAACCATACTCAGTGCCCGGAACCCGGTCACCATGGCATTGTCCCAGGAGGTCATCCCCACAAAGTGTCCAAAGTGGTATACTTGTTTTTGAAGGGAATGGCCACGGGGTGCTCTGCTCTAACTGCCTATTCACAATTCCATTTCTCCTGACAGTCACCCAGCTACTCGTCTCATGCAAGTTCAGCCTGTAACCCTGTAACTTTGATCAGTTATATCATTGCTCTCCCGTACAAGCTGAAGGTCACCCAGTTGCTGCTCCAGATCCCTAACACAGTCTTCAAGGAGCTGAATAACTGATTATAGATGGATATAGTCCATTTTGCTTCAACCTCCTCAGAAAGTACAGGTGCTAATAAGCTTTCCTGATTGTGTTCAGGAACCATGAGTGGGTGTGCGAGGTGTTGACTCCCAGGAGTTTGAAACTGCTCACAGTTTCCACTGCTGTGCTGCCAATGTAAAGAGTGGTGAGAGTTCTCCTGAAATTGATAACCATCTTCTTTTCTTGTTGACGCTGAGGAAGAGGCTGTTTGCCTGGCACCAGGCCTCGTGCTCTTTCACTTCCATCTGTAGAATCTGTTGATTTGGATATCAAAGACAAATAATCAACATGTTTATCTCACATTGAACCATGAGGATATGAGGGTGATTAAACACTATTGCTGTGGCTCCCCCGAATCTCTGTGTCAATAATCCAGTCTGCACTTGGCAGATATGATTACAGCTCAGTGTCAAACCAACAACCAAAACTCAGTATCAAGGAACAAGAAATGAGACATTGTGCATAAGCTGAAAGTCAAGGGCCGGATCCGTGTCTGTGAAATGCCAGTTGGAATAGTAAATCATGGACTGTTTGGAGGCACTGAGGAAACATGATAAACTGAAACAACAACTGTCAACTTCCCTCCACAGATGTTACCTGACCTTCTGAGTTCCTCCTGTACCTTTTGTGTTGTTCTCTGAAATTTGGTAAGACCTGGCTGAGTACAGCACAGGAACCGGCCATTCAGCCCACAATATCTGTGTCAACCAAGATGCCTCATTAAACTAAACCTATCTGCCTCCACGTGATCCACATCCATCTATTCCCTGCCAGTTTATGTCTATCTAAAGGCTACAAATGGCACTATCATGCCTGTCTCTAACACCCCTGGCAGCCACTCCAGACACCTGTCAACTTGCAAGTGAAACACTTACTCCTGACATCTGCTTTAAAACTTTCTCCTTCCACCATTAAAGCACGATTTGTAATACTTCCAGCCAGGGAAAAGGATAACCTATTTGCACTCAGACCCATCCTGCAGCGAGCACCAGCTGGCAATTCCTGTGACCCTTCTGTGTACAAACCCACCCTCTCTGCTCTCTCCTCAGAATTGAGATGCTCCAACATAGGCAATTTCATGAGGAACCTGCTCTACACCCTCTCCTGTGCAGTCACTTCCTTCCGAAAATGGAACGTCCACAACTGTACATGTACTCTAGCCATGGATAACAATGATTTATACCATTGCACCAGGGCCTCCCTGCTCATATGTTCTCTGTGAGACTGAACATTGTCACCCAGGACATGCCTTCTTCTCAATGCTCCCATCAGGGAGGAGGTACAGGAGCCTGAAGACACACACTCAATGTTTCAGGAACAGCTTCTTCCTCTCGACCACCCGATTTTTGAATGCACAATGAACCCGTATGCACTACATCACTTTTTTTTTCTTTTTTGCTTTCTTTTTGAACTACTAATTAAATGTAATATTATCATGTTACTGTAATTCATAGTTCTTTTAGTATTATGTATTGCACTGCACTGCTGTTGTAAAAGTACAAATTTCATGGCAGATGCCAGTGGTTCTGATTCATAGCGAACTGTTGGGAGCAGCATTGTTCCCATTCTCTCACACCCTCATTGGCATCTCCAGCCCCTAATTTCCTGGAGTCAAAGCACAGAAACAGGCCCTTCCGTCCATCAATTCCATGCCAACCTGATCTTCTGCTAAGCCCCAGCTAACTGCACCCTGTGGATTAGAGTGTAAAATTGTTGTTTTTCTTGTGGTTTAACTTAGTATTTTTACACAATCATCTATACGTGTAGAATTAGTCAGTAAATTTTCAGTAATTGTGGTGTAGCTGCTTCTGTATCAGCAGCAGGTGTCACAGTATCTGAAGCTGAGGTATTCATGGGTTAGTTGTGATCATTGGGATGTGTGTCTTTCCAGTGAACCGGCTCACTGTAAGAGATAGCCACGGCTCCTTTGTGCTGGTTTGCCTTTTTCTTTCTTCTCCTCCTTCGCTTTCTCTTTCTCCCTCACAATGAAGTGAGTTAGTTACCGCTATTTTTTATTGTTATGAACACTTAATAAAATGTCAATAATTATAAGATTTACATTCATTTCCAAAGAACCTCTGGATCAATCACAAAATTCAAGATTCAAGTTTTTAGACTGTTTAATGTCATTTCCAGTACACAAGTCTGAAGGAGAATGGAATAATTGTGACTCCGGATCCAACGCAACAGAAAAAACACAGTAAGGTAAACATAGAACATAGAAATCTACAGCATTACAGATCTTTGGCCCACAATGTTGTGCCAACCATGTAACATATGCGAGAAACTGCCTAGAATTTCCTACTGCATAGCCCTCTATTTCTCTAAGCTCCATGTCCCTAGAGTCTCTTAAAAGACCCTATTGTATCCGCCTCTATCACTGTCACTGGCCATGCATCCCACACACCCACCACTCTCTGTATGAAAAACTGTGTAAAGAACACAATAATAATAAAAGACAATATAAATATGTAAGATAGCTTACATACATAGATTGATTGTATGTCCGTAAAGTGACGCTGGGCACAGGAGTGTCTGTACACAGGTAACTGACAGGAAATGATAGAGTAGTGGTGGTGGGTTAGTGGGTACGGCTTGGGGAAAGTAACTCATGGATTCTATGTAGCCTCCTCCCTGATGGGAGTGGGACAAACAGTCCATGAGCAGGGAGGGTGGGACCCTTCACGTTGTTACTGGCACCTTTCTCTATATCTGTCCTTGATGGCGAATAAGCTAATGTCAGAGATGTGCTGGGCAGTTTTGACCGTCCGTTGTAGAGCCTTCCAGCGCCCAGGTACCATGAGTAAAAATTCAAATAGGGTTATACTGTAGTTTGGGAATGTCCTCAGCACACACGCACCTGATGGTAGCCCCTGACTAAGTCCAATTTCCAGCTAAGTGTGCCAAAAAGTCTTGAATATGTGTGACTGGGTAACAATTGGGGGTGGTAGTCTCGTTAAGGGGGCAGTAATTGTCACGTGGATGGCAACCACCATTGGGCTTCAGCACCATGTGGAAGGGGAAAGTCCTGGGGCTATTTCACTGGCGTACAATGCCAAGCAGACTCACCCTTTGCTCTGGGCAGCTTTTCTGAGACCAGTCCACGGGCATGGGAGAGGACCTGCAAGACAACTGTGGAAATGTGGTGTTTGACCCCACGCTTTGTAGTGGAAAATAAGGGCTTGGCAAGGTTTGGGATTTCACTCAGCAGACCGGTGAATTCACATGTGATACTGCATGCACCAGATAGAGTCGTCATGGGGAACTTACTGGGGGTACAGGGTAACGACCCAAAGTCTATTGCATCTACAAGTTGGTATTTCTTAAGATCTACAAACAGTCCTTTGGTGCACAGGAAACATGTACTGAGCAGATTTTATTATTTTTCTGCTGCTCATGTGAAGTAAGTGTCGCTGTTAGGGCCCTACGGAGGATGAAAAGGAAGCAACGTTGGGTAAGTGCTGGTGTTAGGATCATCATGGCTGATCCCGGATCCCACTCAACCCCATACACCTACCTTCTCACCATATCCTTTGATGCCCTGACTGATCAGGAAACTATCAACTTCCATCTTAAATAAATTCACAGACTTGGCCTCCACTCTAGTCTGCAGCAGAACATTTACTACTCTCCAGCTAAAATATCGTTCCTCCTTATCTTTGTTCTAAAGGGTCACTCATCAATTTTGCGGCTGTGCCCTCTATACCTCCACCATAGGAGACATCCTCTCTACATCTATCCTAGCTGGTCCTTTCAACATTCGGTAGGTTACAATGAGATCTCCCCGCATTCCTCTAAATTCCAGTGAGTACAGGCCCAAAGCCGCCAAATGCTCCTCATATGTTAACCCCTTCATTCCCAGAATCATCCTCATGAACCTCCTCTGAACCAATACCTACATATCCTTTCTGAGATACGGGGCCCAAAACTGTTGACAATACTCCAAATGCAGCCTGACTAGTGTCTTATAAAGCCTCAGCATTATCTCCTTGCTTTTATATTCTATTCCCCTTGAAATAAAAGCCATCATTGCATTTGCCTTCCTCACCACAGACTCAACCTGTAAGTTAATCTTCTGTGAGTCTTACATGAGGATCCTGTCCTTCCGCACATTTGATGTTTGAACCTTCTCCCGATTTATATAATAGTCTGCACTATTGTCCTTTTACCAAAATGCATTATTGTACATTTCTCAGCACTGCATCTGCCACTATTTTGCCCACTTTTCCATTTTGTCTAAGTCCTTCTGCAACCAAATTGCTACTTCAGCATGTCCTACCCCTCCACCTTTCTTCACTTCGTCCGAAAGCTTTGCCACAAAGCCATCAAATCCACTATCTAAGTCATTGACAAACAATGTGAAAAGGGTTCCTAATCCTGACCTCTGAGGAACAGCACTAGTCACCGGCAGCCAACCAGCTGCATCCTGTCTGTCAGCCATTCCTCTATCCTGTAACACCATAGGATTTTATCATGTTAAGCAGCCTCATGTGTGACACCTATCAAATGCCTTTCAAAGATCCAAGTAAACGACATCCACTGCCTCTCCTTTGTCCACCTGCTTGTTACTTCCTCAAAGAACTCGAACAGATTTGTCAGCAAACAGAAACCATGCTGACTTTAACTTATTTTATCATTAGTCTCCAAGTACTCCAAAACCTTACCCTTAATAATAGACTCCAACACTTTCCCAACCACTGAGGTTAGGCTAAGTGACATAGAATTTCCTTTCTTTTGCTTTCCTCCCTCCTTAAAGAGTGGAGTGACATTTTCCAATCATCCACTCCTCCAGCATCATGCCAGAATCAAGTGATTCTTGAAAGATCATGATCAATGCATCCATTATCTCCTCAGCAGCCTCTCTCAGGAATCTGGGATAAGTTTACCTAGCACCTTTTCCTTTATAATAGCAATGGCACTCACTCCTGCTCCCTGACACTCACTGCTAGTGTCTTCCACAGAAAAGATTGATGCAAAGTACCCATTAAGTTCTGCCATTTCTTTGACCTCTCACCAGCATCATTTTCTATTCATCCAATATCAACTCTCATCTCCTTTTTATTCTTTATATACTGAAAAACTACTGGAGGACCTGAGATCGAACGGAATCGGGCACAAAAAGGCGATGGGAGGGCCTGTTGCCTGAGTCTGTTGGGTCTCTTTGACTATGGACTCAATCTACCAGGTGAGGACAGCCACTGCACAGGATGGTGGAAGGATGGTCTTAGGGTTGGAAAGACCCTCCTCGGAAATACATTGATGGGAGAGAGCATCGGGCTTCCTGTTCTTGGACCCCGGACGATAGGTGAGTGTAAACCTGAACCGGCCAAAAAATAATGCCCAACAGGCTTGGCGAGAATTTAGGCATTTGGCAGTTTAGATATAGTCAAGGTTCTTGTGATCAGTCCAGACGATAAGTGGATGTTCTGCTCCCTCCAGCCAGTGCCTTCACTCCTCCAAAGCATGTTTGACTGCCAGTAACTCCCGGTTCCCTACATCGTAATTTCATTCAGCAGGGGACAACCAGCAAGAAAAGAAGGCACAGGGATGAAGTTTCTGATCAGGGCCTGAACATTGGGAGAGGACCGCTCCCACCCCAGAGTCAGAGGCATCGACCTCCACAATGTGTTAGCAAGACGAGTCTGGTTGGACCCGGATGGGAGCAGAGGTGAAATGCCCCTTCAGCTCTGAGAACGCTGAGTCAGATTCAGGGTCCCAATGAAAAGGGGTCGTAGGAGAGGTGAGTTGGGTAAGGGGTGCCGCCATCCGACTATAATCCCTGCTGAACTGGCGACAGAAGTTTGCAAACCCCTCAGGATCCGCTCTCACTCGCCCTCTCTTGATGATGTACCCTGACTGAGGGAACATGGAACTCACACTTCTCAACTTTAACGAATAGTTTGTTCTCCCAAAGTCTGTAGAACCTGACGGACATGATGGGTGTGTTCCTGGAAACTGCTAGAGAAGATCAGGATGTCATCCAGATAAACAAACACAAAACAGTTAATAAAGTCTCTTAAGACATCGTTAATCAGGGCTTGGAAGACAGCGGGGGCATTGGCGAGGCCGAATGGCACGACCAGGTATTCGAAATGGCCTAGAGGGGTATTGAATGCTGTTTTCCACTCATCTCCCTCCCTTATTCTGACCAGATGGTAGGCGCTTTGTAGGTCCAACTTGGAGAAGATGGTGGCTCTGTGAAGTGACTTGAAAGCAGAGTTTATGAGTGGCAGTGGATACTTGTTCTTTATGATTATATTATTTAGGCCTCGGTAGTTGATGCAGGGACATAGTGAACCATCCTTCTTCCCCACAAAGAAGAACCCTGCGCCCACCGGGGAGGATGAGGGTCAGATAATGCCCGCCCGCAAGAGATTCACTGATGTAACCCTCCATTGCTTCCCGCTTTGGCCAGGACAAGTTATACAGCTGACTGGTGGGTAGGGGAGCTCCGGGGAGAAGGTCGATGGCACAATCACAATAACTGACCTCTTATTTTCAATCCATGCCCTCTTTGCTTCCCTCTCTGGCCGGGACAAGTTATACAGCCGACTGGTGGGTAGAGGAGCTGTGGGGAGAAGGTCTATGGTTATGTGGAGGCAGTGAAAGGGCACGTTGTTTATTAAACACTTGTCCTAGGTTGTGGTACTCCGCTGGAACCCTGGACAAGTCGGGGGATTCAGCGGCAGACAAGGTCACGGTGGTTTTTACAGGGGAAAGGGCCGACTGTAGACAAGTGGAGTGACAAAACGCACTCCAGCTGGCCATCTTCCCGCTGGACCAATCAATGTGGGGATTATGGCGGATTAACCAGGGGTACCCAAGAACTACTGGAGCTTGAGGAGAGGAAATTAGGTTAAACTGTAACTGTTCCCGATGGTTCCTGGAGAGAATCAAAGACAGTGGTGGAGGTCAGTTCTCTGGATGCTTTCAAGAAAGAGTTAGATAGAGCTCTTAAAGATAGCGGAGTCAAGGGATATGGGGAGAGGGCAGGAACGGGGTACTGATTGTGGATGATCAGCCAAGACCACAGCGAATGGTGGTGCTGGCTCGAAGGGCCAAACGGCCTACTCCTGCACCTACTGTCTATTGTCTATACAGTGAGTGACTTGCATCAGAAGTCTTCCGTCCAGTGCCCGGGCTTCCAGAGGGGTACTTAACGGCTCCCGAGGAATTCCGGTCCGGGAAGCTGTGTCTTCATCCAACAGATTTCCCTAAGCACCGGAGTCCACCAAGGTGGACAGAGACAGGGACTGTTGGTGGTAGCTTACAGTAGCTTGGATCTGCATCTGGGTTTGGGGGACAGAAGGGAATGTTGTCTGACTCACCAGGGTCCCCCTTCCTACTGGTGAGCCCTCCCTTTTGGCTGAAGGGAACAGGTAGCACGAAAATAGCCAGACTGACCGCAATAGAGACAATCCCCGGCTCTGAATCTCCGGAGTCGCTCTGTGGATGAAAGACAGCTCCATCCCAGCTGCATTGGTTCCTCTCCAGGGTGCTGAAAACAGCTGGACTGGGAGTCCTGACGAAGGGTCTTGGCCTGAAACATCGACAATGCTTCTTCCTGTAGATGCTGCCTGGCCTGCTGCATTCCACCAGCATTTTGTGTGTGTTGCTGGATTGGGAGCGGGAGGAAGAGCAAGGCTAGGGCTGAGAGAAGATGGTAAAGCATGTCGTTGGGTGATCAAAGGTGTAGGACAATCAGTCCTCTCTCTCTCTGATGTTCTCGGAGTCAGTTATCCAGCCTAGTGGCTAGGGAGATCAATGAATCCAGGCCATTAGTGTCATCCCTAGCCGCTAACTCGTCCTTTACCATGTCACAGAGGCCTTGCCGAAATACCTCCTGGAGTGCCTCATCATTCCATCCCGGATTGGCTGCTAACTTCTGGAATTCCACGGAGTATTGGGCAACATTGCGTGAGCCCTGACGGAGGGTGAGTAGACACTTAGCAGCATCTTTACCATAGACAGGATGGTCAAAAATCTTCCTCATTTCTGAGCTGAAGGTGGAGAATGAAGAGCAGGTCTCTGGCTAATTATCCCAAATCGCAGTGGCCCATGCTAAGGCACTTCCTCGCAACAGCTCCATGATATAAGCTGTCTTTGATCTGTCCATGGCGTTCGTGGATGGCCAAGGAGCGTTGCAACAGAAAGCTGGCACATCCCCAGATCCCCAGCGTACGGTTCTGGTTCAGGTACATGTGGCTCTCTTAGCGGTCATGTTGTTGATGCATCAGGCGTTGCCACTACAGGCTGTCCAGGCTGGTCAGACAGAGTTCCCGGAGTGGACGGGGTAAGATGGGCGGCTACTCGGTCGACCTGTTCACTCACAGGGAACGGAGGTTCTCCATGACATCCTGGAGCAGCTGATTGTGCAGGCCCAGTAGGGAGCCCTGGCTGCCGAGGGCTTGTTGCAGGGATTTGTGTCCACTGGGTTCATTATGGCCAGTTCGTTCTGTTGCACGGAGTGACTGAGGGGAACCCAAGTGCAGGACACGGGCACGGAGATTGTGTTGGGATGCTGGCGTAGACGTGAACGTTGAACAGCAAACAGGAGGAATCTTGACACGGAGCTCTGATATGGAGTCTTGACACGGAGACGGGGTTTTCATGGAATATCTTGAAACTGGAGCTGAACTTAGAACTATCGGTTCTAAGTGGTCGGGAAATGAAGTTATCACATGGGAATAGACCAACAAACTGACCAGTGGTTGTGACGCTAGGGTTCTTGTACAGCAATTCTCGATGGAGACCAGGTGAGCTGTCATTAAGAAAATTAGCAGTAAATGGGAAATTAACGATTGGAATTAAGGCAAAATTGAAGGAGATTAGGGGCAAAATAGAGGATTAGTAATCGGGACCATGATGCCAAGACATGCCTCTTCTCATTCCTACCTTCCATGAGGAGGTACAGGAGCTTGAAATCACACAAAGTTTCAGGAACAGTTTCTCAGCGGTCCATGAATTGTAAACATTACCTTATTATTCCTATTTTTGCACTATTTAGTATAATTTTATAATTATCCTCATTTTGTCTTTGCACTTCCATGCTGCCACAAATCTCACATGGTAGAATTCAATGAATTTGATTCTTAAATTCCAGCTCCCAGTATGCAACACCTCCCCATCGTTCTTCTTGTCAGAGAGTGACCTCTACTGGCAACACAAGGCATTTGGGTGAAGAACACACACTGGTCATCTCTGCTCTGCTCATGAGAACCTCAAAAGATCTCAGATTTGTCAAACGTGAACTCCCTTCCTAATCACAGTCACTCTCTACAGCCCTCTCCAAACACCTGTGCTTCCTTAAAAGCTTCCAGCATTTTCCCTTCTCTCCATCTATGTGATGCACCATCAATAACTCTTGGAGACGTGAGGCGAGATATAGGCTTTTATTGGCTGGAAGAAAGAACAAGCAGCAATTGACCACCATACTACATCCTGGAGACTGAGGCCGGGGCAGAGTCCCCAATCGCCTTTATACCGGGGTCCGTGGGAGGAGCCACAGGAGCAGTAAGCAGGGGGGGGGGGGGGGGGCGTGTCCAGACAGGTATATGTAGTTCACCACACTATGTCCTTGCCGGAGAAGGATTTTCCCAATGGACAAACCCAACAGTCCACACCCAGGTACGGTGCAAACGTTGGATGGTCTCTGCCCCTCCACTGACTGGCGTGAAGTCCAGACCCCTCACACTCTCAGCAAAAGCCTATTCCCTTTTTTCTGATCTGAATTGTTCTACCAAGTATTTGACCAAAGTTAAACCCTCTGTTGGAGAAGATGGGCCACTCTGGTTATTCTGTCTGGGCTACACATTATCTGTTCAGCCTCTGTTAACAGACACACTTCTCCAATCTCCCCTCACAGACACACCTCTCCAACCTCCCCTCACAGACACACCTCTCCAATCTCCCCTCACAGACACACCTCTCCAACCTACCCTCACAGACGCACCTCTCCAACCTCGCCTCACAGATGCACCTCTCCAATCTCCCCTCACAGCCGTACCTCTCCAATCTCCCCTCACAGACACAACTCTCCAATCACCCCTCACAGACACAACTCTCCAATCTCCCCTCACAGTCGCATCTCTCCAATCTCCCCTCACAGACGTACCTCTCCAATCTCCCCTCACAGACACACCTCTCCAACCTCCCCTCACAGACACACCTCTCCAACCTCCCCTCACAGACGCATCTCTCCAATCTCCCCTCACAGACACAACTCTCCAATCTCCCCTCACAGACACATCTCTCCAATCTCCCCTCACAGCCGTACCTCTCCAATCTCTCCTCACAGACGCATCTCTCCAATCTCCCCTCACAACCACACCTCTCCAATCTCCCCTCACAGACGCATCTCTCTAATCTCCCCTCACAGACGTACCTCTCCAATCTCCCCTCACAACCGTACCTCTCCAATCTCCCCTCACAGACACATCTCTCCAATCTCCCCTCACAGACGCATCTCTCCAATCTCCCCTCACAACCACACCTCTCCAATCTCCCCTCACAGACGCATCTCTCCAATCTCCCCTCACAACCACACCTCTCTAATCTCCCCTCACAGACGTACCTTTCCAATCTCCCCTCACAGACACAACTCTCCAATCACCCCTCACAGACACAACTCTCCAATCACCCCTCACAGACACAACTCTCCAATCTCCCCTCACAGACGCACCTGTCCAATCTCCCCTCACAGACGCACCTCTCCAATCTCCCCTCACAGACGCACCTCTCCAATCTCCCCTCACAGACGCACCTCTCCAATCTCCCCTCACAGACGCATCTCTCCAATCTCCCCTCACAGACGCATCTCTCCAATCTCCCCTCACAGACGCATCTCTCCAATCTCCCCTCACAACCACACCTCTCTAATCTCCCCTCACAGACGTACCTTTCCAATCTCCCCTCACAGACACAACTCTCCAATCACCCCTCACAGACACAACTCTCCAATCACCCCTCACAGACACAACTCTCCAATCTCCCCTCACAGACGCACCTCTCCAATCTCCCCTCACAGACGCACCTCTCCAATCTCCCCTCACAGACGCACCTCTCCAATCTCCCCTCACAGACGCACCTCTCCAATCTCCCCTCACAGACGCATCTCTCCAATCTCCCCTCACAGACGCATCTCTCCAATCTCCCCTCACAGACGCATCTCTCCAATCTCCCCTCACAGACGCACCTCTCCAATCTCCCCTCACAGACGCACCTCTCCAATCTCCCCTCACAGACGCATCTCTCCAATCTCCCCTCACAGACGCAACTCTCCAATCTCCCCTCACAGCCGCACCTCTCCAATCTCCCCTCACAGCCGTACCTCTCCAATCTCCCCTCACAGACGCACCTCTCCAATCTCCCCTCACAGACGCACCTCTCCAATCTCCCCTCACAGACGCATCTCTCCAATCTCCCCTCACAGACGCACCTCTCCAATCTCCCCTCACAGCCGCACCTCTCCAATCTCCCCTCACAGACGCATCTCTCCAATCTCCCCTCACAGACGCATCTCTCCAATCTCCCCTCACAGACGCACCTCTCCAATCTCCCCTCACAGACGCACCTCTCCAATCTCCCCTCACAGCCGCACCTCTCCAACCTCCCCTCACAGACGCATCTCTCCAATCTCCCCTCACAGACGCATCTCTCCAATCTCCCCTCACAGACGCAACTCTCCAATCTCCCCTCACAGCCGCACCTCTCCAATCTCCCCTCACAGCCGTACCTCTCCAATCTCCCCTCACAGACGCACCTCTCCAATCTCCCCTCACAGACGCACCTCTCCAATCTCCCCTCACAGACGCATCTCTCCAATCTCCCCTCACAGACGCATCTCTCCAATCTCCCCTCACAGACGCAACTCTCCAATCTCCCCTCACAGCCGCACCTCTCCAATCTCCCCTCACAGCTGTACCTCTCCAATCTCCCCTCACAGACGCACCTCTCCAATCTCCCCTCACAGACGCACCTCTCCAATCTCCCCTCACAGCCGCACCTCTCCAATCTCCCCTCACAACCGTACCTCTCCAATCTCCCCTCACAGCCGCACCTCTCCAATCTCCCCTCACAGCCGCACCTCTCCAATCTCCCCTCACAACCACACGTCTCCAATCTCCCCTCACAGCAGCACCTCTCCAATCTCCCCTCACAGACGCATCTCTCCAATCTCCCCTCACAGATGCACCTCTCCAATCTCCCCTCACAGACGCAACTCTCCAATCTCCCCTCACAGACACAACTCTCCAACCTCCCCTCACAGCCGTACCTCTCCAATCTCCCCTCACAGCTGCACCTCTCCAATCTCCCCTCACAGACGTACCTCTCCAATCTCCCCTCACAGCCGTACCTCTCCAATCTCCCCTCACAGCAGCACCTCTCCAATCTCCCCTCACAGACGTACCTCTCCAATCTCTCCTCACAGCCGTACCTCTCCAATCTCCCCTCACAGCCGTACCTCTCCAATCTCCCCTCACAGCCGCACCTCTCCAATCTCCCCTCACAGACGCCTCTCCAATCTCCCCTCACAGACGCACCTCTCCAATCTCCCCTCACAGACACATCTCTCCAATCTCCCCTCACAGACGCATCTCTCCAATCTCCCCTCACAGACGCACCTCTCCAATCTCCCCTCACAGACGCATCTCTCCAATCTCCCCTCACAACCACACCTCTCCAATCTCCCCTCACAGACGCACCTCTCCAATCTCCCCTCACAGACGCATCTCTCCAATCTCCCCTCACAGACGCAACTCTCCAATCTCCCCTCACAGCCGCACCTCCCCAATCTCCCCTCACAGACGCATCTCTCCAATCTCCCCTCACAGCAGCACCTCTCCAATCTCCCTCACAGCTGCACCTCTCCAATCTCCCCTCACAGCCGCACCTCTCCAATCTCCCCTCACAGACGTACCTCTCCAATCTCCCCTCACAGCCGTACCTCTCCAATCTCCCCTCACAGCCGCACCTCTCCAATCTCCCCTCACAGACGCATCTCTCCAATCTCCCCTCACAGACGCATCTCTCCAATCTCCCCTCACAGACGCACCTCTCCAATCTCCCCTCACAGTCGCACCTCTCCAATCTCCCCTCACAGCCGCACCTCTCCAACCTCCCCTCACAGACGCATCTCTCCAATCTCCCCTCACAGACGCATCTCTCCAATCTCCCCTCACAGACGCATCTCTCCAATCTCCCCTCACAGCTGCACCTCTCCAATCTCGCCTCACAGATGCATCTCTCCAATCTCCCCTCACAGACGCACCTCTCCAATCTCCCCTCACAGCCGCACCTCTCCAATCTCCCCTCACAGATGCATCTCTCCAATCTCCCCTCACAGACGCACCTCTCCAATCTCCCCTCACAGACGCACCTCTCCAATCTCCCCTCACAGCCGCACCTCTCCAATCTCCCCTCACAGATGCCCCTCTCCAATCTCCCCTCACAGACGCATCTCTCCAATCTCCCCTCACAGACGCACCTCTCCAATCTCCCCTCACAGCCGCACCTCCCCAATCTCCCTCACAGCCGCACCTCTCCAATCTCCCCTCACAGCCGCAGTCTTCCAGCAAATTCCCTGTAAATGCCTGCAGCCTCTTCAGTCCAACCACATCCCTCCTGTACACTGGTTACACAACCATATACACAATGCTCTGATTGTGGTAGACAGTTCCAGCATACAGTAGTCACTTCAAGATTCAGCAGTCTTGATGAAGGGTCTCGGCTCAAAATATCGACTTTCATTTCCACAGATGCTGCCTGACCTGCATTTTGTGTGTTGCTAAAGATTCAACATTATTTAATGTCACTTTCAGCACACAAGTAAAGGAGATTGAATATTTTTTACACCTGGTGCAGCATAAAAAACACAATGAACACAATAATAAAAAAGCAGAATAATTATAAATACGTAAAGTAGCTGATACATAGATAAATCGTCTGTCCATAGAGTGACACTAGGCACAGGAGTGACTGACAGGAAATGATAAAGTAGTGGTGGTTTGGGGGCTGGGTCAATCAGGTGGAGATGTTGACCATTCTTCCTGCTTTTCAGTCGGGTCGTCCTGGGGTGGATACATGGCTTCCTCCCTGATGGGAGTGGGGTGGACAGTCTGTGAGGAGAGGGTAGGATCCTTCATGGTGTTACTAGCCTTTTCTGGCACCTTTCTGTAAATTTGTCCTTGATCGTGGGTAGTCTGGCGTGAGTGATGTTTTGGGCAGTTTGGACACATGCAGGTCCCATACTACGTGCTGATGCAGCTTGTTCGGGGGCTTTCAACTGTGGAATGACCTGAGTATAGAGTACAAGACATAGGAGCAGAATTAGCCCATTGAGTCTGCTCCAGCATTCCATTATAACAGATTTATTATCCCTCTCAACCCCATTCTCCTGTCTTCTCTCTCTAACCTTTGACACCCTGACTAATCAAGAACCTATCAATCTCTGCATTAAACATGCCCAATGATTTGGCCTCCACAGTTGTCTGCGGCAATGAATTTGACAGATTCACCATCCTCTACCTAAAGAAATTCCTCCTCATCTTTATTCTAAATGGACGTCCCTCATTTGTGGGTTGTGTCCTCAAATCCTTGAGTATCCCACTATAGCAGGCGTCCTCTCCACGGCCAATGTGCTTCGCCCTTTCAAAAATCAATAGGTTCCTGTGAAATTTCACCCCCACCCTTTCTTCTAAACTCCAGCAAGTACAGGCCCAGAGCCATCAAATGCTCCTCATTCACGAGAATAAGACCATAAGACATAGGAGCAGAATTAGGCCATCTGGCCCATCGAGTCTGCTCCACCATTCAATCATGGCTGATCTTTTTTTCTACCTCTTCCTCAACCCCAGTTCCCAGCCTTCTCCCCATAACCTTTGGTGCCATCTCCAATCAAGAACCTATCAATCTCTGCCTTCCTGTTTCAATATTTTTATTGATTTCTTACAAAAAGAATACAGAGTACAGGAGGATGTATATCATATATCAATTACAATATATTTGAATCACACTTATGGTCACATTACCTCATATTCATGTAGATTAAATTGAATTGTAATATTGAAAAGTAATAATTTTATTATACAAAAATGAATCTAAACCAACTACCAAGAAAAGCTGTTTGGTAGAGAAAGAAAAAAGGAAAAAAATCCTTATCATATAGTAAAACATATTATTAGGCAACATCTGTACTTGATAACAAATCAAAGATTTTGAAAATAATTCAAAAAAGGTCCCCACAATGTTAGAAAGTCTTGTCTTGATTCAGAAATTGAACAACGAACCTTCTCTAAATTTAAGCATGACATAACATCGCTTAGCCATTGAGCATGAGTAGGCGGAGCAATGTCCTTCCACCTAAGCACAAACGCCCTCCGAGCTATAAGAGAAATAAAAGCCAAAATGTACAAATAAGGTGTCTGCAAGATAATAAGGTGTCTGCAAGATAATTTCCACCAACAATATCGAATAAGGTAGTCAAAGGGTTTGGTTTAAAATTTACTTTAAAAAGCACAGAAAAAGTTTGAAATACTTCCTTCCAGTATTTTTCAAGACTTGGACATGTCCAAAACATATGAATTAATGAAGCCTCTCTATCATTCCATCTGTCACAATAGGGAGATATATCCAAATATAAATGAGACAGTTTATCTTTAATCATGTGGGTGCTATGGACCACTTTAAATTGTAGATAAAAGTCAATTTTATATTCATGGAGACAAATCAAGCAAATTATTGGCTAACCAGTTAAATATAGTTAAATGGCAAATTAAAGAAATCTGTAAAGCAAATGGTGATAAGTCAACTGACCATTTAGAAATAAATGATACATTTGGAGAATTTTATTCTAAACATTATAGTTCTGATTCTCCTAAAGATAATATTGTAATTAATAATTTCTTAGATCAATTAAACATCCCTACTCTTTCTGATGATAACTGAAAATAGTTGGATCAACCTATTTCTTATGAGGAAATTGACGAGGCTGTATGTTCATTGCACTCAGGGAAGGCTCTGGGTCCTGACAGTCTTTTTTGGAGAATTTTATAAGGCTTTTTCCTCATTGCTTATACCTCATTTATATTTAGTCCTCTTGGACTCCTTTAAGTTGGATAGGTTGCCACAATCTTTTTATGAAGCTTCTCTTTCGCTTATTCTTAAAAAGAATAAGAACCCAACTGAATGTTCTTCATACAGACCAATCTCCTTACTTAATGTTGATACTAAAATCTTATCCAAAGTTCTGGCTTGTAGGATTGAAAATATTTTACCATCTATTATTTTTGATGATCAGATTTGATTTATTAAAAATTGATATTCCCATTTTAATATTCATAATTTATTAAATGTTATTTATTCTCCTTCTAAAGGGATATTGGAATGTGTGATATCCTTAGATGCTGAGAAAGCTTTCAATCGGGTTGAATGGAATTACTTATTTAAAATCTTAGAAAAATTTAATTTTGGGCCCGATTTTATTCAATGGATTAAATTACTTTATTTATCTTCCTCTGCTCGGGTTTTTACTAACTCTCAGAATTCCAAACCATTTAAACTTCAACGTTGGACTAGACAACATCCCTTGAGCCCTTTGCTTTTTGATCTGGCTTTAGAACCCTTAGCTGGGGGTTCCAGTGACGTCATCATCAGAGCATGTGGAGATCTTCCAACAACCAGGCATTCTTTCTTTCTTTCTTTCTTTCTTTCTTTCTTTCTTTCTTTCTTTCTTTTTTTTCTATAGGGCAGTTAGGGGGGAGGGGTTAAGGGGAGGGGGTAAGGGTTATATACATTGTTTTTTCATACTTTGTAACCATTTAAAAATGCAATTAAAAAAGTTTAAAAAAAAAGAATGGCAGCTTAAGTCAAAAGTTCCTTTGGAAAAACGCACATTTTGCCCCGTTAATCCATCAAATATAAGATCTTTCAAAAACATCTGAATTGAAAGGGGGGCAAGAATGGAGATTTAAAAAGCATCACTGCGGAGCCTGTGGATGAGAGGGGTGCAGCGAGTGGCTCTCCTACCCAAACGTGTGGTAGTGAGGCTGACGATGGGCCTCATTCAAGTGAAGTGGCAAATATGATAAAAATTTTGGAAGAGGTTCAGGGATTCCAGAAAGACATAAACAGTAACTAAATTATTTAAAGTCAGAGCTTGCCAATGTCAATCAAAAAATAACGGTGGCAGATACATGAATTGAGAAGGTGGAAGATTGTGTGCAAAACGTGAAACAGATACTAAGTAAGATAATAAAAATATTAAATCAACAAGAAAGTAAACTGCTTGACCAGGAGGGAAGATCATGATGGAAAAATATCAGGATATACAATGTTCCCGAAGGAGCGGAGGGTTTGTCTATGATGGAGTTTGTAGGAAAGTTGCTGCGGGACGTGCTGGAGATTCCCTCGAATATGGAGCTTGAAATTGAGAGGGTGCATTGTGAGCTCACCCTGCGGCCTACAGGAGACAGAGAAGATAAGCTATGCTCAATAGTAATTAGATTCCTTTGATACAATACGAAGGCAGAGATTCTACAAAGGGCCTGGGGTAGGAAGAGGGTGTTTTTGAATGATAAATTAATATATCTCAATCAAGATTACCCCCACCCCCCCCCACCCCCGGCGGTCCTGCAGAGACGTAAAGAATACTCTGAAGTAAAGTGAATATTAAAGGAAGGAATGATTAGATTCCAGACTCCGTACCCTGCTAAACTGCGGGTGTTTTTTTAAATTTTATTTTTTTATTTTTTTATGCATTTTCTACAACACTACAGCAAAAAAAACCCCGAAAACAAAATAGGAAATTAATACAGTGCAAGATAAACATACAATAATAATATAATTCACAATAGTAATTGAAAAAGCACCCAAATTAAAATCATGTAAAGTTAGTGTCCCCCCACCAACCCCACAAAGAAAAAAAACTCCAGACTCTAGCAAAATATAGGAAATATAGATCAGAACATTCAAACCCCCAAAACTGTAAATACACGTAAAAACAGAAGATAATAATGCCTTCTACCAAAAAAAATCTGAAAGTAAGGGACTGAAAAAAATACTTAATTAGAAGAAAGGTTATGAAAATATTCAATAAAAGGTCCCCAGACCTTATGAAACTTGATGTCCAAATTAGGAACTGAGTAGTGAATTTTTTCAAGGTCTAAACAGGACATAATATCATTGAGCCATTGAGCGTGCGTGGGTGGGGAAACATCTCTCCATCTAAGAAGAATTAGACATCTAGCCAGAAGAGAAGCAAAGAAGAAAGGATAGTGTTCGATGTTTAGTCAAGCTCAAATGTATATCCATCTCACCCAAGGAACCAAAAAGAGCAATCAGAGGGTTAGGTTCTAAGTGGCAATTCAGAATATGAGACAAATTTAGGAAAACATCTCTCCAAAATTTCTCTAGACTAGGGCAGGTCCAGTACATGTGAATGAGAGAAGCCTTGCCACTTTTGCATTTATCACAAACCGGACTAATATCAGGGTAAAATTGAGACAATTTAGATTTGGACATATGAGCCCTATGAACAATCTTAAGCTGTAAAAGACAGTGGCGAGCACAAAGAGAATTTGAATTAACTGACTTGAGAATCGAGTCCCAAACCAGATCAGATAAGGGAATATTTAAGTCATGCTCCCAAGCCTTTCTGATTTTATCCAAAGGGGCGCACCGTAAAGGTGTTAATTTATCACGAATAAAAGATATTAAGCCTTTACCCAATGGATTAATAGAAAGAAACAAGTCCACAGCGTTTTTCTCGGGCATCTCAGGAAAGTTGGGTAATAAAGGATTAATGAAGTGTCTAATTTGGAGGTATCTAAAGAAATGGGCATTAGGTAGATCAAACTTAGCAGAAAGTTGCTAAAAAGATGCAGAACGATTATCAATGACAAGGTCTTCAAAATACCTAATGCCCTTTCTATACCAATCATAGAACGTTGAATCGTGCATAGAGAGTAAAAAAGATGATTGTGTAAAATAGGACTAGAAAGGGAAAAACCACAGAAACCATTAAATTTCCTAAACTAGGCCCATTTTCACAGAGTGTGTCTAACAAGAGGATTAACAATTAGTCTAGGCAAACTACTAGGGAGTGCAGATCCAAGAAGTGCAGAAATAGAGAGATCCTTAGTGGAATTCAGCTCCATTGCCACCCTTTTAGGGTGGTCAGACTGGCTATGAAAAAAAGACCAGAAAGTAAGACAACGAATGTTAGCTGCCCAATAATATAAACGAAAATTAGGTAAGGCCATGCTGCCTTCTTTTTTAGATTTTTGAAGGTAAGCTTTATTAATTCTAGAATACTTACCCTTCCACAAATAGGACAAAATAATAGAGTCTAAGGAATCAAAAAAGGTTTTAGAAATAAAAATTGGAATAGATTGAAATAAGTATAGAAATTTAGGGAGAATATACATTTTAATAACATTAACATGACCTACCAATGACATAGATAAAGGTGACCATTATGACAAATTCTGTTTTGTAGAATGCAAAAGATTGGCAACATTTTTGCGAAAAAGATCCTTAAAATTCCTTGTAACTGTAATACCAAGATAGGTAAATTGATTATCAACTACTTGAAAGGGGAGGTCGTGAAATACTAATGCTTGAGCTTCTTTATTCATTGGAAAAAGTTCACTCTTATGAAGATTAAGTTTATAGCCAGAGAACTGGCTAAATTGATCAAGAAAACATTGGAGGTAAGGATGTGGACGGATTTGAAAGAAGAAGTAGTAAATTGTCAGTGTAAAGAGAAACTTTATGCTCAACACCCCTCCTCTAGATCCCCGTCAATTCAGGACAGCTTTAAAATGCAATTGCCAGAAGCTCTACAGCCAAATCAAAAAGAAAGGGACTTAAGGGGCATCCTTGATAGGTGCCACGTTTAAGGCTAAACAACTGGGATTGCTGAGAGTTAGTCAGAACAGAAGCGGTAGGACATAAATACAGCAATTTGATCCAAGAGATAAAACTTTGACCGAGGTCAAATTTTTCTAAAACCACAAAAAGGTAGTTCCACTCTATAAGATCAAACGCTTTCTCCGCATCGAGAGAAATAAAGCATTCAGGAGTCCAAATTGAAGGTGAGTATAAAATATTAAATAAATGCCGTATATTGAAAAAAGGAAGATGATTTTTAATAAAACCAGTTTGATCATCAGAGATAATAGAGGGTTTAACATTTTCTAATCTATGGGCCAAAACTTTGGCCAAAATTTTAACATCAACATTAAGCAAAGAAATCGGCCTGTAAGAGGAGCATTCTGTTGGATCTTTGCCCTTTTTGAGTAAAAGGATAATACATGCCTCATTAAATGAAGGTAGCAATTTACCATAGTAAAATGAATCAGATAGTACTGAGAGTAGCTGAGATGAGAGAAGTGAAGAGAACGATTTATAGAACTCTACGGGGAACCCATCAGGTCTGGGAGATTTGCCCGACAACAGTGCAGAAATTGCAAAAGATACTTCTTCTAGTGATATAGGCTTATTGAGTTTTGCTTTGAAATCAGATGAAAGTGAAGGGATATTCAAGCTATTTAAAAAAAGGTCAACAGAAATATTCTCATTCAGGGATTCGGAGGAATAAAGCCGAGAATAAAAATTCTTAAATGATTTATTAATTTCTGAGTGATTTGATGTAATATCCCCATTCTCCTTCTGAATCTTTGTAATATGTTGTTTAGCTTTAGAGCGTCTCAACTGATTAACTAGAAACTTGCCAGATTTGTCACTGTGAATATAAAAGTGACTCTTACTTTCAAGAAGTTGACGTTCAACTGGTTAAGTAGAGAGAAGGTCAAATTTAGTTTGGAGTTCTACGCCCTTTTTGTATAACTCAGGGTTTTTAGTCTGAGCATATAGTTGATCTAATACTTTAATTGGAATAATCAAATCTAATCACTCTGAATGGGACACTCTATTAAGATTCACTGTATATGAAATTATTTGACCCCTCAAATATGCTTTCATAACATCCCAGACAATCTGGGATGAAATTTCAGATGACGTATTGATGTTTAGGAAAATAGTTATCTGATCCTTAATAAATTTTACAAAATTATCATCTGATAACAAAGTCGGGTTAAAACGCCAATGTTTATTCCTCTGAGGGAGACCAGGAAGATTTAGTGACAAGGTGACTGGGGCATGACCGGAAATCAATATACTCTGATAGTCACAAGAGTGAACAAATGAAATAAACTGGTTATCAATTAAAAAATAGTCAATTCGAGTGAAGGTATGATGGACATGGGAAAAAAAAGAATAATCTCCCTCAGTAGGATGAAGGAAATGCTATATATCAGAGGTACCATAATTAGAAAGTAAAGAGTGAATAGCTAAAGCAGATTTAGTAGGTACAGAGGACGATCGATCCAAAGCTGGGTCTAACCAGCAATTAAAGTCACCACCCAATATAAGAGAATATAGATTCAGATCTGGTAATAAGGAAAAAAAGTGTTCAAAAAAGTTAACATCGTTAAAATTGGGAGCATACAGATTAGCTAGTACTACTTTAGTTTTATATAATTTGCCAGAAACAATAATGAAGTGGCCACTTGTATCAGATATCTTACTATGGAGTTCAAAAGGAACATTTGAGTTGATAAGAATAGAAAATGTTGACCCACCCACCTTGACATGAGTCGAGAATTATCAAAACTACAAATATGAGTTTCTTGGAGGAAGGCAATGTCAGCTTTAAGTTGCTTAATATGGGAGAAGACCTTCCTTCTTTTAACAGGATGATTCAATCCCTTTACATTCCAGCTCACAAATTTCAATGGACTAACCATTATCAATTGTTAAAATGTAAAAGTTAGTAGGCATATATAAGGTCAAACAATACAATAGCAGTTTGGAAGCAAGAATATAAACAAAAATCAATAAAATCAGGACACAGACAAGTCCTGAATAACAAGGAAAAACAAAAAAAATAGTAGATAGTGTTGGTACTGGAGAATCCACCCCACCCTCGCAACCCAAAACTAGATGGCTACCCAAAAAAGCAGCTAGCTCTACAAGAGAAAGGACACCCAAAACCAACTTCCAGTTCCGTAACATTGACATAAGCTCCGTGTAAATAATATAGCAAAGACTAACTAATTTATGCACTACAAATCAGAATTACAAATAGGAACACCTTCATCAGAAAGAATATAAAACTTAATACAAAATAATAATCGAGAAATAATCTACCCACGAGAAACTATGAAAAAATTGAAAAAAAAGTAAATTGGAAGAAAAAAACGGAGGGGGAGAAAAAGAAGGGAAATTTTATATATAAAGAAAGTACAGAACAGCCATTTTAAAAAAAAGCAGCTGTTATACAATAAATTGATAGGGAGACCTTCAATAAAAACTCTAAGTCTCCCAAATAAGCTAAGACCAATTGTAGTTCTCTATAATTAAAGTTATTCAAAAGTAAACTAAATTATACAAATGAAATCTGAGTCCACGGGAAAGCATTTTATTGAAATCGTCTATTCAAGAAAATCACACCAAGACCAAGGAGAAACGAACTAAGACCCTTTGGATTCTCAGTAGTTAAGGACTAAATTACTCAAATAGAATCTGAGTTCGCAAAAAAGACTTTATTTTCAAAAAATACTATCAGCCATTTTGGAAAGTCAAACGGGGTCCGAAGAAGTCAAGATGGTTGATTGATCTTCAACAAACACTTCTGCCTCTCTAACTGACTTAAACTACTTATAATCCCCAGTAGTACGCATAATTCGAAGATCGGCAGGATTACGAAGAGAAGGTTTGAATCCATGCTTGAAGAGTTCCTTCATAACGCCTTTGTACTCAGCATGCACCTTCAGAATCTGGGGAGCATAGTCTTCCACGATACGAATGGTATTATTTCAAAAAGTTAGAGTGCCTCTTCGGCGTGCCTCCATAATCAGATGGTTTTTAACCTGATATCAATGGAAACAGAGGATAACTGGCCGTACTCCTGAACCTAAAACAGCTCGAGGAACATACACTCTGTGGGGTCTTTCTAACTCAAGTGGAGTCGGAAGAAATTCTTTCCTGAAAATTTCACAAAGGAAAGAAGAGAAAAATTCAACGGAAGTACCCGTTTCAGTGGCCTCTGGCAAACTGAGGATTCGCAGATTGCAGCGCCTGCTCCGATTTTCGAGATCCGCAATTTTGGAAGTAAGTTTGCTGTTTTGCTCCATTAAGTTAGAGCAGAAAGTTTCTAGCTGCTGAACGTGGAGTTTTAAATCTTCGGAGGTTAGGTCGATGCAAGATAAATGTTCGGCTTGATCATCCACTCTGGCGTTAATCTGGTCCAATTTTGATTCCAGCTGACTGATAGAGGCTCTAAATTCAGTCTTGATATCAGATAGAATGTCTTGTCGATTCTGTTCCAGAATAGAGAGAATCTCGGCAGATAGAGATGTGGAAGCTTCTTTTTCCCCAGATCTAGGAATCTTTGTAGTCATTGTGAGATAGACGTATTCACAGGCAGATAAGAAAAAACAGATGAATTGATGAACTAAGATTTAAAAAGGGAGATACATAGTGCAAAGGTAAGAAATGTAACGGAGCGAAAGTTTGAAGCGACTAAGCAATTGCCATCTTACCGGAAGTCTGAAGGGAAAATCCAACTATATCAGACAGTGGAAGAGGCAACTACAGGCATGAAGGCCAGAGGGTTGCCTGTCAGTGTGATCAAACCGAGGGAAAGCCTGGTTGAGCAGTTATCCCACTCTGCTTGGGAAATAATGAGAGAATCAAGAAAGCAGGGGACGGGAGGAGGGCGAGAGAAATATGTCAGAAAGAAACTGGGAGTTTTCCAAAGACAGCCCTCAACCCCTCCGAAAGAGCCATAAGGTTTGGCTAACTTTAAAAGTGTTGATAAGCTAAACGGATGCAAAAATATATGGTGATATACCTATCTCGAGAAATACTTATTATAATGTGTATTTTATATTACCCAATTATTCTTTTTTATTCATTCATTCACTCCTTTTTCCCTGCATAAATGAGAATATATATATGGGAGGAATACACAGGGAAATCTTTTCTGTGTAATGGATATAGATTTGTTCACTTACTTTTATGGGTACTGCAATGGGGGCCCTCAACTCACAGGTAGGAGGGGTTATCCCCCACAGCTAGACGTTTCCTCTAGCTCAACCCAGGATCATCTACTAGAGACTTCAGCCTTGGAATCACACCTTCGTTGCCTTTTTTTATTATTCACATTTATTGGTTCTTATTTGTTCAGGGATTAAGTTTTATTCTGCTAATTTCAATGATATATTGACAAATAAATACACATGACTAAGGACAAAGTAAAATTCATTTCTTTTAATGTCAATGGGCTGTTAAATCCAATCAAACATAGTAGAATTCTATCCAAAATGAAAAAAGATCAAGCCCATGTAGTATATTTACAGGAAACTCACTTTACAGTGATAATGAGCATGGAAGACTAAAGAGAATGGAGCTTCACCAATCTGTTTTTCTCCTCATATAAATCAGGACATAGGAGAGGAGTTGCTATTCTTATCTCAAGCATGCTAAATTCTGAAAAAATATTTGAAATGAGAGATAAGGAGGGCAGATATATTCTGGTAAGGGGAAATATAGACGGAAATTCAGTTACTCTATTGAATATATACACACTCCCAGGAAGTGATATTAGTTTCATTCAGAAAATTACTAATATTACAGTAACAGAAACAGAAGGTCTCCTGATATGTGGGGAGACTTAAATTTACAATCACAACCAAAGTTAGACTCTTCCAATGGAAAAACCTATGAAGAAAATCTTTACATAAGAAAATTAATGCACCTTTTGAGGATGTTGGTCTAATTGATATATGGAGGGACCTTTTCCCCAACAGAAGGGATTACACTCATTATTCTACTCCCTATTCTGTATCTACAAGAATAGACTATTTCATAACATTTGGAAAAGACAAAGACAAAATAAACACCTGTGGAATTGGGACAATAGATGTAAGTGACCATGCACCTATATATTTATCTGTTGATTTTGACCTACAACCAAAGAATACTATTTAGAAACTAAATTCAAGTCTACTCAATGATCCCTACTTTAAGGAGCAAATTAAACAAGAAATTGGTCTTTACTTAGAATTCAATGATAATGGAGAGGTTTCACCACCTATTCTATGGGATACTCTGAAGGCTGTTTTAAGAGGGAAAATTATAGCGATATTTTCATATAAGAAAAAAATAAGGAATAAAACATTAGAAGAATTACAAAATAGGCTGAAGGAACTAGAAAAAAAACACAAATTGAATTTGGCACAGGATACGTTAGAGGAAATTTTAAAAATTAGGAATGAAATTAATAGTTTGGCTACGCAAGAAATCAGGAAAAATTTAATGTTTGAAACAGAGACATTATGAAAGTGGATCTAAGTCTATGAAAATACTGGCATGGAAACTGAAAAAAAAGATAGCAGAAAATATTATTCATAGAATCAGGGATCCAAGAACAAAAATAATAAAAAAAATAAGCTAAGTGAAATTCAAGAAGCTTTTGAAGTGTTTTACAAAACTCTGTATTCCAAAGTTCTAGGGGTAAGCATAACTCATATTGACACCTTCCTGAATTCTCTAGTTACCCATTTTAAGCAAAGAACAAATTAGAACGATGACTGCTGACATAACTGAAGTTGAACTAAAAGCTGCAATTAGTAGGCTTAAATTAAGCAAGTCACCAGGATCAGATGGGTATACGGCAGAGTGGTACAAAGAATTTTAAAATGAGTTAATTCCTATCTTACTCCTCACACTGAATTGGGCTCTAAAAAAGGCACAAATGCCACCCAGCTGGAAGGAAGCGATAATCTCAGCTATACCAAAAGAAGGCAAGGATAAAATGGAATGTGGGTCATTTAGACCAATATCTGTTCTTAACGTAGATTATAGATTATTTACCTCCATCATGGCCAAACGATTAGAAGAGTTTCTACCCATACTGATACATAACGATCAGACAGGTTTTATACAACAATGCCAAACACAGGACTAGATACGAAGGACACTTCATATTATGGATCATAAACAAAAAAATAAAATTGAAGTAATAGTGATAAGTGCGGACGCTGAAAAGGCATTTGATTTGGTTAATTGGAATTTTCTTTACAGAGTTTTACATAGATTTGGTTTCCATGACACAATTATTAAAACTATACAGGCACTATATGACAACCCTACTGCTAGGATTAAAATCAATGGATATTTATCAAATAGTCCTACCCTAGAAAGGGGCACGAGACAGGGTTGTGCATGGTCACTACTATTCTTCGCATTATATCTGGAACCATTAGTTCAATACATGAGACAAAATGAAGATATCAGGGGAATTACTATTAAAGGGACAGAGCATAAATTGGCTTGTTATGCAGATGACATTTTGATCTAGGGCGACCAACATACTCTTTATTTAAATTGATGTAATCCTTTGAACAATATGGTCAATTATCAGGATACAAGATCAACATAGATAAAACTCATTACTCTCATATAACTATAGCCCACCAAGAAAAATTGTAAGTAGATATCCCTGGGCATAGCAAACAATGTCTTTCAAATATTTGGGTATCATTATGCCAAAAGATTTGGCAAAATTATCAGAATGCAATTATCATGCTATATATAAAAAATTAAGGAAGATATAACAAGATGGAACCTAATTCCTTTTTTTAGTTTCAGTTCAAGGATTGAATCTATTAAAATGAATATAATGCCCAGACTATCATATCTCTTTCAGACCCTACCAATAGAGATTAATCAAAATCAATTCAATGAATGGAACAAAATGGTATCAAGATATATTTGGCAAGGTAAAAAGCCTAGAGTTCGTTTCAAAACTTTGCAATTAGCCAAGGAAAAGGGGGGATGGGGCCTACCTTCTCTTAGAGATTATTATTTTGCAGCACAGTTGGGAGCTGTGATATGTTGGTGCAACCCATCATATGACGCTCAATGGAAAAACATTGAGGACTTCCCATCCCCATACAGGCCATTTAGGCTGATAACAACCTGCAAAGATACATAAATACTATTGATAACCCATGGGTGAAATGGACTCTCAAAATATGGAAAACTATTATAAAAGAATAAAAACCAGAGGGAGATATTGCAATTCTTAAATGGTGTGCATATGACTTGGATTTTACAGCGAATAAACTGGACGCTAGATTTAAGGACTGGACAGCTAAAGGAATAACAGTTCTTTGCAATATAATGAAAGAAGGAACACTGTTCGGTTTTGAAATGCCTAAAGAGAAACACATTAGAAAAACAAGACTTTTATCAGCATTTACAGATGCGACAATATGTTAATAGGATGGTTAAAAATGTAACCAAGGCAAGTACATGTTTGATAGAGCTATTTAGAAAACCGTATAATTCAGATAACAGTAGTAGAATCATTTCAAGCGTGTATAAGAATTTGTCAAATCTTAAAACACATTTGGCTTCATACATTAAAACAAAATAGGAGAAGGAAGGAGGGATAATTATATCTGAGGTAGAATGGACAATAATATGGAGGTATCAATGGAAGTGTACCAGTTCACAGAAATGGGGGGAGTTCGGATGGAAAAACATGATAAGATATTTTATTACATCCTCTCAGAAATCCCATTATGATAGTAACCTCCCTGTTTGCTGGAGAAATTGTGGAAATGAAAATCAATTATCATATTTTCTGGGAATGCCCTGTTATCAAAGACTATTGGAGTGGGATACACAATGCCCTACATGACATCCTTAAATATGAAATACCCTTTGAAAGCAAGACCATATATTTTGGATATATACCTCAAGAATGGTTGAAAAGAGATAAATATTTAATGAATATACTGCTGGTGGCTGGTAAAAAGACTCTTACTAGGAAATGGTTAACACAGGAGAGCCCAACCTTAGATACATGGATGGAAATTACAATAGACATTTACAAAATGGAGAAGATAACAGCATTTGTTAATCATAAGTTGGAACAATTTGATTCATACTGGTAAAATGGTTTAACTACATATCACCTTATAGGCCTGATTTTATTCTCACAAATCAAGGAATATGTTGTAAAAAAAAAATCACTCCCTACTCGTACATAGTTTTCTTCTTTTGCTTGTTCTTCCTTTCCTCTCTTTTCTAGGAGTGGATACCTTAGATAAATATTATGTGGAGAATTGTTGTATATATAACTACATAATATATATGTATAATATCTGAAATACATCTTATGGAATTTGTTTGATGATGAACTTCAATAAAAAATAAATTACAAAAAAAAGAACCCTTAGCTATTGCTTTCTGGGAATCTAATGATATCATTTTAAGGAGAGGTATTACTCAAAGTTTCGTTTTACGCTGATGATCTTTTGTTTTATATTTCTAATGTTGAAACTTCATTACCTTCTGCACTTTCTTTACTCTCCTTTTTTAGGCAGTTTTCAGGATATATACTAAATTTTCATAAGAGTGAACTTTTTCCTTTGAATAATTTGGTATCAATTAATACTAACCTTCCTTTTAAAACTGTAAGAAATCAATTTATTTATTTGGGTATAACAATTACAAAAAATTATAAATACTTATTTAAAGAAATTTTTTTTAACCTGCTGAATTATGTAAAAAGAGCACTATCAAAATGGGCGCCCCTTTCATTATCATTGATTGGCCAAATTAATTCTATTAAAATGAATATCTTGCCTAAATTTTTATATCTTTTCAGGCCTTACCCATTTTTATTCCTAAATCCTTTTTTTGATTCTCTTGATTCTATTACATCTTCATATATATGGAAAAATAAACACTCTCAACTAAGTAAAGTTCATCTTCAAAAAGCGAAAAAGAACGGAGGTTTAGCTTTACCCAATTTTAGGTTTTATTACTGGGCAGTCAATATACAGAATCTCATGTTTTGGTTATATTATATTAACCAAGAGGACTGTCCTGTTTGGATTTCTTTAGAAGCTAACTCTGTTAATAAATTTTCTATTATCTCTCTTCTTGGATCCTCAATCCTTTTATTTTTAAGTAAACTAACTGATTGCTTTGTAGTTAAACATACTTTGAGGATTTGGGTACAATTTAGAAAATATTTTGGTTTATTGAGGTTTTCTCTTTCAAGTCCCATTTTTTCTAACTATTTTTTAAACCTTCTATGACTGGTGTAATTTTTAAAGATTGGGATAGACTGGGTATTAAATGTTTCCAGGATTTATTTGTTGGTGGAAGTCTCTTTTCTTTTGAGCAGTTGTCAGCTAAATATAAGCTTACCAAATACCCACTTCTTTCAATATTTACAAATTGGAGACATTCTGCAATCTCAATTACATACATTTCCTAAAAGCCCTGATAAAAATTTATTAGATGTAATTTTTAATTTGAAACCTTTTCATTATGGATCAATATCTAATATTTATGGTATGTTTTTTGGGAATGAGAAACGTTCTTTTAGACAAAATTAAAAATCTCTGGGAACAAGATTTATAGACTTCAATTTCTGAGGAAACTTGGAATGAAATTTTTTAATTGGTTAATACCTCATTGTTGTGTGTCCATCCCTCCCTCTTATAATCTCTGCCTTAAATACACCCAACAACCTGGTTTCCACAGCTGCCTGTGGCAACAAATTCAGCAAATTCACACCCTTTGGCTAAAGAAATTTCTTCACACCTCTGTTTTGAAAGGGTGCCCCTCTATTCTCAGGTGTGCCCTCTTGTCGTAGACTCTCCCACCATGGGAAACATTCTTTACACATCTAGGCCTTTGAACATTCAAAAGTTTTCAATGAGATCCCCCCTCATCCTTCTGAATTCCAGCGAGTACAGACCCAAATCCATCAAATGTTGCTCGTATGATAACCCTTTCATTCCTGGAATCTTCCTTGTGAACCTCCTCTGGACCCTCTCCAATGCCAGCACATCTTTTCTTTAAGGATCCCAAAACTGCTCACAATACTCAAGGTGAGGCCTCACCAGTCCCTTATTAAGCCTCAGCATCACCTCCTTGCTCTTGTATTCTAGATCTCTTGTAATGAATGTTAACTTTGCATTTGTCTTCCTCACCACCAACCTAAGTGTATGACCATGCATTTTCCAACATTGTATTTCATTTGCTACTTTCTTGCCCATCCTCCTAATCTGTCTAAACCATTCTGCCTATCTGTTTCCCACCTGTTTCCTCAACACTACCAGTCCCCCAACCAATCTTCGTATCATCTGCAAACCTGGCATCAAAGCCATTTGTTCCAACATCTAAATCATTTATATACAACATAAAAAGAAACAGTCCCAACAATGACTCCTGCTAGTCACTGGCAGCTAACCAGAAAAGAATCCTTTTATTCTCACTCGCTGCCTCCTACCAATCAGCCAATGCTCTAACCATGCCAGTAACTTTCTTATAAAACCATGAGCTCTAACTTGGTAAGCAAACTCATGTGTGGCACCTTGTCAAAGGTCTTCTGAAAGTCCAAATATACAACATCCACTACACCCCCTTTATCTATCCTACTTGTAATCTCCTCAAAAAATTCCAACAGGTTTGACAGGCAGGATCTTCCCTGAAAAAAAAAACCATGCTGACTTAGTATTATCTTGTCCTGTGTCACCAAGTACTCCACCACCTCATCCTTAACAACTGACTCTAGCATCTTCCCAATCGCTGTGGTCAGGCTAGCTGGTCTATAATTTCCTTCTGCTGCCTTCCTCCTTCCTTAAAGAGTGGAAAGATTCTTAAAGAATGATTCTTTTCATTTCCAGGATCATTCTCATGAACCTTCTCTAAACTCTCTCCAATGTTAATACATATTTTCTTAGATAAGAGGTCCAAAACTGTTCTCAATACTCCAAGTGCTCTCAATACATCAATGCCTTATAAAGTCTCTGCATCACATCATGGTCTTATAGTCTAGTCCTCTCAAAATGAATGCTGACATTGCATTTGCCTTCCTTAACAACTCAACCTGCAAGTTAATCTTTCAGAAATCCTGCACTAGGTCTCCTGAATTCCCTTGCACCTCAGATTTTTCAATTTCCTCCCTGTTTAAAAAATAGTCTATGCATTTATTCCTTCTACCAATGTGCATGACCATACACTAGCTAACACTGTTTTCCATCTGCCGGATCCTTGCCCATTCTCTTAATCTCTGTAAGTCTTTCTGCAGACTTCTTGCTTCCCCAACACTACCTGCCCTTTCACCTATCTTTGTATCATCTTGTCCATTAATTATGTCATTAATATTGACATACAACATGAAAAGAAGCAGTCCCAATCCCAACCCCGGGGGAACACCACTAGTCATGGGAAGCCAATCAGAAAGGTCCCCTTTATTCCCACTCTTTGCCTCCTGTCAATCAGCTAATGCTTTATCCATGGTGTATTTCCTGTAATACCATAGGCTCTTATCTTGCTAAGCAGCCTCATGTTCAGCACTTTGTCAAAGGCCTTCTGCAAATCCAAGTACCCAACATCCACCAATTCTCTTTTGTATATCCTGCTAGTTAGTTCCTCAAAGAATTTCAAATGATTTGCCAGGCAAGACTTTCCCTTGAGGAAACCATGCTGACTTTAGCCTATTTTATCATGTGCCTCCAAGTACCCTGAAACCTCATCCTTAATAATGAACTCCAACATCCTCCCAACCATTGAAGTCAGTCTAACTGGCCTATAATTTCCTTTCTTCTGCATCCTTCACTTCTTAAAGAGTGGAGTGACATTTGCAATTTTCCAATCATCAGGAACCATTCCAGAATCTAGTGATTTCTAAAAGATCATTTCTAATGCCTCAACAATCTCCCCAGAAACCTCTTTCAGAATGCTGGGGTGTAGTTCATCTGGTCCAGGTGACTTATCTATCTTCAGACTTTTCAGTTTCCCAAGAACCTTCTTTTTAATAGCAAGTACACTCACTTCTGCCCTTGACACTCTTAAAATTCTGGCATACTGCTCGTATCTTCCACAGTGAACACTGATACAAAATACTTATTAAGTTTGTCCACCATTTCTTTGACCCTTATTACTATCTCTCCATCATTTTCCAACAGTCTAATATCCATTCTCTTTTCCTCTTTACATATTTGAAGAAACCTTTGGTATCTTTATTTATATTATTGGCTAGATTTCCTTTATATCTCATCTTTTCTCTCTTTATGACTTTTTAGTCTCCTTCTCTTGGTTTTTAAAAGCTTCCCAATCCTCTAACATCCCACCTATGTTTGCTATATTATTGTTACAAGGAGGCATTGGGAGTGGACACAAGTGCAGGACATAGACACAGAGGTAGTATAAACAGAACAGTGTTTATTGATAGTTACTAGGAAGGCCAGGGAGTGAGGACGAAATGTCAACATGGACATAAATATTGGATTACAAACCGGTAAAACCTGGACTAAGACTTGGACTTGGATCTTGACTCGGACTTGGGACTTAACTGGGACTCAGCCTGGACCTGGAACTTGACACGGAGCCTGGAACTGGAACACGGCTTGGAGCCTGGACCTGGACACAGACCACGAGCCTGGACTTGAAGGACTTGGACAACGAGGAGACAGACTACCGAACTCAGAGTAGCAGCCAAAGGCCAGACCTACTTAGCTGGAAAGACTAGGACAGCACACTCTCGACTTGACCCAGACTCAGCCGGCCAAGAAAACGACAGAATTTGAATCTTACTTGGAGTAGTGGCAAAACAGCCAGCAACTCAGCTGGACATGAAAACGACTGAGTTCACTAAGCAGCCACAGCACTGAAGCAACTAGAGTCCACGATTCTCGGCGGCCCCGAGATGAGCATAGCCTGCTTGCTGAGATCACTGGCTTCCGGTGACTGGTTACCAGTGACGAACTTCTGATGACAGTCCAGCACTGAGTAGCTGTAACCCGGAGCCTTTTATGCTGCCAGTTCAAAATGAAGACCAGGAGCCTTAATGAAGGCGCCCAATGGAACACGGGGAAGAGGAAATAACTGGAATGAGGAGTCCATGGACCAGACCATGACAATTATATGCCTTCTCTTTTGCTTTTATGCTGTCTTTGATTTCCCTTGTCAACCAAGATTGCCTCATCCTCCTTTAGAATACTTCTCTACCTTTGGGATGTATCTATTGTGCATCTTTGATTTGCCCCAGAAACTCCAGCCATTGCTGCTCCACCATCATCCCTGCTAGTGTTCCCTTCCAATCAACTTTGGCCAGCTCCTCTCTCATTTCCCTGTAATTCCCTTTACTCCACTGTAATACTGATACACCTTTCTTCATCTTCTCCCTCACAAACTGGAGGGTGAATTCTATTATATTATGATCACTGTCTTCTAAAGGTTCCTTTACCTTTAACTCCTTAATCAAATCTAGTTCATTTCATGACACCCAATCCAGATTTGCCTTTTCTCTTGTGGGCGCAACCGCAAGCTGCCCTAAAAAGCCATCTTGTAGACATTCTACAAATTCTCTCACTTGGGATCCAGCACCAACTTGATTTTCCCAATCCACCTACATATTGAAGTCCCCCGTGACTATCGTAATATTGTTCTATTGACATACATTTTCTATCTCTTGTCATTTGTAGCCCACACCTTGGCTACCCTTTGGATGGCTGTATATAATTCCCATCATTGAACTGAATTGAATTGAATTGAATTGACTTCATTATTTACATCCTTCATATACATGAGGAGTAAAAATCTTTACGCTATGTCTCTGTCTAAATGTGCAATTTATAGTAATTTACCCTTTTATCCTTGCAATTCCTTAGCTCTACCCACAAGAATTTAACATTTTACAATCCTACGTCACCTCTTTCTTTGATTTCATTTTTTACCAACAGAGCCATGGAGCTCCTCCTGCCTTCCTTCCTGTCTTTTTGGTGCAATGTGTATCCTTGGACATTAAGCTCCCAGCTACAATCTTCTTTCAGCCATGATTCAGTGATGCCTACAAAGTCATATCTGCTAATCTCTAACTGCAGTACAAGATCATCTAATTTATTCTGTATACTGCATGCATTTAAATATAACACCTTCAGTCTTGTATTTACCCTTTTCGATTTTGCCCCCATGTTACCCAGCACCTCATCCCATTGAATGTACTTTTGCCCTATCATCTGCCTGCTCTTCCTCATTGTCTCATCACACACTGAATTGGCTTGTATACCATCTGCCCCATTCTCAGCCTATTTCTTTCCATCCCCTTGCCAAATTAGTTTAAATCTTACCCAACAACTCTAACAAACCTGCCCAAAAGGAGATTGGACCCCTCTGGTTCATGTGTAACCCGTCCCTTTTGTATAGGTTGTACCACCCCCAGTAGAGATCCTAATGATCAATAAATCTGAGCCCCTGTCCCCTGTACCAGTCTCTCAGCCACACATTCATCTGCCAAATCATTCTATTCTTACCCTCACTGGCATGTGGCACAGACAGCAATCTAGAGATTACTACCTCAAAGGTCCTGTTTTTCAGCTTTCTACCTAGCCCCTGAAAATCTCTCCTCAGAACCTCCTCACCCTGTCTCTTTGTCACTGGTGCCAAGATACACCCGCTGGCTTTTGGCTCTGGCTGCTCACCCTCCGCCTTGAGAATGCCACAGACCCAGACCCTGGCACCAGGGAGGCAATATACCATCCGGGAACCTCGTCTCTGTCCCTCTGACTAGGGACTCTCCTGTCAACACTGCCGCCCTCTTCACCTCTCCGCTCGTCTGAGCCACAGCACCAGATTTGGTGCCAGAAACCCGGTCACTGTGGCTTCCCTGGTAGGTAGGTCATCTCCCTCAACAGTATCTAAAGTTGTATACTCATTATTGAGAGGAATGGCCACAGGTGTACTCTGCACTGGCTGTACAACTCCCTTCTTCTCCTGACACCACCCGGTTACCCATCTCCTGCAACCTACGGGTGACAACTTCCCTTTAGTTCCTATCTGTCGCCTCCTCTTTCTCCCAAATGAGTCAAGGATCATCGAGCTGCAGCTCCATTTCGGTAATGCATTCCCTCAGGAGCAGCAGCTTGGTGCACCTGGTGCAGATGTGTTTATCCAAGAGACTGAAGATCTCCAAGACTTCCCAAATCTCATACACAGAGTACAAATTACTGACCTGGAGCCATTCTCACAACACGACAATACGCTAACAGACAAGAAATGAACAATTAAGAACAAAATGAGAAGCTTACTTGGACACTCTACCTCGTCACACTCTGATGAGCCAAAGCCACTGGCCCACTTAAAAGAATAGCTGCCCAGCTGGCATTTGCATTATTTTTATTTGCATTTTCTAATGGATCCCAGTCAATGATTGGTCACAGACCAGCTCCAAGAAACTGCCATGAAGTTCTGCCGTTCTAAACTTGATTGTGGACCTGATTGAAAAGGTGGCTCCCTTCATGTACTCCCGTGCAGTGATTAGATGCAGCTCAACTCCAAGAAACTGCCACAAAGTTTTGTCGATTTAGTCATGATTGCGGACCTTATTTAAAAGGTATCTTTCTTTATGCACAGCCCAACTTGCAATCAGGGAAAATGTCATGGCTGCGCTCATCAGGACAAACTAGGAAACTCATCTAGTGAGGCATAATGGGTGGAAATGAGTAATAAGAAAGGTATAGTCAAGCTATGAGCCAATGGTGTTACAGGAAAAATTCTAGCATGGATAGAAACATAGAAAACCTACAGCACTATACAGGCCCTAAGGCCCACAATGCTGTGCCGAACATGTATTTAATTTAGAAATTACCTAGAGTTAACACAGCCCTCTATTTTTCTAAGCTCCATCTACCTGTCCAGGAGTCTCTTAAAAGACCCTATCACATCCACCTACCACCGTTGCCGGCAGCCCATTCCACACACCCACCACTCTCTGCATAAAAAACTTACCCCTGACATCTCCTCTGTATCTACTTCCAAGCACCTTAAAGCTATGCCCTCTCGTGCTAGCGATTTCAGCCCTGGGAAAAAGCCTCTGACTATCCACACGATCAATGCCTCTCATTATCTTATACACCTCTATCAGGTCACCTTTCATCCTCGTTGCTTCAAGGAGAAAAGGCCAAGTTTACTCAACCTATTCTCATAAGGCATGCTCCCCAAACTAGGCAACATCCTTGTAAATCTCCTCTGCGCTCTTTCTACTGTAGTAAGGCAACCAGGACTGAGCACAGTACTCCAAGTGGGGTCTGACCAGGGCCCTATATAGCTGCAACATTACCTCTCAGCTCCCAAACTCAATCCCATGATTGATGAAGGCCAATACACTGCATGCCTTCTTAACCACAGAGTCAACCTGCGCAGCTGTTTTGAGCGTCCAATGGACTCGAACCCCAAGATCCCTCTGATCCTCCACACTGCCAAGAGTCTTACCATTAATACTGTATTTTGCCATCATATTTGACCTACCAAAATGAACCACTTCACTCTTACCTGGGTGATGCACCATCAATAACTCTTGGAGACATGAGGTGAGATAGGCTTTTATTAGCTGGAAGAAAGCACTGTCAGCAGCAAGAGACCATCACACAACATCCTGGAGACTGAGGGAGGAGCAGTGCCTCCAATTGCCTTTATACAGGGGTCTGTGGGAGAAGCCACAGGAGCAGTCAGCAATGGGGCATGTCCAGACAGGTATATGTAGTTCACCACACTGGGTTGAACTCCATCTACCACTTCTCAGCCAGTTTTGCATCCTATTGATGTCCCGGTGTAACCTCTGACAGCCCTCCACACTATCCAGAACACCCCCAACCTTTGTGTCATCAGCAAATTTACTTTAACCCATCCCTCCACTTCTTCATCCAGGTCATTTATAAAAATCACGAAGAGTAGGGGACCCAGAACAGATCCCTGAGACACACCACTGGTCACCGACCTCCATGCAGAAAATGACTCATCTACAACCACTCTTTGCCTTCTGTGGGCAAGCCAATTCTGGATTCACAAAGCAAGGTCCCCTTAGATCCCATGCCTCCTTACTTTCTCAATTAAGCTTTGCATGGGGTACCTTATCAAATGCCTTGCTGAAATCCATATACACTACATCTACTGCTCTACCTTCATCAAAGTGTTTAGTCACATCCTCAAAAAATTCAATCAGGCTTGTATGGCATCACCTGCCTTTGACAAAGTCATGCTGACTATTCCTAATCATATTATGCCTCTCCAAATGTTCATAAATCCTGCCTCTCAAGATCTTCTCCGTCGACTTACCATCCACTGAAGTAGGACTCACTGGTCTATAATTTTCTGGATGATCAGGAAGGGGCAAAGTGTGAGAATAAAGGGAGCCTTTTCTGACTGGTCGCCAGTGACTCGTGGTGTTCCACAGGGGCTGTGTTGGGATCGATTCTTCTTATGCTATATGTCAATGATTTGGATGATGGAATTGATGGCTTTGTTGCAAAGTTTGCAAACAATATGAAGATTAGTGAAGGGGCAGGTAGTTCTGAGGAAGTAGAAAGGTTACAGGAGGACTTGGATAGATGAGGAGAATTGGCGAAGAAATGACAGGTGGAATATAGTGTCTGGAAGTGAATGGTCATGCACTTTGGTTTAAGGAATGAAAAGGTTAACTTTTTATAAATGAAGAGAAAATACAAACATCTGAAGTTCAGAGGATCTTGGGAGTCCTTGTGTAGGATTCCCTAAAGGTTAATTAGTATGTTGAGTCTGTGGTCAGGAAGGCAAATGCAATTTTAGCATTCAGCAAACCTAGAATATCTAGCAGTTAAGTGTTGTTCTTTTTACCCTCTGTGGGAGATTTCCAGAAACATTTTGGTAGCAGTATACAGTCCACCTCAGGCCAATGTCAATCAAGCTTTAGATGATCTGAGCAACGGGATCAACACGCACGGAACAGCTCACCCTAACACTTTCATCATCATTTTGGGGGATTTTAACTAGGCCACTCTGAAAAAATCACTAAGCAATTACCACTAACAGATTACTTGCAATACCAGAGGAAACTACACACTGTACCACTGTTACACCATCATCACCGTGCTATTCCACACCCTCACTTTGGGAAGTCTGATCACCAGGCTGTACTTCTAGTGAGGACCAAGGAGGTTTGGTCAAGGGAAGAACAGGAGCGCTTACAGGACTGCATTGAATCGGAGGATTGGGCTGTATTCAGGGATTCATCTTCAAATCTGGATGAGTATCCTGCAGTTGTTACCGACTGCACTGAAACCTGTGTGGATGAGTGTGTGCCTACTGTATCCCAAACCAAAAGCCATGGATGAACCAGGAGGCATGTCGTCTGCTGAAGGCTAGATCTATGGCATTCAAGTCTGGCAACCCAGGCTTGGATCAGAAAACCAGGTAAGATTTACAGAGGGCTATTTCAAGGGCAAAGAGACCATTTCAAATGAGGTTGGAGGCGACATCGGAGTATGACAAGTCTGGCAGGAATTGCAAGACGTTACTTCCTACTAAGCGAAACCCAATAGCATGAATGTAAGTGATGCTTCACCACAAGATGAACGCAATTCCTTCTATGCCCACTTTATAAGGGAGAATGTAACTCCAGCTGTGAAGATCTCTGCTGCACCCAGTGACTCTGTGATCTCTGTCTCAGAGGCCGATGTTAGACTGTCTTTAAAGAGGGTGAACCCTCGCAAGGCAGAAGGTCCCGATGGAGTACCTGGTAGGACTCTGAAAACTTGTGTCAATCAACTGGCTGAAGTATTCAAGGACATTTTCAACCTCTCACTACTATGGGTGGAAGTTCCCACTTGCTTATAAAAGGCAACTATTATACCAGTACCTGAGAAGAATAATGGGAGCGGCTTTCATAACTATCACCCGATAGCACTCACATTGACAGTAATGAAATACCTTGAGAGGTTGGTCATGACTAGACTGAACTTGTGCCTCAGCAAGGACCTGGACCCATTGCAATTTTCCGAGCAACACAATAGATTAATGGCAGATGCAATCTCAATGGCTCTTCACACAACCTTAGACCACCTGGACAATACAAACACCTATGTCAGGATGCTGTTCATCGACTATAACCCACCATTTAACGCCATCATTCCCACAATCCTGATTGAAAAGATACAAAACCTGGGCCTCTGTACCTCCCTCTGTAATTAGATCCTCAACTTCCTATCCAGAAAACCACAGTCTGTGTGGATTGGTGATAATATCTCCTCCTCGCTGATGATCAACACTGGCGCACCTCAGGGGTGTGTGCTTAGCCCACTGCTCTACTCTCTATATACATATAACTTTCTAGCTAGGCATAGCTCAAATACCATCTATAAATTTGCTGAGGATACAACCATCATTGGTAGATTCTCAGATGGTGATGAGAAATTGTACAGGAACAAGATATTCCAACTAGTGGAGTGGTGTTGCAGCACCAACCTGGCTCTCAATATCAAGTATGTGAAGAACAAGAGGATAAGACATGAGAGAATAGGACCAATCAATTTGACATTGGAAAAGTGTGTGTGGAACTGAAGGAGACAGCAGAGATACTTAATGAAAACTTTGCTTCAATATTCACTATGGAAAATTATCTTGACGAGTGTAAGGATGACTTACAGTGGATTAAAAAGCTTGAGCATATGGACATTAAGGAAGACGATGTGCTGGAGCTTTTGGAAAGCATCAAGTTGGATAAGTCTCCGGGGCTGGATGAGATGTACCCCAGGCTACTGTGGGAGGCAAGGGCAGAGATTGCTGAACCTCTGGCAATGATCTTTGTATCATCAATAGGGATGGGAGAGGTTCTGGAGGATTGGAGTGTTGCAGATGTTGTCCTCTTATTCAAGAAAGGGAGTAGAGATAGCCCAGGAAATTATAGACCAGTGAGTCTTATTTCAGTGGTTGGTAATTTGTCAAAGGCAGGTCATGCCTTAAGAACCTGATTGAATTTTTTGAGCATGTGACTAAACATATTGATGAAGGTAGAGCAGCAGATGTAGTGTATATGGATTTCAGTAAGGCATTTGATAAGATACCCCTTAAAAGTCTTATTGAGAAAGTAAGGAGGATTGGATCCAAGGGGACATTGCTTTGTGGATCCAGAATCGGCTGGCTAACAGAAGGCAAAGAGTCGTTGTAGATGGGTTATATTCTGCATGGAGGTTGGAGACCAGTGGTGTGTCACAGGGATCTGTTCTGAGACCCCTTCTCTTCATGATTTTTATAAATGACCTGGATGAGGAAGTGGAGGGAGGGGTTAGTAAATTTGCTGATGACACAAAGGTTGGGGGTGTTGTGGACAGTGTAGAGGGCTGTCAGAGGTCACAGCGGGACATTGATAGGATGCAAAACTGGGCTGAGAAGTGGCAGATGGAGTTCAACCCAGATAAGTGTGAGATGGTTCATTTTGGTAGGTCAAATATGATGGCAGAATATAGTATTAATGGTAAGACTCTTGGCAGTGTGGAGAATCAGAGGGATCTTGGGGTCCGAGTCCATAGGACGCTCAAAGCAGCTGTGCAGGTTGACTCTGTGGTTAAGAAGGCGTAATGTGTATTGGTCTTCATCAATCGTAGGATTGAGTTTAAGAGCCGAGAGGTAATGTTACAACTATATAGGACCCTGGTCAGACCCCACTTGGAGTACTAGGCTCAGCTCTGGTCACCTTACTACAGGAAGGATGTGGAAACTGTAGAAAGGATGCAGAGGAGATTTACAAGGATGTTGCCTGGATTGGGGAGCATGCCTTATGAGAATAGGTTGAGTGAACTTGGCCTTTCCTCCTTGGAGTGACAGAGGATGAGAGATGACCTGATAGAGGTGTATAAGATGATGTGAGGCATTGATCATGTGGATAGTCAGATGCTTTTTCCCAGGGCTGAAATGGCTGACAAGGTGCTTATAACTATGTACAGAGGAGACGTCAGGGAAAGTCTTTTATACAGAAAGTGGTGAGTGCGTGGAATGGCCTGCTGGCTACGGTAGTGAAGGCAGATACGATAGGGTCTTTTAGAGCTGAGAAAATTAGAGGGCAATGGCTAACCCTGGGTAATCTCTAAAGTAAGTATATGTTCGGATCAGCATTGTGGGCCAAAGGGCCTGTATTGTGCTGTAGGATTCCCATATTTCTAGGTTAGTATGATGAAAGAGCTGATTGTGAACTTCAGGAAGGGTAAGACAAAGGAACACATACCAATCCTCAGAGAGGGATCAGAAGTGGAGAGTGTGAGCAGCTTCAAGTTCCTGAGTGTCAAGATCTCTGAGGAACAAACCTGGTCCCACACATGTAGATGCAATTGCAAAGAAGGTAAAACAGTTTCTATGCTTCATTAGGAGTTTGAAAAGATTTAGTATATCAACAATTACACTCAAAAACTTCTATAGATGTACCATGGAGAGCATTCTGACAGGCTGCATCACTGTCCGGTATGGAGGGGCTACTGCACAGGACCAAAAGAAGCTGCAGAAAGTTGTAAATCTAGTCATCTCCAACTTGGGTACAGCCTACAAAGTACCCAGGACATCTTCAAGGAGCGGTGTCTCAGAAAGGCAGCGTCCATTACTAAGGACCTTCAGGACCCAGGGCATGCCCTTTTTCTCACTGTTACCATCAGATAGGCGGTACAGAAGCCTGAAAGCACACACTCAGTGACTCAGGAACAGCTTCTTCCCCTCTGCCATCCAATTCCTGAATGGGACATTGAACCCTTGAACACTACTTCACTTTTTTAATATATATTTTCTCTGTTTTTGCACAATTTTTAATCTATTCAATATATGTATACTGTAATTGATTGATTGATGTATTATCGAAGATTGCAGTGAGACATTGATAGGATGCATTCCACGCACCAACCACTCTCTGGGTGAAAAACCTTCCTCTAATATCCCCCTTCAACTTCCCTCCCCTTACCTTAAAGCCATGTCCTCTTGTACTGAGCAGTGGTGCCCTGGGAAGAGGCACTGGCTGTCCACTCTGTCTATTCCTCTTAATATCTTGTACACATCTATCATGTCTCCTCTCATCCTTCTTCTCTCCAAAGAATAAAGCCCTAGCTCCCTTAATCTCTAATCTTAATCCATACTCTCTAAACCACGCAGCATCCTGGTAAATCTCCTCTGTACCCTTTCCAATGCTTCCGCATCCTTCCTATAGTGAGGCAACCAGTACTGGACACAGTACTCCAAGTGTGGCCTAACTAGAGTTTTATAGAGCTGCATCATTACCTTGCAACTCTTAAACTCTATCCCTCAACTTATGAAAGCTAACACCCCATAAGCTTTCTTAACTATGCTATCTACCTGTGAGGCAACTTTCAGGGATCTGTGGACATGTACCCCCAGATCCCTCTGCTCCTCCACACTACCAAGTGTCCTGCAATTTACTTCGTACTCTGCCTTGGAGTTTGTCCTTCCAAGGTGAACCACCTCACACTTCTCCGAGTTGAACTCCACCTGCCACTTCTCAGCCCACTTCTGCATCCTATCAATTTCTCACTGCAATCTTCAACAATCCTCTACACTATCTACAACACCACCAACCTTTGTGTCATCTGCAAACTGCCAACCCACCCTTCTACCCCCACATATAGGTCGTTAATAAAAATCACGAAAAGTAGAGGTCCCAGAATAGATCCTTGTGGGACACCACTGGTCACAACCCTTCAATCTGAATGTACTCCCTCCACCACGACCCTCTGCCTTCTGCAGGCAAGCCAATTCTGAATCCACCTGGCCAAACCTCCCTTGATCCCACGCCTTCTGACTTTCTGAATAAGCCTACTGTGTGGAACCTTGTCAAATGCCTCACTAAAATCCATGTAGATCACATCCACTGCACTACTCTCATCTATATGCTTGGTCACCTCCTCAAAGAACTCTATCAGGCTTGTTAGACATAATCTGACCTTCACAAAGCCATGTTGACTCCCTGATCAGACCATGATTCTCTAAATGCCCATAGATCCTATCTCTAAGAATCTTTTCCAACAGCTTTCCCACCACAGACGTAAGGTTCATTTGTCTAGAATTACCCGGACTATCCCTACTACTTTTTTTGAACAAGAGGACAACATTTGCCTCCCTCCAATCCTCCGGTGCCATTCCTGTGGCCAATGAGGGCATAAAGTTCCTAGCGAGAGGTTCAGCAATCTCTCCCCTCGCCTCGTGGAGCAGCCTGGGGAATATTCCGTCTCCACTCCTTCACTGGCCCACTCACTCACTGACCACTATCCACAGTCCGCTCCGCTTGAGCTACCCCTCTGGTTATTTGTTTGAGCTTTTCAAATTGCTTGGTCACCTGACCTCGATTGCCCAATCAGCTGCTTTCTGCTGAGTCTTAGCTATTCAAATCTTGATTATCTAATCAACAGCTTTCTGCTGAGCTACTCAAATCTTGATTGACTTGATTGCACAGTCCAACTGTCAAAGTCGCCAGAATCTCTCAAGTCAAAGCCTCAAATCTCCACTCCTTTATTGGCCCACTCACTCACTGGCCGCTCCATTTCAGCTACCCCTCTATTTGTTCGAGCTTTTCAAACGGCTTGGTCACCTGACCTTGATTGCCCAATCAACTGCTTTCTTGACACAATATGTAGATAAGCCAACAAGAGGAGAGGCTGTATTTGATTTGGTATTGGGAAATGAACCTGGTCAGGTGTCAGATCTCTCAGTGGGAGAGCATTTTGGAGATAGCGATCACAATTCTATCTCCTTTACTATAGCATTGGAGAGAGATATGAACAGACAATTTAGGAAAGTGTTTAATTGGAGTAGGGGGAAATATGAGGCTATCAGGAAAGAACTTGGAAGCATAAATTGGGAACAGATGTTCTCAGGGAAATGTATGGCAGAAATGTGACAAATGTTCAGGGGATATTTGTGTGGAGTTCTGCATTGGTACATTCCTGTAAGACAGGGAAAGGATAGTAGGGTATAGGAATCGTGATGTACAGAGGCTGTTGAAAATCTAGTCAAGAAGAAAAGAAAAGCTTATGAAAGGTCCAAAAAACTAGGAAATGATAGAGATGTAGAAGATTACAAGTCTAGCAGGAGGGAGCTTAAGAATGAAATTAGGAGAGCCAGAAGGGGTCATGAGAAGGCCTTGGTGAGCAGGATTAAAGAAACCCCCAAGGCAGTCTACAAATGTGTGAAGAGCAAGAGGATAAGAAGTGAGAGAATAGGATCCAATCAAGTGTGACAGTGCAAAAGTGTGTATGGAACCGAAGGAGATAGCAGAGGTACTTAATAAGTACTTTCCTTCAGTATTCACTGTGGAAAAGGATCTTGGTGATTGTAGAGATGAGTTACAGTGGATTAAAAAGCTTGAGCATATAGACATTAAGAAAGAGGATGTGCTGGAGCTTTGGGAAAGCATCAAGTTGGATAAGTCGCCGGGACTGGATGTCATGTACTCCAGGCTACTGTGAGAGGTGAGGGAGGAGATTGCTGAGCCTCTGGCGATGATCTTTGCATCATTAATTGGAACGGGAGAGGTTCCGGAGGATTGGAGGGTTGCAGATGTTGTTCCATTATTCAAGAAAGGGAGTAGAGATAGACCAGGAAATTATGGATCAGTGAGTCTTACCTCAGTGGTTGGTAAGTTGATGGAAAAGATCCTGAGAGGCAGGATAATGAACATTTGAGAGGCATCATATGATTAGGAGTAGTCAGCTTAGCTTTGTCAAAGGTAGGTCGTGCCATATGAGCCTGACTGAATTTTTTGAGGATGTGACTAAATACGTTGATGAAGGTTGAGCAGTAGATGTAGCGTATATGGATTTCAGCAAGGCATAAATGTATAGGTATAAGGATTTATACCAGCAAGGTATATGGATTTGACAAGGTCCCTAAATGCAAGGCTTATTGAGAAAGTAAAGAGGCATGAGATCCAAGGGGACCTTGCTTTGTGGATCCAGAACTGGCTTGCCCACAGAAGGCAACAAGTGGCTGTAGACAGGTCACATCCTGCACGGAGGTCAGTGACCAGTGGTGTGCCTCAGGGATCTGTTCTGGGACACCTTCACTTCATGATTTTTATAAATAATCTGGATGATGAAGTAGAGGGTTGTGTTAGTAAATTTGCTGATGACACAAAGGTTGGGGGTGCTGTGGAGAGTGTGGAGGGCTGTCAGAGGTTACAGCGGGACATCGATAGGATGCAAAACTGGGCTGAGAAGTGGCAGATGGAGTTCAACCCAGATAAGTGTGAGGTGGTTCATTTTGGTAGGTCAAATATGTTGGCAGAATGTAGTATTCATGGTAAGACTCTTGGCAGTGTGGAGGATCAGAGGGATCTTGGGGTCTGTATCCATAGGACACTCAAAGCTCCTGTGCAGGTTGACTTTGGTTAAGAAGGCATTGGCCTTCATCAACCATGGGACTGAGTTTAATGCTATCGTGGACCCTGGTCAGATCCCACTTGGAGTACTATGCTCAGTTCTGGTCACCTCACTACAGGAAGGATGTGGTAACTATAGAAAGGGTGTACAGGAAATTTACAAGGATGTTGCATGGATTGGGGAGAATGCCTCATGAGAATTGGTTGAGTGAACTTGGCCTTTTCTCAAAGGCTTTTTCCCAGGGCTGAAATGGGCTAACGTGAAAGGGCACAGTTTTAAGGTTTTTGGAAGTAGGTGCAGAGGAGCTATCAGGAGTAAGTTTTTTATGCAGGGAATGGTGAGTTCATGGAATGGACTGCTGGTGGCCTTGGTGGAGGTGGATACAATAGGGTCTTTTAAGAGGCTCCTGGATAGGTACATGGAGCTGAGAAAAATAGAGGGCTATGGGTAACCTGAGGTAATTTCTGAAGTAAGTACATGTTCGGCACAACATTGTGGGCCAAAGGGCCTGTATTGTGCTGTAGGTTTTCTATGTTTCTAATACAATCATATTACGATCACTTTCCCTTCAGGGTTCTTTTACCTTAAGCTCTCTAATCAATTCCGGTTCATTCCACAACACAAAATCCAGAATAGCTGATCCCCTAGTGGGCTCAACGACAAGGTGCTCTAAAAGGCCAGCTTGTGGGCATTCTAGAAATTCCCCTTCTTGGGATTCAACACCAACCTAATTTTCCCAATCTACCTGCATATTGAAGTCCCCCTTGACTATTGAAACACTGCCCTTTTGGCATGCATTTTCTGGCTCTCATTGTAATTTGTAGACCACATCCTTACTACTGTTTGGTGCTCTATTCAACTCCCGTTAGCGTCTTTTTACCCTTGCAGTTCCTTAGCTCTATCCACAATGATTCAACACCTTCTGAACCTATGTCAACTCTTTCTAATTATTTGATTTCACTTTTTACCAGCAGAGAAATGCCACCCCCTCTTCCTTCCTGCCTGTCCTTTCGATACAATTTGTATCCTTGGACATGAAACTCCTCGTTATAATCTTCTTGCAGCTAAGACTCAGTGATGCCTACAACATCATACATGACAATTTGTAACTGTAAGTTACTACAAGTTCATCTACATTATTCATTAGAATAATGAATCAAATCATTAGAAGGAGGTGCCATAGGGTCGGAATGTTTTGGAGGGCACAGGATATATACATCTCAAAAAGGAAGAAGTATTCTAAGGCCAACTGTGGCTAACAACAGAAGTCAGAGCCAACATAAAAGCCAAAGAGAGGGCATATAATACAGCAAAAATTCATGGGAAGTTCTTCAAAAGCCATTAAGAAGATAAAAATGGAATATGAAAATAAGCTAGCCAATAATATTAAAGAGGTTTCTACAGAGACAGAAGTGTAAAAGAGCGACAAGTGCGGATATCGGATGCCTGGAAAATTACGCTGGAGAGGTAGTAATGGTGGAAAACAAAATGGTGGAAGAACTGAATAAGTATCTTGCATCAGTCTTCACTGCGGAAGACACTAGCAGTATGGTGGAAGTTCCAGGTGTCAGGGGTCATGAAGTGTGTCAAGTTACTAGGGAGGAGGTTCTTGGGAAACTGAAAGGTCTGAAATTAGATAAGTCACCTGGTGTACACCCCAGTTCTGAAAAAGGTGGCTGAAGAGATTGTGAGACATTAGTATTGATCTTTCAAGAATCTCTGGATTCTAAAATGGTTCCAGAAGACTGGAAAATTACAAATGTCATTCCACTCTTCAAGAAAGGAGAGAGGCAGAAGAATGGAAACTATAGGCCAGTTTGACTGACCTCAGTCATTGGAAAGATGTTGAAGTCGATTTTAAAGAATGTGATCTTGGGGTATTTGGAGGCAGTTGATAAAATAAGCCATAGTCAGCTTCGTTTCTTCAAGGGAAAATCTTGCATAACAAATTTATTGGAACTCTTTGAAGAAAGACCAGGCAGGATAGACAAAGGAGAATCAGTTGATGTTGTGTACTTGCATTTTCAGATGGCGTTTTGAAGGTGCCACACATGAGAATGCTTAACAAGCTTCGAGCACAAGGTATTACAAGAAAGATTCTAGCATGGATAAAGCAGTGGCTGATAGACAGGATGATATGAAGATAGGTTGAGGAGCAGGCAGTGTTGAAGAAGCAGGGAGACGGCTGTACTTCGATTAGGAGAATGGGCAAGGAAGTAGCAGATGGGACACAGTGCCAGAAAGTGTATGGTCATGCACTTTGATAGAAGAAATAAAAGAGGAAACTATTTTGTAAATAGAGAGAAACTCAAAAATCTGAGGTGCAAAGTGATTTGGAAGTCCTCATGCAGGATTCCCGGCCTAAAGGTTAATTTGGAGATTGAGCCAATCATAAGTAAGGCAAAGGCAATGTTAACATTCATTTTGAGAGGACTACAATATAAAAACAAAGATATAATGCTGAGGCTTTCTAAGGCATTGATCAGACCACATGGAGTATCGTGAGCAATTTTAGGCCCATTACTTAAGAAAGGATGTGCTAAAATTGGAGAGGGTTCGGAGGAGATTCACAAGAATGATTCCAGGAATGAAAGAGTGAGGACTGATTGATGGCTCTTGGAATGTTCTAAGTGGAATTCAAAAGAATGAAGGGGGATCTCATTGAAAAGTATCAAATATTGAAGGGAGTAGACAGAATGAATATTTCCTATGGTGGGCGAGTCTAAGTCCAAAGGACACAGCCTTAGAATAGAGGAACATTCATTCAGAATGGACATGAGGAGGAATTTCTTTAGTTTGAGGGCAGTGGAGGCCAAGACGTTGGTATATTAAGGCAAAGGTTGACATATTCATGATTAGTCAGGGCATGAAGGGATACAGGGAGAAGGCTAGCGAATGGAGTTTTGGGAGGGGAAAAAAGGATCAGTCATGATAAAATGGCAGAGCAGACTTGATGGGCCAAATGGCCTTAATTCCCATCCTATAACTTAAAATCCCATTTGGGAGCTTGGTTGGCAAAATTGGAGCCCATGGGATCCAGAGCAATTGGCCATGGAATAGGGTGGTGATAAAGCAGATGATTTTGATCATCCCTCTATCATCATTTGGCACAGAGGATTCATGGTACCACAGCATATCGCCTTATCCTAGGTAATTTCTAAAGTCCTTACATGTTCTACACAGCATTGTGGGCCAAAGGGCCTGTACTGTGCTGCAGGTTTTCTAAGTTTCTATGGTTCTAAAGAAATACTCAAATGGCAAAATAGTACAACTGTGATTGACAAGGGAAGTCAAAGCTCATGTAAAAGCAAAAGAGAGGACGTACAACAAAGCAAGTGGTAAGACAGGATTTTAAAACCTACAGAGAGTTACTAAAAGAATCATTAGGAGGGAAAAGATGAAATATAAAAGCAAGCTAGCAAACAATATCGAAGTGGATAGTAAAAGCTTTTTCAAGTATGTAAAAAATAAAAGAGAGGTGAGAGTGGATATAGGACCACTAGAAAATGAGGCCGGAGTAACGGGAAACAAGGAGATGGCGGATGAACTAAATCAATATCTTGTATCAATTTTCATTGAATTCACTGGGGAAGGCAGTAGGAGTGTGCCAGATGTTGAAGGGTGTGAGGGAAGAGGAGTGAGTGCAATTACTATTACAAGGGAGAAGGTGCTCAAAATCTGAAAGAACTAAGGGTATGTTAGTCACCCAGACCAGATGAACTGCACCCTAAGGATCTGAAACAGGTGATGGTAGAGATTGTGGAGGCATTAGTAACGATTTTTCAAAAATCATTGGACTCCGGCATGGTGCCAGAGGACTGGAAAATTGCAAATGTCACTCCACTCTTTAAGGAAGGAGGAAGGCAGCAGAAAAGAAATTATAGACCAGTTAGCCCGACCTCAGTGATTGGAAAGATATTGGAGTCAGTTGTTAAAGATGAGGTCATGGAATACTTGGTGACACAGGACAAGATAGGATACAGTCAGCATGGTTTCCTTCTGGGAAAATCTTGCCTGACAAACCTTTTGGAATGCTTTGAGGAGATTTGAACTGAATTAAATTGACTATTTCTGACACCCTTCATATAAATGAGGAATAAAAATCTTTACATGATGTCTCCATCTAAATGAGCAATGTGCAATGTATAGTAATTTGTAATAAATAGTCTGTCCAATAGGACTGTCAATATAACATAGAAATACAATTATATCAGTATGAGTTAATCAGTCTGATGGCCTGTTGGAAGAAGCTGTCCCGGAGCCTGTTGGTCCTGGCTTTTATGCTGCAGTACATTTCTCAGATGGTAGAAGCTGGAACAGTTTGTGGTTGGTGTGACTCAGGTCCTCAATAATCCTTCAGGTCCTTTTTACACATATGTGTTTGTAAATGTCCTGAATAGTGGGAAGTTCACATCTACAGATGTGCTGGGCTGTCTACACCACTCTCTGCAGAGTCCTGCGACTGAGGGAGGTACAGTTCCCACACCAGACAGTGATGCAGCCAGTCAGAATACTTTCAATTGTGCCCCTGTACAAAGTTCTTAGGATTTGGGGGCTCATAACAAACTTCTTCAAGTGTTTGAGGTGAAAGAGGCACTGTTGTGCTTTTTTCACCACACAGTCAGTATATACAGATCATGTGAGATCATCGATGATGTGTATGCTGAGGAACTTAAAGTTGTTCACTCTCTCAACCTCAGATCCATTGATGTCAATAAGGGTTAGCCTGTCTCCATCCCTCCTGTAATCCACAACCAGCTCCTTTGTTTTTGTGACCTTGGAGGAGAGGTTGTTTTCTTGACACCACTGTGTTAGAGATGGCTTCTTCTCCATAGGCTGCCTCATTATTGAGATAAGGCCATTCAATGTAGTGTCATCAGCAAATTTAATTAGCAGCTTGGAGCTGTGGATGGCAACACAGTCATGGGTGTACAGAGAGTAAAGGAGAGGACTTAGGACACAGCCCTGAGGAGCTCCTGTGTTGAGGGTCAGAGGGGCAGAGGTGAGGTGATCTGACAGGAAGTCCAGGATCCAGCTGCACAAGGCAGGGTGAAGGCCGAGGTCTCTGAGCTTCTTGTCAAGCCTGGAGGGAATTATGGTGTTGAGTACTGAACTGTAATCCAAGATTAACATTCTCACATAAGCATCCTTCTTCTCCAGATGTGTAAGGACAGTGTGTAGAGCAGTGGCTCCTGCGTCAACCATTGATCAGTTGTGTTGGTAGGCGAATTGTAGGGGGTCCAGTGGGGTGGTAACATGCTGCAGATGTAACCCTTGACCAGCCTCTCAAAACATTTGCTTATTATTGAGGTGAGTGCAACAGGACACCAGTTGTGCAGACATGTTACCTTGGTCTTTTAGCTACAGGGACAATGGTGGATGTTTTGAAGCAGGAGGGCACTCTACACTGGAGAGGGAGAGATTAAAAATGGCTGTAAACCACCTGCCAGTTGTGCTGCGCACATCCTGAGTACTCACCCTGAGGTGCCGTCTAGTCCTGCTGCCTTGGGACTGTTCACCCATTGGAAACACCTCCCTACTTCAGCCTCAGAGATGACCAAGGTGAAGGTCACTTCGGCGGTGGCTCTCCTCAGAGGCTCAGTGTTGGTGACATCGAACCGAGCTCATCTGGGAGAGAAGCAGTGATGTTGGAAACTCCACTGCATTTAACTTTGAAATCTGCGATGGTGTGCAGACCTTGCCATAAGCTGTGTGTGTTGTTGGTGGGAAATTGTGTCTGGACCTTGTCCCTGTATTGGTGTTTTGCTGCCTTGATGACCTTGCACAGATTGTAGCTGCATTTTTTGAGCTCCTGCTGATTACCAGCAACACAAGCTCTGACTTGCCCAGTTAGAGCTGCTCGCACGGAACTGTTGATCCTGTGTTTCTGGTTTGGATAGACCCTGACTGATATTTGGGGGGATGACGTCCTTGATTTACTTCAGGATGAAGCTCATGAACCCTTCCGTGAACTAAAAGAGAAATCTTCCCTGACGAACCTTTTGGAATTCTTTGAGGAGATTTCAAGTTGGATAGCTAAAGGGGACGCAGTGGATGCTGTATATTTGGACTTTCAGAAGGCCTTTGACAAGGTGCCACATATGAGGCTGCGTAACAAGTTAACTATTACAGGAAAGTTACTAACATGGTTAGAGCACTGGCTGATTAATAGGAGGCAGCGAGTGGGAATGAAAGGATCCTTTTCTGTATGACTGCCAGTGACTAGGGGTGTTCCACAGGAATCAGGTTGCAATCATTTCTTTTTATGCTGCATATCAGTTATTTAGATGATGCAATAGATGTCTTTGTTGCCAAATTTGCAGATGAAATAAAGACCGGTGGAGGGGCAGGTAGTAAGAAACAGGTAGGCTGCAGAGGACTTGGACAAATTAGAATGGGCAAGAAAATGGCAAATATAGAATATAGAACACAGAAAATCTACAGCACATTACAGGCCCTTCAGCCCACAATGTTGTGCTGACCCAAGCAACCTACTCCAGAAGCTGCCTAGAATTTCCCTACTGCATAGCCCTCTATTTTTTTGAGCTCCATGTACCTATCTAAAAGTCTCTTAAAAGACCCTATTGTATTCACTTCCACCACCATTGCTGGCAGTACATTCCACACACCCACCACTCTGTGTGAAAAACTTACCCCTGGCATCCCCTCTGTACCTACTTCCAAATAACTTAAATCTATGCCCTCTCATGTCAGCTGGGGAAGAAGCCTCTGACTATCCACATGATCAACGCCTCTCATCATCTTATACACCTCTATCAGATCACCTCTCAACCTGTCGCTCCAGGGAGAAAAGGCCAAGTTCACTCAACCTATTCTCATAAGGCATGCTCCCCAATCCAGGCAACATCCTTGTACATTGCCTCTGCACCCTTTCTATGGCTTCCACATTCTTCCTGTAGTGAGGTGACCAGAACTGAGCACAGTACTCCAAGTGAGGTCTGACCAGGGTCCTATATAGCTGCAACATTACCTCTCGGCTCCTAAACCCAACCCCATGATTGATGAAGGCCAATACACCGTATGCTTTCTTAACTACAGTCAACCTGCGCAGCAGCTTTGAGTGTCCTATGGACACAGACCCCAAGATCTGACTGATCTTCCACACTGCCAAGAATCTTACTACTAATGTTATATTCCTTCTTCAAATTTGACCTACCGAAAAAGCCACTTCACACGTCTCAGCCCAGTTCTGCATCCTATCAATGTCCCACAGTAGCCTCTGACAACCCTCCAGACTATCCACAACACCCCCAACTTTTGTCATCAGCAAATTTACTAATCCACCCTTCTACTTCCTCATCCAAGTCATTTATTAAAAAATCACAAAGAGGAGGGGTCCAACAAAAGATCCCTGAGGCACACCACTGGTCACCGACTTCCATGCAGAATATGACCCGTCTATAACCACTCTTGGTCTTCTGTGTTCAAGCCAATTCTGGATCCACAAAGCAAGGTCTCCTTGGATCCCAGGCCTCATTACTTTCTGAATGAGCCTCGCATGGGGTACGTTATCAAATACCTTACTGAAATCCATATACCCTACATCCACTGCTCTATCTTCATTAAAGTGTTTGTTACATCCTCAAAGAATTCAATCAGGCTTGTAAGGCATGACCTGCCCTAATCAGATTATATCTCTCCAAATGCTCATAAATCCTGCCTCTCAGGATCTTCTCCAACAACTTGCCCACCAGTGAAGCAAGATTCACTGGTCTATAATTTCCTGGGTTATTTCTACTCCTTTTCTTGAACAAGAGAACAAGGTTTGCAACCTCCCAATCCTCTGGTACTTCTTCCCGCCCCTATTAATGTTGCAAAGATCATTGCCAGATGCTCAGCAATCTCCTCCCTTGCTTTCCACAGGCAGCCTGGGTTATATCTCACCCAGTCCCAGCAACTTATCTAACTTAATACCTTTCAAGACCTCCAGCACATTCTCTTTTTTAATGTCTATACACTCAAGCATTTGTCCGCTGTGTCATTGCCACAATTGCTAAGGCCCTGTTCACTGGTGAATACTGAGGCAAAGCAAAGCAAATTAAATACAATGTTGGAAAATGCATGGTCATGCACCTTGGTTGCAGAAATAAACTATTTGATAATAGACTATTTGCTAAATGGGGAGAAAATCCAAAAATCTGAGGTGCAAAGGGACTTGGGAGTCCTTGTGCAGAATACCCAAAAAGTTAACTTGCAGGTAGAGTTGGTGGTGAGGAAGGTAAATGCCATGTTAGCATTCATTTCAAGAATTTCTCCGCATCTCAGTTCTAAATGGACGTCCTTCAATCCTGAAGTTGTGCCCTCTTCTCCTAGAATCCCCTACCATGGGAAATAACTTTGTTATAGCTAATCTGTTCAGTCCTTTTAACATTCAGAATGAGTTCACCCCTTCATTCTCCTGAACTCCAGGGAATACAGCCCAAGAGCTGCCAGACGTTCCTCATACACTAACCCTTTCATTCCTTGAATCATTCTCCAAACCCTCTCCAATGTCAGTATATCCTTTCTAAAATATGGAGCCCAAAACTGCACACGATACTCCAAGTGTGGTCTCTCTGTTCCCTCAATGCTACTCGCTTACCTATCTTTGCATCATTGGCAAATTTAGCCACAAATCCAATAATACCAAAGTCCAAATCATTGACATACATCGTAAAAAGCAGCTGTCCCAGCCCCGACCCCTGTGGAACTCCACTGGTAACTGGCAGCCAGCCAGAATAGGATCCCTTTATTCTCACTCTCTGTTTTCTGCCAACCAGCCAATGCTCACCTATGCTAGTAACTTCCCTGTAATTCTATGGGCTCTTATCTTGCTAAGCAGCCTCAGGTGTGACACTTTGTCAAAGGCCTTCTGAAAATCCAAGTACACCACGTCTACAGCATCTTCCTTGTCTACCCTGCTTGTAAACTCCTCAAAGAATTGCAATAGGTTTGTCAGGCAGGGTTTTCCTTTCAGGAAACCATACTGGCTTTAGCCTATCTTGTCACGTGCTTCCAGGTGCTCTGTAATCTCATCCCTAGCAATCGATTCCAACAACCTCCCAACCACTGATGTCAGGCTAACAGGTCTATTGTTTCCTTTCTGCTGCTTCCTGCCCTTCTTAAATAGTGGAGTAAAATTTGCAATTTTCCAGTAATCTGATACAATGGCAGAATCTATTGATTCGTGAAAGATCATTGTTAATGCCTCCGCAATCTCTCCAGCTACTTCCTTCAGAATCCGAGGGTGCATTCCATCAGGTCCAGGAGATTTATCCACCCTCAGACCTCTAAGCTTCCTGAGCACCTTCTCAGTCATAATTTTCACTGCACAAACTTCACTTCCCTGACACTCAATGCTCAGTAGACGTCTTCCACTGTGAAGACTGATGCAAAATACACATTCAGTTCCTCTGTCATCTCTGCATCTCTCATTATAATGCCTCCAGCATAATTTTGTATTGGTCCTATATCTACCTTGAACTCTCTTTTACCCTTTATGTACTTAAAAAAACTTTTAGTATCTACTTTGATATGAGTTGCTAGCTTCCTTTCTTAATGACCTTCCTGGTTTCCTTCTGCAAGTTTATAAAAGCTTCCCAATCTTCTATCTTCCCACTGGCTTTCGCTTCCTCTTTTGCTTTTACTTTGTCTCTGACTTCACTTGTCAGCCACGGTGGTATCCTTCTTCCCTTTGAAATTTGGAATATATCTGTCTTGCACTTCCCTCATTTTTTGTAGAAACTCCAGCCATTGCTGCTGTGCTGTGCTTCCTGTTAGTGTCCCTTTCCAGTCAACTTCAGCCAATTCTCCTCTCTATGCCATTGTAATTTCCTTTATTCCACTGAAATATCGACACATTAGATTTTATTTTTTCCTCTCAAATTTCAAAGTGAACTCAATCATATTGTGATCACTGTTCCCTAAGGTTCCTTAACTGTAAGCTCTCTTATCACCTCCGGATCATTGCACAACACCCAATCCAGCACAGCCGATCCCCTAGTGGGCTCAACAACAAGCTGTTCTAAAAAGCCATCCCTTCGACATTCTACAAATTCTCTCTCTTGAGGTCCTGTACTGACCTGGTTTTCCCAATCCCTTTTCATGTTAAAATCCCCAATGATTATCATGACATTGCCCTTCTGACATGCCTTTTCTACCTCCTGCTGTAATTTGTAATCCTCGTACCGACTGCTATTTGGAGGCCTGTTTACAACTGTCCTTTTACCCTTGCCATCTCTTAACTCAACCCAAAGAGACTCTACATCTTCCAATCCTATGTCATCCCTTTCTAATGATTTAATATTACTTCTTATACACAGGGTCACACCACTCCCTCTGCCTACTAACCTATTTTTCCGATACACCGTCTATCCTTGGACGTTCAGCTCCCTGAGAGTCTGGGAATCTGGGAATGGAAGGATATGGACATTGTGTAGGCAGGAGAGATTAGTTGGTCCGGCAGAACATTTTGGGCCGAAGAGACCTCCTGTGCTGTACTGTCTACGTTTGTTTTAATAGACACGATGGAAGGGCACTGTGATTTACCCGTGGTTCAGCAGTCTGTAGCTCCCACACCCCCAGAGTATGGCCAGTGTCGGGCGGCTGGAGCGCCAGCCCTTCCTTACCTTGGACGAGTTCCTCGGTCAGTCCCGGGATAGGTGGGCGGATTTCTGCTGTCTGGACTTTGTAACCAATGAGGAGCCGTGGGAGTTTCAGTGCTGGAACGAGGCACAACAAGTTCCCACGAACATTGAGCGGGTCGGCCGGCGCGGCTCCCGGGAGCTCCCTCAGACGCGTTTGGACAGCACGCCAGGGACTAGTACCGGCGTCCCGGGACACTGCGACGGGCATTGCATCCCGGATCCCTTCCCACATTTCCCGAGTTGTCCCCCGCAAATCCTAGAAAATATCTGGTGTCCCAGGGTTCTGGGACTGATCGCAGAATCCCGAGGCAATTCTCTGGAACCTGGGATTGAACCCGCAGTGATTCCCAGGAACCTGAGTCTGGGATGCCCGGGCTTTATGCAACTGCACCTGAGGATTTAGGACTGACCTTGAGATCCCGAAAATAATCTCGAGAATTGAAGATTGATCCGGGACCTGGAAATATTTCCCGAGACTCTGACACTGATCTCGGGTTCCCCGATTCCCACAGGCGGACTATGAACAACTTAAGCAACGGGGAGACGGCGTCCGATCCGCCCCTACCAGGTCACCACATCCCGGCGCTGGTCTTCGGGACGCTGCTGATCCTGTTGATCCTGGCCGGGAATCTGCTGGTCTGCCTGAGCGTGTGCACCGAGCCTCTGCTCCGGACCGCCACCAACATCTTCATCGCTAGCCTGGCCGTCTCCGACTTACTACTCGCACTCCTCGTCCTCCCGCTCTATGTTTTCCAAGAGGTGAGTGCTTTCGCCTGTAATAGCCCCCTTCCCCGTCTCTCCACCCAACCACACAATTTCACCCCAATCTCTCACCCCACTTAATCCCTAACCTCTCCACCACCTTCACATCACCCCTCATCAGGCCTGAATCCACCTCAACACCGAGACTTCCCCTCAAACCCCACACCCCACTGGAACCTCTTCGTTACAAAGCGCCACCTCTCCATCAACCGTCACTCACCTCCTCAACCCACCAGAACGCCCTTCAAAATCCACCCACATCTCAACACCACTGCCCCAAAATCCAGAACTCATCCTACCTAATCTCACCCAGCCTCATTCACTCCTCCCTCATCAATGCTCTCGCTCACCCCAGCCCCCAGTACACAACCCCCAACCCCTCATCTGCCCCTCCCTACATCAACATTCCCACCCATCAACTCTCACTCACCGCATCCCCAATACTTACCCCACATCAAACCTCACCTTCACTCTCTGTCACCCAATTCCCCAGTACTCAACCCCTTACACAACCTCACCTCCCCTCCCCACCTCAACCACTAGAACCCATGATCTATAACAGGACACAGGGGTTATCTATAATGGGTCACGAGGAGATCTAAAATGGGACACAGGAGTGATTTATAATGGGTCATGGGGAGATCTTCAATGGGACATGGGGGTGATCTATCATAGGGAAACTGATGGATGGTCTCAGACTGTGTGTGGAATGGCCGTGGTTATCAGTGAATGAACATGCTGTTGATTTAATGGGTAGCCAGCATTTTGCAAGCCATATCCAGCTCCCGAACCTCTTCCTGCAGCACGTGCTGTTCACTGATGGGAAGTCCATGACTGTATCTGAACTAATGGGTGCTATGTTTGTCGGAGTGGGGAGTGAGGTGAGACAGTTGTGCCAGTGTAATAGACCAATTGATCACTCTGTTTAGTTTCAGGGTGGACTTTGGACCCTGGGGACTGGTCTCTGTGATTACCTCATGACCATGGATGTCATGTTGTGCACCGCCTCTATTTTCAACCTGTGCGCCATCAGTGTGGACAGGTGAGTGACTGTGAAAAGGTGAGTACTGGTAACAGCTGAGTGACTATGGTCCAGCTGAAGGTTGATGGGACGAGGCAGATCAATGGTTTGGCACAGAGTAGATGAGCCAAAGGACCAATTTCTGTGCTGTAGTGTTCTATGAGTCTATGTTGGTATCAAGTAAGTGTTGGTGTATTTGAGTGTTAGTAGAAGGTGACTGGTGCTATCAGGTTGGTGTTGGTATCAGATGAGTGTTGGTATCAGGTGAATGTTGACAACAGGTGAGTGTTGGTATCAGGTGAGTGTTGGTATCAGGTGAATGTTGACAACAGGTGAGTGTTGGTATCAGGTGAATGTTGACAACAGGTGAGTGTTGGTATCAGGTGAGTGTTGGTATCAGGTGAATGTTGACAACAGGTGAGTGTTGGTATCAGGTGAGTGTTGGTATCAGGTGAATGTTGACAACAGGTGAGTGTTGGTATCAGGTGAATGTTGACAACAGGTGAGTGTTGGTATCAGGTGAATGTTGACAACAGGTGAGTGTTGGTATCAAGTGAGTGTGAGTGTTGGTATCAGGTGAGTGTTGGTATCAGGTGAGTGTTGGTATCAGGTGTGTTGGTAACAGGTGAGTGTTAATAGATGATCGACAATAGACAATAGGTGCAGGAGTAGGCCCTTCGGCCCTTTGAGCCAGCACCGCCATTCACTGTGATCATGGCTGATCATCCACAATCAGTACCCCATTCCTACCTTCTCCCCATATCCCTTGACTCCACTATTTTTAAGAGCTCTATCTAACTTTTTCTTGAAAGCATCCAGAGAATTGGCCTCCACTGCCTTCTGAGGCAGAGCATTCCATAGATCCACAACTCTCTGGGTGATAAAGTTTTTCCTCAACTCTGTTCTAAATGGCCTACCCCTTATTCTTAAATAAGTGTTAAATGAGTGTTGGCATCAGGTGAGTGTTGGTATCAGATGTGTTGGTAACAGGTGAATGTTGGTATTCAGTGTGTTGGTAACAGGTGAGTGTTGGTATCAGATGTGTTGGTAACAGGTGAATGTCGGTATCCAGTGTGTTGGTAACAGGTGAGTGTTGGCATCAGGTGTGTTGGTAACAGGTATGTCAGTAATAGGTGAGTGTTGGTATCAGGTGAGTGTTGGTATCAGGTGAGTGTTGGTATCAGGTGTGTTGGTATCAGGTGAGTGTTAGTATCAGGTGTGTCGGTAACAGGTGAGTGTTACTATCAGGTGTGTCGATAACAGGTGAGTGTTGGTATCAGGTGTGTCGGTAACAGCTGAGTGTTAGTATCAGATGTGTCGATAACAGGTGGGTGTTGGTATCAGGTGTGTTGGTAACAGGTGAGTGTTAGTATCAGGTGTGTGGATAACAGGTGAGTGTTGGTAACAGGTGTGTGTTAGTATCACGTGTGTCAATAACAGGTGAGTGTTGGTATCAGGTGTGTTGGTAACAGGTGAGTGCTGGTAACAGGTGTTTCTAGCAGAGGTGTGGGGAGGGGGAGCAGGTGGATGTACTGGGAAGGAAACCAGAGTGATACAACAGACAGTAGAGGAAGATTTTGTTAAACTGACATACAAAGTCAGGAATCAAAAGGTTGAACATGGTGAGACTAATGCTCTGAGCTGTGTATCTTTCAATGCAAGGAGTATTGTAGGAAAGGCGGATTAAGTTAGGGCATGGATCAGCACATAGAATTATGACATTGTAGCCCTTAGTGCTACTTGGTTGCAGGATATTGTAGCCCTTAGTGCTACTTGGTTGCAGGATATTGTAGCCCTTAGTGCTACTTGGTTGCAGGAGTGGCAGGACTGGCAGCTCTATACTCTGGGTTTCTGTACTTCTGGATGTGATAGACTGGATGGATTAAAGGAGGAGGCATGGTGTTACCTGCCAGGGAAAATGTTATGGCAGTGCTCAGTCAGATCAGACTGCAGAGTTAGTCTCATGAGGCTATATAGCAGGGGTTCCCAACCTGGGGTGCGAGATGGAATTTCAGGGGGTGCGACAAAGAGTGGCTTGTGTCCTTGAGTGACGAGTCTCGAGTCATCACTCAGCCAGCTGCCAGTGTGCCTTGAGAAGTGGTAGTAATGTTTGTCCCAAGCACACTCCAGTCTCCCGCTGCCCGAGTCCAGAGAGACGTAAACTCACTCCAGTCTCCCGCTGCCCGTCGAGCGACGTAAACTCACTCCAGTCTCCCGCTGCCCGAGGCAGCGTTGAGGATTCTCATTAGTGTTACCTGGGAAGTTACACCTCAGAGTCGAGGAGTCTCATCATTGTTAGCTAGAAGGTTACATCTCAGAGTTAAAAATCATCTCATAATGCCAAAATCTTTATATATCCCGAATCAACCATCAAGTAATGATTTCACGTTAAAACCAAACCCGCAGACAGTAGGTAAATTATTCAATTATAAAATTTTAAAAAGCCACATTTTGATAAAAAGCAGCTGAAGTCATTCATTCATATTTGTCTCAATGCATTGAAGAAGTTTTTGAATTTCAAAGGTTTTTTTCTCTTAAAAGGTTTTTTTCTTGAATCGTTAATAATTTTGAATTGTGTTAGTTGAGGAGGTATCATGGTTAGCACCGAGGATTTTGAATCGTGATGGGAGTTCATATCTCCAGTATCATTGGAAATAGGTGTGTAAATTCAGTACAGAGTAGCCTAATAATTCACGTTGCATCCCCGTAGCATTTCCACCTGACGATTTATCTCGGCTTAACCGCAGATAATATCATAATATAATATTCAAAAGGGTATTTCTTGTGATACTTTGCTATAGGCGTATCTGGTTGAGTAAGGTGGTCATCCCTGACTTAGTCAGATAGTTTTTCCTCATATTAGCTCATATTTTTCCTTTCATTAATCCTTCATCATGTCAGAAAGAAGGAAATGGAATGATGACTATGTGTGCTTTGGTTTCACTTGCACAACAGGAAATGATGGCTTGCAAAACCCCAGTGCATTCTTTGTAGCGTTGTGTTTTCCAACTCAAATCTGAAGCCATCCAAGCTTCAAGAGCACTTCAAGAACAAGCATGGTGGAGCTGATGTTGAAGGACATGATGTTGGGTCATTGAAAATCAAAAGAGCTTGTTTTGATTCACAAGGAACTCTTTCAAAATTAGGTTTCATTTCTGTTGAAAAACCACTACTTCTTGCTTCATATCAAGTGGCATATAAAGTGGCCAAATCCAAGAAGCCCCATACAAGTGGGGAAGATCTCATCAAGCCATGTGCACCGGAAATGGCAACAATTATCCTGGGCAAAGAAGCAAGAAAAAATTTGAACAGGTGCACCTTTCAAATAATGTCATTCACAACCGAATCAGTGATTAGAGTGAAGATATTTTGGACCAAGTCATCTCAGATGTCAGAGCTAGTCCTGTTAAAATCTCTATTCAGTTGGATGAGTCAACTGATATCTCCATTCGTAGTCAACTCATCACATTAGTGAGGTATGTCAATGATGGTGCTGTGAAGGAACATTTCCTGTTTTGTAAAGATCTGAAAACAAACACAACTGCAAAGGATGTGGTGCAGCTGGTGAAAGATGTCTTTCCCAAACATGATTTAGATTTCAAAGTCATTGGTTCTGTGTGCACTGATGGGGCACCTGTATTGCTTGGAAATAAATCTGGCTTTTCTGCATTGATGAAAAAGGAGATTCCAGACTTGCAAGTTACCCATTGTTTTCTTCATTGGCATGATTTAGCATCAAAAACATTGCCTCCAAATTTGAAGAAAGTCGTTGATACTTGTGTGAGATCAGGGGGCGTGCTTTGAACCATCGCATTTTCAAATCATTTTGTGAGGATCTGAGAAGTGAGCATTCAGTTTTGCTTTTCCACACTTTGTCCGTTGGTTAGCACGAGGACAAGCTTTAACCTGCTTCTTTGAACTGCGGGAAGAAATCAAAGTTGTTCTGGAGGAGTGTGAATGTGATCTGGTTGGGGCAATGGAATCACAGGAATTCGCCCAAACGCTGGCTTACTTAGCTGACATTTTCACTCATATGAATGACCTGAGTGTTTCTCTTCAAAGAAAAGGGATAAACACATTGAAGGCTTGTGAGAAGTTGAAAGCCTTCAAAGAAAAGTTATGCCTTTGGTGTCGAAGGATGGAAAGAGGCAGTCTCTCAAATTTTCCTTCACTAGAAGAGATGGTTGATGATGCTGGATCCATAACTGCTACTGTGTGTGAAGAAATTGTGGTTCATTTGGAAATGCTGTCAGAATCGTTTGATGGATATTTTGCTGCTGGAGACCTGAAGATTTCAGAAGAATGGATCATGAATCCATATTCCTATAATTTGGAGAAAATGTCAGATGATGAACAGCTGAAGGAAGATCTTATTGATTTGTGGACAAATCGAGCTCTTGAAATGCAATTTGAAAGCAAGACTTTGGAGGAGTTTTGGTGTGCAGCACTGGATATGTTCCCAAGACTTGGTGGAAAAGCACTCCGTGTCCTCACTCCATTTGCAACAACATACTTGTGTGAATCTGGATTCAGTTCTTTTTTGTCAATCAAGACAAAATCTAGGAATCACCTGAATCCACAGACAGACCTGCGGATCACAGTCAGCAAGAAAGTTCCACGTTTTGACAAAATCATGAATGAGAAGCAGGAGCAAAGAAGTCATTGAATTTTATGTTCACAATTGGGATTGATTTTACTGTTTACAATTTTTTTCTAAATAAATTAGAATCTAATTGCTCAGTTTATATTTGCATTTTATGCACTGAATTAAAAGCTTATTTTTTTAAGTTCAATTTGTTCACCTGCAGTATTGGATGTGGTTCAATTTGTGGTTCAAAAATTAGAAATTAGACTTCTTCATCTTCAAATGTGACATTACTTTTGGAGGGGGTGTGAACATTAATCAAACATTTCCTAGAGGTGTGGGGCATAGAAAAGGTTGGGAACCACTGCTATATAGGGAAAACTGAGGAATAAAGAAGGTAGGACCACATTAATGAGGTTATTGGCCACCCGACAGTCTGTGGGATTTGGGGTGGCAAATTTGTAATTAGTGGCGTTAAGACCATAAGACATAGGATAAGAATTAGGCCATTCAGCTCATCATCTCTACCATTAAATCATGACTGATCTTGGATCCCATACACCTGCCTTCTCATGATACCCTTTGATACCCTGACTGATCAAGAAACTATTGACTTCCACTTTAAATATACCCATAGACTCGGCCTCCATCACAATCCGTGGCAGAGCATTCCACAGATTCACTATTCTCTGGCTAAGAAAATTCCTTCTTACTTCTGTTCTGAAAGGTCACCCCTCAAGATTGATCTATGCCCTCTAGTTCTGGATACCCCCACCATAGGAAACATCCTCTCCACATCCACCCTATCTAGGCCTTTCAACTTTCAGTAGGTTTCAATGAGATCTCACTGCATTCTTCTAAATTCCAGTGAGTACAGGCCCAAAGCTGCCAAACACTTCTCATTGTTAACCCCTTCATTCCTGGAATCAACCTGATGAATGTTCTCTGGACTCTATCCAATGACAACACATCCTTTCTGAGATATGGGGCCCTAAACTGTTGTCAATATTCTAATTGCGGCCTGACTGGTGTCTTATAAATTCTCAGCATTATCTCTTTGCTTTCATGTTCTATTCCCCTTGAAATAAATGCCAACATTGCATTTGCCTTCTTTACAACAGACTCAACCTATAAACTAACCTTCTGGGAGTCTTGCACGAGGACTCCTAAGTCCCTCTGCACCTCTGATGTTAGAACCCTCTCCCCATTTAGATAATAGTCTGCACTGTTGTTCCATTTAACAAAATGCATTATCATACATTTCCCAATTTCCATAGATTCCCATTTCCACTTTTTTGCCCATTCTTCCAATTTGTCTAAGTCCAGTTGCAATCACATTGCTTCCTCAGCACTACCTAACCCTGCACCCATCTTTGTATCATCCACAAACTTTGCCTCAAAGCCATCAATTCCACTATCTAAACATTGACAAACAATGTGAAAAATAGGGGTTCAAATACTGACCCCTGTGGAAAACCACTAGTCACTGGCAACCAACCAGAAAAGGCCCTTTTATCCCCACTAGCTGCCTCCTGCCTGTTAGCATTCATCTATATATGCCAGTACCTTTGCCCTGTAATGCCTTGGGATTTTATCTTGTTAAGCAGACTCATGTGTGGCACTAATGCCTTCTGAAAAGCTAACTAAATGCCATCCACTGCCTCTCCTTTGTCCACCCTGCTTGTTACTTCAACTAAGAACTCTAACAGATTTGTCAGGCAAGATTTCCCTTTACAGAAATCATGCTGACTTTGACTTATTTTATCATTAGTCTCCAAGTACACCAAAACCTCATCCTTAATAATGGACTCCAACACTCTCCCAACCACAGGTTAGACTAACTGGCCTGTAATTTCCTTTCTTTTGCCTTCCTTCCTTCTTTAAGTGTGGAATGGCATTTGCAATCTACCATTCCTCTGAGATCATGCCAGAATCTAGTGATTCCTGAAAGATCATGACCAATGCATCCGTTATCTCTTCAGCAACCTCTCTCAGGACTGTGGGATGTGGTCCATCTGGTCCAGGTGACTTATTCACCTTAAGACCTTTTAGTTTGTCCAGGGTTTTTTTGTCCTTTTTAGTAGCAATGGCACTCACTTCTTCTCCCTGACACTCATGGACCACTGGTACACAGCTAATGTCTTCCACAGTGAAGACAGATACAAAGTACCCATTAAGTTCATCTGTCATTTCTTTGTCCCCCATGATTACCTAACTAGCCTCATTTTCCAGTGGTCCATTTTCAACTCTCACCTCCCTTTTACTCTTTATATAACCAAAACTTTTAGAATGCTGCTTTACATTATTGGCTAGTTTGTCTTTATATTTAATCTTTTCCCTTCTTATAGGATCTTGTAGCACTTGTTCTGCTACACCTGCCCTTACATCTTCAAGTCAAATCAAGTCAAGTCAGTTTTTCTTGTCATTTCGACCATAACTGCTAGTACAGTACACAGTAAAAATGAGACAACGTTTTTCAGGACCATGGTGTTACATGACTCAGTGTAAAAACTAGGCTGAACTACGTAAAAAAACAACACAAAATAAAACTACACCAGACTACAGACCTACCCAGAACTGCATAAAGTGCACAAAACAGTGCAGGCATTACAATAAATAATAAACAAGACAATAGGTGCAGTAAGTTGGCGTCAGTCCAGACTCTGGGTATTGAGGAGTCTGATAGCTTGGGAGAAGAAACTGTTACATAGTCTGGTCGTGAGAGCCTGAGTGCTAAGGTGCCTTTTCCCAGACGGTGGGAGGGAGAAGAGATTGTATGAGGGGTGCGTGGGGTCCTTCATAATGCTGTTTGCTTTGCGGATGCAGCGTGTAGTGTAAATGTCCGTAATGGCAGGAAGAGAGACCCCGATGATCTTCTCAGCTGACCTCACTATCCGCTGCAGAGTCTTGTGATCCAAGATGGTGCAATTTTCAAACTAGGCAGTGATGCAGCTGCTCAGGATGCTCTCAATACAACCTTTGTAGAATGTGATGAGGATGGGCGGTGGGAGATGGACTTTCCTCAGACTTCACAGAAAGTAGAGACGCTGCTGGGCTTTCTTTGCTATGGAGCTGGTGTTGAGGGACCAGGTGAGATTCTCCGCCAGGTGAACACCAAGAAATTTGGTGCTCTTTATGATCTCTACCCAGGATCTTCTCTCTCACCACCATTCAGGGCCCCAAACAGTCCTTCCAGATGAGGTGATACTCCACCTGTGAGTCTGTTGGGGTCATCTATAGTGCTCCCGAGGTGGCCTCTTGTGTATCAGTGAGACCTGATGCAGATTGTGAGACCACTTCACCAAGCACCTATGCTCCGTCCGCCAGAAGAAGTGGGATCTCCCAGTGTGCACCCATTTCAATTTCACTTCCCATTCCCATTCTGACCTGTCTATCCATGGCATCCTCTACTGTCATGAAGAGACCACACTCATGTTGGAGGAGCAACATCTTATGGTAGCATCCAACCTGATGGCATCAACATCAATTTCTTGAACTTCCCATAATGCCCCCCTTCTCTATTCTCCATTCCCCCCATCACCTTTTCCCTCTCTCACCTATCTCCCTGCCTGCCCATCGCCTCCCTCTGGTGCTCCTCCCTCTTTTTCTTTCTTCCATGGCCTTCTGTTCTCTCCTATTAGACTGCCCTTTCTCCAGCCCCGTATCTCTTTCACCAATCAACTTCCCAGCTCTTTACTTCACCCCTCCCTCTCCCGGTTTCACCTGTCACCTTGTGTTTCTCCCTCCCCTCACCCCACCTTCTAACTGACTCCTCATCTTCTTCTCTCCAGTCCTGCAGAAGGGTCTCAGCCCGAAATATTGACTGTACTCTTTTCCATAGATGCTGCCCGGCCTGCTGAGTTCCTCCAGCGTTTTGTGTGCGCTGTTTGGATTTCCAGCATCTTGTGTGTCACTCAACTTCCCACTCACTATTGCTACCTTATGCCCTTTCCTTGGCTTTTATGAAGTCATTAACTTCCCTTGTCAGGCACAGTTGCCTACCACTGCCTTTTGAGAATGACTTCTTCTGTGAGACATATTATCCTGTGCCTTGCAAACTATTCCCAGAAACTTCAGCCATTTCTGCTCTACCATCATCTCCGCCAGTAACCTCTCCAGTCCACCTGGGCAAGCTCCTCTCTGGTGCTTCTGTAATTCACTTTATTTTATTGGGATACTGATACATTTGACTTTTGCTTCTCTCTCAAGTTGCAGTATGAATTCAATCATATTATGATAACTGCCTCCTATATGTTCCTTTATATTAAGCTCCCTAATAAGATCTGGGTTATTACTCAATACCCAATCTAAGATAATCTTTTTCCAGGTAGGCTCAAGCACAAGCTGCTCTAAAAATCCACCTTGTAGGCATTCAACAAATTCCCTCTCTTGCAATTTAACACCAACCTGATTTTCCCAATCCCCTTGTATATTGAAGTCCCCCATTACAATTGTGACATTATCCCAATTACATGCCTTTTCCAGCTCCCTTTACAATCTCAACGCCACATCTTGGCTACTGTTTGGGGGCCTATATATGATTCCCATAATGGTTTTTTTTACCCTTACAGTTTCTTAACTCCTCCCACATAGAATCAACATTCTCTCACCCTATGTCACCTCTTTCTAAATATATTATTCTATCTCTTACCAACAGAGCCACACCACTGCCTATCCCTTCCTGCCTGTCCTTTCAATACAAAGTATATCCTTTGATGTTAAGCTCCCAACCATGGCCTTCTTTCAGCCACGACTCAGTGGACTGCAGTGTTCTGCAGGGATCTGTGCTAGGACCCCTTCTGTTTGTGATGTATATAAATCAGAATCAGAATCAGTTTTATTATCACTGGCATGTATCATGAAATTTGTTAACTTGTTAAATAACTTGGATGAAAATGTAAATGGGTGTGTTAGTAATTTTCCAGATGATATCAAGGTTGGTGGACTTTGGATGGTATAGAGGACTGGCAAAGAAGTTGTCGATATAGCATAAGAAAAGTGGGGGACGGACACAAGCATCAGCTTGGAACATAGACTGCCATGTATCCAACAAAAAGGCAGGCATAGCTGGTACCCATGCAAGTGCCCATGGCTACACCTTTTGTTTGAAAGAAGTGGAAGGAGCCAAAGGAGAAATTATTAAGAGTGAGGACAAGTTCCATCCACTTCCTACATTACATCGATGAATGCATTGGTGCTGCTTCCTGTGCCCATGCCAAGCTTGTTGATTTCATCAACTTTGCCTCCAACTTCCACAGGGCTGAGAAATGGGCAATGGAATTTAATGCAGACAAGTGCCAGGTGTTGCACTTCAGAGGTATCAGCCAGGGTAGGTCTTACACAGTGAATGTTAGGGCACTGAGGAATATGGTAGAACAAAGGGATCTTGGAACACAGCTCCATAATTCATTGAAAGTGGTGTCACAAGTAGATTGAATCATAAAAAATGTTTTTGGCACATTGGCCTTATCAGACACCTCCAAGAACCCCAAAACCACATCCTTAACAAAGGACTCCAACATCTTCCCAACCATTGAGCTCAGGCTAACCGGCCGATAATTTCCTTTTATGTTGGCTTTGACTCCCTTTGTTAGCCACGGTTGTGTCATCTTGCCTTTAGAACACTTCTTCCTCTTTGGGATGTATATATCCTGTGCCTTCCAAATTGCTTCCAGAAATTCCAGCCATTGTTTCTCTGCCATCATCCCTGCCAGAGTTCTTTTCCAATCAATTCTGGCCAACTCCTTTCTCATGCCTCTGTAATTTATAATACTGATACATCTGACTTTAGCTCCTTCTCAAATTCCAGTGTGAAATTGATCATATTATGATCACTTACTTCCAAGTGTCCTTTTACCTTAAGCCCTCTAATCATTTCTGGTTAATTACACAACACCCAATCCAGAATGGCTGATTCTCTAACAGGCTCAATCATAAGCTGCTCTAAAAAGCCATCTCACAGGTATTCAAGAAATTTCCCCTTTTGGAATCCTGCAGCAACCGAGAGGTAATGTTGCAGCAATATAGGACCCTGGTCGGACCCCACTTGGAGTACTGTGCTCAGTTCTGGTCGCCTCACTACAGGAAGGATGTGGAAACCATGGAAAGGGTGCAGAGGAGATTTACAAGGATGTTGCCTGGATTGAGTTTAGGAGCCGAGAGGTAATGTTGCAGCTATATAGGACCCTGGTCAGACCCCACTTGGAGTACTGTGCTCTGTTCTGGTCGCCTCACTACAGGAAGGATGTGGAAACCATGGAAAGGGTGCAGAGGAGATTTACAAGGATGTTGCCCAGATTGGGGAGCACGCCTTATGAGAATAGGTTGAGTGAACTCAGCCTTTTCTCCTTGGAATGGCAGAGGATGAGAGGTGACCTGATAGAGGTGTATAAAATGATGAGAGGCATTGATCATGTGGATAGTCAGAGGCTTTTTCCCAGGGCTAAAATGGCTGCCACAGAGGGCACAGTTTTAAAGTGCTGGGGAGTAGGTACAGAGGAGATGTCAGGGATACATTTTTTACGTAGAGTGGTGAATGGGCTGCCAGCAACAGTGGTGGAGGTGGATACGATAGGGTCTTTTAAGAGACTCCTGGACAGGTACATGGAGCTTAGAAAAATAGAGGGCTATGGGTAACCCTGGGTAATTTCTGAGGTAAGGACATGTTCGGTCTGCTTTGTGGGTCGGCGGCCTGTATTGTGCTGTAGGTTTTCTATGTTTCTAACAATATTTTCCCAATCTACCTGCATATAGAAATCCTCCATGACTATTGTAACATGATTTTCTCACATTTATTTTCTATCTCCCATTGTAAGTTGAAGACCATATCTTTACTACAATTAGAGTGTCTGTATATAACTCTGATCAGGGTCTTTTTACTCTTGCAATTCCTTAGCTCTAACCACAATGATTCAACACCTTCCGACCCTACGTCACCTCTTTCTAATGATTTGATTTCAATTTTTACCAACAGAGCCACACCACCCCTTCTGCCCTCCTGTCTGTCCTTTCAATACAATGTGTATCCTTGGACATTAAGCTCCCAGCCATCATCTTCTTTCAGTCATGATTCAGTGATGCCTACAACATTGTACCTGGCAATCTGTAACTCGGCTATGAATTCATTGACCTTATCCCGTATGCTGTGCACATTCAAAAATATAACACCTTCAGTCCTATATTCACCCTTTTGATTTTGTCTGCCTTTAACATTGCAACTCATCCTGTTGACTGCAATTTTGCCCTATCATCAACCTCTCCTTGCTAGGTGTCTCACTACACACTGCCACTGTCTGTAAACAAACTACCTCATCTTCAGCATGATCACTCTGGTTTGCAATCCCCCTGCCAAATCAGTTTAAACCCACCCAATCAACTGCAGCCAACTTTTCCGCAAGGATATGGTCCCGTTCCCCCCCCCCCCAGTTCAGATGTAACCCACCCCTTTGTACAGGTTGTACCATCCCCAGAAGAGATCCCAAAGATTCATAAATCTGAACTCCTGCACCCTGCAACAGTTCCTCAAACACACATTCACCTGCCAAATCATCCTACGCTATTCTTATCCTCATTGGCACATGGCACAGGCAGCAATCCAGAGATTACTGCCCTGGAGGTAACAGGTGAGTATTTGTAACAGGAGAATATTGGTATCAGGTGGGTGTCGGTAACAGCTGGGTGCCGGTAACAGGTGGGTATCGGTAACAGCTGGGTGCCGGTAACAGGTGAGTGTCGGTAACGGGTGAGTGTCGGTATCGGGTGAGTGTCGGTAACAGGTGAGCGTCGGTAACGGGTGAGCGTCGGTATCGGGTGAGTGTCGGTATCGGGTGAGTGTCGGTAACGGGTGAGTGTCGGTATCGGGTGAGTGTCGGTATCGGGTGAGTGTCGGTAACAGGTGAGCGTCGGTAACGGGTGAGCGTCGGTATCGGGTGAGTGTCGGTAACGGGTGAGTGTCGGTATCGGGTGAGTGTCGGTATCGGGTGAGTGTCGGTAACAGGTGAGCGTCGGTAACGGGTGAGCGTCGGTATCGGGTGAGCGTCGGTATCGGGTGAGCGTCGGTATCGGGTGAGCGTCGGTAACGGGTGAGTGTCGGTAACGGGTGAGTGTCGGTATCGGGTGAGTGTCGGTAACAGGTGAGCGTCGGTAACGGGTGAGCGTCGGTATCGGGTGAGCGTCGGTATCGGGTGAGCGTCGGTAACGGGTGAGTGTCGGTATCGGGTGAGTGTCGGTATCGGGTGAGTGTCGGTAACAGGTGAGTGTCGGTATCGGGTGAGTGTCGGTATCGGGTGAGTGTCGGTAACGGGTGAGCGTCGGTAACGGGTGAGCGTCGGTATCGGGTGAGCGTCGGTATCGGGTGAGTGTCGGTAACAGGTGAGTGTCGGTAACGGGTGAGTGTCGGTATCGGGTGAGTGTCGGTATCGGGTGAGTGTCGGTATCGGGTGAGTGTCGGTATCGGGGGAGCGTCGGTAACGGGTGAGCGTCGGTATCGGGTGAGCGTCGGTATCGGGTGAGTGTCGGTATCGGGTGAGCGTCGGTATCGGGTGAGTGTCGGTATCGGGTGAGTGTCGGTATCGGGTGAGCGTCGGTATCGGATGAGCGTCGGTATCGGGTGAGTGTCGGTAACAGGTGAGTGTCGCTATCGGGTGAGTGTCGGTATCGGGTGAGTGTCGATATCGGGTGAGCGTCGGTATCGGGTGAGTGTCGGTATCGGGTGAGTGTCGGTAAAGGGTGAGTGTCGGTATCGGGTGAGTGTCGGTAACGGGTGAGTGTCGGTATCGGGTGAGTGTCGGTATCGGGTGAGTGTCGGTATCGGGTGAGTGTCGGTATCGGGTGAGCGTCGGTAACGGGTGAGTGACGGTAACGGGTGAGTGTCGGTATCGGGTGAGTGTCGGTAACGGGTGAGTGACGGTAACGGGTGAGTGACGGTAACGGGTGAGTGTCGGTATCGGGTGAGCGTCGGTATCGGGTGAGTGTCGGTAACGGGTGAGTGTCGGTAACGGGTGAGTGTCGGTAACGGGTGAGCGTCGGTAACGGGTGAGTGACGGTAACGGGTGAGTGTCGGTAACGGATGAGTGTCGGTATCGGGTGAGTGTCGGTAACAGGTGAGTGTCGGTAACGGATGAGTTATCGGGTGAGTGTCGGTATCGGGTGAGTGCCGGTAACGGATGAGTGTCGGTAACGGGTGAGCGTCGGTATCGGGTGAGCGTCGGTAACGGGTGAGCGTCGGTAACGGGTGAGCGTCGGTAACGGGTGAGTGTCGGTAAAGGGTGAGTGTCGGTATCGGGTGAGTGTCGGTAACGGGTGAGTGTCGGTAAAGGGTGAGTGTCGGTAACAGGTGAGTGTCGGTAACGGGTGAGTGTCGGTATCGGGTGAGCGTCGGTAACGGGTGCATCAGTATCGGGTGAGCGTCGGTAACGGGTGAGTGTCGGTATCGGGTGAGTGTCGGTATCGGGTGAGCGTCGGTATCGGGTGAGCGTCGGTATCGGGTGAGTGTCGGTAAAGGGTGAGTGTCGGTATCGGGTGAGGGTCGGTATCAGGTGAGTGTCGGTATCGGGTGAGGGTCGGTATCAGGTGAGCGTCGGTATCGGGTGAGTGTCGGTAACGGGTGAGGGTCGGTATCAGGTGAGCGTCGGTATCGGGTGAGTGTCGGTAACGGGTGAGTGTCGGTAAAGGGTGAGTGTCGGTATCGGGTGAGTGTCGGTATCGGGTGAGTGTCGGTATCGGGTGAGTGTCGGTAACGGGTGAGTGTCGGTAACGGGTGAGTGTCGGTAACAGGTGAGTGTCGGTAACAGGTGAGTGTCGGTAACGGATGAGTGTCGGTATCGGGTGAGTGTCGGTAACGGGTGAGTGTCGGTGTCGGGTGAGTGTCGGTAACGGGTGAGCGTCGGTATCGGGTGAGTGTCGGTATCGGATGAGTGTCGGTAACAGGTGAGTGTCGGTAACGGGTGAGTGTCGGTAACGGGTGAGTGTCGGTAAAGGGTGAGTGTCGGTAAAGGGTGAGTGTCGGTAACAGGTGAGTGTCGGTAACGGGTGAGTGTCGGTATCGGGTGAGTGTCGGTAACGGGTGAGTGTCGGTAACGGGTGAGTGTCGATATCGGGTGAGCGTCGGTATCGGGTGAGTGTCGGTAACAGGTGAGTGTCGGTAACGGGTGAGTGTCGGTATCGGGTGAGTGTCGGTAACAGGTGAGTGTCGGTAACGGGTGAGTGTCGGTATCGGGTGAGTGTCAGTATCGGGTGAGTGTCGGTATCGGGTGAGTGTCGGTAACAGGTTTCTTTTATATACAAAATATCTTTATTACAAATTCAGTGCTACAATATATACAAACCAGTAACTAACACAATTACTACATTACAAATAGACAATGCACATTTAACTAAAAAGTTTCCATCTCTGTCAGTGATGGCACAAACCCCCCGCGGAGCCCAAGGGTCCCGAAATGCCTCTGTGGTCACTGTGGACAGCACCTGTTCCTTCTCAATATTTACTCAGGCATGAACATACCCCCTAAACATAGCTAGACAGTCTACCCGGGCAGGTCCTCCTGCCACTCATTTGCAGGACCCACAGATGGCTGACTTCACCAGCTCCAGGAACAAGTTAGAAACATAGAAAACCTATAGAAAACAATACAGACCCTTTGGCCCACAAAGTTGTGCTAAACATGTCCCTACCTTAGAAATTACTAGGCTTACCCATAGCCGTCTATTTTTCTAAGCTCCATGTACCTAACTAAAAGTCTCTTAAAAGACCCTATCGTATCCGCCTCCACCACCGTTGCCGGCAGCCCATTCCACACACTCATCACTCTCTGAGTAAAAACTTACCCCTGACATCTCCTCTGTACCTGCTCCCCAGCATCTTAAAACTGTGTCCTCTTTTGGCAACAATTTCAGCCATTTCAGTAGACAACGACATCTTCATCCCTCCATGCCTCCTCCTTACTGGATAACTGTATATAAATATGGGGCTAAAATGCAACCAGAAGGTGAGGAGCAGCCCATGCAGATACGCAGAAAGGGGCTGAGGCCTTACACTCTCCATGTACATGCAGTACACGGTCTCCTCCAGCCTGCAGAAGTGACATACAGCTGGGAGATCCGTGTACAAACTAAAGAACTCATTGCAGGGCACCGCTCTATGCAGCAGCTTCCACCCCAAATCCCCCAGGTGCATGAGAAGAACTCCCTCGTAAGGGGACTTCTAGCTGGAAAGTCAGCTCGCCGTGGCATATCGAGATGGTGGACAATGGCTAGGAGTGGAGGGTGTGGAGCCCCAGCCCATACAGGTACCTCCTACTTGCATTCCTGAATGGGATTGTGGGTGTCGAGGAGAGACAGCTCAAGTTGTAAGGGGATTGGAAGTAAGGGGAAATATGAAGCTATCAGGAAGAAAAATCATTCCATGATTTTGACCCAGCAACAATGAAGGAACAGTGATATGTTTCCCAGTCAGATCAGGATGGAGAGTGACTTGGAGGGGGATTTCCTAGTGGTGGTGTCCCCAGGTATCTGATGTTAAATGTCATCAATGTACCTGCCTCACACACAAACTGCTGGAGAAACTCAGCAGTATGCTGCCTGCCCTGCTGAGTTCCTCCGGCATTTTGTGTGTTGCTTGGATTTCCAGCATCTGCAGATTTTCTCTTGTACCTGCCTCAATCACTTCCTCTGGCATCCCTCAAGGTAACAAAATTGACTCTCGTCCTTATTAAAGTTCTCCCTTTTCCCCTTACACCTCTATCTGCTAGATCTTAACGCCATAAGCCTGGGATAAAGACTGTGCATTCATGCTATATATGCCCCTCATGATTTAATACACCTTCATAAGATTCATTCATTATCGATGTTCCAATAAAAAAGGTCCAAACCTGCTTAACCTTTCTCCATAACTCAGTCCCGTGAGTCCCAACAGCATCCTCATAAATCTCCTCTGCACTCTGTCCAGTCTAATGTCAGCAGGGTAGGAAGACTCCAAGTGTGGTCTCACCAACACCCTGTACAACTACAGTATAACCATAAGACCATAAGACATAGGAGCAGATTTAGGCCATCTGGCTCATCGAGCCAACTTCTGTACTCAGAACCTGTACTTCTGATTCCATCTGTTCAACACTTCCAAAGGCCGTACATTTCACTTAGAAAGTCCTACCCTGGTTCATTTTCCTAAAATGCAACATTTCATCTGATCTAAACTCCATTCGCGATGCTTGGCCCACTTTCCCTGCTGACCAAGGTCCTTCATAAATCTTGTTAACTATCTTCACCCTCTAACTCTGCCATGAACTGTCCCAAGCCCAGCTGCAGATGGAAGAGGGTTAAGCATGGGGTAGCGATCCCATCCAGTAAAAGCCCAGAGCAATAGAAATGCCAACAGATGATCCAAAGACCTCATTCCTGGGAGAGGAAGGAGCTGAAACCAAGGAGATGGCAACACTTGGGGATAACATGAAAAACTAGCTTAGGACAGAGAACTTTGGCGAGCTGCCATTGACTGCCTATGCCCCAATAGGGGAGATGGGCTTATGAACCTTCACCCTCTACATCACCACCTACGTTTCATCGGCAATCTTATTAAATGTGTTCATTAATTGAGAGTTGGCAGCGGAAGATCCCATGCCATGATACCCAGATGAAGAACTTTAGAATCATAAAGTATTGGCAACAGGATATTCGACCTATAGTATCCATTCTGACCAATGGGGATCCAACCATATTATTTCCATCTTCTGCACTTGACTTACAGCCTCTGAACAAGCAGTTCACAGGCCGGTTCACACACTTCTTCACCCTGTCCTTGGTCACTAGTGTTTATACACAGACTCTCAGTCCCTGAGTACCGCCCCTCCCACTCTGTGGCGCTTCCTCAAAACCACTCCCTCGACATTCTGGCAGTGGAGTGTGATAGATGAACTGGAATCATAGGGGGTGGGTGTGGTGGGGGAAGATGCTGGGTATGTGAGTCTGCAAGAAGCCCATGTGGGGTGGAGCTCACCTCACCTCTGATCCTCCCTCTTTTAAGTATCTGCAAGGGATGAAGGCCAGGAGATACACTTTCCCCGAATGCGGGGAGGTTGTAGCAATGTCCTGACTGAGGTCCCTGGTCAGTAACGAGGACCCGTGTGTTTTGTATTGTCTAGGTTTATTGCCATTTCGATTCCCCTGAACTACAACAGGAAACACGTTGATGTACGTCAGGTGGTCCTCATCTCCATGACCTGGATCCTGGCTTTTGCCGTGGCCTCTCCCATTGCTTTTGGTCTGAACCATGTCCCAGATCGCAACGCCAGTGTGTGTCAGCTGGAAGGCAGCAGCTACATCATCTGGTCTTCGGTCTGCTCCTTCCTCCTGCCCTGCCCCGCCATGCTGCTCCTGTACTGCGGGATACTGCGAGGCCTCAGGCGGTGGGAGCAAGGCCGAAGCCACAGGCTCCGGCGTCACATGCACGGCTTCAGGAAGATGGATGGGAGCTCCTCAGAGCCCCGCAGTCCACCCACATTGACGCAGAGTCCTCGTGTAGAGCTGCATCTGTTCCCGGACCCAGCCTCTGAACCGACAGAGGGGCCCAAGCTTATCCTGACCTCCTCGCAACTGAAGTACGCACAGCCACGTCCCAGCAAGAGGAAGTGGGCCAAGATCAATGGTAGAGAGCACAAGGCCATGAAGGTGCTGCTGATCGTCGTAGGTGAGTCTCTGCCAACCTTCTCATCACTCTGGTTGACCTCCCAATCCTGGGTTTGTTTTGCCTTCATCTGTGGCCAGCAGAGGGTCAAATGTCTTGCAGAGCTCCTTAGCTACCATTTGGTCCATCAACATCCTTCTCTACCAGCCCTTCTCCCACTCCCAGCTGACTTATAACCATATAACAATTACAGCACAGAAACAGGCCATCTCGGCTCTTTTCATCCATGCCGAACGCTTACTCTCACCTAGTCCCACTGACCTGCATTCAGCCCATAATCCTCAATTCCTTTCCTGTCCATATAACTATCCAATTTTACTTTAAATGACAATATCAAACCTGCCTCTACGACTTCTACTGGAAGCTCATTCCACACAGCTACCACTCTCTGAGTAAAGAGATTCCCCCTCATGTTACCCCTAAAGTTTTACCCCCTAACTCTCAACTCATGTCCTCTTGTTTGAATCTCCCCTACTCTCAATGGAAAAAGCCTATCCACATCAACTCTATCTATCCCCCTCATAATTTTAAATACTATCAAGTCCCCCCTCAACCTTCTACGCTCCAAAGAATAAAGACCTAACTTGTTCAGCCTTTCTCTGTAACTTAGGTGCTAAAACCCAGATAACATTCTAATAAATCTTCTCTGTACTCTCTATCTATTTTGTTGACATCTTTCCTATAATTCAGAGACCAGAACTGTACACAATACTCCAAATTTGGCCTTACCAATGCCTTGTACAATTTTAACATTACATCCCAACTCCTATACTCAATGCTTTGAATCTTGTTTGGTGTATTTCTCCCTGTTCCCTCTTCTTCACCTGGGAACCCCATCTCCTCCCCCAACCCTGAGGACACCAACTGTCCCAATTTAAGACCCTCCCCCATTTATGGCCAGGAGCCCAAGAGCTGAGTTCTGGAACTTCATTCCCACCCCCACCCCTCCCTTCCCATCTCCCCATCCATCCCTCTCAATTTCCCTATCCCTCCCAATTTTCCCATCCCTTCCTTCCTACTTCCCGATCCCTCCCTCCCCTCCCGTCTCCCCCTCCCTCCCTTCCTGCCTCCTTATCCCTCACTTTACACCTTCTGTCCACTCCCTTGTGGCCAAGTTTGCAGATGATTTGAAGAAAGGTGGAGAGGCTGGTAGTGTTGAGTAAGCAGGGAATCTCCAGGAGGTCTTGGAGAATGGACAAAGTATCAGATGGAATGTAGTTTTGGGATGTGCGTAGACCTGGAGAGGAGGTTTCCTATAGTGGGGGAAGTCTAGGACCAGAGGCCTCAGAATATAAGGATGTCCCTTTAGAATCGAGACGAGGAGGAATTTTTTTGCCTTAGGGGAGTGAATCAGTAGAATTCCTTGCCACAGTTGGCTGTATAGGCCAAGTCTTTGACTACGTTTAAAGCACAGATGGAATGTTTCATGATTAGTCATGGTGTCCATGGTGAGAATGGAGTGGAGGGATAACAAATAAGCCATGATCAAATGCAGAGCAGACTTGATAGGCCAAATGGTCTAATATTGCTCCTTAAGGTATTATGGTCAAATGTGCACAAGAAAGTTCCCTTAGTCAACATACAGAAGGTGTGACTTGGCAGGGTGTAATACTGGACTTTCTTCGAGAGCATGGCAAGGCAAGTAACTGAAGTGGCACTTGGGGAGCACTTTGGCTCCTGTGACCGTAATTTTATTGGGTCTAAGTAGTGATAGCAAAGGATATGTTATGGTCCTGATCAATTGAGTGAGCCTGAAGGGAAAAGGATGAGTGGCTAGTGGGAGGCTTCAGCAGTGTGATATCAAGTGTCCAGAAGCAGATTACTGTTCTGACTGGAGGGAATTCTGAGGGTCAGGCTATGATTCAGCATGGCTTTTTGTGTGTTTGCCAAATCATGTAGAATTTTTTGAAGAGTTAACCAAAGGGGTAGATGAAGGTAGTGCAGTGGAAGTTGTGTACTTGGACTTTAGCAAGACCTCTGGCAACATCTGGCATGGTAGCCTGATCTGGAATGTTAGGTCCCATGGAATCCAGAGTGAGCTGGTAGTAGTTCTGTGGATTCAAAATTGGCTCAGGGGGAGGAAGTAAGGTGTGGTGGTTGAAAGTTGTTTTTCAGAATGGAAGCTGCAGGATTCAAATGCACAAGGTTTGATCAGAAAGTTCGCGGATAACTCAAAATTAATACGTGATAGGTTAACCAATCTTAAAGAGTTTTTCAAGGAAGTTACCAGGAACGTTGATGATGGCAAGGCAGTGAATGTTGTCTAAATGGACTATAGCAAGGCATTTGACAAGGACCTGTATGGGAAATTGGTCAAGGAAGTTTGGACGCTTGGCATTCAAGTTGCGGTAGCAAATTGATTAGTCATTGGTTTTGTGGGAGAAGCCAGAGTGTGGTAGTAGATGGTCATCTCTCTGACTGCTGACCAGTGACAGTGATCAGTACTGGGTCCATTATTGTTTGTTACCTGTATCAGTGACCTGGCTGAAAATGTGGTTAACTTGATCAGCAAATTTGCGATGACTCCAAGATTAGGGGTGTAGTGGCCAGCAAAGAAAACTATCAGAGTTTGTAGTGAAATCTGGACCAGCTGGAAAAATGGACTGAAAAAATGACAGGTGGAATTTAATGCAGAAAAGTGTGAGGTGTTGCACTTCAGTAGGATCAAACAGGGTAGGTCTTACACAGTGAACGGTAGGGCACTGAGGAGTGGGGTAGAACAAAGGGATCTGGGAATGAGGTCCATAATTCATTGAAAATGATGTCACATATAGATAGGGTTGTAAAGAAAGCTTTTGACACATTGGTCTTCATAAATCAACGTATTGAGTATAGAAGATGGGATGTTATATTGAAGTTGTATAAGACATTGGTGAGGCTGAAATTGGAGTACCGTGTGCAATAGTGGTTACCTACCCTGCAGGGCGGAGCATTGGTTGATTGGCAGAAAGCAGAGAGTGGGAATAAAGGGATCTTATTCTGGCTGGCTGCTGGTTACCAGTGGAGTTCCACAGGGATCGATGTTGGGACCGCTGCTTCTTTTATGATGTATGTCAATGAGTTAGACTATGGGATTAATGGATTTGTGGCTAAATTTGCCGATGATACAAAGATAAGTGGAGGATCAGGTAGTGTTGAGGGAACAGAGAGCCTGCAGAGAGACTTAGATAGTTTAGGGGAATTGGCAAAGAAGTGGCAAATGAAATACAATGTTGGAAAGTGTATGGTCATGCACTTTGGTGGAAGAAATAAACGGGAAGACTATTATTTAGATGGGGAGAGAATTCAAAATGCAGAGATGCAAAGGGACTTGGGAGTCCTTGTCAGGATACCCGAAAGGTTATCCTCTGGGTTGAGTTGGTTGTGAAGAAGGCAAATGCAATGTTACATAGAACATAGAATAGTACAGCACATTACAGGCCTTTCAGCCCATAATGTTGTGCTGACCTTCGAACCCTGCCTCCCATATAAACCCCACCTTAAATTCCTCCATATACCTGTCTAGTAGTCTCTTAAACTTCACTAGTCTATCTGCCTCCACCGCTGACTCAGGCAGTGTATTCCACACACCAACCACTCTCTGAATGAAAAATCTTCCTCTAATATCCCCCTTCAACTTCCCTCCCCTTACCTTAAAGCCATGCCCTCTTGTATTGAGCAGTGGTGCCCTGGGGAAGAGGTGCTGGCTGTCCACTCTGTCTATTCCTCTTAATATCTTGAACACCTCTATCATGTCTCCTCTCATCCTCCTTCTCTCCAAAGAGTAAAGCCCAAGCTCCCTTAATCTCTGATCATAATCCAAACTCTCTAAACCAGGCAGCATCCTGGTAAATCTCCTCTGTACCCTTTCCAATGCTTCCACATCCTTCCTATAGTGAGGCGACCAGAACTGGACACAGTACTCCAAGTGTGGCCTAACTAGAGTTTTATAGAGCTGCATCATTACATCGTGACTCTTAAACTCTATTCCTCGACTTATGAAAGCTAACACCCCATAAGCTTTCTTAACTACCCTATCTACCTGTGAGGCAACTTTCAGGTATCTGTTGACATGTACCCCCAGATCCCTCTGCTCCTCCACACTACCAAGTATCCTGCCATTTACTTTGTGCTCTGCCTTGGAGTTTGTCCTTCCAAAGTGTACCACCTCACACTTCTCTGTGTTGAACTCCATCTTCTCAGCCCACTTCTGCGTCCTATCAATGCCTCTCTGCAATCTTCGACAATCCTCTACACTATCTACAACACCACCAACCTTTGTGTCATCTACAAACTTGCCAAACCACCCTTCTACTCCCACATCCGGGTCGTTAATAAAAATCACAAAAAGTAGAGGTCCCAGAACAGATCCTTGTGGGACACCACTAGTCACAACCCTCCAATCTGAATGTACTCCCTCCACCACAACCCTCTGCCTTCTGCAGGCAAGCCAATTCTGAATCCACCTGGCCAAACGTCCCTGGATCCCATGCCTTCTGACTTTCTGAATAAGCCTCCCGTGTGGAACCTTGTCAAATGCCTTACTAAAATCCATGTAGATCACATCCACTGCACTACTCTCATCTATATGCCTGGTCACCTCCTCAAAGAACTCTATCAGGCTTGCACAATCTGCCCTTCACAAAGCCATGTTGACTGTCCCTGATCAGACCATGATTCTCTAAATGCCCAAAGATCCTATCTCTAAGAATCTTTTCCAACAGCTTTCCCACCACAGACGTAAGGCTCGCTGGTCTATAATTACCTGGACTATCCCTACTACCTTTTTTGAACAAGGGGACAACATTCGCCTCCCTCCAATCCTCTGGTACCATTCCTGTGGCCAATGAGGGCATAAAGATCCTAGCCAGAGGTTCAGCAATCTCTTCCCTTGCCTCGTGGAACAGCCTAGGGAATATTCCGTCAGGCCCCGGGGACTTATCCGTCCTAATGTATTTTAACAACTCCAACACCTCCTCTCCCTTAATATCAACATGCTCCAGAACATCAACCTCACTCATATTGTCCTCACCGTCATCAAGTTCCCTCTCAGTGGTGAATACTGAAGAGAAGTACTCATTGAGGACCTCGCTCACTTCCACAGCCTCCAGGCACATCTTCCTACTTTTCTCTCTAATTGGTCCTACCTTCACTCCTGTCATCCTTTTGTTCTTCACATAATTGAAGAATGCCTTGGTGTTTTCCTTTACCCTACTCACCAAGGCCTTCTCATGCCCCCTTCTTACTCTTCTCAGCCCCTTCTTAAGCTCCTTTCTTGCTACCCTATGTTCCTCAATAGACCCATCTGATCCTTGCTTCCTAAACCTCATGTATGTTGCCTTCTTCCACCTGACTAGATTTTCCGCTTCACTTGTCACCCATGGTTCCTTCACCCTGCCATTCTTTATCTTCCTCACTGAGACAAATTTATCCCTAACATCCTGCAAGAGATCCTTAAACATCGACCACATGTCAATAGTACATTTCCCGGCAAAAACATCATCCCAATTCACACCCGCAAGTTCTAGCCTTATAGCCTCATAATTTGCCCTTCCCCAATTAAAAATTTTCCTGTCCTCTCTGATTCTATCCTTTTCCATGATAATGCTAAAGGTCAGGGAGCGGTGATCACTGTCCCCCAGATGCTCACCCACTGACAGATCTGTGACCTGACCCGGTTTGTTACCTAATACTAGATCTAGTATGGTATTCCCCATAGTCAGCCTGTCAACATACTGTGACAGGAATTCATCCTAGACAAACTCTACCCCATGTAAATCCTTGGAACTAATCATGTGCCAATCAATATTAGGGAAGTTAAAGTCACCCATGATAACAACCCTGTTATTTTTGCACCTTTCCAAAATCTGCCTCCCAATCTGCTCCTCGGTATCTCTGCTGCTACCAGGGGGCCTATAGAATACCCCCAGTAGAGTAACTGCTCCCTTCCTGTTCCTGACTTCCACCCATACTGACTCAAAAGAGGATCCTGCTGCATTACCCACCCTTTCTGCAGCTGTAATAGTATCCCTGACCAGTAATGCCACCCCTCCTCCCCTCCCCCCCCCCCCCCCCCGCTATCCCTTTTAAAGTACTGACATCCAGGAATGTTGACATCCATTTCTAGAGGTATAGAGTATAGGAGAAGGGATGTGATATTGAGCCTCTATAAGGCACTCGTGAGACTATACTTGGAGTATTGTGTGCAGTTTTGGTCTCCTTATTTTAGAAACAATATACTGACATTGAAGAAAGTTCAGAGAAGATTCACGAGAATGATTCCAGGAATGAAAGAGTTACCGTTTGAGGAACGTTTGGTAGCTCTTGGGCCGTATTCCCTGGAGTTCAGGAGAATGAGGGGGATCTCATAGAAACATTCCATATGTTAAAAGACCTGAACAGATTAGATATGGCAAAGTTATTTCCCATGGTAGGGCAGTCTAGGACAAGAGGGCACAACTGCAGGATCGAAGGACCTCAATTTAGAACAGAAATGTGAAGAAATTTCTTAGTTTCGAGCATGGTAAATCTGTGGAACTGGTTGCCATGAGCAGCTGTGGAGTCCAAGTCATTGGGTGCATTTAAGGCAGAGATAGATAGGATCTTGATTAGCCAGGGCATCAAAGGGTATGGAGAGAGAGCAGGGGAGTGGGGATGACTGGAAGAATTGGATCAGTCATGATTGAATGGCTGAGCAGACTCAATGGGCCAAATGGCCTACTTCTGCTCCTATGTCTTATGGTCATATCGGAACGATGTAAATAAGGTTGAAAGAGCAGATAGAAAATTTACAACAATGTTGCCAGGTCTGGAGGACCTGAGTTGCAAGGAAAGATTGAATCTGTTAGGACATAGAAGGTTGAGGGGAGATTTGATAGAGGTATACAAAACTATGATGGATATAAAAAAGGTAAATGCAAGCAGACTTTTTCCCCTGAGGCTGGATTGGACTTCAATTAGAGGTCATGGGTTGAAGGCAAAAGGTGACGCATAGGGTCGCGAGAGTGTGGAATGAACTGCCAGTGCAGGTGGTGCATGCCAGCTCAATTTCAATGTTTAAGAGAAGTTTGGATAGGTACATGGATGGTATGGCTATGAAGGGCTAAAGTCCTAATGCAGTTAGATGAGACTAGGCAGTTCAAATGGTTTGGCATAGACTAGATGGGCTGAAGGACCTGTTCCTGTGCTGTACATTTGTATGACTCTAACACCAGGTATTATTGATAGTGAAGAATGTTATTGTAGATTAACAGGGGAATCTTTATGAGTTGGAGAAGTGGGCTAAAGAGTGGCAAATGGATCTTAGTAAAGAGAAGTGTGAGGTGACCATGTCTCTCAGGCACTTCTTGGTGTTATGTCCAGGGCTTGATCCTGCCGGAGCTGAGGGCTCCACATCTCACTGGACAGGCCTTGGTTCTATGCCCTGGGCCTGCACCCATCGAGGGCTAACCACTCCATGTCTCACTGGACAGACCTTGGTTCTATGCCCTGGGCCTGCACCCATCGAGGGCTAACCACTCCATGTCTCACTGGACAGGCCTTGGTTCTATGCCCTGGGCCTGCACCCATCGAGGGCTAACCACTCCATGTCTCACTGGACAGGCCTTGGTTCTATGCCCTGGGCCTGCACCCATCGAGGGCTAACCACTCTATGTCTCACTGGACAGGCCTTGGTTCTATGCCCTGGGCCTGCACCCATCAAGGGCTAACCACTCCATGTCTCACTGGACAGACCTTGGTTCTATGCCCTTGGCCTGCACCCATCGAGGGCTAACCACTCTATGTCTCACTGGACAGGCCTTGGTTCTATGCCCTGGGCCTGCACCCATCAAGGGCTAACCACTCCATGTCTCACTGGACAGACCTTGGTTCTATGCCCTGGGCCTGCACCCATCGAGGGCTAACCACTCTATGTCTCACTGGACAGGCCTTGGTTCTATGCCCTGGGCCTGCACCCATCAAGGGCTAACCACTCCATGTCTCACTGGACAGACCTTGGTTCTATGCCCTGGGCCTGCACCCATCGAGGGCTAACCACTCCATGTCTCACTGGACAGACCTTGGTTCTATGCCCTGGGCCTGCACCCATCGAGGGCTAACCACTCTATGTCTCACTGGACAGGCCTTGGTTCTATGCCCTGGGCCTGCACCCATCCAGGGCTAACCACTCTATGTCTCACTGGACAGACCTTGGTTCTATGCCCTGGGCCTGCACCCATCAAGGGCTAACCACTCCATGTCTCACTGGACAGGCCTTGGTTCTATGCCCTGGGCCTGCACCCATCGAGGGCTAGCCAATCCATGTCTCACTGGACAGGCAGCAGTATGATTTGTGCAGGGGTGACAGGATGAGAGGAGCCCACCCCCTGGGTGCAGATGTTGCTGGAGGGTGAATCAGTAATTTCCTGGTGGGGGGAAAGGTTGAATAAACCACATCATGCTCCTTCACATGAGGTAATCCTTCTCAAAATACCAGGCAACGTTAGCCTAAACTGGGCTAATCTAATGCTATTAAACAGCTTTGTAACTCGGAATGCTGGTCATCGAAGGCAGCAGGTGATAAACATGTCAATCTGCAGGACATTTACTGTAAACCCACCATTCAGGGAAAGCAGTGGTGACGTCAGAAACCAAAATCCTGTCTTGCTAATGAACATGGTGCTGGAGAATAGCCTACTTTATTGTGAATATATTCAGAAAGGATAACCATTGTTATCTCGTAATACTGTAACGTGCCCTTAGCCATTAATGAACATGGTGCTCCAGAATAGCCCAATTTAGTTTGATGTATTTTGTAAGGATAGCCACTGTAATCCTGTAATACTGTAACACACAATTAGGATCAAAGCCCAGCTAATCTTCTTTTAATACTGAATCTAACACGAAGGATGGGGAATTGTGATTCACACAAGAAATGTATATCCTGGTCAAAAAGAGTTTTGACCAGCAGCCAATCGGGACATCGGAAATCTTGAGAGGAGGGACTTCAATCAGGTCCACTGCCCGAGAATAAAAGACGGCAATGGGTTCCTGCAGCAACGAGCGCTTTGACCAGCGACCAATATGTGTTTGGGATTAATTTGCAACAGCAAATTAAAGGAAGGCAGGGGCAAGCACATCAGCCATCGTCTGAGAGGACAGAGTCAGAGTGGTGATCTTGAAGTTTTAGCTCTTCGAGGCTTTTGCAAAGAAAGGCTTCAGTCAGAGAAAGCAAAGGAAAGAAAAGCCTGTTTATTCTTCCTTCCCTACTTTATATCTGCTCAGCTAAGACAGTAGGGATGATAGGCAGGATAGTGAAATGCTCCTCTTGTAGGATGTGGGAAGGCAGGGAGATCTCCGGTGTCCCCAACTACTGCAACTGCAAGAAGTGTATCCAACTGCAGCTTCTAACAAACTGTGTTAAACAGTTGGAGCTGGAACTGGATGAAGTCCAGATCATTTGGGAAGCTGAAGGGGTATTAGATAGGACATATAGTTGCAGCCAAAGTGCAGGACACAGGAAAATGGGTGACAGTTGAGAAGGGAAAAAGGGTTAAGGAGCCAGTGCAGAGTACTCCTGTGGCCATCCCCTCAACCACAGGTTTATTACTTTGGATATCTTTGATGGGTTGGGGGGAGAGGGGGTTGTGTTTAACCTAACGAAGGAAAGTCACAGTAGTCAGATCTCTGGCACTGAGTTTGCCTCTGACTCAGAAGGGAAGGAGGAAGAAGCATGCTGTGGTGATAGGGGTTTCCTGGTTAGGGGAACGGACAGGAGGTTCTGTGGGTGAGAATGAGATTCCTGGATAGTATGTTGCCTCCCGGGTGCCAGGGTCCAGGATATTTCGGATCAAATCCTCAGCATACTTAAGTGGGAGGGTGAACAGCCAGAAGCCCGCTTTTAAGAAGGGAGGAAGGCAAAAGAAAGGAAATTATAGGCCTGTTGGCCTAACTTCAGTGTTTGGAAAAGTGTTGGAGTCCATTATTAATGATGAGATTTTAATGGAGACCAATGATAAAATAAGCCAAAGTCAGCATGGTTTTTGTGAAGGGAAATCTTGTCTGATAAATCTATTAGAGTTCTTCAAGTAAGTAACAAGTAGGGCGGACAAAGAAGAGGCAATGGATATCACTTGCTTAGATTTTCAGAAGGCACTTGATTAGATGCCACACGTGAGGCTGCTTATCAAGATAATATCTTATGGTATTACAGGAAAGATACTGGAATATATAGAGGAATGGCTGTCAGGCAGGAGGCAGTGAGTGGGAATAAAAGGGGCCTTTTCTGGTTGGCTGTCGGTGACTAGTGGTGTGCCTCAGGGGTCAATATTGGAGTAAGCCACTACTTTTCATGTTATTAGTCAATGATTTGGATAAACTGATGGCTTTGTGGCAAGGTTTGTGGATGATATGAAGATAGGTGGAGGGGTAGATAGTGCTGCAGAAGTGATACGATTGCAGCAAGACTTAGACAAATTGGAAGAATGGGCAAAAATGTGGCAGATGGAATACAGTGTTAGGAAATGTATGATAATACATTTTGGTAAAAGGAACAATAGTCAGGCCCATTAGCTAAATGGGGAGAAGGTTCAAACATCAGAGATGCAGAAGGACTTAGGAGGCCTCATGCAAGAAAGTTAATTTACAGGTTGAGTCTGTAGTAAAGAAAGCAACTTCAATGTTGGCACTCATTTCAAGGGGAATAGAATATAAAAGCAGGGAGATAATGCTGAGGCTTTATAAGACACTAGTCAGGCCACACTTAGAGTATTGTCAACAGTTTTGGGCCCCATATCTCAGAAAGGATGTGTTGTCATTGGAGAGAGTCCAGTGGAGGTGCACAAGGATGATTCTGGGAATGAAGGGGTTAACATGAGGAGCGTTGGGCAGCTTTGGGCCTGTACTCACTGGAACTTAGAAGAACGTGTGGGGATCTCATTGAAACCTACCAAATGTTGAAAGGATTAGATAGGGTAGATGTGTATAGGATGTTTCCTATGGTGGGGATATCCAGAACTAGAGGGCACAGCCTCAAAATTGAGGGGGAACACTTTAGAACAAAGAAAAGGAGGAATTTTTTTAGCCAGGGGGTATTGAACTTGTGGAATGCTCTGCCACAGTCTACATTGAAGGCCAAGTCAGTTGGCATATTTAAGGCGGATGTTGATAGTTTCCTGATTGATCAAGACTTCAAAAGATCTGGTGAGAAGGCTGGTGTATGAGGTTGAGTGGGATCTGGGATCAGCCGTGATGGAATGGCGGAGCAGACAGTGGGCTGAATGGCCTAATTCTGCTCCTGTGCCTTATAGTCTAAGCTGTGGTCCATGTAGGTACCATTGACATGGATAGGACAAGGGACCAGGTTCTGCATTGAGAGTTTAGGGAGTTAGGTGCTAAGTTAAAGGACAAAGCCTCCAGGGTTGAAACCTCAGGGTTGTTACCCATGCCACATGGTAGTGAGGCCAGAACTAGAAAGATTATACAGTTTAATACGTAGCTAAGGATTTGATGCAGGAGAGAGGGCATAAGATTTTTCAATCATTGAGCTATCTTCAGGGGAAGGTGGGATCTGTACAGGGGGACTAATATCCTAGTGGGAGGGTTTGCTAGTGCTGCACAGTGAGATTTAAACTAGAGTTGCAGAGGAATGGGAACCAGAGTGCCAAAACACTTAGTGGAGAGGTTGTGGAGACAGATGTTGGTAAGACTTCAGACAAAGTCAGGAATGAAAAGGTTGAAAGCATGGTGCGACTAGTGTCCTGAGCTGCCTTTATTTCAATGTGAGAGGTATCGTAGGAAAGGCAGGTAATTGAGCCAAAGATGAGTTAGCTAGTTTATAAACTAGTAATGTGGCAATGTGTGGTGATGAGAGACTGATGTTAGGGCAAAATTGTAGTCAACAGGATGAGTTGCAATGTAAAAGGTGTACAAAATTGACAAGTGTGAATAGAGTACTCAAAGTGTTGTATTTGAATGTGTACAATATATGGAATAAGGTAGATGAACTTGCAGCACAGTTGCAGACTAGCAGGTATGATGTTGCAGGCATCACTGAATCATGGCTGAAAGAAGATTAAAGTTGGGAGCTTAATGTCCAAGGATGCACATTGTATCGAAAGGACAGATATGAAATCAGATCAGTAGGAAGGAACTGCAAGGGTAAAAAGAACTTGATGAGAGTTGTATGCAAACCCCCAAACAGTGATAAGGATGTGGCCTACAAATTACAAAGGGAGATAGAAAAGGCAGCCAAAAGGGCAATGCTACAATAGTCATGGGGGATTTCAACATGCAGGTCGGTTGAGAAAATCAGGTTGGTGTTGGATTCTGGGAGGAGATATTATTAGAGTACCTATGAGATAGCTTAATAGAGTAGATTGTGGTTGAGTGAATTAGGGGATCAGCTGTTCTGGATTGGGTGTTGTGCAGTGAACTGGAATTGATTAGAGAGCTTAAGGTAAAAGAACCCTGAAGGAAAATTGATCATAATAGGATTGAATTCACAAGGCACACTTATGGAGCACATCGTTTATAAAGGCCTGGAAAACTGCTGGTGTGTTCACAAGGCCAAAGGGCAGGTCGCTCCACTCTAGGCCAGTTAGTCCGACCTCAGTGGCTGAGAAGATGTTGGAGTCAATTATTAAGGTTGAAGTCTCAGAATGCACATGATAAAATAGGCCGTAGTTAGCATGATTTCCTCAATGGAAAATCTTGCCTGACAAACCCGTTGAAATTCTTGGAAGAAGTAACAAGCAGGATAGACAAAGGAGAATTGGTTGATGTTGTGTACTTGGATTTTCAGAAGGCCTTTGACAAGGTGCCACACATGAAGCTGTTTAACAAGCTGTGAGCCCATAGTTTTGCAGGAAAGATTCTAGCATCAATAAAGCAGTAGCTGATTGGCAGGAGGCAAAGGGTAGGAAATAAGAGTGCCTTTTTCTGGTTGACTGCTGATGACTAGTGATGTTTCATGGGCTCTGTGTTGGGACTGATTCTTTTTACGTTATACGTAAACGATTTGGATGATGGAATTGATAGCTTTGTTTCAAAGTTTGCAGATGATATGAAGATAGGTGGAGGGGCAGGTAGTTTTGAGGAAGTAGAGAGGCTACAAAATGATTTAGACAGATTAGGAGAACAGGCAAAGAAATGGCAGACAGTGCTGGGAAGTGTATGGTCATGCACTTTGGTAGAAGAAATGAAAGGGTTGACTATTTTCTAAATGGAGGAAGAGTACGAAGGTCTGAAGTGCGAAGTTCTTTTGTAGGATTCCCTGAAGGTTAATTTGCAGGTTGAATCTGTAGTGAGGAAGGCAAATGCAATGTTAGCATTCATTTCAAGAGAACTAGAATATGAAGCAAGGATGTAATGTTGAAACTTTATAAAGCACAAGTCAGGCCTCACTTGGAGAATTGTGAGCAGGTTTGGGCCTCTTATCTTAGAAAGGATGTGCTGAAACTGGAGAGGGTTCAAAGGAGGTTCACAAAAATGATTCCAATTATGAATGGTTTTTCATATGAAAAGCATTTGATGGTTCCAGGCCTGTATCCACTAGAATTTAGAAGGAGGGTGACCTCATTGTAACCTATCGAATGGTGAAAGGCCTCGATAGAGTGGATGTGGAGAGGATGTTTCCTATGGTGGGAGAGTCTAAGACCAGAGGACATAGCCTCAGAATAGAGGCGTCCTTTTAGAATGGTTAAGGAGGAATTTCTTTAGCCAGAGAGTGGTGAATCTGTGGGATTCTTTGCCATAATGCTAATCATGTTAACATCAGTGATATCTCAATAAGTGTTCAATCCCTGTGTTCACATTCTGGTGCTTTGTACTAGTTGAAGACAGAGGGACTGGAATATGAAAAAAAAACACTATGCCAAAAGCTAAGTTCTTCCAGTTTTGTGTAGTTAATTGGTTTAATACTAAAATCTTTGACCTTGTTTGTTTCTAAATAGCTGATGTTAGTGTTCTCATTCCCATTGATGACTGAATTCACATTGATGGCTGAATTCTCATTGATGGCTGAATTCTCATTGATAACTATCCTTCCCATTGACAACTGAATTCCCATTGATTACAGAATTCTTATTGATGACTGCCCTTCTCATTGATGGCCGTCCTTCCCATTGAAGACCGTCTTTTCCATTCCAGGTGCTTTTCTCTTTTGCTGGACACCGTTTTTCGTGGTCCACGTAATGAGAGCGAGCTGTGAGACCTGCAACATCTCTCCTCAACTGATCAGTACAGTGACATGGCTTGGATATGTGAATAGTGCACTCAATCCCATCATCTACACCATCTTCAATGAGGAATTTCGGAACTTCTTTCGAAGGATCTTGCACCCTTGCTGCTGAGCAGAAAGTGGCCAGAACTGAAACAATAAATCTGATTTCATTTTGTACAGATGATTCAAATTGCTTCGTGACTCCCTGACCTTGGAGAAAGCTGGAGTCAGATACAGCCACACGTTTATGAGACATTTAGACAGGTGCTTGTATAGGCAGAGAGGGATATAGTTCCAATACAGGCCAGCTGAAGTGGTGTAGACAGGGATCACAGTTGGCATGGATGTGGATGACCATTTCTCTGTAATACATCTATGTGGCTCTACATGGTAAAGGATGGGGCTTTAACCCTCTTGGGGATTGATAGGGCAAGTGAATCAGCCCAAGCAGGTCAATTAGCCATAACAATCTACTGCCAGACTGTGGGAACCTGCAGTATTTCAGAGCAGGGGCAGCCAAGGTGACTTCCTGAGCTATTTGCCTGCACTTGGCCCGAATCCTCGGTGTACCTGTCCAAATGTCTTTTAAATGCTGTCTCTACTAATTCCTCTGGCACTTTCTGCAAACCAAGTGAGATCCCGGAGGGCCATCAAGTAGCTTATATTGTTCTTTTTTTCAAGAAGGAATAGGGATAATCCTGGGAAAGATAGAGTGGTGAGGCTCACATTGGTACTAGGGAAGTTACTGATTGTGCGGGGAAGCTCATCTCTTACAAACTTGACTGAGTTATTCAAGGAGGTGACAAAGGAGATTGGTGAAGGAGGAGTCATGGAATAGAGTCACTGAGTACTGCAACACAGAAAAGGCCATCTAGTCCATGCTGAACCCAACTGCCTAGTCACATCTACCTGCACCCAGACCAGGTTACAATGCATTAGATGGGCTGAAGGGTCTGTTTCTACTCTGACTCTACAATCCCAGCCGATATTTTATGCTCTCACTTAGGAAGAAAAACACGCCACATGCCTTCTTCACCACCCAGTGTTGCCACTTTCAGGGGACCCTAGACTTCAGTCCCTAAAGTCCCTCTGTGCACTCACACTCTTTTACAGTTTATGCCCTCACCTGGCACTTGTTGTTGTGTGCTGCTGTGGTTGTACTGGAGAGAGTGCAGAAGAGATTCACTACAATGTTCCCTGGATTGGTGGATTTCAATTACAGGGAGAGATTGAACAGGTTAGGCTTGTTCTCTCTGGAGCAAAGGGGACTGAGGGGTGACCTGATAGAGGGTTTACAATCTTATAAAAGATTATGACTGGCAGAGATAGATAGTCTGAGTCTTTTATGGTAGCTGTCTGAAAAAGAAGAGGGCAGGTGTTGAAGATGAGAGCTCTTCAAACTGTCCATCACAATGGATGCCATTTCTCCTTCACACTTGGTCCTCAGTGGAGTGGGACCATGGTGTTCACCTCAGCCTCAACAATATTGTACAGTCTGTACACCACATTCATCAGCAAGTCACTGGTACTCAGCTGTTCTTATTTAGAGTTACAGTGCAGAAGAGGCCCTTCAAGCCACACCACCCCGATTTAACCCTAACCTAATCACAAGACAATTTACAATTAACCTACCCATTATGTTTTTGGACTGTGGGAGGAAACTGGAGCATCCAGGGAAAACTCACACATTCCATGGGGAAGATGTACAAAAACTCCTTAAAGCGGACACCGGGATTGAAAAGGGAACTCCGATGCCCCGAGCTGTATCAGTGTTGCACCCTACACCCCATCTGCTCAAAGGCTTTCCTGTTGGATCTCAGCTTTCAGGTACCTACAGAAAATAGCCTTGCTTTTAGCATTTGATGAGTACTTGATGGCTATACGTCTATACGCACTGGAGTTTAGAAGGGTGATGGGGGGAGTAGCTCATTGAAACCTATTGAATATTGAAAGGCCTAGATAGAATGGAGGTGGAGAAGAAGTTTCCTATAGTGGGGGAGTCAAGCACCAGAAGGCATAGCCTCAGAAAGCAAGAATTTCCTTTTAGAACAGAGATAAGAAGGAATTTCTTTAGCCAGATGGTGGAATTCATTGCCACTGACAGCTATGAAGGCCAAGTCATTGGGTATATTTAAAGTGGAAGTTAATATGTTCTTGATTAGTAAGTGTGTCAAAGGTTATGAGGAGAATGGGATTGAGAGGAATAATAAATCAGCCATGATGAAATGACAGAGCCTCATCCTGCTCCTGTGTCTAATGGTCTTATGGCATCATGAGACTTTCAGTCCAAGAGCACTGAGCATGTTGCCAATTAGCTGCTGGAAATCCTGTTCAGCACATTGGTCAAGTGCTCACAGGTGAAGAGGTCAATTCTCACCACAGGCAGTCATTATGGTAGATGTTCAGGAGAGTTGATAGTTTTATTTTATACAGCGCAAAACAAGCCCTTCCAGATCTTTGAGCCACGCTGCCAACAATCCCTTGATTTAATCTTAGCCTAATCACTGGACAATTTACAATGACCAACTAACCTACAAACTAGTACACCATTGGACTTTGGGAGAAAACCGGAGCACCTGTAGTCATGGGGAAAAGGTACAAATTTCTACAAACAGCATTGGGAATTAAACCAGGGTCACTGGTACTGCAAAGTGTTGTGCCAACAACTACGCTACCATGCCACCCCAATAATGGAGTAGCTCTGCAGCTACCCTGGGTTTAGAGTTTTCATGTTTTCTATTAGTCACTGATTTTAGAAGAAATAATCTTTGCCAATTCCTTGATCCAATATTGAGTTTCCTGGATGAGGGTGGACCCACAGAATGTGTAACTAACCACTTCATTCACAGTCCAATAAAACCCATCTCTCTTCCCTCATCAATATAACTGACCTCTCTAGACAAGGGTGGACCTGCAGAATGTGTAACAGACCATCCCATTCACAGTCTAGTAAAACTGATCTCTCCCGGGTTGCCAATAAAACTGACCTCTCTGGACCTGCAGGATATGTAACTGACCACCCCATTCACAGACCATAAAACTGCTCTCTCTCCATTCACCAATGTAAGTGCTGTCATGTTTGATGTTGTGTGCTGGGGCAGCAGGCTGAGGGTAGCAGACACCAACAGAATCAACAAACTCATTCGTAAGGCCAGTGATGTTGTTGGGGTGGAACTGGACTCTCTGACTGTGGTGTCTGATAAGAGGATGCTGTCCAAGATGCATGCCATCTTGGACAACGTCTCACATCCACTCCATAATGTACTGGTTAGGCACAGGAGTACATTCAGCCAGAGACTCATTCCACCGAGATGTAACACTGAGTGTCATAGGAAGCCATTCCTGCCTGTGGCCATCAAACTTTACAACTCCTCCCTCGGAGTGTCAGACACCCTGAGCCAATAGGCTGGTCCTGGACTTATTTCCACTTGGCATGATTAACTTATTATTATTTAATTATTTATGGTTTTATATTGCTATATTTCTACACTATTCTTGGTTGGTGCGGCTGTAACAAAACCCAATTTCCCTCGGGACCAATAAAGTATGTCTGTCTGTCTGTCTGTCTGTAACCAACCTCCCAGGTTATGAGACAACCAATTAAACTTGAATCTTGAGTAAAACTTGTAGACTTCACATCCATTTAAGTAAGATTAACTGGTGAAAGCTACAGAGCTTGATGAAGGAAGAACAGTGAATGTATGGGAATTTCAATGGATGTGGTGTTTCAGGATTTTAGTAAGGCGTTTGACAAGGTTCCCCATGGTGGGCTCATTCATAAAGTCAGGAGGCACAGGATCCAGGGAAACTTTTCTGTGTGGAAACAGAAGTAGCTTACCCATTGAAGGGAAGAGGAAATTTGCAGATGGAGTGTGTTCTGCCTGGAGGTCAGTGATCAGTGGTGTTCTGCGAGAATCTGTTCTGGGACCCATGCTCTTTGTGATTTTTATAAATAATTTTAATGAGGAAGTGGAAGAGTGGGTTAGTATGTTTGTAGAAGACACAAAGGTTAGTGGACTGTGCATAGTGTGGAAGGTTGTCAATGGGATATTGACAGGATTCAGAGCTGGGTTGAGACATGGCAGATGGAGATCAATCCAGAAAAGTTTGAAGTGAGTCAAACTTGAAGGCAATAGGCATGGTTAATGGCAGAATTCTTAGCAGTGTGGGGAAAAAGTAGAATCCTGGGGTACACATCCAGAGATCCCTCAAAATGGCCATGCAAGTAGATAGGGTTATTAAGAAAGTGTATGGTATGTCGGCATTCATTAGACTGTTGGAGGCCGTGAGGGCATTGTTACAGTAGCGGTTTTGAACGGGAAAGCTCCTGTTTCATTTGAAGTCACTGTGTTAAAGGTGGGGAGGGTTTTTATGCAAGTAGAGCCGGTGCTAGGCCCCGTGCAGATGGCTTATTCAGAAAGTCAGAAGGCATAGGATCCAGGGAAGTTTGGTCAGGTGGATTCAGAGTTGGCTTGCCTGCAGAAGGCAGAGGGTTGTGGTGGAGGGAGTACATTCAGATTGGAGGGTTGTGACTAGTGGTATCCCACAAGGATCTGTTCTGGGACCTCTACTTTTCATGATTTTTATTAACGACCTGGATGTGGGGTTAGAAGGATGGGTTGACAAATTTGCAGATGACACAAAGGTTGGTGGTGTTGTGGATAGTGTAGAGGATTGTCGAAGATTGCAGAGAGGCATTGATAGGATGCAGAAGTGGGCTGAGAAGATGGAGTTCAACCCAGAGAAGTGTGAGGTGGCACACTTTGGAAGGACAAACTCCAAGGCAGAGTACAAAGTAAATGGCAGGATACTTGGTAGTGTGGAGGAGCAGAGGGATCTGGGGGTACATGTCCACAGATCCCTGAAAGTTGCCTCACAGGTAGATAGAGTAGTTAAGAAAGCTTATGGGGTGTTAGCTTTCATAAGTCGAGAGATAGAGTTTAAGAGTCACAAGGTAATGATGCAGCTCTATAAAACTCTGGTTAGGCCACACTGAAAGGGTACAGAGGAGATCTATCAGGATGCTGCCTAGTTTAGAGAGTATGCATTATGATCAGAGATTAAGGGAGCTAGGGCTTTACTCTCTGGAGAGAAGGAGGATGAGAGGAGACATGATAGAGGTATACAAGATATTAAGAGGAATAGACAGAGTGGACAGCCAGTGCCTCTTCCCCAGGGCACCACTGCTCAATACAAGAGGATATGGCTTTAAGATAAGGGATGGAAAGTTCAAGGGGGATATTAGAGGAAGGTTTTTTATTCAGAGAGTGGTTGGTGTGTGGAATGCACTGCCTGAGTCAGTGGTGGAGGCAGATACACTAGTGAAATTTAAGAGACTACTAGGCAGGTATTTGGAGGAATTTAAGTTGGGGGGGGGGATATATGGGAGGCAGGGTTTAAGGGTCAGCACAACATTGTGGGCCAAAGGGCCTGTACTGTGCTGTACTACTCTATGTTCTATAATTTTGTACACCTCTGTCAAATCGCCCCTCATTCTCCTGTGCTCTTGGTAATAAAGTCCTAACCTATTCGACAATTCCCTATAACTCAGATGCTCAAGTCCTGGCAACATCCTTGTAAATTTTCTCTGCATTCTTTCAACCTTATTGACATTTTTCCTGTAGGTAGGTGATCAAAACTGCACACTATATTCCAAACTGGGCCTCACCAATGTCTTATACAGCTTCAACATAACACTCCAACTCCTATACTTAATACTTCGATTTATAAAGGCCGATATGCCGAAAGCTTTCTCTATGACCTTATCTACTTGTGACACTACTTTCAAGGAATTATAGTTCCGTATTCCCAGATCCTACTGCCCTACTGCTCACTGAGTAAGACCTACCCTTTGTTTGTCCCCTATGTATCACCCCACCAGCAGCTTGTGCTATGGTTTCCTTGCTCGTGTCCTCAGATAATGAACACGTTGAATGCACTAAACCTCAGCAAACTCCACATTCCCCCTATTCTCCTCAGCCACTTTGTGACCTTCTCCAGCTGGTTGTACAGGTGGCTTCTCTCTACAGCTGCCTTGTGAAAGGTTCACACTTGGAGTGTAGGAGCAAGATCATTTAGTAACTCAATCTGTTAGATTAGTCTGTACTCCAGCTCCATCCTCCTGCCCTGGCTCTGTAATGCTAAAACCTTTAGACAAAAATCCATCAATCTTCCTTCTTACCTCAGCTCGAACAACTGCCTGGAAGCAGTCAGAATACAAGGTTTTAAACCAAAACCTTAATACTTCTGCCTCGCAGAAGCTGCTCGACCAGCTGAGTTTTTCCAGCAGGTTATTTGTTTCACCAGATTCCCACTGCTGTGTGGGGATGTGCTGATGGTCAAATTTTAAACTGGTGCCCCACTTGTTTTTGTTTCTTTCTAAGCAGAGGAAACAGCCTCTTCTGCCCCAAATCATGTTAAACACCCAATGAGACTCCTCCTGTAAGAATGGCAACTCAAGTCCTGTTAGAGTGATAGGATATGAAAAAGGCTTTTACAGAACAACTTCATTTACTGATCAGCTCTGCAAGAAGAAAACATACAGATAACTTAAATTCAAGAATATTTTGATAACAACAAGGAATTATACAAAGTTCTTCAAGAACCCCATTCTTATCAAAAGTAACAGTGATGGAAAGAGGCATTACCAGAGACTGGGTTTAAATCAGGATTCACACCCAACCCACCAAAAGTCACCCTTATTTACAAGTATAGGTACACTGAGAAAAACAGCTCTGGTCTCCTGGAAAGGAGGAATTTTGTTAAATCTCTCAGAGATGCGCCACTCAAAGTGAATTTCTCAGCTCCTCACAGGAAGCATTAGAAAATCTTAAGTTAAAAAAAATCAATTCAAACTAATCCTGCTAAGCATAAAGATTTAATCGATAGTGAGCAAATTCCCCTAAATCCACTCCTGATAGAGTGAGCCCCTCGACCCATTCAAACACTGTGTTCCTTCACTCCTGATTGAGTGAGCCCCTCAACCCATTCAAACACCGTGTTCCTTCACTCCTGATTGAGTGAGCCCCTCGATCCATTCAGAAACAGTGTTCCTTCACTCCTGATTGAGTGAGCCCCTCAATCCATTCAGAAACACTGTGTTCCTTCACTCCTGATAGAGTGAGTCCCTCTACCCATTCAAACACTGTGTTCCCTCACTCCTGATTGAGTGAGCCCCTCGACCCATTCAAACACTGTGTTCCCTCACTCCTGATTGAGTGAGCCCCTCGACCCATTCAGAAACACTGTGTTCCTTCACTCCTGATAGAGTGAGTCCCTCTACCCATTCAAACACTGTGTTCCCTCACTCCTGATTGAGTGAGCCCCTCAACCCATTCAAACACTGTTCCTTCACTCCTGATTGAGTGAGTCACTCGATTCATTCAAACTCTGTGTTCCTACACTCCTGATTGAGTTAGTCCCTCAGCCCATTCAAACACTGTGTCCCTTCACTCCTGATTGAGTGAGCCCCTCAGCCCATTCAGAAACAGTGTTCCTTCACTCCTGATTGAGTGAGTCACTCGATCCATTCAAACTCTGTGTTCCTTCACTCCTGATTGAGTGAGCCCCTCAACCCATTCAAACACTGTGTCCCTTCACTCCTGATAGAGTGAGCCCCTCGACCCATTCAGAAACACTGTTCCTTCACTCCTGATTGAGTGAGTCCCTCGATCCATTTAAACACTGTGTTCCCTCACTCCTGATTGAGTGAGCCCCTCGACCCATTCAAACACTCTGTTCCTCTGCTCCTGATTGAGTGAGTCCCTCAGCCCATTCAAACACTGTGTCCCTTCACTCCTGATTGAGTGAGTCCCTCGACCCATTCAAACACTGTGTCCCTTCACTCCTGATTGAGTGAGCCCCTCGACCCATTCAAACACTGTGTTCCTTCACTCCTGATTGAGTGAGTCCCTCGACCCATTCAAACACTGTGTCCCTTCACTCCTGATAGTGAGTCCCTCGACCCATTCAAACACTGTGTCCCTTCACTCCTGATTGAGTGAGTCCCTCGACCCATTCAGAAACACTGTGTCCCTTCACTCCTGATTGAGTGAGTCCCTCGACCCATTCAAACACTGTGTCCCTTCACTCCTGATTGAGTGAGTCCCTCGACCCATTCAAACACTGTCCCTTCACTCCTGATAGTGTCCCTCGACCCATTCAAACACTGTGTTCCTTCACTCCTGATTGAGTGAGTCCCTCGACCCAATCAAACACTGTGTCCCTTCACTCCTGATAGTGAGTCACTCGATCCATTCAAACACTGTGTCCCTTCACTCCTGATTGAGTGAGCCCCTCAGCCCATTCAAACACTCTGTTCCTCTGCTCCTGATTGAGTTAGTCCCTCAGCCCATTCAAACACTGTGTCCCTTCACTCCTGATAGTGAGTCCCTCGACCCATTCAAACACTGTTCCTTCACTCCTGATTGAGTGAGTCACTCGATCCATTCAAACACTGTGTCCCTTCACTCCTGATAGTGAGCCCCTCAATCCATTCAGAAACACTGTGTTCCTTCACTCCTGATTGAGTGAGTCCCTCGACCCATTCAGAAAAACTGTGTTCCTTCACTCCTGATTGAGTGAGCCCCTCAGCCCATTCAGAAAAACTGTGTTCCTTCACTCCTGATTGAGTGAGCCCCTCGACCCATTCAAACACTGTTCCTTCACTCCTGATTGAGTGAGTCACTCAACCCATTCAAACACTGTGTTCCCTCACTCCTGATTGAGTGAGCCCCTCAGCCCATTCAGAAAAACTGTGTTCCTTCACTCCTGATTGAGTGAGCCCCTCGACCCATTCAAACACTGTTCCTTCACTCCTGATTGAGTGAGTCACTCAACCCATTCAAACACTGTGTTCCCTCACTCCTGATTGAGTGAGCCCCTCGACCCATTCAAACACTGTGTTCCTTCACTCCTGATAGAGTGAGCCCCTCGATCCATTCAGAAAAACTGTTCCTTCACTCCTGATTGAGTGAGTCCCTCTACCCATTCAAACACTGTGTTCCCTCACTCCTGATTGAGTGAGCCCCTCGACCCATTCAGAAACACTGTGTTCCTTCACTCCTGATTGAGTGAGCCCCTCAACCCATTCAGAAACACTGTGTTCCTTCACTCCTGATTGAGTGAGTCACTCAACCCATTCAAACACTGTGTTCCCTCACTCCTGATTGAGTGAGCCCCTCGATCCATTCAAACACTGTGTTCCTTCACTCCTGATTGAGTGAGCCCCTCAGCCCATTCAAACACTGTGTCCCTCTGCTCCTGATTGAGTGAGTCCCTCGACCCAAACACTGTGTTCCTCTGCTCCTGATTGAGTGAGTCCCTCGACCCATTTAGAAACACTGTGTTCCTCTGCTCCTGATTGAGTGAGTCCCTCGACCCAAACACTGTGTTCCTCTGCTCCTGATTGAGTGAGTCCCTCGACCCATTTAGAAACACTGTTCCTCTGCTCCTGATTGAGTGAGTCCCTCGACCCAAACACTGTGTTCCTCTGCTCCTGATTGAGTGAGTCCCTCGACCCAAACACTGTGTTCCTCTGCTCCTGATTGAGTGAGCCCCTCAGCCCATTCAAACACTCTGTTCCTTCACTCCTGATTGAGTGTCCCTCGACCCATTCAAACACTGTGTCCCTTCACTCCTGATAGTGAGTCCCTCGACCCATTCAAACACTGTTCCTTCACTCCTGATTGAGTGAGTCACTCGATCCATTCAAACACTGTGTCCCTTCACTCCTGATAGTGAGCCCCTCAATCCATTCAGAAACACTGTGTTCCTCTGCTCCTGATTGAGTGAGCCCCTCGACCCATTCAGAAACACTGTGTTCCTTCATTCCTGATTGAGTGAGTCCCTCGATCCATTCAAACACTGTGTTCCTTCACTCCTGATTGAGTGAGTCCCTCGACCCATTCAGAAAAACTGTGTTCCTTCACTCCTGATTGAGTGAGCCCCTCAGCCCATTCAGAAAAACTGTGTTCCTTCACTCCTGATTGAGTGAGCCCCTCGACCCATTCAAACACTGTTCCTTCACTCCTGATTGAGTGAGCCCCTCGACCCATTCAAACACTGTTCCTTCACTCCTGATAGAGTGAGCCCCTCGATCCATTCAAACACTGTGTTCCTTCACTCCTGATAGAGTGAGCCCCTCGATCCATTCAGAAAAACTGTTCCTTCACTCCTGATTGAGTGAGTCCCTCTACCCATTCAAACACTGTGTTCCCTCACTCCTGATTGAGTGAGCCCCTCGACCCATTCAAACACTGTTCCTTCACTCCTGATTGAGTGAGTCACTCAACCCATTCAGAAACACTGTGTTCCTTCACTCCTGATTGAGTGAGCCCCTCGATCCATTCAAACACTGTGTTCCTTCACTCCTGATTGAGTGAGCCCCTCAGCCCATTCAAACACTGTGTTCCTCTGCTCCTGATTGAGTGAGTCCCTCGACCCAAACACTGTTCCTTTGCTCCTGATTGAGTGAGTCCCTCGACCCATTCAAACACTGTGTTCCTCTGCTCCTGATTGAGTGAGTCCCTCGACCCAAACACTGTGTTCCTCTGCTCCTGATTGAGTGAGTCCCTCGACCCATTTAGAAACACTGTGTTCCTCTGCTCCTGATTGAGTGAGTCCCTCGACCCAAACACTGTGTTCCTCTGCTCCTGATTGAGTGAGTCCCTCGACCCAAACACTGTGTTCCTCTGCTCCTGATTGAGTGAGTCCCTCGACCCATTCAAACACTGTGTTCCTCTGCTCCTGATTTGTTTTCCACAAGCAGCTTTTTGAATTTAAATGTAACTTGCTATAGGATTCAATTTCTTCCAATAAAGACAAAAATGGAGAAATTAGATTACATTGCGTTTGAAACTCACCACTCTTCAGCTTGGCTTTGGGCCTGGACACTCTGCTAGTCTGGGAGACACCATGTACATGCTGGTGGTATGCTTTCATCTGCATGAGTACTGCTCACCATATCGGACACAGAACCTGCTTCATTCCATGTAATTTCTGAGCTCAATCACAAAACACTCACAACAACAAGGTCTAACTCTGTCTCTTGCCTCCCCTGATGCTGTCCACGGCCCCCACCCACCAGTAACCCCCTCACCTCAATACCAGTGCTCAGAACAGACCCTGTCCTTTGCACAAACACACCCTCCCCACCATCTATCCAAGGTTAATGTGTGCAGCTGTAACTCTATATGGGCTCCATGTGGAGGACACACATGCTGGTGTGTATTAGTGAGCAGTAACGTGTCCTTTTCAAGACCCAGGGGCTGGATTAAGATAGGGACACAGGACTCCAGGCTCACATCTCTCCCAGAGCATTTTCTGCCTTTTAAGTGTGTTTTTCCGTCATCAAAGCTAATCTGCACCATAAAGTTCATGGACGTTCCCCGATTCCAGAGCTTGGTCCATGCACCCTGGATCAATTTCACCAATGGATAAACTGGCGGGTGCTCAAACTTTCACCTTGTCCACATCCACTTCTGCCACCTGCACATCTTCTGCCTGCCCACACACATGCTGGTGGTCCTTCCAGTCCTGAAACAAGAATCATTTAATCAGATACAAACCAATCTCTAACCAGCAGAAGCTTGAAAATCACGTAATTCAGTCATATTCAAATGGAAATAAATGCCTCAGATGGAGTGGACAGTCAGAAACTTTTTCCTAGAGCAGAAATGGCTAACACAAGAGGGCGTAATCAAGTTCAAACAACACACACAAAATGCTGGTGGAACACAGCAGGCCAGGCAGCATCAATAAAGAGAAGCACTGTCGACGTTTCGGGCCGAGACCCTTTGTCAGAAAGAACTGAAAGAAAAGATAGTAAGAGATTTGAAAGTAGTGGGGGGAGGGGGAAATGAGAAATGATAGAAGACCGGAAGGGATGGGATGAAGCTAAGAGCTGGAAAGGTGATTGGTGAAAGTGATACCGAGCTGGAGAAGGGAAAGGATCATGGGATGAGAGGCTCAGGAGAAAGAAACGGGGAGGGGGAAGCACCAGAGGGAGATGGAGAACAGGCAAACAACTAAATATGTCAGGGATGGGGTAAGAAGGGGAGGAGGGGCATTAACGGAAGTTAGAGAAGTCAATGTTCATGCCATCAGTTTGGAGGCTACCCAGCCAGTATATAAGGTGTTATTCCTCCAACTTGAGTTTGGATTCATTTTGACAGTAGAGGAGGCCATGGATAGACATATCAGAATGGGAATGGGACGTGGAATTAAAATGTGTGGCCACTGAGAGATCCTGCTTTCTCTGGTGGACTGAACGTAGGTGTTCAGCGAAATGGTCTCCCAGTCTCAGTAATCAAGTTCAAGTTCACTTTATTGTCATTCAACCATACACACATGTATACTGCCAAAAGAAACAATATTCCTCTGGACCAAGATGCACAACACAATACATATACTCAAAACACAAAGTAATATTACCACAAATACATTAACAAATATTAAGATGCATTTTTGACACAAGTTAAGAAGTAAATTTAAGTTATCTTAAGTAAAGATAAGTTACCTTAAATAGTATAACGCTACTAATGCTTCATACGGGATAACACCTGGGTGGTGGCAGAGAGTTCAATACTCACGGCCTGGAGAAAGGAGCTGTTTCCCATCCTAACAGCCATTGTCCTAATGTTACGGTACCTCATGGCTGATGGTAGGGGTTCAAAGAGATTGTTGAACAGATGGGAGGGATCATTGATGATGCCAAAGGCCCTGTGTGCACAGCGCTCCTGATAAAAATCTCCGATGGGTAGAAGAGAGAGATTGATGATTACAATGAATTTTAAGTGACTGGACCAAAGTATACATGGGTATCAGAGGTTTTAGTTTACACAGAAGGAAGATGAGGTGCTGTGCCTTAAAATTAAGTTGACCATACTGAAGCACTGAAGAGGGCAGAGTGGGAGTGGAGAGAAGAGTTGAAGTGAACGGAGGTTCAAGGTTGTATCGTGGATTGAATTCAGGAGCTGTGCAAAGCAGTTACTCAGCCTGCATTTAGTTTCTGTAATATAGAGGAACTTAGGTCACGACCACTGAATGAGGCAGTGCCAGGCAATTGCTGCTGCCCGGGAAGACCTGTTTGGTTTGCTGGACAATGGAGAGTGAAGATGTAAGAAGAAAGTTGAGTCTCCCACATTGCAAGGGATGGTGCCACAAGAAGGGGAGTGGTGTTAGTGCAAATGGAAGAATGGACCTGGGGATCATACAGTGAACAGTCTATGCAGGAACACTGAGAGGGAAGGGATATCCTAAAGGAAGTGGAAATTATGGAGGAAGATCTGTTGAAGGAGAAGGGTGGTCAAGTAAAGGGGAAGGGAAGGGGAAAACCTTGTTCTGCTTGTGACAAGAAGATTGAGTCTATATGGAGGAGAAGCCACAGTTAGGAAAAAGGAAGACATCTTAAAGGCAATGTGTGGAGGACGGGAAGGTGCAGAGGCACCAGAGGTGCTAGAAGAAGAGGTAAGGGGGTTGCCAGAGTGGGTAATTGTATATGGGGGGGGAGGGGGATTTCCCCAAAAAAATGTCCAAGATAACAGCCTGGTGTAAGGTCCAGAACGAAGCACCAGGAAATGCCTGATCAGACATTCAGATCGATTTTGCCAAACCACAATGGTTAACATTGGCATTGGCCCTAATTAGGCAGGTGCTACGCCCTCAGAGGGGGAGCAGTTTCTAATGGTCAATGTTGGGGTTTGTCCACAATGGGCGGGGAGCTATACCCTCAGACAGATAGTGGTTTCCAATGGTCAACACTGGTCCACATTGGGCAGGGTGCTACACCCATAGAGGGAGAGCGGTTTCCAATGGACAATATTGGCCCTCACTGGGTGGGTGCTATGCCCTCAAAGTGGTGGTTTCTGGTCAGGCACAGCAGTAGGGAACTGAAACACCTGAGGAAACTGTTGGTAATTCTAGTGAACTGTGAGCAGTTTCAAACTCAACTTCTCATGGTCCCATGCATATCCTACACAGTTAAGAAAGCTCACCAATGCCTCTACTTTCTAAGGAGGCTGAAGAGAGCTGGGCTTTGCACATCTGTACTCACGTCATTCTACAGATGTACAGTACAGAACATCCCAACAAGACACATCACTGCATGGTATGGAAAATACACTACGCAGATGGGCTCTACAACGGATGGTTAAACTGCCCAAAGCAGCACTGACACCAGTCTACCTACCATCAAGGACATATACAAAGAAAGGTGCCAGAAAAGGGCCAGTAACATCATGAAGGATCCTACCCTCTCTGCTCATGGACTGTTTTCCCCACTCCCATCAGGGAGGAGGCTACATAGCATCCATACCAGAACCACCAGAGTCAAAAACAGTTACTTTCCCCAAGCAGTAAGGCTGATCAATACTTCCACCCATTAACTTCACCACTAACTACACACACAAAATGCTGGAGGAACTCAACAGGCCAGTCAGCATCTATGGTAAAAAGTACAGTCGACATTTCAGGCCGAAACCCTTCAGAAGGACTGGAGAAAAAATGCTGAGTAGATTTGAAAGGTGTGGGGAGGGGAGAGAGATTCACCAGGCGATAGGGGAAACTTGGAGGGGGAGGGATGAAGCAAACAGCTAGGAAGTTGATTCGTAAAACAGACAGAGGCCGTGGAAGAAAGGGGGGAAGGTGGAGAAGCACCAGAGGGAGGTGATAAGCTGGCAAGGAGGTAACATGACAGAGTGACAAGGGGATGGGAAATGGTGAAGTGGCGGGGGAGGCATTACTGGAAGTGAGAAGTTGATGTTCATGCCATCAGGTTGGAGGCTACCCAAAGGGAATATAAGGTGTTGTTCTTCTAACCTAACTGTGGCCTTAACCCAACAGTGGAGGAGGCCATGGATGAACATATTGGAGTGGGAATGGGAAGTGGAATTAAAATGGGTGACCACTGGGAGATCCAGCTTGTTCTGGCGGATGGAACTTAGATGTTCAGCAAAGCAGTCTCACAATCTACTTCGCATTTCACCGATATACAGGAGGCCACACCGGGAGCACCGAACACAGTATATGACCCCAACAGAAGAGTCACCTCACTACTTTATTATTTCCCGTCAGTCACCTTATGTACAGCCAAGTGTCACTTTATGGACACACAATCAATCTATGTATATAAGCCATCTTATGTATTTGTATTTATGTGTGTATTTTATTATTATTATTATTATTGCATTCTTTATCTTTTGTCATTCTTTTTTTGTTACATCAGATCCGGAGCCTGTGTCTGTTCCCTTATCCCCATTCCCCAGCCCTTTCCCCAGAACAATGCAAAGCATTCCCTCTTTGAACAGCCATGGCAGGGAGCGGCTCTGGAGTCTTCTGGCTCACCTTTCGCTGGCAGAATGTTGAGCAGTAATGGACCTTGTGACATCCAGTACATTCATTCATTGCTTCACGGCCACAGTTCACACATGTTCGCTGTAAATAGCCCACAGGGAAAATGACAGGTTACACACATTCCTGGGAAACTTCTGCTTTCTATGTTTGGTCCAAATTGATGTATTTCAAAACTATTTATGTTAGCAAGGATATAAATAGGCAGAGAGTAAGACCATAACATACAGGAGCAGAATTAAGCCATTTGGCCCATTGAGTCTGCTCCACCATTTCATCATAGCTGATCAGATTTTCCTCTTAGCCCCAATCTCCTGCCATCTCCCGGTGTCCCTTCATGCCCTGATCAATCAAGAACCTATCAACTTCTACATTAAATATACATGAAGACTTGGCCTCCACAGTTGCCTGTGGCAAAGAATTCCACAGATTCACCAACCTCTGGCTGAAGAATTTCCTCCCCATCTCTGTTCTAAAAGGACCTCTGAGGCTGCAAACTCTGGTCTTAGACTCTCCAACTACTGGAAGCATCCTTTCCACATCCACTTGATCAAAGCCTTTCAACGTTCAATAGGTTTCAATTAGGTCACCCCTCATTCTTCTAAATTCCAGTGAACACAGGCCCAGAGCCATCAGATACTCTTCATATGACAAGCCATTCAATCCTGGAAACATCTTTGTGAACCTCCTTTGAATCCTCTTTAGTTTTAGCACATCCTTTCTAAGATAAGGGGCCAAACTTGCTCACAATACTCCAAGTGAGGCCTCACCTGTACTTTATAAATTTTCAACATTCCATCCTTACTTTTATATTCTAGTCCTCTTGAAATGAATGCTAACATTGCATTTGCTTTCATCACCAAAGACTCAACCTGCAAATTAATCTTTAGGGAATCCTGCACCACTCCCAAGTCCCTTTGCACCACAGTTTATTGTATTTTCTCTCTATTTAGAAAATAGTCAACACTTTCATTTCTTCTACCAAAGTGCATGACCACGCACTGTATTCCATCTGCCATTACTTTCCCAATTTTCCTAATCTAAGTTCTTCAGTAGCCTCTCTACTTCCTCAAAACTACCTGTCCCTCCACCAATCTTCATATTGTTTGCAAACTTTGCAACAAAGCCATCTATTCCATCATCCAAATCATTGAGATATAATGTAAAAAAAATCAGTCCCAACACAGAACCCTGTGGAACACCACTAGTCACTGGCAGCCAGACAGAAACGGCTTCCTTTACTCTCGCTCTTTGCCTCCTGCCAATCAGCAGCAGTTTTATCCATGCTACAACCTTTCCTGTAATAACATGAGCTTGTAGCTTGTTAAGCAGCCGGCCTTATGTGTGACACCTTGTCAAAGGCCTTTCCAAATCTCCAAATATACAACATCAACTGATTCTCCTTTGTCTATCCTGCTTGTTACTTCTTCAAAGAATTCCATCAGATTTGTCAAGCAAGATTTTCCCCTGAGGAAACTGTGCTGAATACAGTCTATTTTATCACGTGCCTCCAAGTACCCTGACACCTTATCCTTAATAATTGACTCCAATATCTGCCCAATTACTCAGGTCAGACTAACTGGCCTATAGTTTTCTTTCTTCTGCCTCTCTCCCTTCTCGAAGAATTTTTCCCTGTTTAGAAAAGAGTCTGCACATTTATTTATACTACTAAAATGCATGACTATGTATTTTCCAACATTGTATTTCATTTGCCACTTTCTTGCCCATTCTCCGAATCTATCTAAGTCCTTCTGCAGCCTACTTGTTTCCTCAACACTACCTGCCCCTCCAAAAATCTTCATATCATCTGCAAACTTGGCAACAAAGTCATCTATTCCATCATCTAAATCATTGATATACAGCATAAAAAGAAGCGGTACTAACACCAATCACTGCAGAACACCTCTAGTCACTGACTGCCAACCAGAAAAGGATCATTTTATTTGCCACTCACTGCCTCCTATCAATTAGCCAATGCTCTAACAATGCCAGTAACTTGCTTGCAATACCATGGGCTCTAACTTGGTAAGCAGCCTCATTTGTGGCCCCTTGTCAAAGGCCTTCTAAAAGTCCAAACATACAAAATTCACTGCAGCCCCTTTATCTGTCCTACTTGTAATCTCCTCAAAGAATTCCAGCAGGTTTGTCGGGCAACTTTTTCCCAGATTGAAACCATGCTGACTTTATCCTACCTTGTCCTGTGTCACTCAATAACCTCATCCTTAACAATTGATTCTCAACATCTTCCCAACCACTGAGGTCAGGCTAGCTGGTCTATAATTTCTTTTCTGCTGCCTCCCTCCTTTCTTAAGGAGTGGGGTGACATTTGCAATTTCCCAGTCCTCTGGCACCATGCCGGAGTTCTATGATTTTTTTAAAGATCATTACTAATGCCACCACAAAATCTACTGCTACCTCTTTCAGATCCCTAGGTGCAGTTCATCTGGTCTGGATGACTTACGTACCCTTAGGTCTTTCAGCTTTTGAGCACCTTCTCCCTTGTAATAGTAACTGCACTCATTTCTCTTCCCTCACACCCTTCAACATCTGTCACACTGCTGGTGTCTTTCACACTGAACACTGATGCAAAATACTCATGTAGCTCATCTGCCATCTCCTTGGCCCATGTTATTATTTCTCTGGTATTATCTAGCATTGCTATATTCACTCTCATCTCTCTTTTATTTTTTTTTTACATACTTGAAAAGCTTCAACTACCCACTTTGATATTGTTTGCTAGCTTACTTTCATATTTCTTCTTTTCCCTCCTGATGATTCTTTTAGTTGCTCTCTGTAGGGTTTTAAAACCTTCCCAATCCTCTATCTTCCCACTAATTTTTGCTTTGTTATATGCCTTCTCTTCTGCTTTTACATTAGGTGTGACTCCCCTCCTCAGCCCCAATTGTACAAACTTGCCATTTGAGTATTTCTTTGTTTTTGGAATACTTTTATCCTGCACCTTCTTCATTTTTCCCAGAAACTCATACCATTGCTGTTCTGCTGTCATCCCTGCGTGCATCTCCTTCCAATTTACTTTGGCCAACTCCTCTCTCATCCCACTGTAATTTCCTTTACTCCACTGAAATACTGCCACATCAGACTTCACCTTCTCCCTATCACATTTTAAGTTGAACTCAATCATATTGTGATCATTGGCTCCTAAGGGTTACAAATATAGGAACATAAAAAACCTACAGCACTTCGACCCTCAAAGTTGTGCTGAATATATCCCAACCTTTGAAATTACTAGGCTTACCCATAGCTCTCTAGTTTTCTAAGCTCCATGTACCTATCCAAAGGTCTCTTAAAAGATCCTATCATGTCCGCCTCCACTACCGTTGCCAGCAGTCCATTCCACCACCCATTCCATTCCACCACTCTGAGTAAACATCGAAACATAGAAAATAGGTGCAGGAGTAGGCCATTTAGCCCTTCGAGCCTGCACCGCTATTCAGTATGATCATGGCTGATCATCCAAATCAGAACCCTGTACCTGCTTTCTCTCCATACCCCCTGATCCCTTTAGCCACAAGGGCCATATCTAACTTCCTCTTAAATATGAACCAGCCTCAAATGTTTCCTGTGGCAGAGAATTCCACAGATTCACCACTCTCTGTGTGAAGAAGTTTTTCTTCATCTTGGTCCTAAAAAGGCTTCCCCTTTATCCTTAAACTGTGACCCCTCGTTCTTGACCTCCCCAACATCGGAAACAATCTTCCTGCATCTAGCCTGTCCAATCCCTTTAGAATTTTATACATTTCAATAAGATCCCCCCTCAATCTTCTAAGTTCCAGTGAGTATAAGCCTAGTCGATCCAGTCTTTCTTCATATGAAAGTCCTGCCATCCCAGGAATCAATCTGGTGAACCTTCTCTGTACTCCCTCTATGGCAAGAATGTCTTTCCTCAGATTAGGGGACCAAAACTGCACACAATATTTTAGGTGCGGTCTCACCAAGGCCTTGTACAACTGCAGTAGAACCTCCTTGCTCCTGTACTCGAATCCTTTTGCTATGAATGCCAACATACCATTTGCCTTTTTCACTGCCTGCTGTACCTGCATGCCCAACTTCAATGACTGGTGTACAATAACACCCAGGTCTCATTGCACCTCCCCTTTTCCTAATCGGCCACCATTCAGATAATAATCTGTTTTCCTGTTCTTGCAACCAAAGTGGATAACCTCACATTTATCCACATTAAATTGCATCTGCCATGAATTTGCCCACTTACCTAACCTATCCAAGTCACCCTGCATTCTCTTAGCATCCTCCTCACAGTTAACACCGCCGCCCAGCTTCGTGTCATCCGCAAACTTGGAGATGCTGCATTTAATTCCCTCGTCTAAATCATTAATATATATTGTAAACAACTGGGTCCCAGCACTGAGCCTTGCGATACCCCACTAGTCACTGCCTGCCATTCTGAAAAGGTCTGGTTTACTCCCACTCTTTGCTTCCTATCTGCCAGCCAATTCTCTATCCACATCAATACCATACCCTCAATACCGTGTGCTTTAAGTTTGCACACTAATCTCCTGTGTGGGACCTTGTCAAAAGTCTTTTGAAAATCCAAATATACCACATCCACTGGCTTTCTCCTATCCACTCTACTAGTTACATCTTCAAAAAATTCTATAAGATTCGTCAGACATGATTTTCCTTTCACAAATCCATGCTGACTTTGTCAGATGATTTCACCTCTTTCCAAATGTGCTGTTATCACATCTTTGATAACACATCTTTGATCTTTGATAGCATTTTCCCCACCACGGATGTCAGGCTAACTGGTCTATAATTCCCCGGTTTCTCTCTCCCTCCTTTTTTGAAAAGTGGGGTTACATTAGCCACCCTCCAATACTCAGGAACTAATCCAGAATCTAAGGAGTTTTGAAAAATTATCACTAATGCACCCACTATTTCTTGGGTTACTTCCTTAAGCACTCTGGGATGCAGACCATCTGGCCCTGGGGATTTATCTACCTTTAATCCCTTCAATTTACCTAACACGACTTCCCTACTAACATGTATTTCCTTCATTTCCTCCATCTCACTAGACCCTCGGTCCCTTACTATTTCCGGAAGATTATTTATGTCCTCCTTAGTGAAGACAGAACCAAAGTAGTTATTCAATTGGTCTGCCACGTCCTTGTTCCCCATGATCAATTCACCTGTTTCTTACTGTAAGGGACCTACATTTGTCTTAACCAATCTTTTTCTTTTCACATATCTATAAAAGCTTTTACAGTCAGTTTTTATGTTCCCTGCCAGCTTTCTCTCATAATCTTTTTTCCCTTTCCTAATTAAGCCCTTTGTCCTCCTCTGCTGGACTCTGAATTTCTCCCAGTCCTCAGGTGCGCCGCTTTTTCTGGCTAATTTGTATGTTTCTTCTTTGGACTTATACTATCCCTAATTTCCCTTGTCAGCCACGGATGCACTACCTTCCCTGGTTTATTCTTTTGCCAAACTAGGATGAACAATTGTTGTAGTTCATCCAATGCAATCTTTAAATGCTTGCCATTGCATATCCACCGTCAGCCCTTTAAGTATCATTTGCCAGGGTAACTTTGAAGGTATGAGACCTGAATTAGCTAAGATAGTTACCCTTTAAGTTCAGAACCTTTGTTTCTGAATTAACTATGGCACTCTCCACCTTAATGAAGAATTCCACCATATTATGGTCACTCTTACCCAAGGGGCCTCACACGACAAGATTGCTAACTAACCCTTCTTCATTGCTCAATACCCAATCTAGAATGGCCTGCTCTGTAGTTGGTTCCTCGACATGTTGGTTCAGAAAACCATCCCGCATACGTTCCAAGAAATCCTCTTCCTCAGCACCCTTACCAATTTGGTTCACCCAATCTATATGTAGATTTAAGTCACCCATTATAACTACTGTTCCTTTAATAGTAAGTAAGTTTAAAAAAACCTAGCCCTGATATCTCCTCTGTACCTACTCCCCAGCACCTTAAACCTGTGTCCTCTTGTGGAAACCATTTCAGCCCTGGGAAAAAGCCTCGAACTATCAACACGATCAATGCCTCTCATCATCTTATACACCTCTATCAGGTCACCCCTCATCCTCTGTCGCTGCAAGGAGAAAAGGTCGAGTTCACTCAACGTATTCCCATAAGCCATGCTCCCCAATCCAGGCAACATCCTTGTAAATCTCCTCTGCACCCTTTCTACGGCTTCCACATCCTTCCTGTAGTGAGGCAATCAGAACTGAACACAGGTTCTCTTACCTTAAGCTCCCTAATCAGCTCCAGTTCATTACATAACACCCAATCCAGTATAGCTGATCCCCTAGAAAGCTCAATGACAAACTGCTCTAAGAAGCCATCTCATAGGCATTCAACAAACTCATTCTCTTGAGATCCATTTCCAGCCTCATTTTCCCAATCAACCTGCATGTTGAAATCTCCCATTACTATCATAACATTGCTCTTTTGACATGCCTTTTCCATTTCCTGTTGTAATCTGTAGTCCACATCCCAGCTACTGTTTGGAGACCTGTATATAACTGCCATCAGGGTCCTTTTACCCTTGCAGTTTCTTAATTCAACCCACAAGGATTCAGCATCTTCTGATCCTATGTCACATCTATCTATTGATTTTATTCCATTCTTTACCAGCAGAGCTACACAGCCCCCTCTGCCTACTGTCCTATCCCTCTGATAGAATGTGTAGCCCTGGACATTCAGCTCCCAATCAGAACCATCCTGAAGCCACAATTCAGTGATGGCTACAACATCATACCTGACAATCTTTAACAGTGCAACAATATCATCCATCTTATTTCTTATATTCCGCTACTGAGATATAGCACTTCGAGTACTGTATTTGCTACCCTTTTTGATTCTGCATCCCAAATGCACTGATACTCACCCTGCCAGCTGCAATTATATCCTATCATCTGCCTGCCCTTCCTGACAGTTTGATTGTATGCTATCTTTGTTTTTTCACCATCCATCCTATCCTCTCCCTTCACTCTGTTTCCCACCCCACTGCCAAATCAGTTTAAACCCTCCCCAACAGCTCTAACAAACCTGCCCATGAGAATATTGGTTCCTCTTGGGTTCAGGTGCAACCCGTCACTTTTGAGCAGGTCATACCCCCACCCCCAGAAGAGTTCACAATGATCCAAGAACCTGAAGCCCTGCCCCCTGCACCAGCTTCTCAGCCATGCATTTATCTGCCAAATCATCCTGTTTCTACACTCACTAGTGCGTGGCACAAACAGCAATCCAGAAATTACTACCTGGGAGGTCCTGCTTCTCAGCTTTCTGTCTAGCTCCCTAAATTCTCCTTTCAGGATGTCATTGCTTTTCCTTCCAATGTCATTTGTACCAATAGGTACCAAGACATCTGGCTGCTCTCTCTCCTTCTCCAAAACATTGTGGATGTGATCCGAGACGTCCATGACCCTGGGAGGCAACGTACCATTCTGGTGTCCTGTTCATGTCCACAGAATCTCTGTCTGTTCCTCTGACTATTTAGAGTCCACTATCACTACTGCTCCCCTCTTCACTCTCTTTCCCTTCAGCACCATGGACTTATGCTCAGTGCCAGTAAGCCAGTCTCTGTGGTATTCTCTGGGAGATCATCCCCCCACAGCAGTATCCAAAATGGTATACTTTTTTTTGAGGGGAATGGCCACAGGGGTGCTCTGTGCTAACTGCCTATTCACATTCCCATTTCTCCTGACAATCACTCAGCTACTTGTCTCCTGCAACTTCGGGGTGACTATGTCCCTGTAACTCTGATCAATTATTTCCTCACTCTCCAGATCCCTACATGGTCTTCTTGGAGTTGCAGCCGGACACACTTCATGCAGATGTAGTTCCCTGGGAGACTCTGGGTCTCCCAGCACTCCAACATCCAGCACGAAGAACACACAACTGCCATTTACTGCATTACATACATTAACAGAAAAAAAGGAACCTTAACAAAAGCTTACCCAGAGCCAATGCCTCCTTTGAGCCAAAGTCTAACACTCCTACTCTCACCACTGGCCTACTCACTACAATGGCTGCCCTGTCTCTCCCTCCTGTACTTTTAAACGAGCATCACCGACCTGCGAGAAACTTCGTTGCTGTGGCCTGCTCCTGTCGCTGACTGGGTCATCGGAATCCTTTCAGCATCCTCTTTGATATTATCGGCTCGCTTACTTTCATATTCCATCTTTACTTTCTTAATGACATTTTTAGTTGCCTTCTGTTGGCTTTTAAAAGCTTCCCAATCCTCTAACTTCCCACTAATCTTTGCTCTACTATATGCCCTCTCTTTGGCTTTTATGTTGGCTCTGACTTCTCTTGTTAGCCATGGTTATGTCATCTTTCCTTTAGAATACTTCTTCCTCTTTGGGAGGGATATATCCTGTGCCTTCGGAATTGCCTCCAGAAATTCTGGCCATTGCTACTCTACCAACATCCATGCCAGTGTTATTTTCCAGTCAATTCTAGCCAACTCTTCTCTTGTGTCTCTGTAAATCCCTTTACTCTGACCTTACATCTGACTTTAGCTTCTCCTTCTGAAATTTCAGGATGAATTTGACCATATTATAATCACTTTCCCATCAGAGTTCTTTTACCTTAAGCTCTCTAATCAATTCTGGTTCATTGCACAACATCCAATCTAGAATTGCTGATCCTCTAGTGGGCTCAACCACGAGCTGCTCTAAAAAGACTAACTCATAGGCTTTCTAGAATTCCCCCTCCTGTAATCCAGCACCAACCCAATTTTCCCATCTACCTGCATATTGAAGTCTCCTGTGACCGCTGTAACATGCCCTTTTGGCGTGCATTTTCTATCTTCTGTTGTAATTTGTAAGCCACATCCTTACTACTGTTTGAGGGTCTGTATAAAACTCCCATCAGGGTCTTTTTACCCTTGCAGTTCCTTAGCTCTATCCACAATGACTCAACATCTTCCAACTCTATCTCACCTCTTTGTGATGGTTTGATTTCATATTTTACTAACAGAGAAACACAGCCCACTCGGCCTTCCTGCCTGTCCTTTCAATACAATGAGAGCGAGCGTCGGAGGAGCAGGCGACAGAGTAGGAAGGCTTTGGCGATAACGGGTCGAGGAGAGGTACATTGCCTATGTAGAATACAGACAAGAAGAATGCATGTGAGGCCAGTGTTCTGCGCTCAGTGTCGGATGTGGGAAGTCCGGGAGACTCCCAACCTCCCGGATGGGCACGTCTGCACCAGGTATGTCGAGCTGCAGCTCCTAAGGGACCATGTTAGGGAACTGGAGATGCAGCTCAATGACCTTCATCGGGTCAGGGAAAGTGAGGAGGTGATAAATAAGAGCTAATAGGCAGGTAGTCACATCGGGACCTGGGGAGACAGATAAGTGGGTAACAGACAGAAGAGGGAAAGGCAGGAGTCAGAGGCTAGAGAGCACCCCTATGGCTGTATCCCTTGACAGTAAGTATTCCTGCTTGAGTACTGTTGGTGGCCTACCTGAGCAACAGTGGCCGTGCCTCAGGCACACAGTCTGTCCCTGTGGCACAGAAAGGTAGGGATAGTAAGAGGATAGCAGCAGCGATAGGGGACTCTATAGTTAGGGAGTCAGACAGGCGATTCTGTGCATGCAGGAAAGAAGCACGAATGGTAGTTTGCCTTCCAGGTGCCAGGGTCTGATGTTTCTGATTGTGTCCACGAAATGCTGAAGTGGGAAGGAGAACAGCCAGAGGTCGTGGTATATATTGGTACCAACGACATAGGCAGGAAAAGGGAGGAGGTCCTGAAAGCAGACTACAGGGAGTTAGGAAGGAAGTTGAGAAGCCATCTTGGGATTACTGCCTGTGCCACGTGACAGTGAGTATAGGAATAGAGTGAGGTGGATGATAAATGCATGGCTGAGGGATTGGAACAGGGGTCAGGGATTCAGATTTCTGGATCATTGGGACCTCTTTTGGGGCAGGTGTGATGTGTACAAAAAGGACGGGTTGCACTTGAATCCCAGGGGGACCAATATCCTGGCAGGGAGGTTTGCTAAGACTATTGGGGAGAGTTTAAACTAGGATTGCTGGGGAGTGGGAAACTGAAGAGACGGGGAAGAGGCGGTTGGCTCACAAATAGAGAAAGCTTGCAGACAGTACGAGAGGGAGGATAGGCAGGTGATAGAGAAGGAACACACTCAAACCGATGGTTTTAGATGTGTCTATTTTTATGCAAAGAGTATTATGAACAAAGCGGATAAGCTTAGAGTGTGGATCAGCACTTGGAGCTATGACGTTGTGGAAATTACAGAGACTTGGATGACTCAGGGGCAGGAATGTTTACTTAGAGTGCCAGGCTTTAGATGTTTCAGAAAGGACAGGGACGGAGGTAAAAGAGGTGGGGACGTGGCACTGTTGATCAGAAATAATGTCGCGACTGTAGAAAAGGAGGAAGACATGGAGGGATTGTCTACGGAGTCTCTGTGGGTGGAAGTTAGGAACATAAGGGGTTTTTTATAGACCATCCAATAGTAACAGGGACATCGAGGAGCAGATAGGGAGACAGACTCTGGAAAGGTGTAATAATAACAGAATTGTCGTGGTGAGAGATTTTAAATTCCCAACTATCAATTGGCGAGGGTTTAGATGGGGTGGAGTTTGTTAGGTGTGTTCAGGAAGGTTTCTTGATACAATATGTTGATGAGCATACAAGAGGAGAGGCTGTACTTGATCTGGTATTGGGAAATGAACCTGATCAGGTGTCAGATCTCTCAGTGGGAGAGCATTTTGGAGATAGTGATCACAATTCTATCTCCTTTACCATAGCACTGGAGAGGGATAGAAACAGACAAGTTAGGAAAGAGTTTAATTAGAATAAGGGGAAATATGAGGCTATCAGGCAGGAACTTGGAGGCATAAATTGGGAACCGATGTTCTTAGGGAAATCTATGAAAGAAATGTGGCAAATGTTAGGGGAAATTCTGCATATGTACGTTCGAATGAGACAGAGGGTACAGGAACCGTGGTGTACAAAGGCTGTTGTAAATCTAGTCAAGCAGTAAACAAGAGCTCACGAAAGGTTCAAAAAACAAGGTAATGTTAGAGATCTAGAAGATTATAAAACTAGCAGGAAGAAGCTTAAGAAAGAAACTAGGAGAGCCAGAAGGGGCCATGAGAAGGCCTTGGCGGACAGGATTAAGGAAAACCCCAAGGCATTCTACGAGTATGTTAAGAGCCAGAGGATAAGATGTGAGAGAAAAGGATAAATCAAGTGTGACAGTGGAAAAGTGTGTATGGAACCAGAGGAGATAGCAGAGGTACTTAATGAGTACTTTGCTTCAGTATTCACTACAGAAAAGGATCTTGGCGATTGTAGGGATAACTTACAGTGGATTGAACAGATTCAGCATGTGGATATTAGGAAAGAGGATGTGCAGGAGCTTTTGGAAAGCATCAAGTTGGATAAGTCACCGGTTCCTTAGGCTACTGTGGGAGGCGATGGAGGAAATTGCTAAGCCTCCGGCAATGATCTTTGTATGGGGACGGGAGAGGTTCTGGAGGATTGGAGGGTTGCAGATGTTTTGCCATTATTCAAGAAAGGGAGTAGAGATAGACCAAGAAATTATAGACCAGTGAGTCTCACTTCAGTGGTTGGTAAGTTGATGGAGAAGATCCTGAGAGGCAGGATTTATGAACATTTGGAAAGGCATAATATGATTAGGAATAGTCAGCATGGCTTTGTGAAAGGCAGGTCATGCCTTACAAGCCTGATTGAATTTTTTGAGGATGTGACTAAACATGATGGTAGAGCAGTAGATGTAGTGTATATGGATTTCAGCAAGGCATTAGACAAGGTACCCCACGCAAGGCTTATTGAGAAAGTAAGGAGTCATGGGATCCAAGAGGAAATTGATTTGTGGATCCAGAACTGGTTTGCCCACAGAAGGCAAAGAGTGGTTGTAGACAGATCATATTCTGCATGGAGGCCAGTCACCAGTGGTGTGCCTCAGTGATCTGTTCTGGGACCCTTACTCTTCGTGATGTTGATAAATGACCTGGATGAAGAAATGGAGGGATGGGTTAGTAAATTTGCTGATGACACAAAGGTTGGAGGTGGTGTGGATAGGGTGGAGGGCTGTCAGAGGTCACAGCGGGACATTGATAAGATGCAAAACTGGGCTGAGAAGAGGCAGATGAAGTTCAACCCAGATAAGTGTGAAGTGGTTCATTTTGGTAGGTCAAATATGATGGCAGAATATAGTATTAATGGTAAGACTCTTAGCAGTGTGGAGCATTAGAGGGATCTTGGGGTCCGAGTCCATAGGACACTCTAAGCTGCTGCGCAAGTTGACTCTGTGGTTAAGAAACCATATGGTGCATTGGTCTTCATCAATTGTGGGATTAAGTTTAGGAGCCGAGAGGTAATGTTGCAGCTATATAGGACCCTGGTCAGACCCCACTTGGAGTACTGTGCTCAGTTCCGGTCACCCCACTACAGGAAGGATGTGGAAATGTCAGTATCTCCAGATGAACTTCTCTTTTTGTGTGCTTCCTCCTAGCTGTCAGTCTGTGGTTTTGTATTGCCATGTGCTCCTGTCCCCACTCCTGCTCTCCTCCGGCCACTGTATTACTGAGTACTCTATCACTCATCTGCTTCTCATTATTACCTGTACTGCTGCCACTTGTGTCTCATTGTGTTCCACCTATCATCTGCTTCTCTGTTTATTGCTCAGTGTATTTCAGTCCTGTGTTTTCACCTGTTTGTTGCCAGATTGTGCTAGTGAATTTTCCTGATCCTTTCCAGCATTTGTATCTGTACTCTGCCTGATTCCTGATTCTGGTTTTTGGATTTCTCTGGATGTTTTGATCTCTGCCTGAACTCTGATGCTGACTTTGTTTGCACTTTGGGATTTGTTACTCAATTAATATCACTGTGTGCACGGTACTGGGTCTGTCATTGGATCACTGCTCCAGTGCCCTGACAGGAAACCATAGAAAGGGTGCAGAGGAGATTTACAATGATGTTGCCTGGACTGGGAAGCATGCCTTATGAGAATAGGTTGAGTGAACTTGCTTGTTTTGTCCTTGGAGTGATAGAGGATGAGATGTGACCTAATAGAGGTTTATAAGATGATGAGAGGCATTGATCATGTGGATAATCAGAGGCTTTTTCCCAGGGCTGAAATGGCTAGCATGAGAGGCTGCAGTTTTAAGGTGCTTGGAAATAGGTACAGAGGAGATGTCTGGGGTAAGTATTTTATGCAGAGAGTGATGCGTACGTGGAATGGGCTCCTGGTGATAGTGGAGGTAGATATGATAGTGCCTTTTAAGAGACACCTGGATAGGTACATGGAGCTAAAAAAAAAAAAAGAGAAAGCTGTGGGTAACCCTAGATAATTTCTAAGGTGAGGGCATGTTCGGCACAGCTTTGTGGGTCAAAGGGCCTGTATTGTGCTGTAGGTTTTCTATGTTTCCATCCTTGGATATTGAACTCTCAGCTATAATTTTTCAGCCATGATTCTGTGATGCCTACAAAATCATATTTGCCAATCTGCACCTGAGATAACCAACTCTGGAGGTCCTGCCCTTTAATTTAGCACCTCCCTCCCTCTGCAGAATTTAGTCACTTCTCCTAGCACGTCATTGGTACCTACATGGACCATGACTTCTGGCTGTTCACCCTCCCACTTAAGAATGCTGAGGACTTTGTCTGAGATATCCCAGACCCTGGCACCCAGGGGGCAACATCCAGGAATCTCGTTCTCACTCACAGAACCTCCTGTCCATTTCCCTAACTAATGAATCCCCTATCACCACAGCATGCTCCTTCTCCTCCCTTCACTCCTGAGTCAGAGGCAGACTCGGTGTCAGGGACCTGACCACTGTAACTCCTCTGTTAGGTCATTCTCCCAAGATTTCTGGGAGCAGTGGGCAACCCCAGGGAATTGATTGTCTTATCGACAGTAGTAATCATACTTTAATTTGAATGTATTCACCGTCTTGTAAATACTATATGTTTGTACTTTGTGTATTTGTTATGTAAATAAACTTTTATAGTTCTGTAAAAAAAAATATCCAAAGTGATATAGCTGTTGTTGAGGGAGTTGGCCTTGGGTACTCTGCACTGTCTCCCTAACCCCATTCACCCAGTTTCCTGTGTCCTACACCTTGGGTGTAACTACTTCTCTATATGTCCTATCTATCACCACTTCAGCTTCTTGAATGATCCAGAGTTCATCCCATTCCAGCTTCAACTCCTTAACGTGGTTTGTTAGATGCTGCAGCTGGATGCAGCTGTAGTGGTCAGATGGCAAACAAGAAGAACAGCACAGCCTCTTGAAAATGATGAACCAATCAATTTGAGATTTTTACACACTGGCCATGTTTAGGGGCTCTCACAGGTCAAAGTACCAACCTTTAATTTGATCATTTAATTATTAATTTAACTGTTTCAGCACAACATTGTGGGCTGAATGGCCTGTTCCTGTGCTGTACTCTTCTGTGTTCTTTGCTAGTCACTGGACTCACAGAAAGATGCCTTCAGCCTAGGTTCAGTGTTAGTCATTTACAGGAGAATGGGTAGGTCTCCTCAGTTTTATCCAAGCATACAGACGTAAGCAAAGGTTATTTTATCATTGAACTCATCACAACTGTATCTCACACATTTCAACAGAGATTGGCTGTGAAACATTTTGGGAACAGCTGGGGTAAATGAAACTCTGTAAAAACAGGCATTTTTGCTTTCTGCCTAATGATAAGCTCAGAAAAAAATGCTAGGCTTTGCGTGTTGACAGTAGTCATGTGCCAGATTACTGCTTGTGATTAATTTAATTCTGGTTTCAAGGTATACCAGCGAATGAGGGAAACAGGACTGTTGGCAGCAACCAGGATAATAGACGGCCAGAGGGTTCCAGTTCCAAACAGCAGATAGAGACTCAACACTTGATCAAACTGTTCTCAGCCACATACAGCAACTTGGACCTAACTCTCTGATTGTCATGTAATAAATTCAGATAACTTCATATTTACTGTGTCAGTGATAAAGTAACATGTTCACATTATAAGACCATATAGTGTGAATATGTTAAGTCAAGAAGAAAAGAAAAGCTTACAAAAGGTTCAGAGAGTTAGGTAATGTTAGGGATCTAGAAGATTATAAGACTAACAAGAAGGAGCTGAAAAAAGAAATTAGGATTCAACAAGGATGTGAAGAGCAAGAGGATAAGACGTGAAAGAATAGGACCTATCGAATGTGACAGTGGGAAAGTGTGTATGGAACCGGAGGAAATAGCAGGGGTACTTAATGAATACTTCAGTATTCACTATGAAAAAGGATCTTTGTGATTGTAGTGCAGACTTGCAGCAGACTGAAAAGCTTGAGCATGTAAATATTAAGAAAGAGGATGTGCTGGAGCTTTTGGAAAGCATCAAGTTGGATAAGTCGCCAGGACCAGATGAGATGTACCCCAGGCTACTGTGAGAGTCGAGGCAGGAGATTGCTCAATGACCTTTGAATCATCAATGAGGACAGGAGAGGTTCTGGAGGATTGGAGGGTGGCAGATGATGTTCCTTTATTCGAGAAAGGGAGTAGAGATAGCCCAGGAAATTATAGCCCAGGAGTCTTACCTCAGTGGTTGATAAGTTGGAGAAGATCCTGAGAGGCAGGATTTATGAACATTTGGAAAGGCATAATATGATTAGGAATAGTCAGCATAGCTTTGTCAAGGGCCTTACAAGCCTGATTGAATTTTTTGAGGATGTGACTAAACACATTGATGAAGGAAGAGCAGTAGATGTAGTGTATATGGATTTCAGCAAGGCATTTGATAAGGTACCCCATGCAAAGCTTATTGAGAAAATAAGGAGGCATGGGATCCAAAGGAACATTGCTTTGTGGATCCAGAACTGGCTTGCCCACAGAAGGCAAAGAGTGGTTATAGACGAGTCATATTCTACATGGAGGTCAGTCACCAGTAGTGTGCCTCAGGGATCTGTTCTGGGACCCTTACTCTTTGTGATTTTTATTAATGACCTGGATGAGGAAGTGGAGGGAGGGGTTAGTAAGTTTGCTGATGACACAAAGGTTGGAGGTGTTGTGGATAGTGTGGAAAGCTGTCAGAGTTTACAGCAGGACATTGATAGGATGCAAAACTGGGCTGAGAAGTGGCAGATCGAGTTCAACCCAGAGTATTGTGAAGTGGTTCATTTTGGTAGGTCAAATATGATGACAGGATATAGTATTAATGGTAAGACTCTTGTCAGTGTGGAGGATCAGAGGGATCTTGGGTCAGAGTCCATAGGACGCTCAAAGCAGCTGTGCAGGTTGACTCTGTGGTTAAGAAGGCGTATGGTGTATTGACCTTCATCAATCGTGGAATTTAACTTAGGAGCCGAGAGGTAATGTTGCAGCTATATAGGACCCTGGTCAGACCCCACTTGGAGTACTGTGCTCAGTTCTGGTCACCTCACTACAGGAAGGATGTGGAAGCCATAGAAAGGGTGCAGAAGAGATTTACAAGGATGTTGCCTGGATTGGGGAACATGCCTTATGAAAACAGGTTGAGTGAACTCAGCCTTTTCTCCATGGAGCGATGGAGGATGAGGGGTGACCTGTTGGAGGTGTATAAGATGATGAGAGGCATTGATCGTGTGGATAGTCAGAGGCTTTTTCCCAGGGCTGAAATGATTGCCACAAGAGGACACAGGTTTAAGGTGCTGGGGAGTAGGTACAGAGGAGATGTCAGGGGTAAGTTTTTTACTCAGAGTGGTGAGTGCGTGGAATGGGCTGCCGGCAATGGTGGTGGAAGCAGATACGATTGGGCCTTTTAAGAGACTTTTTAGATAGGTACATGGAGTTTAGAAAAATAGAGGGCTATAGGGAAGTCTAGTAATTTCTAGGGTAGGGACAAGTTCGGCACAATTTTGTGGACCGAAGGGCCTGTATTGTGCTGTAGGTTTTCTATGTTTCTATATAGGAGCAGAATTAGGCCATTCAGCTCATGAAGTCTGCTAAGTCATTCCAACATGGCTGATTTATTTTCCCTCTCAACCCCATTCTTCTACCTTCTCCGTGTAACCTTTGATGTCCTGATTAGTCAAGAAATTATTAAACTCTACTTTAAATATACCAAATAACATGGCCTCCACAACCATCTGAGGTAATGAATTCCACAGATTCACCAACTTCTGGCTAAATCAATTCCTTCTCATCGCTGTTCTATATGGAGTCCCTCTATTCTGAAGTTTTGCCCTTTGTTCCTAAACTCTCCCACTATTGGAAACAACCTCTCTACATCCACTCAAGGCCTTTCAATAGGTTTCAGTGAGATCCCCCTTCATTCTTCTGAACCTCAGTGAGTACAGGCCCAGAGCCATCAAACACTCCTCAAATATTAACTCTTACATTCTCTGGACTCTCTCCAAAACCAGCACTCTCTTTTCTTTGAAAAGAGGCCCAAATGCAGTCTAACAATAATGTCACAATCCTTGATGGGAAATATGCTGATGTTAGAAGCACATAAAGGTCATTTGGCCCAGCTGGTCCATGTCTATCAGAGGACACCCATCTATATTAATTCCATCTCTCTGAACTTGGTCTGTAACATTCTACAGCTCAGTGATTTAAGTGTTTCTCTGGACACTTCCAACCTGCTGTCACTGACTCTGCCTATACCATTCCCTCAGGCAGTGTGTTTCAGTGATTCAGCGCTTTCTGAGGAAAATGTACCTCTAAATTTTACGCTAAATCTGTGTCCTCCTGTTTTACGTACTGTATCTCTGATATGGGTAAAAGTTATCTGCAGTTGACCCTAAAATTATGTCCCTCAGTTTTATGTACCAAGGCCTCTGCAACCACAGATGTCATGACCACTAGGCACAGGACATCATTTCCTGCAGACTCCCCTCCAAGTCGCCTGGAAATATATTTTGGTCTGTTATAGTGGTTGATTCTGAATCCTGGACCTCACTCTTCAGCAGTACTGTGTGAGCGCCTTAACACAAACTACACTGGGCTCCAGGACCTCCTCAAGGGATACTGGCCTTGGGATTAATGCTAACACCCTATGCAGAATCACACTTGTTCTGCTTGGAGTTATGTGTCACTTTAGTTAGCTTCCGCTCACTCACCTTGATGATCATCTCAGCTTTCCCATCCACATCGTCAGCTGAGTGGAATGGTATCTGGTTCTGGTACTGCGTCAGGGTCTACAGTACACAAGAAACAAAAGAAAGGAAACATTCAGCTTCTTCAACTCTCATTCTATTCCTGTGAAGTGATTAAAATAAACACTACTTTTGCCTCATTGTTTATACGTGGTCTTGAGGATTACGTGACATGCAAACTCCTTGTGACAGTACAATCCTCATTACCACCTGGCTCAAGGACAGCTTCTATCCCACTGTTATGGGACTCGTGAATGGACCTCTTGAACAATAAGGTGAACTCTTGAGTTCACAACCCATCTCATTTTGATCTCCCATAGTCCACTCTTCTCCATCAGATTCCTTCTTCTCCAGCCCTTTGCCTTTTCCATTGACCACCTCCCAGTTTCTTGCTTCATCACCCTTCCCCCACCAACCTGGCCTCAACTAGCATGACTTCCTCCCCCCACCTCAACCTTCTTATTATGACTTCCTCTCCCTCCTTTCCAGCACTAATGAAGGGTTTTGGCCTGAAACATCAATTGTTCATTTCCGTAGATGCAGACTGACATGCTGAGTTCCTGCAGCATTTTGTGTGTGTGTTGCTCTGGATTTCCAGCATCTGCAGAATCTCTTGTGTTTATGATTTTGTTATGGTGTTGCACTTTACTCATTTACCTGCACTGCACTTTATCTGTAACTGTAACACTATTCTGTATTCTGTCATTGTTTTCCCTTGCTCTACCTCAATACACTGTGTAATGATCTGATCTGTATGAACAGTATGCAAGACAAGCTTTTCACTGTATCTCCGTACATGTGACAGTAATAAACCAATTTCAATACATAAGCACACATCCTCCATTTCACTTGCACCTTTACTAATCTCAGCCTTATCCCTTGCAGTCAGCCAGCCAGAGAGAAAGGCAGTCAGAGACATGCCTGTAGAAGGTTTGAACTCAGCCTGGGTTACAGCACAAGTGGGTCAATGCTTTGGCCAGGCTTGCAGACGCATTGGGATTTGTTGGATCAGGTTGAGATCCCAGTTGGGTCCAGGTCTCCTCTTTCTTAGGTTCATCATTCACACAAGTTAACATTACAATCAGCGTTCACTGAGATTAACATTCCAAAGTGTACCTGGTCTGAGTTCCACTCACCCCTTTCCTCTCAGTGTCTGCCTGCAGCTTGGCCTGAGCAATGGCACCATCCTTCGAAGCGATGCTAGCTTGTTTTGCCTGCTCAATCAGTGTCTTCAGCTGCTGAGCTGTGGCCAGCAACGAATTGACCATCTCCTCCAGGTAGAGCCAGCTACGCTGCTCAGCAACCTCCAAGCCATTCAAGGCAGTGGGTGAGATCACTTTGCTCGGAGTGGGAGGAGTCGGTACAGCGAGTGCAGGGAGCGATGCCAATACTATGGAAGGAAACGAAGATGGAAGTGGCTACAACAAACTGCTCAGAGACACTTATGTAGAAATATTCTCTCAAAGACAGTTATGTTGTGAATGCCACATTGCAACTTCAAATTGGGCATCGCTAAAATTTATCATATTTGAAGAGTTTTTGGCTCAGTTCCCTCCTTACTTGTCCCAGAATTGCAGGTGGTTCTGGGATACGCTCCATCATTGATACAGCCCTCTTTGCCAGGGGAAAATCTCCATTCAGTGCAGGTTGGCACTACCATTTTGTCCTTAATAATGGACTACCTGACTGGCAGACCATAGTTCATGTGGCTTCAGAGCTGTGTGTCAGACGTGGCTATAAGCAACACTGGGGCCCCACAGGGGTCTGTATTGGCTCCGTTCCTGTTTACCCTGTATACCTCGGACTTCAGATACAACACTGAGTTATGTCATCTGCAGAAATTCTCTAATAACTCAGCAATAGTTGGGTGTACAAAGGGAGGACAGGAAGATGAATACAGGGCCCTGGTGGAGGACTTTGCCAAATGGTGCAAGCTGAATCATCTGCAGTTCAACATCAGTAAGACAAAAGAGATGGTGATGGGCTTTAGGCAGACTAAGCCTGCACTGCTTTCTGTTACTATTGATGGTGAGGATGTGGATCTGGTGAGGTCCTACAAATAATTGGGGTGCACCTGGATGACAGACTTGAGTGCAGCACCAACACAGGGGCTGTGTATAGGAAGGGGCTGTGTATAGGAAGGGGCTGTGTATAGGAAGGGGCTGTGTATAGGAAGGGGCTGTGTATAGGAAGGGCCAGAGTCACCTCTACTTCCTGAGAAGACTGAGGTCCTTTGGAGAATGCGGACCTCTCTTTCACATGTTCTACCTGTCTGTTGCCACCAGTACAATCTTCTATGTGGCATCATCATGGGTGACATCCAATGGGCTTAATAAACTGATTAGAAAGACAGGCTCTGTTATCGGAGTCAAACTGGCCACACTAGAGGCTGTAGTAGAACAAAGGACCCGACGGAATATTCCAGCAATTCTAGACAATATTTCTCACTCTCTGCATTAGCATTAGCCACCTTAGCTGAACAGAGGAGCACTTTGAGGAATAGACTAAGACAATTGCGTTACTCCAAAAAAAAAACGCTGTATAAGGTCATTCTTACTCTCGGCCATGAGGCTTTATAATGAACCAACCTGTAGCTGGGAAAGTGATGACCCCCTCCTGTTAGACTGTTTGAGGTAACTTACTTTTTTATTCTTTCTACCTCTCTTCTAATATTTATATCTGTGCACTTGTAACAATACTGTGAAACTGTAATTTCCTTTGGGATCAATAAAGTATCTACCTATCTATGCAATCAAACTCAATGACACGTCTATCGGGACCCTGAGGACTTGTGGAAACTGTGTGGTGATTTCTTACGAACATATAGTCTTTTAACATCTTTGGACTATTTTTACTGTGCCCATGGTCTGTTTTTTATCAATTATGCTATTGTTTGCACTGTTGTAACTATGTGGTTTTGTGCAGGTCTTGTAACTTTAGTTTTTGGTCTTGTTTTGTCTGGTGGATTTGGAGCTCCTTTCCGGGGAACGCGCTAAGATGGTAGTGCGATATTAATACGCAGCAGCCTCTCCAGACTCTGGATTGGGGATTGCCAAATGTTATGTGGATTTTCTGGTGTCGTCTGTTTTGTCATGTGCTTTTGTGATATCATTCTGGAGGAACATTGTCTCATTTTTTTAACTGCATTGCATTTGTGGTTTCTAAATAACAATAAACTGAAACTGAACTGAACTGAATACACCCTATTCATGAACTCCATATTAGGCACACTTATGGGGAGAAGTCAAGGAATTGAACCAAATGTATAAATGGTGAGGTATACCCTGGGAGCAACTGGAAATGGGCCTCAATTGGTGTGGTGTAATTAGATTTACAACCCACAATGAAATATTGTCTGCAGTCTAACCAGAACTCAGCCCACAATGACACACTGCCCATGGTCAAACCTGGGCTACAGCCCACAATGAAATATTGTCTGGGGTCTAATTAGATCTCCAGCCCACAATGACATACTGCCCATGGTCTAACCTGAACTCAGCCCACAATGACACACTGTCCACAGTCTAACCAGAACTCAGCCCACAATGACACACTGCCCATGGTCTAACCTGAACTCAGCCCACAATGACACACTGCCCATGGTCTAACCAGAACTCAGCCCACAATGACACACTGTCCACAGTCTAACCAGAACTCAGCCCACAATGACACACTGTCCACAGTCTAACCAGAACTCAGCCCACAATGACACACTGCCCATGGTCAAACCTGGGCTACAGCCCACAATGAAATATTGTCTGGGGTCTAATTAGATCTCCAGCCCACAATGACACACTTTCCACAGTCTAACCAGAACTCAGCCTACAATGACACACTGTCCACAGTCTAACCAGAACTCAGCCCACAATGACACACTGTCCACAGTCTAACCAGAACTCAGCCCACAATGACACACTGCCCATGGTCAAACCTGGGCTACAGCCCACAATGACACACTGCCCATGGTCTAACCAGAACTCAGCCCACAATGACACACTGTCCACAGTCTAACCAGAACTCAGCCCACAATGACACACTGCCCATGGTCTAACCTGAACTCAGCCCACAATGACACACTGCCCATGGTCTAACCAGAACTCAGCCCACAATGACACACTGTCCACAGTCTAACCAGAACTCAGCCCACAATGACACACTGTCCACAGTCTAACCAGAACTCAGCCCACAATGACACACTGCCCATGGTCAAACCTGGGCTACAGCCCACAATGAAATATTGTCTGGGGTCTAATTAGATCTCCAGCCCACAATGACACACTTTCCACAGTCTAACCAGAACTCAGCCTACAATGACACACTGTCCACAGTCTAACCAGAACTCAGCCCACAATGACACACTGTCCACAGTCTAACCAGAACTCAGCCCACAATGACACACTGTCCACAGTCTAACCAGAACTCAGCCCACAATGACACACTGTCCACGGTCTAACCAGAACTCAGCCTACAATGACACACTGCCCATGGTCTAACCTGAACTCAGCCCACAATGACACACTGCCCATGGTCTAACCAGAACTCAGCCCACAATGACACACTGTCCACAGTCTAACCAGAACTCAGCCCACAATGATACACTGTCCACAGTCTAACCAGAACTCAACCCACAATGACACACTTTCCACAGTCTAACCAGAACTCAGCCTACAATGACACACTGCCCATGGTCTAACCTGAACTCAGCCCACAATGACACACTGTCCACAGTCTAACCAGAACTCAGCCCACAATGACACACTGTCCACGGTCTAACCAGAACTCAGCCTACAATGACACACTGCCCATGGTCTAACCTGAACTCAGCCCACAATGACACACTGCCCATGGTCTAACCAGAACTCAGCCCACAATGACACACTGCCCATGGTCTAACCAGAACTCAGCCCACAATGACACACTGTCCACAGTCTAACCAGAACTCAGCCCACAATGACACACTGTCCGCAGTCTAACCAGAACTCAGCCCACAATAACACACTGCCCATGGTCAAACCAGGGCTACAGCCCACAATGAAATATTGTCTGGGGTCTAATTAGATCTCCAGCCCACAATGACACACTTTCCACAGTCTAACCAGAACTCAGCCCACAATGACACACTGTCCACAGTCTAACCAGAACTCAGCCCACAATGACACACTGTCCACAGTCTAACCAGAACTCAGCCCACAATGACACACTGTCCACAGTCTAACCAGAACTCAGCCCACAATGCCATGTGGTCCAGTTGGTCAGTTGGTCAGAGCAGTGGAAATGGAAAGGCCCATTCACTGACTGAGAACCTAATTCCTTCCCCCATTGCCTCTGTCCCTCTCTCGCTCTGACTCACCCTGTGTTCCCTCCTCAAACTCACTGATACTCTTCGACGTGTGCGTATCAGGACTGGCACCAGCTCCCAGTGATGCTGGTGAAGCCGAGTGTGGAGGTGAGCGGGATGGACCTGATGTGGCACCTTCTACCTGGTCCTGAGGCCGTCCTGTGAACAAAAGGCACAGTTTTGAGCATGATCGTTACATTAACCTTACCACTGAGCGTGTAAATAAAGAACAGCAGCACGCCCAGAATGATGTATACTTTGAACATACCAACAACACAGACAGTGGTAATACTATGTCAGCTGGTGTATATAGGTGTACATTTTGTGTTGGTCCAAAGCTAATGAATCACCATTAATCACTGTACTTACCCTGAGTGGCATCATCTCCACAGACATGAGGAACCCCGAGGCCTGCACGGCTACCTTGTCTGTGACCCTCATGCCCCTGTAAAGGGTATGGGGTTTTATTTGCTGTATCCCACCACCAGTCGCGACAGGTCTGCCCCTGGTGGATCCCATCCTCTGCAGGAAAGAGCATGAGAAAAGTGAGTGTGTTTTCTGTGTGACCTCAGCATGAACACAGTGTTACCCACCCCTTACCCTTCACCCCCGACTGGTAAAACTGGAGGAACTTCTGGATCTAGATTTATGCTCCCTCTCAGCTGACAGTCTAAAGAGTCACCGCTCCTGAAAAAGCATAATTCTAGAGGCTAGAAACCCAATGGCAGCAATTAGCAGTTTAGTCAGCATTGACAGAGAGTAAAACACTTACTAGCTCAAAACATAGAACATTACAGCACAGTACAGGCCCTTCAGCCTATTATGTTGTGCCAACTTTTGACCCTCCCTAAGATCAATCTCGCTCGCTATCCATCCCATAGGTTGATAATGGTTCCTCAGAAAGGAACAGCGTGTGCGTGAATGGATTTTAGGTGAGTAGGGGGTTGCACAGGTCCAGACCCACCCTCTCGACATCCGGATGCAGCGGCATGGTGGAGTCCAAGACGACTGGGGGAGGTTCTGCTGCAGTGAATGGCCAGATCAGACTTCAATGCAAGGGATGCCCTTTCCGCACTTCACGGCACATGTTTGTTAGATGACCACTGACCCTACGAGAGGGTTCATCCACCCTTTGACAGGCCTAGTTTTTCGTCCTGCAGGGTGAATAGACACCCTCCTCGCCAGGCAAGCCTGGGGAGGAGCCGGTTTAGTCGCCGACCACCTGACCATGCGACAGGTAGTATTGGGTTACATGGTACCAGTAGCACTCAGACGAGTGACCTGACATTAAGATCAATCTAACCCTTGTATCTCTACATATTTCTATCATCCATATGCCTCTCTAAGATTTTCTTAAATGCCCTTAATGTATCTGCCTCTACTACCACCCCTGACAATGTGTTCCACGCATCCAACACTCTCCGTGTAATGAACTTACCCCAGACACCACCCCCCCCCATCACCTTAAAATTATGCCCACTTGCATTAGCCATTTCTGTGCTGGGTAAAAGTCTCCGGCTGTCTAACCCCCAGTTCCCATAAAGGGAAAACAAAAAACACAAAACAAATCATGTGAACAATGGAAGCCAGGAAGAACAGCATTCTGAACCAAACTGAGTCCTTAGATCCAAATTCCCAGAGCAGCCCGGAGTAGGCCCAGAGCCTCAGCATTCAGTTCATATTAGCCAGGCAAATTGCTGTAGATTTCACAGACACCAAACACAATAGCTGGGGGCACTCTCAGAACCGCAGCATTGCAGAGAGAGGAGCCCTCCAGACTATCTGGATCATCTCATGTTCTCAATATTTATTATTATTATTATTAGTATTATTATTTTGCTCGGTAATGTTTTTGTTTCTTTGTTTACTGTGAATGTCCTCAAGAAAATAAATCTCAAGGTTGTATATGGTAACATATATGCACTTTGATAATAAATTTACTTTGAACTTTGAGATTGGCAGCATTGGATCCAAAGCATCATTGAGCAGATGGGAGGCCTAGGGAGAAAGAAAGGGGGAGGGGAAGCACCAGAGGGAGATGGAGAACAGGTGGAGTGATGGGCAGAGAGAGAGAAAAAAAAGAGGAGGGGGGAAAAAGAGAATCCTATCCCATGATCCTTTCCCTTCTCCAGCTCTGTATCCCTTTTGCCAATCACCTTTCCAGCTCTCAGCTTCACCCCACCCCCTCCGGTCTTCTCCTTTCATTTCGCATTTTCCCCTCCCCCTCCTACTTTCAAATCTCTTATTATCTTTCCTTTCAGTTAGTCCTGACGAAGGGTCTTGGCCTGAAATGTCGACAGTGCTTCTTCCTATAGATGCTGCCTGGCCTGCTGCGTTCCACCAGCATTTTGTGTGTGTTGCTTGAATTTCCAGCATCTGCAGATTTCCTCAAGTTTGCTTTTTAAAAAACCATCTTGTAAGCATTCAACAATACCGTTCAATTTTGTTCTGCAGTTTTTCTAGATGCTTTTCAAAAGGATTCAAGACTTTCTGATATCCTTCCTCACTCTCAAGCCCAAATAGCAGTGGAAACATTCAAGATTTCCTTTTGCAACATGATTTTTTCCAAAGATTCAGTTTCCTTTTAAATCCAAGAATCTTCTCACTTGAAGTCAAAACATTTTTTCCAGGGCCATGCAGAAACTTGTTCAACAGTAATGAAAAATGTTTGTTAAGTAGGCTAGTTTCTTCATCTACAAAGCACTCAGCAAAATCTGGCCTACTATTTTCTTGAAAATACTCCTGCAATTCACCTTTTATCTCAAACACCCTGTTGAGAACTCTTCTTCTACTAAGCCACCGGATTTCGGTATGTAGCAGGAGATTGGCGTGCCGTTTGTCCATGATTTCAGTTTTTTAAATATTCTCTAGTGAACTGGTCTTAAAGATACTAAATAGCTTACTTCCTGATTCTTTTTACTGACGGTGACATTATTCTCAAAAGCATGCTTTAAGCTTCTAATGGACTTTTAAAACTGTGGTGAACTATGTGCCTGTCTGGACACGCCCCCTGCTGACTGCTCCTGTGGCTCCTCCCACAGGCCCCTGTATAAAGGAGATCTGAGGCCTGATGCTCAGCCTCAGTCTCCAGGACATTGTATGATAGACACTCACTCCTGGTTCCTTCTTCCAGTCAATAAAAGCCGGTATCTCACCTTACGTCTCAGTGTGAGTTATTGATGGTGCATCAAAAATAATCAGCATTTTTATGTGTCATCCGGCTGTAATTTGTAGTTCAATGTCTTTTCAATTTTGCTGGAGCCATTGCTACATATGTAAGGTATTTTTCATAGACTAGGCCCACTGGGATAGGACAACTTGTATCACCAGTCCCTATAAAATCCATTGAAAAGTAGCTTTAATTGGAAAGACGGTCTTTTTTTATGTCTGTTGTTGCACGAGTGCAGTGAAATGACTCAGAAGATAGTAATTCTTCATCATTACCCTTCTCAGAAATGTCCCTGGGCCTAGGCCCAGAATCCTCCTCTTTCATCTTACACCTCCTCTTCAAAGATAGTCGCACTGGATCGTCTTTGAAATGAAAATTTTCCTCCAATTTTCTACTATGCCAGTAGAGTTTGTTCACTCCCTGAAGTCAGTCAGCGGCACTTAAGGAGAACTTGGGGGAGGCAATTCAGGAGGGAGAGGCTGACGACACAACCCAAGTTAGACGAGTCATTCCAATGCACGGAAAAAGTACTTCATGCTCCTCAACAGCCTACCGACCTCTCCTCCATGCAATACAGTGCTCACCAATTATCAACAGTCTCCCCTATTGGTCTGAATGGCCCTAATGAGTATGGTCACACTGGACTGAAAGGTCCTATTGTGTACGGTCACACTGGACTGAACGGTCCTATTGTGTACGGTCACACTGGACTGAACGGTCCTATTGTGTACGGTCACTCTGGTCTGAACGGTCCTATTGTGTACGGTCACACTGGTCTGAACGGTCCTATTGTGTACGGTCACTCTGGTTTGAACGGTCCTATTGTGTACGGTCACACTGGACTGAACGGTCCTATTGTGTACGGTCACACTGGACTGAACAGTCCTATTGTGTACGGTCACACTGGACTGAACGGTCCTATTGTGTACGGCCACTCTGGTCTGAACGGTCCTATTGTGTACGGTCACACTGGTCTGAACGGTCCTATTGTGTACGGTCACACTGGACTGAACGGTCCTATTGTGTACGGCCACACTGGACTGAACGGTCCTATTGTGTACGGTCACACTGGACTGAATGGTCTTATTGTGTACGATCACACTGGACTGAACGGTCCTATTGTGTACGGTCACACTGGACTGAACGGTCCTATTGTGTACGGTCACACTGGACTGAACGGTCCTATTGTGTACGGTCACACTGGACTGAACGGTCCTATTGTGTACGGCCACACTGGACTGAACGGTCCTATTGTGTACGGCCACACTGGACTGAACGGTCCTATTGTGTACGGTCACACTGGTCTGAACGGTCCTATTGTGTACGGTCACACTGGACTGAACGGTCCTATTGTGTACGGCCACTCTGGACTGAACGGTCCTATTGTGTACGGTCACACTGGACTGAACGGACCTATTGTGTACGGCCACTCTGGACTGAATGGTCCTATTGTGTACGGTCACTCTGGACTGAATGGTCCTATTGTGTACGGCTACACTGGACTGAACGGACCTATTGTGTACGGTCACTCAGGACTGAACGGTCCTATTGTGTACGGTCACTCTGGACTGAATGGTCCTATTGTGTACGGTCACTCTGGTCTGAACGGTCCTATTCTGTACGGTCACACTGGACTGAACGGTCCTATTGTGTACGGTCACTCTGCTCTGAACGGTCCTATTGTGTACGGCCACACTGGACTGAACGGTCCTATTGTGTACGGTCACTCTGGACTGAACGGTCCTATTGTGTACGGTCACAGTGGACTGAACGGTCCTATTGTGTACGGTCACTCTGGACTGAACGGTCCTATTGTGTACGGTCACACTGGACTGAACGGTACTACTTTGTACTGCCATACCGGGCTGAGGTTGCTAATGGGACTGCTTGGTCACCACTCACCACTGTGAGTGCTAGCATCGCACATTGCCTGAAATTCAAAAAATCAATGCTTTTTTTTGTCATGATCTCCTGCAAAACCCTTAGCGATCTCTCACGGAACCCCAGTCAAGAATCCCTGGTTCAGAGCATTGAACAGTACAGTTTGGAGCGATATAGACCAAACACAGGCTCATGGCACTACGTAGTTTGTGACTTTAGTCAGCATGGACAAGTTGGGCCAAAGGGCCTGTTTCTGTGGTGGGGAACTCGGTGACTCATTTACTGCAGTGTTTTTTCTCAATCATCCAAATCGCTCCCAAATTCATTTAATTCCTTTGGCCAAATTGAAGACCAGAGTTTCAGACTGGACTGCACCAGTTCAAAACTGTTAAATTTTGTCAATTACATGGGAAAGATCCTCTCCACATTCACTCTATGTACACCTTTCAATGTTTGATAGGTTTCAAAGAGATTCCCCTCATTCTTCTGAACTGCTCTGTCTATCTTTGTATCACTCACAAGTATGGCCACAACACCATCAATTCTGTCATGCAAATTATTGCATATAATGTAGAGAATTGGTCCCAACACCAGCTCCTGCGGAACACCACTAGTCACCCGCAGCCAACCAGAAAAGGTTCCTTTTATTTCCACTCTTCTATCAGCAATCTTCTATCCATGCTAGTGTCTTTCCTGTAATACCTTGAGCTCTTGTTATCTACTCACACATTGTGATTTGCTTTCTAAAATCAGATGTGCAACATCAGCTCTTCCAATTACCAACTTTAGAAAGAACATTAGCAACGATAAGAATAATTAACACCACAGATGGTGCTATCAAATGATTTAGACATATTCAGTGTACTACTTCAGGGACAGAATTTGCAGAATTTCTGGAAAGATTATATTCTTTATAACTCTGTGTAACTGCTGATATTATCTCATTTCTCACCAGCATGGAGTCAAGGTCAATGATCAAGGATTATCAAGGAAACATTGGTGAAATTGACCATCAGTTCAGTTTAGTTCCAGTCATTTCATTGTAGTAAGGATGTGGAAGCTCTAGAGAAGGTCGTGAGGAGACTTAACAGGATGTTACCTGGACTAGACAGCATGTCTTATGAGGAAAAGTAGAGTGATTAGAGTTTTTCTCTTTGGAGTGAAGGAGAATGAGAGGCAACTTGATAGAGCTGTATAAGATTATAAAGGACATACATAGAGTTTACAGCCAGTGTCATAATCCCATTGTGGAAATGGCCAGTTCCAGAGTATATCCTTTTAAGGTAAGTGGAGGAATGTATAGGGAGGTTTTTTACACTGAGAGTAGTGGATGCATGGAACACCCTACCAAGGCGTTAGAGAGAGATAGAGGTTGATATAATGTGGAGATTTAATGTGGAGATCTTAGACAGGCACATGGATGATAGAGAAATAGAGGGTTATGTACAGTTTTGGAGAGAAGGATAGATTGATTGTGGAGAAGGTTTATTTGGTCAATACAACATCATAAGCTGAAAGGCCCATACAGTGCTGTGTTCCATAAACTGAAACTTCACCATGTAACTAGCAATTGTAAGCAGCTGCTTCCTCGGTCCAGGGAACATAGCCATTTATTTCAATCCAACAGATGTAAAGTATAACTTCACCATGATTATTATTTTGAGTATATTTAAACGTTTAAGTGTTTTGAATGTTTTAGGGTCTATCTGTTTCTGGTCTTGGCTACCCCCTGCCAAAGTGGGGCATGAGCTAGCTGGCTGTCATAGCCACACCTTTTTCTGGGAGTGAGCTTTCTCTGAACTGACACAACTCCAATATGGGGCCACTAAGCATTTCAGGAGAAATCAAGCAGTTCTCCTGCGAAGACTGGCTTTGTTCAGATCGTGGATAGTTGTGGTTAACCACCAACTCTATCCTAACAGCCCTGGCTTTCCCTTGGACAATTTTTGACCTGCATTACAGCTCAGGTCAGAGTGTTGCAGTGTGTCACAATCCTGGTCAGTGGGTCACAACTTGATTCAGTATGCTACAGCTCAGGATGAACCTTCCTTGGCTGATGTACCCATTCTACTGGAAATGACATGGGGACCCTCTTTGGTCAATGTACCCAGTCTGTGGGAAATGACATGGGGACGACAATCCCTATCAGGCAGATCACTACACGAGTCTGTGACTTCACTACCCAAGTTAGTGAGTGAGACCATCACCAAGAACATGCTAGTGAGACAGGGAAATAAAAGCACAGCAGACCAGGACAGACATATGGTATTAACACCCACAAGCACCCACACAATAAGTGATGAACAATCTCTTGATCTCAACAAAAATGGCAAATATTGGGCTTTGGCAACCCCACTGCCCCTGCTTCAGTAAACTGTATTTTACATTGCCATTGTAACCTATACCCACAGAATAGATGGAAGTATAAACATAAGAAATTCTGCAGATGCTGGAAATTCTGAGTGTAACACCCCAGTAAAGATTTTACTGCTAGGGTATCCATGTAATGGGTTTTGTGTAGAAGCAATGTGTTCTGCTGGCAGTATTTGGGTTACCGTTAAAGATAAGGGGTGCTTAGGAACGTGTGTGACATCAATCGGGAGGGTGGAACTTAGAGAACATTAGGGTTAGCAGCTTTTGTGAAGGACACTGGTGTGGGTCAAGGTCTTTTTCAGCAAGAGATGGAGAGAGAGGTGGCTCAAGAGAACCAGGTGTAGGATTCGATCAGGTGGGAACATGGGGTCTAATGGAGTCTAAGATTGGAACTTTTACTGGGGAGCAGTGAATAGGAGTTGGTGCAGTGGGTGCACCAAAAATAATGGCTTCTGGAAGATTTGAGCTCCACCTGTGCACATGTGACTGTTTAATTATAATGGTTTTTTTTTGTTTTTTTCTTTTTTTAATAACTGTTTGATTAAGCTAACATTCTTAAATATTCTTTCTTTATAATTGTATGCAGTGTACAATCTGTTATTTCTTGCCGAGGGCCATTGCAGAGGACAGTAAATCACACAACATTCACACAAACTGGGGTTCAGCTGGCAAGACATCCCAACCTCGTGGGTTTGGCGGGACCAAAGTGGTATACACCCTAGACATGCAGGACCTGAAATAGGTGGTTTCCTTGCCGCACAGTCCAGTGGCTCTTAGTGAGGGGCTACGAGTCACATTCCTAGAGACACCTAGTAAAAAAGACATGTGGGTGTATCATCCTGGACTGAATTCATTGAACACTGTGTGATTGAATTAAGAATTGATTAAGTGTGTTTTGTGCTTAAGTCTGTGTAAAACTGTTGTCTGGGAAAATGATTAAGGCACGTGATCACGGACGCCACAGGGATTAAGCGTTGGTGCGCTTTAAAGAGATTACACGTAACCAATACTTATAGACAATAGGTGCAGGAGTAGGCCATTCGGCCCTTCAAGCCAGCACTGCCTTTCAATGTGATCATGGCTTATCATCCACAATCAGTACCCTGTTCCAGCCTTCTCCCCATATCCCTTGACTCCACTATCTTTAAGAACTCTATCTAACTCTTTCCTGAAAGCATCCAGAGAATTGGCCTCCACTGCCTTCTGAGGCAGAGCATCCCATAGATCCACAACTCTCTGGGTGAAAAAGTTTTTCCTGAACTCTACTCTAAATGGCCTACCCCTTATTCTTAAACTGTGGCCTCTGGTTCTGGACTCCCCCAACATCGGGAACATGTTTCCTGCCTCTAGCGTGTCCAATCCCTTAATAATCTTATGTTCTGTGCTGGGTGGATATTCACAGCACAGATGAATTGTTGATTAGGGTTTTAAATATTGTTAAAGCATGAGGGAAAGTTACGATTATGACCCAACTGAGGGCAAAGATGTGGTATTAGTTCAGACAAGCAATGCTGTGACAGCAGTGGATCTGCCCGTAACACTTCGAGTTCCGGGAGGGATGGGACGATGGGCCATCCATACTTTCAGAGAAGAGAGGAGTGTAAGCAAGGGTGCCAAATTGGAAGCCAAGTTTCCTGTAACTGAGGGTGGAGACTTTAAAGACAATTGCTTTCATTTCTGTGAGTGAGGGGGAGGGTCTAACGTGGAAGGACTAATGAGTTCTCCAGTGCGGGTGAAAATTCTGAGTTGGTGTCACCCTTACATCCCTGGTGGATAATTGGCCAAGTGCACTGGTGCAGAGTCAAAGTTATCGCAGGCTGAGAATGTTCTCGGGAATGAAGCCCACCCCCAAGGGGAAGGAGGAATATGAGACCTGGGTGGAGCAGACCTTTCAGATACTGGATGAGTGGCAGAGCTCTGATAATGTAAAAAGACAGTGACTGGTAAAGAGTCTAAAAGGTCCGGCTGCTGAAGTTGTGAGGTCCTTGAAGGCAGAGAACCCCTTAACTACTTCCACGGGCTACGTACAAGCGCTAGAAAGCATTTTTGGCACAACGGGAGCTTATGACAGAGTGTAGAAACATGTTTCAGGAGAAGGGGAAAAAACTTTCTACCTACATTTTTCGGCTAGGGAGACAGTTATATTGCTTGCGGCATAAAGGGCCTTCAACACAATCCTCCAATACCTCTCAGGCAGAACCAAATGGGAAAGTAGAGGTCTGTCTGGAAGAGACGTGACCCAGTATAGAAGCTGTCATCTGCACTGTGTCAGCCTCACTCATGCGTATCTGATAACACCCACTCTTGAGGTCCAGCACAACACCATTTCACTCCACTCGGGCACTGCATCCTCGATCCTTGGAACAGTATTCTGGTCAGGGACTGTATGTCAGTTCAGTGTTCAATAGTCAACACACATTTGCATTGTCCCATTCTTCCTCACTCCCACTACGGGTGATGCATAGGGACTCGTGGACTCAGTGATGATCCCAGCTTCTACAGATGCTGCCAAATGTCCTCCACTTCTGCAGGTGCCAGTCGCCAAGACCTTTCTCTGAACAGGGTATCCTCTGTCACTCAGATGGTGTGGCGAGTAGTCTTGAAACAACCTATATCAAACTCGTCAGTAAAAAAATCATCTTCGGACTTCAACATCTTCTCTGTCAATCTCTTTTTCTAATCTCCAGCTACTGGGGAGTCACCAAAGTTGAATGACTTAGCTGGTAGCTTTCCCTTTCCAGATGATTTCTCTCTTGCTTTTCTCACAGAAAAACTAGACATTACAGTCAACAGGAAAAGATGTGCCATTGGCATTCCCTGCCTGAGGTGTCCTCCCTCTCCAAGGTATTCCTGATAATCACCGTCATCCTGTTTACCTGTACAACTGACCGCCTCTGCAGTTCAGACTTCACCAATTCCCTAGCAGGTAAGCGTGATTCCTCTTCGTGGTCTTCTGAAGCATCCACTGGGAAGGCCTTGGTATCAGGCATCCCAGGAAACTTGGGGTTTCCCATCACTCTGATTCAGGGCATTTGGGGTTTGACAAGACCTGTGGATTGGTCCAAGATCGGTTCTACTGATCCCAAATGAAGCCTGAGTTTGAAGGATACTACAAGTCACGCGTTCCATGTATACAAGGGCCGCTCCTTCATCCCATTTGCAGAGTACGGGACCACTGGTTTGGTAGGGAAGACATGCGACAGAAGACCTATCTTAAGTATATGTCTGACATGAGGAGGGAATTGCAAAAGGCTTATGAACTAGCCAAGGTCTCTGCTACCAAGCAGAACCAAGGAAATAAGTGGAGAGTGGTGAGTGTGTGGAATGGACTGTCACACACTTAAAAGGATAAAGTGAGAAAGGCCCTGCCCCGATGAAAGCTACAATTATTACTAAGCAACAAAGTGGTTTTATTATTGGGTTTTGGGGTTTTGAGTTATTGATCCTCCACATCAACTCGGGATGAATGGAGAGCGCACTCGATACCGGTCTGTCATTGGATCAAACTCGGGAACTTCTGTTCCTGAGCCCGGCGTTGAAACGTACATTCTTAAGTGTTTTATATTCATAGAAAGGTAAAATATATACTATATACTAAGACAAACATTTGACTAACTGATGCTAAATAATACCGGATGTAACTGTTCCAACTTACTTAGTAGGAGAACTTCCAAATTTTTTTCGATCCCGATCCACGGTAACCCACACACATCCTCCCGTATACATCTCTAGATTACTTATAATACCTAATACAATGTAAATGTTATGTAAAATAGTTGTTATACTGCATTGTTTAGGGAATAATGACAAGGAAAAAAGTCTGTACATGCTCGGACGAGTGTTGGAAGAGCACTTCCGGGTTTTCTCGATTCGCAGTTGGTTGAATTCATGCATGCGGAACTCGCGGATAAGGAGGACTGACTATATTTACAAATGGATTGGAGCTCCTGACATCATAAAATTCCTTTGAAAACTGTGTTATTAATGATGGGTTAATCAATTTTGAAGTCATGAGGCCATGACTAATTTTGGTGGGGGGAAAAGTGTAACACCCTGGTAAAGATTTTGCTGCTAATGTTGGTATTTCATATAATGGGTTTTCTGCAGAAGTAGTGTGTTCTTCTGGCAGTGTTTGGGTTACTGTTAAAGATAAGGGATGCTTAGGAATGTGTGTGACATCCAATCAGAAGGGTGGAACTGACAGAAGACTCTAGAGAATGCTGGGGGTGGGGGAGCAGCATTTGTGAGGGACACTGGTGTGGGTCGAGATCTTTTATGGTGGGAGATGGAGAGAGAAGCTTGAGCGAACCAGGCATAGGATTTGATCCAGTGGGAACGTGTGATCAAATGGAACCCAAGAGAAGAATCTTTACTGGGGAGCAGTGAATAGGAGTTGGTGCAGTGAGTACATCGAAAACAACAGCTTCTGAAAGATTTGAGCTCCACCTGTGCACATGTGACTGTTTAATTATAATGGGCCTTTTTGTTTTTTTCTTATTTTTCTTTAATAACTGTTTGGTTAAGTTAACATTCTTAAATATAATTTCTTTATAACTGTATGCAGTGTATAATCTGTTATTTCTTGCCGAGGGCGATTGCAGAGGACAGTAAATCACACAACCCCGGGTTTGGGAGGGCAAGACATCCCAACCTCACAGACTTGGCGGAACAAAAGTCATAGACACCCTAGATATAAGAAGCCTGAGAAAGGTGATTTCCTTGCCACAGAGTCCAGTGGCTGTTAGCAAGAGGCTAACAAGCCGAATTCCCAGAGACACCTACTAAAAGGGTGTTTCATGAGTAACACATCCAAAATGCTGGAGGAAATCCGCAGGTCAGGTAGCATCTATGAACAGGAATGAAGTGTCAGTGTCTCAGGCCAAGACCCTTCATCAAGAAAGAAAGGGAGCCGAAACCTGAAATGTTGACTGTTTATTCCCATCTATAGATGATGCCTGACTTGGCGAGTTGCTCCAGCACTTTGTGAGTGTGAATACATGAGAGGTTACAGGTTACAGCTGTGCCTCAAACAGCTGAGTGTGAAGATGGAGGCCTGGTGTGGGGTAAGGAAGTCAGGGTTCCATGCCTTTGCTCTCTGAGGCACATCTGTGTGAAACATGGCCGTGTGATTTACCTGTGCTACCAGTGAAGACATCTCCCTGTGTCGTACCATCTGATATCATGGCTGTAGCATCCGCTGTGGGTGTTCGCTCGAAGGCCAATGTTCCAGATGGAGTGATCTGACCAGCTGGAGTCATTGTAACTGAAATAAATCATCGACTAGTTTAAACCTTCACTGCAGACCACTGCCGTTCACGACTTTCATCATCACTTTCGGCTATCTTATTTATGCATCTATTTATCTATTTACTTCTTTCAAAATTATGTAAAAAGCTGAGAGGTCCAGATGAAGTGTCTTGGCCTGAAACATCAACTGTTTATCCCCCTCCATTGATACTGCCTGATCTGCTGAGTTCCTCCAGCATTTGATGTATGTTGTTCAAGATTGATTGATTTATTTTTATTTGAAGGTACAGTGTAGAACAGCCATTCCATCCCAACGAGCTACACTGTCCAACAACCCACAGTATTCAATAGTATTTCTCACCAGCCTAATCACAGGACAACTTACAATGACCAATAAAGCTACTAACTGGTACGTCTTTGGACTGCAGGAGGAAACCAGAGCACCAGGAGGTCATGGGGAGCATGTGCAATCTCCTTACAGACAGGTGCCAGAATTGAACTCCAAACTCCAGAACACCCCGAGCTGTAATAGCGTCATGCTAACCGTTACACTACTGCGGTGGGATTATCAAATCAAATGGCTGGTATAAACATCTCCCCTCTCTCTTCAGCATTTCTTCCTGGAAAAGGCATATCCTATCTATTGGCACACCTCAATAGCTCTCGAATATGCCTTTTGGTTTGGTAAAGGGTCAGCTGAAACAGAAGATGGCCCAGCACCAAGAGTGGAACAGCAAAGTGTTTACAGAGAGATTGTTTCGCAGTTAGACATTTGGGAAATAGGAAGATTAATACAGCACTAATCAGGGTGTGAGATCAGGCCACTAACCAATTGGGAATTCACAGGGCTCAGTGACTGAAGCCCGATGTTAGAATGTGCAATGCCTGGAATGCACTGCCTGGGGTGATGTGTGCACAGCTTAGGAAAGGGCACAACACTCCTTTTTCAGCAGAGCCTGGAGGTGAGCTACAGGGAAGATGCACATCACGGGCCACACCATTGGAAAACAGAGCAGAGAGCACCGTAGTAAAACACTTCTCAATGTGTCCTGAGAAACAGTTTTTTTATATCTCTACAGAATATTTCACATCACTATCTATAGCTTGAGCTCAATCCAAAACCACACACTATAGATCATTGGGAGTGGTTACCGTAGGACATCCTGCAGATAGTGCTACTTCACAAATTTCTACAGACCATGGAGAGCATTCTGAAGAGTCTGGAGAGGCCATTGCACAGGATCAGAAAAAGCTGCAGAGAATTCTAAACTCAGCCAGTTCCATCATGAGCACTAGCTTTATGCCCCCTCCTCACCCCCAGCTTCCAAGACATCTTCAAAGAGCGATGCCTCAAAAAGATGGCATCCATCATTAAGGACCCCATCACCCAGGACATGCCCTCTTCTCATTGGTACCATCAGAGAAGAGGTATAGGAGCCTGAAGACACACATACACCAGCTTCTTCTCCTCCAGCATCAGATTTCTGAATGTATAATGAATCCATGTACAATATTTTTTGCTCTCTTTTGCGTTACTTGTTTAATTAAAGGTTTTAAAATATATTTCTTATTGTAATTTTTAGTTTTTTATGATTACGTATTGCAATGTACTATTACCAAAAGACAACAAATTTCACGATCTATGCCAGTGATATTACACATGATTCTGATTCTCTTTGCAGGCGGTCACTCTGCATTGCACTGTAGTCAATGACAGACTGACAATTTGCTGTCTTTTCTTCATGAGTTAGTCAGACATTTACCACATTTACCACCTCACCCAATGAGTGACATGAATATACATACAGGCTGTCCCAGTTGCTGCAGGCAGTAAAGTGATGTTCTTGGAGGATTCCTTCTTAACTGGGGCAGTACTTGGTTCATTTTCCTTCTTGCGTCTTTTGTAAGGAACGAAGAGCCTGACCGGGCCAGTCTGTGAGCAAGGAACAAGAGTATTGCCACCAGTCACCTCTCTGGCATAAACCACACGCTCTTCATAGCACAGCAAATTCCACCCTTTCCACAAGCATTAACTGGTCATCATCATCATCGGGTGGACATGAGCACCATTGAGAAAGCTGCATCCATCAACAAAGAATCCCATCATCCTAGCCATGCTCACATCAGGAACTCACACCACCAGGTTCAGGAACAGTTGTTACCCCTCAGCCGTAAGACTCCTGAACCAGAGAAGATAACTTTACTTACCCCACACTGAATAAGACCAAAAGACCATAAGATATAGGAGCAGAAGTAGGCCATTCAGCCCATTGAGACTGCTCCACCATTCAATCATGGCTGATCCAATTCTTCCCCACTCCCCTATCTTCTCCCCATACCCTTTGATGCCCTGGCTAATCAAGAATCTACCTATCTCTGCCTTAAATACATCCAATGACTTAGCCTCCACAGCTGCTCGTGGCAACAAACTGTATAGATTTACCACCCTCTGACTAAAGTAATTTCTCTGCATCTTTGCTCTAAATGGACGTCCTTCAATCCTGAAATCGTGCCTTCTTGTCCTAGACTCCCCTACCACGGGAAATAACTTTGCCATATCTAATCTGTTCAGACCTTTTAACATTCGGAATGTTTCTATGAAATCCCCCCTCATGAACTGCAAGGAATACAGCCCAAGAACTGCCAGACATCCCTCATATAGTAACCCTTTCATTTATGGAATCATTCTCGTAAATCTTCTCTGAACTCTCTCCAAAGTCAGTATATTCTTTCTAAAATAAGGAGCCCAAAACTGCACATAATACTCCAAGTGTGGTCTCACGAGTGCCTTATAGAGCCTCAACATCACATTCCTGCTCTAATATTCTATACCTCTAGAAATGAATGCCAATATTGCATTTACCTTCTTCACAACTGACTCAACCTGGAGGTTAACCTTTAGGGTATCTTGCACAAAGATTCCCAAGTCCCTTTGCATCTCTGCGTTTTGAATTCTCTCCCCATCTAAATAATAGTCTGCCCATCTATTTATTCCACCAAAGTGCATGAACATACACTTTCCAACATTGTATTTCATTTGCTATTTCTTTTCCCATTCCCCTAAACTATCTAAGTCTCTCTGCGGGCTCTCTATTCCCTCAACACCAGCTGCTCCTCCGCCCATCATTGTATCATCAGCAAATTTAGCCACAAATCCATTAATCCCATAGTTCAAATCATTGACATACATCATAAAAAGCAGCAGTCCCAACACCGACTCCTGTGGAACTCCACTGGTAACAGCCAGGATAGGATCCTTTTATTCCCACTCTCTGCTTTGTTCCACCCATGCTAGTAACTTCCCTGTAATTCCATGGGCTCTTATCTTGCTAAGCAGCCTCTTGTGTGGCACTTTGTCAAAGGCTTTCTGAAAATCCAAGTACACCACATCTACTGCATCTCCTTTGTCTACCCTACTTGTAGCTTCCTCAAAAAATTGCAATAGGTTAGTCAGGCAGGATTTTCCTTTCAGGAAACCATGCTGGCTTTGGTCTATCTTGTCATGTGCCTCCAGGTATTCCGTAATTTCATCCCTAACTATTGATTCCAACAACTTTCCAACCACTGATGTCAAGCTAGCAGGTCTATAGTTTCCTTTCTGCTGTCTCCCACCCTTCTTAAATAGAGGAGTAACATTTGCAATTTTCCAGTCATGCAGTACAATGCCAGAATCTAGTGATTCTTAAAAGATCATTGTTAATGCCTCCGCAATCTCTCCAGCTACTTCCTTCAGAACCCAAGGGTGCATTCCATCAGGTCCAGGAGATTTATCCACCCTCAGACCATTAAGCTTCCCAAGCACCTTCTCAGTCGTAATTTTCACTGCGCATACTTCACTTTCCTGACACCCTTGAATGTCTGGTATACTGCAGATGTCTTCCACTGTGAAGACTGATGCAAAATAAGCATTCAGTTCCCCTGTCATCTCTGCGCCTCTCTTTACAATATCTCCAGCATCATTTTCTATTGGTCCTTTATCTACCCTGCAACTTTTACCCTTTATATATTTATAAAAGGTTTTAGTATTTTCTTTGATATTAGTCACCAGCTTCCCTTCACAATCCATCTTTTCCTTCCTAGAGACCTTCTTAGATTCTTTCTTCCAGTTTTTAAAAGCTTCCCAATCCTCTATCTTCCCACTAGCTTTGGCTTCCTTGTATGCCCTCCCTTTTGCTTTTTGTTTGGCTCTGATTTCACTTGCCAGCCACGGTAGTGTTCTTCCATTTGAAAATTTCTTACTTGGAATATATCTGTCTTGCACTTTCCTCATTTTTCACAGAAACTCCAGCCATTTCTGCTCTGTTGTCCTTCCCACTAGTGTCCCTTTCCAGTCAACCTTGGCCAGTTCCCCTCTCATGCCATTGTGATTTCCTTTATTCCACTGAAATACCGACACATTGGAAGTGAGCTTCTCCTTCTCTAATTTCAAAGTGAACTCGATCATATTGTGATCACTGTTCCCTAAGGGTTCCATATAACCATATAACAATCACAGCACGGAAACAGGCCATCTTGGCCCTCCTAGTCCGTGCCAAACCCTTAATCTCACCTAGTCCCACCTACCCGCACTCAGCCCATAACCCTCCACTCCTTTCCTGTCCATATACCTATCCAATTTTACCTTAAATGACACAACTGAACTGGCCTCTACTACTTCTACAGGAAGCTCATTCCACACAGCTATCACTCTCTGAGTAAGGAAATACCCCCTCGTGTTTCCCTTAAACTTCTGCCCCCTAACTCTCAAATCATGTCCTCTAGGTTCCTTAATCTTAAGCTCTCTTATCACCTCCGGATCATTGCACAACACCCAATCCAGCACAACTGATCCCCTAGTGGGCTCAACAACAAGCTGTTCTAAAAAGCCATTCCTTAGACATTCTACACTTTCTCTCTCTTGAGGTCCTTGGATGTTCAGCTCCCATGACAGCCATCCTTTAGCCAAGTTTCAGAGATGACCACAATGTCATTATGCCAATCTGTAGCAGAATTTCAAGATTGTCCATTTTATTTCTATGCTGTGTGCATTCAAATATAACACTTTCAGTCCAGTATTTGTTGCTTTCTGTTTTAACTGCACCATGCCTCTATTGCCCTGTAACTCATCCCACTGGCTGTGATTATGCCTCATCTCCTGCCTGTCCTCTCTATCATCTCTGTTGCACACTATCATTGATTAATTTCTGTTTTCCCCTTCCTCAGCCTTATCACTCCGATCCCCTTCCCCCTTGCCATATATATTTTATGTTTTGCACTGTACTGCTGCCCCAAAACAACAAATTTCACGACATATGTCAGTGATAATAAACCTGATTCTGGTTCTATACATTTCTGAGTCTCACTGGGAAGCATCTACTCAGACTGACTGGGTGGGAACTGTGGAGAGGAGTGCCAGGATGTCCAGTGAGGGAACATCCCCTACCCCACTTACCAGAGACATATCGTCACAGCAGGCAGCACAGGTGCAAGAGGCTGCATGGGGATTTAGGATGCCATCCTGGAAAACAGAAGCAGAGAAATCACAGAATTACAGTTGGTTCTGAGCCCAGCAGAGAGCACCTGGCTACCCGTCACATCACTGAATGGAATATCTAACCCAGGGGTCAGCAACCTTTACCACTGAAAGAACCACTTGGACCCGTTTCCCACAGAAAAGAAAACACTGGGAGCCGCAAAACCCGTTTGACATTTAAAATGAAATAACACTGCATACAACGTTTTGTTTTGCCTTTATGCTATGTATAAACAAACTATAATGTGTTGCATTTATGAAATTGATGAACTCCTGCAGAGAAAACGAAATTACATTTCTGCATGCAACAAAAACATTTTGACCTCCGAAAAAAAGACGTTGGGTTGAAGGTTACTTTTAAGTAAAATACTCAATGTCTATTTGAGTCCTTCTTGTATTTATGAAAAACGCCAAACTTAAATTTGCCGCCAGCAGCAAACCAAAAATAACGTCAGCCAGCTGTCAACCTGAAAAATAAAAGGACTATTTCACTGAACAATGAAAACATATGAATATACGTAAAATAATAGGCAATTAAAATATTTATCATACTTGGTCAGGTTGACTCACACCTGACAATGCAGTCGTATTCAGTAGGGATGGATCGATGCTTAGGGGAGTGACCGGGAAGGATAATGTGTTTTTTTCCTCTCTGAACTCACAGAAGCGTTTCCCAAACGATGTTTGCATTGCGATGATTGCAGAATGTAAATACTCCGAATTTATCATGTCGTGACCTTGTTTGAACTCTCTCAAATTGGGGAAGTGAGACAATGTGCCTTTCTGTAAATCTCTGGCAAGCAACGTCAGCTTGCGCTCGAATGCCAAAACATCCTCCAACATGTGCAGGGCTGTACGTCCTTACCCCGTTGAAGAGCTGTGTTCAGCGTGTTCAGGTGCGCTGTCATGTCTACCATGAAGTGTAGCTTTTCCAGCCACTCTGGCTGTTCCAGCTCAGGAAAGGTGAGCCCTTTGCTGCCCAGGAAAGTTTTCACTTCTTCCAGACACGCGACAAAGCGTTTCAGCACCTCCCCTCTGGACAGCCAGCGATAAAAACACGTTGTAGCGGTGTGCTACAAGCAGTCAGTAAACTGCAGTCAAAGATAGCTTTATTCGAACTAAACAGCCTTGCTTTTAAGCCTCCCTCAACCCGCCCCCCATGGGCGCGGATGCTGCAAAAGACACGTACTCACAAACCCCCGTAGGCTATCTCCCTTAGCCTGAACGCTGGCTAATTGTGAGCCAGTTCGGATGTGTCAGGAAATGGGTCGCCACAACGTCTTATTTAGATTGTACAAGATCACCATAATCTTCAAATTTAGATTTACATTTCAAAAACTAACAAACTAACATAAAATACATTTTAATTAAATACTGACCATGTAGCGGTGTGCTACACGCAGCGCTAAAATTACGACACGGAGTCGGTAACTGCAGTCGAAGGAAAAAACTTTATTCGAAATCTTCAGCCTCACTTTTAAGCCTCCCTCAACCCGCCCCCCATGGGCGCGGATGCTGCAAAAGACACGTACTCACAAACCCCCGTAGGCTATCTCCCTTAGCCTGAACGCTGGCTAATTGTGAGCCAGTTCGGATGAGTCAGGAAATGGGTCGCCACAACGTCTTATTTAGATTGTACAAGATCACCATAATCTTCAAATTTAGATTTACATTTCAAAAACTAACAAACTAACATAAAATACATTTTAATTAAACACTGACCATGTAGCGGTGTGCTACACGCAGCGCTAAAATTACGACACGGAGTCGGTAACTGCAGTCGAAAGAAAAAACTTTATTCGAAATCTTCAGCCTCACTTTTAAGCCTCCCTCAACCTGCCCCCCATGGCGCAGAGGCTCCAAAGCTCTGTGCTCGCAAACCCCCGTAGGCTATCTAATTGTGAGTCGGTTCGGATGTGCCAGGAAAAGGGTCGCCACAACCAATTATTTCCCAAAGCAACAGGGAGCCGCAGCACAGACGTAAAAGAGCCACATGTGGCTCCGGAGCCGCGGGTTGCCGACCCCCGATCTAACCCGTCACACAAAGAATGCTGGGAATCCTCAGCAGGTCAGGAAACAGCTGTGAAGTGGGTTCATATTTTAGGTCAATGACCTTCTCAGTATTTCACTAAGAGGTAAGATTAGATTATTTATTACATGTACAACAAAATGCATCATTTGCATCAAATCAAATCGGGGGATTGTGCTGGGCAGCCCACAAATGTCACCACACTTCTGAGCACACATTGTACGCCCACAACTCATCAACCCTGAATGTACGCCTTTGGAGTATGGGTGGAAAGTGGAGTATCTGGGGGAAACTTACTGACAGTGGTGGGAATTGAACCCAAATCTTACAGCAGGCACTGTAAAAGTGTTATGTGAACTGTTAGGCTATCATGCTGCCCTATCATGAACATGAGATGTTGTTCACACCAGGTCCACTATCCAATCATCTTTTCCCAAACTTTACCCTTCTTTGTCAATTTATGAAGCTTCTTGTAACAAACTTTACCCTTCTTTGTCAACCTATAAAACTCTTTGTAACAAACTTTGACCAAACTATATTACTCTTGCTTTTCTGCCTTGGTATTGTATTTTGTTAAAACTCTGGTTAAACACTCTCAGAATTTTCCAATGTGAAACAAACATCAGTAAATTAGTTTATTGTTGTTCAATGTATGAAAATATAGTGAAAAACATCTTGTATATAGTTCATACACCTTTTTAATTAATTATTTGTTTTACTTAGAGATACAGCACAGAACAGGCCCTTCAGGCCCAACAAGGCACACTGCCCGCAACAAACCGATTTAACTCCTAGCCTAATCATGGGACAATTTATAATGACAATTAACCTACTAACCAGTACATTTTCCTCTGCACGAGGAAATCCAAGCACACACAGGAAAAAAGTACAAACTTACTTAAAGAAGATGCCGGATTTGAACACTGAGCATCTGAGTTGCTACGCTACCATGGCTCCCAATGACCTTTCATTGAGGTAGAGTCATAGAAAACTACAGCACAGAAACGTGGAAACATAGAAAACCTACAGCACAATACAGGCCCTTTGGCCCACAAAGCTGTGCCGAACATGTCCATACCTTAGAGATTACCCAGGATTACCCATAGCCCTCTATTTTTCTGAGCTCCATGTACCTATCCAGGAGTCTCTTAAAAGACCCTATCGTATCCGCCTCCACCAACATCGCTGGCAGTCTATTCCACGCACTCACCACTCTCTGCATTAAAAAATTATCCCTGACGTCTCCTCTGTACCTACTAGAGACAGAACCTTCGGCCCATCTAGTCCATTCCAAAACCATTTAATCTGTCTACGCTCATCAACTTACATAGGACCATAACCCTACCATCCATATACATATCCAAACCTCTCTTAAACATTGGAATGCAGCTTGCATGCACTTGTGCTGACAGTTCATTCCACACTCTCACGACCCTCAGAGTGAAGAAGTTTCTCCTCATGTTCCCTTAAACTTTTCACCTCTCACCCATGGTTGTAGCCCCACCCAACCTCAGTGGAAAAAGCCTGCTTGCATTTACCCTACCAATACCCCTCAGATTTTACATAGCTCCAACAAATCCCCTCTCAATCTTCTACGTCCTAAGGAATAAAGTCCTAACCTATTCAATCTTTCCTTACAACTCAGGTCAATCCCAGCAACATCCTTGTAAATTTTCTCTGTACGCTTTCGAGCCTAGCTGTAGGTAGGTGACCAGAACTGCACATAATACTCCAAATTAGGCCTCACCAATAAGACCATAAGACATAGCAGCAGAATTAGGCCATTCAGCACATCAAGTCTGCTCCACCATTCCATCATGGCTGATCCTGGATCCCACTCAACCCCATTCACCTGCCTTCTCACCGTATCCTTTGATGCCCTGACTGATCAGGAAACTCTCAACTTTTGCCTTAAATATACCCATGGACTTGACCTCCATTGCACTCTGTGGCAGTGCATTCCACAGATCATCCTCATGAAACTCATCTGGACTCTCTCCAATAACAATACATCCTTCCTGAGAAATGGGGCCCAAAACTGTTGACAATATTCCAAGTGCAGCCTGACTAGTGTCTTATAAAGGCTCAGCATTATCTCCTTGTTTTTATATTCTAATCTCCTTGAAATAAATGCCAACATTGTATTTGGCTTCTTTACCACAGACTCAACCTGTGAATTAACCTTCAGGGAATCTTGCACAAGAACTCCCAAGTCCCTCTGCATGAATTATGGAGATGTATACCCAGACTCCTTTATTCTACCACATTCCTCAGTGCCCTACTGTTCACTATGTAAGACCTACCCTGGTTGATCCCACCAAAGCATAACACCTCGCAACTGTCTGCATTAAATTCCATCTGCCATTTTACAGCCCAGCCCAGCTGATCCAGATCCCTCTGCAAATCATGATAGCCTTCCTCACTGCACATGACACCTCCAATCTTGGAGTCATCTGCAACTTTGCTGATCTAGTTAACCATATTATCTTCTAGATCACTGATATAGATGACAAACAGCAATGGGCCCAGCACAGATTCCTGCGGCACACCACTAGTCACAGGCCTGCAGTCAAAGAGACAACCTTTTACTACCACTCTCTGGCTTCTCCCACAAAGCCAATATCTAATCCAATTTACTAACTCATCTTAAATGCCAAGCAACTGAACCTTCTTATCAACCTTCCATGCGGGACCTTGTCAAATGCCTTGCTAAACACCAGGTAGACAACATCCACTGCCTTGCCTTCATCCACTTTCCTGGTAAATTCCTTGAAAATGTCATAAGATTTGTTGGACATGATCTACCATGCATGAAGCCACACTGACTATCCTTAAACAGTCTGTGTATACCCAAATACCGGTCCCTGCCCTATCTCTAAGGATGTTTTAAATATCTCTGCTAGGGCCCTGACAATTCCTGCCCTTGCCTCCTGTAGGGTCCGAGAGAACACCTTGTCAGGCCCTGGGGATTTATCTACCCTGATTTGCCTCAGGACAGCAAACACTTCTTCCTCTGTAATAAGACCGTAAGATATAGGAGCAGAATTAAGCCACTTGGCCCAACGAGTCTGCTCTGCCATTTCATCATGGCTGATCCAATTTTCCTCTCAGCTCCAATCTCCTGCCTTCTCCCCGTATCCCTTCATGCCCTGATCAATCAAGAATCTATCAACCTCTGTCTTAAATATACATGACTTGATATCCCCAGCTGCCTGTGGCAAAAAATTCCAGATTCACTACTCTCTGGCTAAAGAAATTCCTCCTCATCTCTGTTCTGAAAGGACACCCACTTTTCTGAAGCTGTGAACTCTGGTCTTAGACTCTCCCACCATTGAAAGCATCCTCTCCACATCCGCTCTATCAAGGCCTTTTACCACTCAATAGGTTTCAATGAAGTCACCCCTCAATCTTCTGAATTCTAGTAAATACGGGCCCAGAGCCATCAAACGCTCTTCAAAGAATTCCAACAAATTTGTCAGGTAAGATTGCCGACTATGGCCTATTTTATCATGTGCCTCCAAGTAGTACCTCGAGACCTCATCCCTAACAAATCAACCCCAACATCTTCCCAACCACTGAGATCAGACTAACTGGCCTATAGTTTCCTTTCCCCTGCTTCTCTCCCTTCTTGAAGAGTGGAATTACATTTGCAACTTTCCAGTCTTCTGGAACCATTTTAGATTGTAGTGATTCTTGAAAGATCATTATTAATGCCTCCACAGTCTCTTCAGCCACCTCTTTCAGAACTCTAGGGTGTAACCATCTGGTCCAGGTGACTTATCTACCTTCAGATTTTTCAATTTCCCAAGAACCTTCTCTCTAGTCATGGTAACTTCACACACTTCATGGCCCCTGAACCCTGGAACCTCCACCACAATGTCTTCCACAGTGAAGACTGATGCAAAGTACATTTTCAGTTCATCTGCCATTTCGTTGTCCCTATTACTGCCTCTCCAGCATTGTTTTCCAGTGGTCCCATATCCACTTCCGCCTCTCTTTTACACTTTATGTATCTGAAGAAACTTTTAGTATAGTAACTTCATTAATATTTTTGGCTAGTTTACTTTTGTATTCCAACTTTACCTTCTTAATGACTTCTTAGTTGCCATGGTTGCATCATCTTTCCTTTAGAATACTTCTTCCTCTTTAGGATGTGTATATCCTATGTCTTCCAAACTGCTTCCAAAAATTGTCATCCCTGTCAGTGTACTTTTTCAATCAATTCTGGACTCCTTTCTCATGCCTCTGAAATTCCCTTTTCTCTACTGTAATACTGATACACCTGACTTTAGTTTCTCCTCAGATTTCAGGGTGAATTTGATCATATTATAATCACTTTCCCCTAAGAGTTCTTCTACCATATGCTCTCTAATCATTTCTGGTTCATTGCACACATCCAATCTTAGTGGGCTCAACCACAAGCTACTATAAAAGCCCTCTAGCAGACACTCTAGAAATTCCCCCTCCTGGAATCCAGCACCAACCTGATTTTCCCAATCTACCTGCATGTTGAGAACCTCCATGACTGTTATAGCATTACCCTTTTGGCATGCATTTTCTATCTCCCTCTTTAATTTGTAGACCACATCTTTACTACAGTTTAGGGATCTGTATTCAACTCCCATCATGGTCTTTTTGCCGTTGCAGTTCCTTAGCTCGATCCACAACGATTCAACACCTTCCGACCCTCTGTCACCTCTTCCTAATGACATGATTTCATTTATAACCAACAGAGCAACGCCACCCCCTCTGTCTTCCTGCCTATCCTTTTGATACAATGTGTATCCTTGGACATTAAGCTCCAAGCTATAATCTTTCAGCCATGATTCAGTGATGCCTACAACATCATACCTGTAAACCTGCAATTACGCTACATATTCATGTAACTTATTTCATATATTACATGCATAAAAATACAACACTTTCAGTCCTGTATTCACCCTTTTCAATGCCACTTACGTTGCAACTCATCCTATTGACTGGAATTTTGCCCTATCAACAGTCTCTCCTCACTGCACGTTGCCTCTGTTTGTAAACTAGCTAACTCATCTTCAGCACTACTTCTTGCATTGAAATATAGGCAGCTCAAAACACTAGTCACACCATGCTCAACCTTTGATTCCTAATTTTGTCTGAGGCACAAAATCTAGCCTGTCATTCCACCAATTGAACACTGGAGGGCAGCACCAACAGGAAAGGCCAACCCCCCAACTGAGCAGTGATGCAACACTGCACCACCTACCAGGTTCTCTTTCCAGAAATGCAGCAGCAAGCTAGCCCGCAACTTAAAGCCTATTCCTCCCTACAACCTATGCAGCTTTCCAACTGTCTGTCTTGTGAGCACAACAGTAACGTCCAAGACAATCATGGCCTTTGCATACCAACTCTGATGCCTTCAAGTAGCAGATAGCAACATGGTCTGCACACAGACCAACTGCTCTAAACCCAGTCCAACTCCTGCACCATACCACCTGGTTCCATCAAAATGCCAGCAGGCTCCCCCAACATCCCAACCGGCTTCTTGGACACCCCAGCCAGACCCATTGACACCCAGACTAACTACTCCAATCAATGAGCAGCTTACTGATGGGGTAAAAAATGCAGTATCCAAAATCTTGGAGTCCAGCGTTTTTTTGCAATCATAAAAAAGATATTTAACAAAGGAAAATACATATTTGCCCTGTTATGCATTCACAGGGAATCCAGTCAATTTTAGCCAGCCTAACTGCCAGGTCAGCTTTGACTTGAGCTTCCATATAGGTTTGCGGATGGTATTAACCCGCTATTTCTTCAGGATCCTGGAGGTCCTTCCAGAAACCGTGGAAATATAGGGAAGACAGGCGGTAGTGCCTACAACCCAGATAAGTGTGAAGTGGTTCATTTTAGTAGGTCAAATATGATGGCAGAATATAGCATTAATGGTAAGACTCTTGGCAGTGTGGAGAATCAGAGGGATCTTGGGGTCTGAGTCCACAGGACACTCAAAGCTGCTGCGCAGGTTGACTCTGTGGTTAAGAAGGCATATGGTGTATTGGCCTTCATCAATCATAGGATTGAGTTTAGGATCTGAGAGGTAATGTTGCAGCAATATAGGACCCTGGTCAGACCCCACTTGGAGTACTGTGCTCAGTTCTGATCGCCTCACTACAGAAAGGATGCAGAGCCAACAACCTGTCTCTGAATGTGAACAAAACAAAAGAGATGGTTGTTGACTTCAGGAGGGCTCGGAGTGACCACTCTCTGCTAAACATAGATGGCTTCTTGGTAGAGATTGTTAAGTGCACCAAATTTTTTGGTGTTCACCTGGTGGAGAATCTCACCTGGTCCCTCAACACCAGCTCCATAGTAAAGAAAGCCCAGCAGCATCTCTATTTTCTGTGAAGGCTGAGGAAAGTCCATCTCCCACCCCCCATCCTCATCACATTCTACAGGGGTTGTATTGAGAGCATCCTGAGCAGCTACATCATGGCCTGGTTTGGAAATTGCACCATCTCAGATCGCAAGACCCTGCAGCGGATAGTGAGGTCAGCTGAGAAGATCATCAGGGTCTCTCCTCCCGCCATTCCAAACATTTATACTACATGTTGCATCTGCAAAACAAACAGCATTATGAAGGACCCTACACACCCCTCATACAAACTCTTCTCCCTCCTGCCATCTGGGAAAAGGCACCAAAGCATTCCGGCTCTCACGACCAGACTATGTAACAGTTTCTTCCCCCAAGCCATCAGACTCCTCAATACCCAGAGCCTGGACTGACACCAACTTACTGCCCTCTATTGTGCCTTTTGTCGTGTTTATTATTTATTGTAATGCCTGCACTGTTTTGTGCACTTTATTCAGTCCTGGGTAGGTCTGTAGTCTAGTGTCGTTTTTTTTTTCTGTGTTGTTTTTACGTAGTTCAGTGTAGTTTTTGTACTGTTTCATGTAGCACCATGGTCCTGAAAAACATCTCATTTTTACTGTGTACTGTACCAGCAGTTATGGTTGATATGACAATAAAAAGTGACTTGACTTGACTTGAAACCATGGAAAGGGTGCAGAGGAGATTTACAAGGATGTTGCCTGGATTGGGGAGCATGCCTGATGAGAATATGTTGAGTGAACTCGGCCTTTTCTCCTTGGAGCATAGGAGGATGAGAGGTGACCTGATAAAGGCGTATAAGATGATGAGAGGCATTGATCGTGTGGATAGTCAGAGGCCTTTTCCCAGGGCTGAAATGGCTAACATGAGAGGGCACAGTTTTAAGGTGCTTGGAAGTAGGTGCAGAGATGTCAGCAGTACATTTTTTACTCAGAAAGTGGTGAGTACGTAGAATGGGCTGCCGGCAATGGTGGTGAAGGCGGATACAATAGGGTCTTTTAAGAGAGTTTTGGATAGGTACATAGAGCTTAGAAAAATAGAGAATTTTGGTAACCCTAGGTAATTTCTAAGGTAAGGGCATGTTCTGCACAGCTTTGTGGGCCGAAGGGCCTGTATTGTGCTGTAGGTTTTCGATGTTTGTATCCTTGGACATTGAGCTCCCAGCTATAATTTTTCAGATTGGTGTTGAGAAGGATAATAAATCAGCCATAATGGAATGGCAGAGCAGACTCCATCGGTCGTATGGCTTAATTCTGCTCCAATGTCTTATATTATATTGCAGCGGTATTACAGGCCAGATGGCCTCAAACTCTGCTCTAAGATTCTTTGCTTCCATGGAAAAGCATTCTAAACAAGCCACCCTGTTGTCATTCTGAAGCTGTGTGTCTGAACCTCTCAACTCTTACATTATGTTTGTACATTCTTCACTCCTCTGAAGGGTTAGGAAAAGGGAGAATAATCTGAAATGTTATGATCTCCCCAAGTTGTTTATTTAGACAGAAGAAAAATGCACATGGTAGTTGATCTGTCAATGATGACTGCCTCTTACCTGTATCAGGCACTGCAGGGAGCGACCAGCATATCGGATGCTCCTTTTCCAGTCTTTGCTGCTAGCGCGACCCGCCAACCCTTCAAATTCAGTGGGAGTAAACCAGTTCTCTCCATGTTTAATGCAACGCCCACGGCCTCCTGAAAATAAGTCTTCAGATCACTCATGTTTCCTTCTAACTCCATGCATGTGTCATACAAGAATCATGCATAAGACATAAATTTATTCAGTAGCAGCAACACTCCTTTATATTGAACTAAACTGATTAACACTCTCTGACCTCAAGGATGAAATGCTTAATTCAGCCATGTACCTTTAACACAATAAAAAGTTCTATGATAGGAGTACATTGTTGGATTAGACTGTTTAATTGTTATCTTAATAACTAATTGCCTGTTATTTATATACATACATGTAACTATTACGTATATTTCCTAGTAGTCATAATTTATACATACAGCTGTTCAAACAAAATGCTGGAGAAACTCAGCAGGCCATGCAGCATCTATGGAAAAGAGCAAACAGTCAAAGGGTGTCAGCCTGAAATGTTGACTGTTACTCTTTTCCATAGGTATTGCCTGGCCTGCTGAGTTCCTCCAGAATTTTGTATGTGTGGCTTGGATTTCCAGCACCTGCAGATTTTCTCTTGTTTGTGATGCAGTTCTTCAGTTTGTCCCCTAATGGTCTCAGTGTGTATATGTAACTGCTTAGTATGTTTCCCAGTGGTCACGGTGTGTATATGTAATTGTTCCGTGTGTCCCCTAGTGGTCACAGTGTGTATATGCAATTGTTCCGTGTGTCCCCTAGTGGTCACGGTGTGTATATGTAATTGTTCAGTGTGTCCCCTAGTGGTCACAGTGTGTATATGTAATTGTTCAGTGTGTCCCCTAGTGGTCACGGTGTGTATATGTAATTGTTCCGTGTGTCCCCTAGTGGTCACGGTGTGTATATGCAATTGTTCAGTGTGTCCCCTAGTGGTCACAGTGTGTATATGCAATTGTTCAGTGTGTCCCCTAGTGGTCACGGTGTGTATATGTAATTGTTCAGTGTGTCCCCTAGTGGTCACGGTGTGTATATGTAATTGTTCCGTGTGTCCCCTAGTGGTCACGGTGTGTATATGCAATTGTTCAGTGTGTCCCCTAGTGGTCACAGTGTGTATATGCAATTGTTCAGTGTGTCCCCTAGTGGTCACAGTGTGTATATGCAATTGTTCAGTGTGTCCCCTAGTGGTCACAGTGTGTATATGCAATTGTTCAGTGTGTCCCCTAGTGGTCACAGTGTGTATATGCAATTGTTCAGTGTGTCCCCTAGTGGTCACAGTGTGTATATGCAATTGTTCAGTGTGTCCCCTAGTGGTCACAGTGTGTATATGCAATTGTTCAGTGTGTCCCCTAGTGGTCACAGTGTGTATATGCAATTGTTCAGTGTGTCCCCTAGTGGTCACAGTGTGTATATGCAATTGTTCAGTGTGTCCCCTAGTGGTCACAGCGTGTATATGCAGTTGTTCAGTGTGTCCCTAGTGGTCACAGTGTGTATATGTAATTGTTCCGTGTGTCCCCTAGTGGTCACGGTGTGTATATGTAATTGTTCTGTGTGCCCCCTAGTGGTCACAGTGTGTATATGTAATTGTTCCGTGTGTCCCCTAGTGGTCACAGTGTGTATATGCAATTAAATCACAAGCAAGAGAAAATCTGCAGATACTGGAAATCCAAGTAATACACACAAAATGCTGGAGGAACTCTGCAGGCCAGGTAGCATCTATGGAAAAGAGTGCAGTCGCCATTTCAGGCCAAGACCCTTTGGCAGGCCTGGAGAAAAAAAGATGAGGAGCAGATTTCAAAGATGGGGAGCTGAAACCAGGAGGGTGAGGGAGGAAGTTAATAGCTAGAAAGTTGATTGGTGAAAGAGATACAGGGCTGGAGAGGAGGGAGTCTGACAGATGGGGATAGAAGACCATAGAAGAAAGAAAAGGTGAAGAACACCTGAGGGAGGCAATGAGTGAGCAAGGAGATAAGGTGAGAGGGGGAAAAGGGGATAGAATCTGGTGAAGGAGAGGACAGGGGGCCATTACTGGAAATTGAAGAAATCAATGACACCTCCTCTTACTTACCCCTCAAACAGAATCCCACTAAGAAGCACCAGAACATTGTCTCCCACACCATCATTTACCTCATTAGCTCTGGGGATCTCCCATCCAATACCACCAACTTCATAGTTCCTGCACCCCGCACGTCTCTTTTCTACCTCCTACCCAAGATCTACAAGCCCGCTTCTCCAGGTAGACATAAAAACATAGAAAACCTACAGCACAAGTTCCAGTGATGTCATCATCCAGAATGGCAGTTTAAGTCAATAGCTCCTTCGGAAAAACGCATATTTTGCCCCATTAATCCATCAAATATAAGATCTTTCGAAAATATCTGAATTGATAAGGGGGCAAGAATGGGGAAAAAGAATGGAGATAACAAAAGCATCACTGTGGAGCCTGTGGACGAGAGAGGTGCAGCGAGCGGTTCTCCTACCCGAACGCGTGGTAGTGAGACTGACGATGGGCTTCATTCAGGCGAAGCAGCAAATATGTTAAAAATTCTGGAAGAGATACAGGAATTCCAAAAAGATATAAAACAGCAACTAAATGATATCAAGACAGAGCTCGCCAATGTCAATCAAAAAATAGCGTTGGCAGAGACACGAATTGAGAAGGTGGAAGATCACGTGCAAAAACCTGGAACAGATACTAAGTAAGATGATAAAAGTATTAAATCAACAAGGAAGTAAACTAATTAACCTGGAGGGAAGATCACGACAGAAAAAAAATCAGACTATACAATGTTCTCGAAGGAGCAGAGGGTTTGTCTATGATGGAGTTTGTAGGAAAGTTGCTACGGGATGCACTAGAGATTCCTTCAACAATGGAGCTTGAAATTGAGAGGGCACAACGTGTGCTCGCCCTGCGGCCTATACTGGAGACAGAGAAGATAAGCCACGCTCAATAGTAATTAGATTCCTTCAATACAATACCAAGGCAGAGATTCTACGAAGGGCCTGGAGTAAGAAGAGGGTGTTTTTGAAAGATAAATTAATATATTTCGATCAAGATTACCCTCCGGCAGTCCTGCAGAAATGTGAACAATACTCTGAAGTAAAGTGAGTATTAAAGCAAGGATGGATTAGACTCCAAACTCTGTACCCTGCTAAACTACGAATGTTTTATGATGATGGGATGCAACTGTATCAGACACTGAAAGAGGCGACTACAGACATGAAGGCCAGAGGGTTGCCTGTCAGTGTGATCAAACCGAGGGAAAGCCTGGCTGAGCAGTTATCCCACTCTGCTTGGGAAATAGTGAGAGAATCGAGAAAGCAGGGGATGGGAGGAGGGCGAGAGAAATATATCAGGAAGAGACTGTGAGTTTTCCAAAGACAGCCCTCACCCCTCTGAAAGAGCCATAAGGTTTGGCTAACTTTAAAAATATTGGTAAGCTAAACGGAAGCAAAAATAGACGCTGCTATACCCATTTTGAGAAATACTTATTATAAAGTGGATTTTATATTACTCTATTATTCTTTTTTATTCATTCATTCATTCACTCCTTTTTCCCTGCATAAATGAGAATATATATATGGGAGGAAAACACAGGGAAATCTTTTCTGTGTAATGGATATAGATTTGTTTACTTACTTTTATGGGTACTGCAATGGGGGCCCTCAACTCATAGGTAGGAGGGGTTATTCCCCACAGCCAGACATTCCCTCTAGCTCAACGCAGGGTCATCTACTAGAGATCTCAGCCTTGGAATCACACCTTCATAGCCTTTTATTTTATTATTCACGTTTCTCGGTTCTTGTTTGTTCAGGGAGTAGACCGATTAAGTTTTATTCTGCTAATTTCAATGATATATTGACAGATAAATACACATGACTAAGGACAAAGTAAAATTCATTTCTTTTAATGTCAATGGGCTGTTAAATCCAATCAAACATAGCAGAATTCTATCCAAAATGAAAAAAGAACAAGCCCATGTAGTATATTTACAAGAAACTCATTTAAGTGATAATGAGCATGGAAAACTGAAGAGAATGGGCTTCACTAATTTGTCTTTCTCCTCATATAAATCAGGACATAGGAGAGGAGTTGCTTTTCTTATCTCAAGTAAGCTAAATTTTGAAAAAGTATTTGAAATGGGAGATAAGGAGGGCAGATATATTCTGGTAAGGGGGAATATAGACGGAAATTCAGTTACTCTATTGAATATATATGCACTCCAGGAAGTGATATTAGTTTCTTTCATAAAATTACTAATATTACAGTAACGGAAACAGAAGGTCTCCTGATATGTGGGGGAAACTTAACTTTACAATTACAACCAAAGTTAGACTCTTTCAATAGAAAAACCTATGAAACAAAATCCTTACATAAGAAAGTTAATACACTTTTTGAGGATGTTGGTCTAATTGATATATGGAGGGTCCTTTTCCCCAACAGAAGGGATTACACTGATTATTCTGCCTCCCATTCTGTATATAAAGAATAGACTATTTCATAACATTTGGAAAAGACAAAGACAAAATAAACACCTGTGGAATTGGGACAATAGATGTAAGTGACCATGCACCTATATATTTAACTGTTGATTTTGACCTACAACCAAAGAATACTATTTGGAAACTAAATTCAAGTCTACGCAATGATCCCTATTTTAAGGAACAAATTAAAAAAGAAATTGGTCTTTACTTAGAATTCAATGATAATGGAGAGGTTTCACCACCTATTCTATGGGATACTCTGAAGGCTGTTTGAAGAGGGAAAATTATAGCGATATCTTCATATAAGAAAAATATAAGGAATAAAACATTAGAGGAATTACAAAATAGAAACTAGAAAAAAAAACAGAAATTGAATTTGGCACAGGATACATTAGAGGAAATTTTTTAAAAAGAATGAAATTAATAGTTTGGCTACACAAGAAATCAGGAAAAATTTAATGTTTCTGAAACAGAGACATTATGAAAGTGGATCAAAGTCTATGAAAATACTGGCGTGGAAACTGAAAAAAAGATAGCAGAAAATACAATTCATAGAATTAGGGATCCAAGAACAAAAATGATTTTAAAAAATAAGCTAAGTGAAATTCAAGAAGCTTTTGAAGTGTTTTACAAAACTCTATATTCCAAAGTTCCAGGGGGAAGCATAACCCAAATTGACACCTTTCTGAATTCTCTAGTTACCCACTTTAAGCAAAGAACAAAATAGAACGATGACTGCTGACATAACTGAAGTTGAACTAAAAGCTGCAATTAGTAGGCTTAATTTAAGCAAGTCACCAGGATCAGATGGGTATACGGCAGAGTGGTACAAAGAATTTAAAAATGAGTTAATTCCTGTCTTACTCCCCACACTGGTCTCTAAAAAAGGCACAAATGCCACCCAGCTGGAAGGAAGCGATAATCTCAGAAGACAAGGATAAAATGGAATGTGGGTCATTTAGACCAATATCTGCTCTTAATGTAGATTATAGATTATTTACCTTCATCATGGCCAAATGATTAGAAGAGTTTCTACCCACACTGATACGTAACGATCAGACAGGTTTTATACAACAATGCCAAACACAAGACAGTACAGGTGTCCCCCGCTTTACGAATGTTCGCTTTATGCTACTTCACTTTTACAAAAGACCTACATTAGTAACCTGTTTTCGCATTACAAAGAGGATTTTTGCTTTTACAAAAATTTTTCCCAAATAAATTAATGGTTCTTCACTTTACGCCATTTCGGCTTAAGAAAGGGTTCGTAGGAACGCTCTACCTTTGTAAAATGGGGGACACCTGCATACAAAGGAGACTTCACATTGTGGATCATATACAAAAAAATAAATTTGAAGTAATAGTAATAGTGGACGCTGAAAAGGCAATTGATTCGGTTAATTGGAATTTTCTTTACAGAGTTTTACATAGATTTGGTTTCCATAATACAATTATTAAAACTATACAGGCACTATATGACAACCCTACTGCTACGATTAAAATCAATGGATATTTATCAAATAGTTTTACACTAGAAAGGGGCACGAGACAAGGTTGTGCATGGTCACCACTACTCTTCGTATTATATCTGGAACCATTAACTCAATACATCAGACAAAATAAAGATATCAGGGGAATTACTATTAAAGGACAGAGAGTAAATTGGCCTGTTACGCGGATGACATTTTGATTTATCTAGGGCAACCAACATACTCTTTACCTAAATTGATGCAATCCTTTGAACAATATGGTCAATTATCAGGATACAAGATCAACATAGATAAAACCCAATTACTTTCATATAACTATAGCCCACCAAGAGAAATTGAAAGTAGATATCCCTGGGCATGGCAGAGTCTTTCAAATATTTGGGCATCATTTTGCCAAAAGATCTGGCAAAATTATCAGAATGTAATTATCAGCCGATATATATATATAAAAATTAAGGAAGATTTAACAAGATGGAACCTAATTCCTTTTATTAGTCTCAGTTCAAGGATTAAATATATTAAAATGAATATAATGCCCAGACTATCATATCTCTTTCAGACCCTACCAATAGAGATTAATCAAAATCAATTCAATGAATGGAACAAAATGTTATCAAGATATATTTGGCAAGGTAAACGGCCTAGAGTTCATCTCAAAACTTTGCAATTAGCCAAGGAAAAGGGGGGGATGGGGCCTACCTTCTCTTAGAGATTATTATTTTGCAGCACAGTTGAGAGCTGTGATATGTTGGTGCAACCCATCATATGACGCTCAATGGAAAACATTGAGGAGGGGATACTTCCCATCCCCATACAGGCAATTTTGGCTGATAACAACCTACAAAGGTACATATAAAAACTATTGATAACCCATGGGTGAAATGGACTCTTAAAATATGGAAAACTATTATAAAAGAATTTAAACTAGAGGGAGATATTGCAATTCTTAAATGGTGTGCATATGACTCGGATTTTACAGCGAATAAACTGGATGCTAGATTTAAGGACTGGACATCTAAAGGAATAACAGTTCTTTGCAATATAATGAAAGAAGGAACACTGTTCAGTTTTGAAATGCTTAAAGAGCGACACTTATTAGAAAAACAACACTTTTATCAGCATTTACAGATGCGACAATATATTAATAGGACGGTTAAAAATGTAACCAAGGCAAGAACGTGTTTGATAGAGCTATTTAGAAAAGCATATAATTCAGATAACGGCAGTAGAGTCATTTCAAGCGTGTGTAAGGGTTTGTCAAATCTTAAAACACATTCAACTTCACACATTAAAACAAAATGGGAGAAGGAAGGAGGGATAATTATATCTCAGGAAGAATGGACAATAATATGGAGGTATCAATGGAAGTGTACCAGTTTACAGAAATGGAGGGAGTTCAGATGGAAACACTTGATAAGATATTTTATTACACCCTCTCAGAAATCCCATTATGATAGTAACCTCCCTGTTTGCTGGAGAAATTGTGGAAATCAAAATGCAAACCATTATCATATTTTCTGGGAATGCCCCGTTATCAAAGACTATTGGAGTGGGATACACAATGCCCTACAAAACATCTTTAAATGTGAAATACCCTTAGAAAGTAAGACCATATATTTTGGGTATATACCTCAAGAATGGTTGAAATGAGATAAATATTTAATGAATATACTGCCGGTGGCTGGTAAAAAGACTGTTACTAGGAAATGGTTATCACAGGAGAGCCCAACTTTAAATACATGGATGGAAATTTCAATGGACATTTACAAAATGGAGAAGATAACAGCATCTGTTAATCATAAGTTGGAACAATTTAATTCATACTGGGAAAAATGGTTTAACTACATAACACCTCATAGGCCTGATTTTATCCTCACAAAGCAATGAATATGTTGTAAAAAAATCACTCCCTACTTGTACATAGTTTTCTCCTTTTGTTGTTCTTTCTTTCCTCTCTTTTCTATGAGTGTATACCTTAGATAAATATTATGTGGAGATTTGTGGCATATATAACTAAATGATATATATGTACAATATCTGAAATACATCTTATGGAAATATTTGTTTGATAATGAACTTCAATAAAAAATAAATAACAAAAAAAAGAAAACCTACAGCACAATACAGGCCCTCGGCTCACAAAGCTGTGCTGAAAATGGCCTTCAGTTGGAAATTATTTAGGGTTACCCATAGCCCTCTATTTTTCTAAGCTCCATCTATTTATCCAGGAGTCTCTTAAAAGACCCTATCGTATCTGCCACCACCACCATTACCGGCAGCCCATTCCACACACTCACCACTCTCTGCGTAAAAAATTTACCCCAGATATCTCCTCTGTACCTACTTCCAATGATTTCAAGTTCCCTGGCCCTCATCATCTTATTTTCACTATGGATGGCTAATCCCTATACATCTCCATCTCCCACCAGGAAAGCCTCAAAGCTCTCTGTTTCTTTCTGGACACTAGACCCAACCAGTTCCTCTCCACCACCACCACTCTTCTTTGCTTAATGGAACGTCACACACTCTTAATAATTTCCAGCGATAGGGTTCCTCTTACCCTCACCTACCACCCACCAGCCTCCACATCCAGCACATAATTCTCCAGAACTTCTGTCATCTCCAACGGGATCCCACCACCAAAATCATCTTTCCCTATGAGACTCCCTTGTCTATTTGTCCCTCCCCACTGATATCCCTTTTGGCACTTACCCTTTCAAGCAGAACATGTGCTACACCTGAGCCTACACCTCCTCCCTCACTACCATTCAGGGCCCCAAACAGTCCTTCCTGGTGAGGTGATACTTCACCTGTGTTGGGGGCCATATACTGTGTCCAGTGCTCTCTGTGTGGCTTCCTTTATATTGGTGAGACCCAACATAGATTGGGAGACCACCTCACTGACACCTACACTCTGTCCGCCAGAAAAAGCTGGGTCTCCCAGTGGCCACCCATTTTAATTCCACTTCCTATTTCCATTCTGATATGTCCATCCATGACCTCTACTGTCACAATAAGGCTACAATCAGGTTGGAGGAACAACACCTTACACTCAATCTGGGTAGCTTCCAACCTGATGGCAGAACATCGATTTCTTGAACTTCCAGTAATTGCCCCACCCTATCCTTCACCATTCCCCATCCCCTTTTTCCTCTGCCACCTTACTCCCTTACCTGCCCATCACCTCCCTCTGGTGTTCCTCCCCCCTTTTCTTTCTTCCATGGTCTTCTATCCTCTCCTATCAAACTCCCCTTCGCCAGCCTGTATCTCTTTCACCAATCAACTTCCCAGCTCTACCTCACCCCTCCCCCTCCCAGTTTCACACATCACCTGTGTTTCTCTCTCCCCTCCCCCACCTTTTAAATCTACTCCTCATCTTTTTCTCTCCAGTCCTGCCAAAGACTCTGCTTTTACCCATACATGCTGCCTGGCTTTCTGAGTTCCTCCAGCATTTTGTGTATAGCAGTTGTTCAGTGTGCCCCCAGTTGTTACACTTGCATGATTCTGGAAAGTTTTGGAAGCTTGAACAACTGCATATACATGCTATTTGAATAGGAGCTTCCTGATTGGCCGACTCTTAACTGGAAATTTGAATGGGATGTTTCTTTTCTACGCGTATAAAAAGAGTTGAGCACACAACAGTGCCACCTTTTTTGCTCTTCTCTCTCTTCACTTACTAGACCTCTATTACTATCTTTATTAGATGTTCTTTGTTCTATCAACACTTAACAAAATTATTACAAAACAGCAAGGTTTGTTCCTCTTTCCTCACTTCCAAATGAACCTTATGTTAAAAAACATCAAAATCCAAAAACAGAAAATACAGCCATAATAAGTAGGTGATTTTCATTTCACTAATTTCAACTGAGCCTACCATAATGCTCAGGGAGTACATGGGCCAGAGTTTGCTAAGCATACCCAGGAAAGATTTAGAGACATAAATGGCCCAACTAGAGAGGGCACTATAGTCATTTTCCTGTTCAAAACCAAAACTGGACAAATAAGCAAAGTGTCAGTGAAGGAGCACTTGGGACCAGGACCAATAATCCTGATTTTCATTGCAATCATGGAAAAAGATAGGACTTATCCACAAATTAACATACTAATTGTACTGTCAAGGGAAAGCAGCTTCCATCATTAGAGATCCCCTCCATGCTCTTTTCTTGCTGCTGCCTTCAAGTAGAAGGTACAAAAGCCTCAGGATTTGCACCACCAGGTTCAAGAGCAGTTACTACTCCACAACTATCAGGCTCTTGAATAAAAGGGGATAACTAGACTCACCTGACCCATCCACTGAGATGTTACCCCAACCAATGATCTCACGTTAAGGACCCTTTATCTTGTTATCTCATGTTATCGTTATTTATTGCTATTCATTTATATTTGCGTTTGCACAGTTTGTTGTCTTCTCCACTCTGGTTGATTTGTCACTGATCCTGTTGTAGTTACTATTCTATAGATTCGTTGAGTATACAGGCTGGAAAATGAATCTCAGAGTTGTATAAGGTGACATATATGTACTTTGATGATAAAATTTACTTCGAACTTTTGAACTTTAAAATTGGCAAAGGCTAATATTTATGGCATGAGACAGGAAGCTGCACAGATTGGTTAGGAGTGGCTGTTAGTTGGTCAAGGAACATCTGACAAGTGGGAGGCTGTTAAATGTGAGATAAGCAGAATTCATGGCCAGTATGTTCCTGTTCAAGTGAAAGACAAGATTATCAGGAACCTGAAAGTTAGCACGTGTAAGGTAAAGGCGCCTGTGATCAAATGAGTCCCTTGAGGAGTATAATGATCGAGAAGGCAATCAGGACAGCAAGGAGACATGAGAAATCCCCAGCAGATGAAGCAAAGGAGATTCTGAAAATTCATAAAGAGCAAAAGGCTTATAGGGTAGAGAGGATGGCCCCTTGAAGGTTAGTGTGGAAACTATTTGTGGAGCCACAGCAGGTGAGCAGGTTTCTCATTAGTATTTATAGTGGAGAAGCACATGGAAATGAGTGAGTTCAGGGCAGAGAACAGTGATATCCTGGAATATATCAATATTATGGAGAAAGAGGTGTGGGAGCTCATGAAGTGCATAGAGTCCATATAACAGAGGAGCAGAATTAGGCCAGTGGCCCATCAATTCTGCTCTGCCATTCCATCATGGCTGATTTATTAACCCTCTCAACCCCATTCTTCCATAACCTTTGATGCCCTGTCTAATCAAGAACTCCACTTTAAATGTACTCAATGTCTTGGCCTCCACACCTGTTCTGAGCCTCTGCCATCTGGTCCCAGACACCTCCACTATTAGAAACATCCTCTCCACATCACTTTATCTAGGCCTTCCAATGTTCAATAGGTTTCAATGAGGTTCACCCTCAATCTTCTGAACTCCAGAAAAGGCCCCTTTATTCCTATTCTTTTGCCTCCTGCCAATCAGCAAATCTTCTATCCATGCTACCATCTTTCCTATAATACCATGGGGTGTTTTGTGTTAAGCAGTCTCTTGTGAGACTTGTGAAAATTCAAGAAATCAACATCCACTGACTGTCTGTCCTGCCTGTTATTTCTTCAAAGAATTCCAAAAGATTTATCAGACAAGATTTTCCCTTAAAGAAAACATGCTGACTTTAGCCTATTTTAATATGTACCTCCATGTACCCCAAAATCTCATCCTTAATAATGGATTCCAACATATTCCCAACCACTGAACTCAGGTTAACTGGCCTATACTTTCCTTTCTTCTGCCTCCCTCCATTTTTAAAGAGCTGAGCAATATTTGCAATTTTCATTCCTCTGGTGGAAGTTTCCAGAGGTGTACAAATACTGGGGCTTGACCAGGTGTATCCCAAGACAACAAAAGAAGCAAGGTTGGATATTCCTGAAGCCCCAGCAGGAAGTTTTATATCTTTGAAAATCATGATTGAGGTACCCATGGTTAATGTGCTTTTATTTAAGAAAGGTCCAGAGGAGATTCACAGACTGATCCCAGAAATGAAAGGATTAACATATGAGAGTTTGATGGCTCTGGGCCTGTACTTGCTGGAGTTTATAAGAATGAGGGGGAGATCTCATTGAAACCTGTCGAATACTGAAAGGCCTAGATAGAATGGATATGGAAAAGATGTTTCCTACAGTGAGGGAATCTAGGACCAGAGGGCATAGCCTCAGAATAGAGGGGTGTCCACTTAGAACAGAGATGAGGAGGAACTAGCCAGAGGGTGGTGAATCTGTGGAATCCATTGCCACGGTCTGCTGTGGATGTCAAGTCAGTGAATATATTTAAAGCAGAGGTTGGTAAGTTCTTGATTAGTCAGGGCATCAAAAGGCATTAAAGATTATGGAGAATGGGGTTGAGAGAGATAATGGATCAGCCATAATGGAATGGAGTAGACTTGATAGGCCAAATGGTCTAATTTTGCTCCTTTGTCTTATGAAATGTCTAAAAGGACAAAACAAGAAACTACAGCACAATGTGGCGTCATCAGTGGTGGAAGGGTACCAGAAGGGACTTATTTCCATGTGGAAGGGCAGAATACATGGGATCTAGGTATGACAGCAAATTAAATATACTGTCGTCTTGGTGGAAGGAGTCAGGGATTGGTAGGGGAGGGTTGTTTTCAGTTTGGATGCCAGTGCATAGTGGTGTGATGCAAGGATTGGTAAAAAACAATCCTTTATGTCGTTTCCAAAGATGGTTTCGAATAGAAAGTAGTTGGCATGATTAGCAAGTTTATAGATGATACAATAATTGTATAGAGGACAGGGAAGCAAGTTGTCTTGAGGCTGTCGGCTGGTCAGGGTCAACCATGGATGTTGCCTCTTAGCTGTCTACATGATACACAAGCCAAGGGCAGTACAATATGGACAGCAAGTTGTTGCCCATATAGCAGGCTTACCCTCTCTAAGGAGCTGATGAATCCAAAGGAATGGTAGTGACCGATACAGTTGGACACCAGCAGCAGGAGTTGCCAGTCAGCATTGAACTCAACATAGGTCTGTCTTAGGGTCTCCAGCTCCAGATTTTTCCTTGGCAATTACTCCCAAAGCCTCCCATAACCGCAAGGCAGTGAAGGTTTGAGATCAGAGTTTTCCTTCTCTTCTATGAGCTGCCAGCCACAGCTGATGAGCCCCATCTACCCGAAGCAAATAGTTTCAAGGCACCAGTAATTTGCCCCTTCCACTAATTTGGAATGGTTTCACTAGGCTTAGCAGCTAAGCCACTCAGGAAGGCTGGACTTGGTTGTCAGAGGCTATTTGGAATGCACACCATTGGGAGCATTTAATAGACAGAGGGACATCATCCCCACTATCACACCCTACCAGCTATGACACCCTTAAGGGGCAGAGAACTACTGAAGAATATATGGGTACTTTGAGGATTTAGATCAATGAGAAACATCACACTTTCTTTCACCTTGGACAACACACAGCATCAGGAGCCCCAGACAGTATCCCAGTATCCCAAACAACAAAGGAGATGCTGGACCGGAAACATCCAAACCCATTGAGTTCACCTACACCATCCCAGAGTGGCAAGCTACACCCATTATCTCATGATTTATCTATCACAGAAAAAAATCTCAACTCATCTGTAAAAGCCTTGGATGAGAAGCAGGAAGAAGAAATGCAACTTACCAGAACCCAACTTGTTTTTAAACAAAATGCCACTTGTATTTCGGCATCGGACTGGTAGTTCATTCTCATACACAGAAGGATCCCAGTTGTATTTAGTCCCATCTTTGTCAGGGCCTGATGTCAGAGGAGTGGATGGAGTCTGTGGACCTAGTGTCAAACCAAGAGAAGGAATGTTAATGTCACAAGTACACCTCTTTCCTCAAGTTTACACAAGGTGCAACTTGGTAGGTCAGCTATCATGGATCGAGGATTATTTGGAGAGGTTCACCAGGATGCTGCCTGGATTAGAGGGCATGTGCTATAAAGAGAGGTTGAATAAACTTTGCTTGTTTTCCTTGGAGCGGCAGAGAGAGATCTGATAAAGTTTTATAAGATTACGACAGGCATAGATAGAGTAGACGGACTGTCTTTTTCCCAGGGTTGAAATGTCTAATACCAGAGGGCATCCATTTAATGAGAGAGGGGTAATTTCAGAGAAGATGTGAGGGGCAAGTGTTTTTTTTTACAGAGAGTGGTGGGTGCCTGGATGTGCTCAACACACACACAATGCTGGAGGAACTCACCAGGTCAGGCAGCATCTATGGAAAAGAGTATAGTCAACATTTCAGGCCGAGACGCTTCAGCAGAACAGGAAAAAAAAGGTGAGGTGTCTGAGTTGGGTGGGGGGAGGGGAGGAAGAAACACAAGGTGATGAGTGAAACTGGGAGGTGGGGGGTGAAGTAGAGAGCTGCAAGGTTTATTGGTGGAAGAGATACAGGTCAGAAGGGAGAATCTGGTTGGAGAGGACAGAAGGCCATGGAAGAAAGAAAAGAAGGAGGAGCACCAGAGGGAGGTGATAGGCAGGTGAGGAGATAAGGTGACAGAAAAATGGGAATGGGAAATGGTGAAGGTGGGTGGACATTACCGGAAGTTCAAGAAATCAATGTTCACACCATCAGGTTGGAGACTACCCAGATGGAATACAAGGTGTTGCTCCTCCATCTTGAGAGTGGCCTCATTGTGACAGCAGAATAAAGCATGGACTGACGTGTCAGAATGGGAATGGGAATGCGCTGCCTGGGGTGACAGTAGGAGCAGATACATGAGGGGCTTTATAGAGAAGTATAAATAGGCGCGTGAAGGTAAGGGAAATGGTAGGTTATTAAAATTGTGTAGGCAGAGAGGATTAGTTTTTAGTTGGCCATTTGATTACTAATTTATTTGATTTGGTACAACATTGTGGGCCGAAGGGCCTAATCCTGTGCTGTACTTTTCTTTGTTCTGTGTTCATAAAGTTTCAGCACAGGTATCATGTCTGTGTCAATCATGATGCCATTTTAAACATGACCTATCAGCACGCGGTCCATGTTGTTCTATTCCCCATCTGTTCATGTGTCAATTTAAATGCCTTTTAAATACAGCTATCTGATCTGATTCCACTATCTCCCCTGGCAACTGGTGCCTGTTAAGGCACTCATCACTCTCAGTGTAAAAAAACTTGCCTCATAAATGTCTATTAAGCTTTCAGCCTATACCGCTTAGTATTTGACAGTTCCATTTTTTTGTGTCATCTGCAAGCTGACCCACACCCTATACACTCAGTGGCCACTTTATTAGGTACACCTACACACCTGCTCATTAATGCAAATATCTCATCAGCCAATTAAGTAGCAGCTACTTAATGCACAAAAGCATGCAGACATGATTAAAAAGTTCAGTTGTTGTTCACCAAACATCAGAATAGGGAGGAAATGTGATCTAAGTGACTGATTGTGGAATGATTGTTGGTACCAGATGGGGTGGTTTGAGTATCTCAGGAAATGCTGATCCCTTGGGATTTTCACACATAATAGTCTCTAGAGTACACAGAGAATGGTGCAAAAAGCAAAAAAAAACATCCAGTGAGTGGAAGTTTAGTGGGCAAAAATGCCTTATTAATGAGAGGGATCGGAGGAGACTGGCCAGACAAGTTCAAGCTGACAGGAGGGCAACAGTAACTCAAATAGGCACTCATTTATAACAGTGGTGTGCAGAAGAGCATCTCTGAATCCACAACACATTGAACCTTAAAGCAGAAGACCATGAATATATACTCTGTGGCCAATTTATTAGGTATAGGAGGTATTTAACAAAGTGGTCAGTGAGCATATATAAAATTCTAACATCAATCCTTGCAGAACACCACTGTTCCCAGACTTACTGTCAGAATAACATCCCTCCACAAGTACCCTCTGTCTTTTAAGGCCAAACTGATTTTGAATCCAATCTAACAGGTTAGTTTGGATCCTATGTGCCTTAATCTTTTAGATTAGTCAATGAGGGATCATGTCAAATGCTTGACTAAAATCCACTGCCATATTCTCAGCAATTAACACTGTGATGCTCTCCCTGATCAGTAGTGCAACATGCCCCCCCCTTTACATTACCCTCTTTTGGGGTCAATCATATCTGAATCCTGGAATGATGAGCTGCTCACCCTGCCCTTCTCTCAATCTCTGTAATGGCTACTACATCATAGCTTCATGTATTAACACAGGCATATTTTTTACATAGAGGCTGGTGGATATGTGAAATGAACTGCTGGAGGAAGAGGTAAGGATGGATGTAAAAGGCACTGAGGCATGCAGGGGGTAGAGACTTAGGGAGGGATATGAACCAAATACAGACAAATACATCATGTTCTATAAGGAACTTGGCTGGCATGGATGAGTTGGGCCAAAGGGCCTGTGCACATTAGTCATGTATAGTCATGTGACTCTCTAACTGTTGAACATGACAGCCCAGTCCAGTCACAGAGACCTGTCCCAGCAGCAATGTCCTCTCTGTCTTATGCAATAAGTTTAAGAGCCGGGAGGTAATCTTACAGCTACGTAAGAACTTAATTAGACCCTGCTTGGAGTACTGTGTTCAGTTCTGGTCATGTCACTACAGGAAGCATGTGGATACTATAGAGAGAATGCAGAGGAGATTTACAAGGATGATGCCTGGATTGGAGAGTGTGTCTTATGAGAAAAGGTTGAGTAAACGCAGCCTTTTCTCCTTGGAGCAATGGAGGATGAGAGGTGAACATTGATCGTGTGGATAGCCAGAGGTTTTTTCCCAGGGCTGAAATAAGACATACATGGTAAATGGTAGGGCATTGAGGAATGCAGTGGAGCAGAGTGATCTAGGAATAATGGTGCATAGCTCCCTGAAGGTGGAATCTCATATGGAGAGGGTGGTGAAGAAAGCTTTTGGTATGCTGGCCTTTATAAATCAGAGCATTGAGTATAGGAGTTGGGATGTAATGTTAAAATTGTACAAGGCATTGGTAAGGTCGAATTTGGAGTATTGTGTACAGTTCTGGTCACCGAATTATAGGAAAGATATCAACAAAATAGAGAGATTACAGAGAAGATTTACTAGAATGTTACCTGGGTTTCAGCACCTAAGTTACAGGGAAAGGCTGAACAAGTTAGGTCTTTATTCTTTGGAGTGTAGAAGGTTGAGAGGGGACTTGATAGAGGTATTTAAAATAATGAGGGGGATAGATCGAGTTGATGTAGATAGGCTTTTTCCATTGAGAGTAGGGGAGATTCAAACAAGAGGACATGATTTGAGAGTTAGGCAGCAAAAGTTTAAGGGTAACACGAGGGGGAATTTCTGTATTCAGGGAGTGGTAGCTGTGTGGAATGAGCTCCAGTAGAAGTGGTACAGGCAGGTTCGGTAATGGACAGGAAAGGAATGGAGGGTTATGGGCTGTGTGCGGGCCAGTGGGACTAAGTGAGTGTAATCGTCGGCATGGACTAGAAGTGCCGAGATGGCCTGTTTCCGTGCTGTAATTGTTACATGGTTAAATGGCTAACACGAGGGGGCATAGTTTTAATGTGCTTAGAAGTAGGTACAAGGGGGATGTCAGAGGTAAATTTTTCACACAGTGGAAAACTGAGAGTGGTGGGTGTGTGGAATGCACTGCCAGCAAAGGTGGCAGAGACGATTTCAATAGGGTCTTTTAAGAGACTCTTAGATAGGTACATGGAACTTATAAAAATAGAGGGCTATGTGGTGGGGAAATTCTAGGCATTTTCTAGAGTAGGTTACATGGTTGGCACAACATTGTGGGCAGAAGGGCCTGTAATGTGCTGTAGATTTCTAACCTATATAATACCTTTGAGCTCTCAGTACCAAAGAGAAATTACCTGTCCTTATTGGTTTTCCACATCTCACCAGCAACACATTGCACCACAAAAGCCACTATCTGAAGCCCGAGTTTCCTGAAAACAGATTGAATTCTGAACGTTCATGTGAAAACAGGCAGCACTTTCTCGCAGCTCCATGGGGGTGGGGGAGAGAGGGGAGAGAGAGAGAGAGAGAGAGAGAGAGAGAGAGAGAGAGAGAGAGAGAGAGAGAGGAGAGAGAGAGAGGGGGGGGAGAGAGAGAGTGGGAGAGAGAGGGAGAGAGGGAGAGAGGGAGAGAGGGAGAGAGGGAGAGAGGGAGAGAGGGAGAGAGGGGGAGAGAGAGAGAGAGAGAGAGAGAGAGAGAGAGAGAGAGAGAGAGAGAGAGAGAGAGAGAACAAACGACAGTATGGTCATTCACTCACCATCCCCTTCCCAATCTCAGTCAATCAACCCCGACTTCACAATACAGAGTGCACAATATGGTCACTCACTCACCGACAAACCTCACCCCTGATCTCACAATACAGAAAGCAGAGTACAGTTCACTCAACCCCTCACCTACTGAATCTCACCACCGAGAGCTGACTCAAACCCCTCCCCACTGTCCCACACCACCACCCCAATCACAGAGCTCTCTTGTCACAGGATCCACAAGGAGCCTGTAACACAGTTTTAGTATGGGTCAGTACCTTGGGTTATAGGTGTACTAGATGACTTCAATCCCGTTGTTTCGACAATACTGCCGTCGGTGTGAACCACTATCAGAGTGGCTTTGTCTGTGGGCAGTCCTTCTCCGATCTGAAGTGTGGTTCTTCCTGACTACAAAAGACCAAGAGATCCTCAATACTGTCTGCATCAAACAGTCAGCAACAAAAAATACCTGGATTACACAGTTCAACCACACATAATCACAGATGGAAACAAAGAAAGTGCTGGGATACACAACAAACTAATCTCTGTGTGGACAGTAACTGTCCATTGCACAGTAGAGCTATCCATGTGTGGACAGCGATATGTGGATCACTTTCTTAACCAGAGTCAAAATGTGCATCACTCTCTTTACTGGGGTTAACATGTGGATCACCCCCTTTACAGGGTTAATGTGGATCACTCTCTTTACCGGGGTTAACATGTGGATCACCACCTAGTTAATGTGGATCACTCTCTTTACCAAGTTAACATGTGGATCACACCCTAGTTAATGTGGATCACTCTCTTTACCGGGGTTAACATGTGGATCACCACCTAGTTAATGTGGATCACTCTCTTTACCAAGTTAACATGTGGATCACCCCCTAGTTAATGTGGATCACTCTCTTTACCGGGGTTAACATGTGGATCACCCCCTAGTTAATGTGGATCACTCTCTTTACCGAGTTAACATGTGGATCATCCCCTAGTTAATGTGCATCACTCTTTTTACCGGGTTAACATGTGGATCACCCCCTAGTTAATGTGGATCACTCTCTTTACCAAGTTAACATGTGGATCACCCCCTAGTTAATGTGGATCACTCTCTTTACCGGGTTAATGTGGATCACTCCCTTTACCGGGTTAATTGGATCACTCTTTACCGGGGTTAACGTGGATCACTCTGTTTACCGGGTTAATGTGGATCACTCCCTTTATGGGGTTAATGTGGATCACCCCCCTTTACCGGGGTTAACATGTGGATCACCCCCTAGTTAATGTAGATCACTCCCTTTACCGGGTTAATGTGGATCACTCTCTTTACTGGGGCTAACATGTGGATCACCCCCTAGTTAATGTAGATCACACCCTTTACCGGGTTAATGTGGATCACTCTTTACCGGGGTTAACATGTGGATCACTCTCTTTACCGGGATAATGTGGATCACTCTGTTTACCAGGTTAATGTGGATCACTCCCTTTACCGGGTTAATGAGTATCACCTCCTTTACCGGGATTAACATGTGGATCACTCTGTTTACTGGGTTAATGTGGATCACCTCCTTTACTGGGGTTAACATGTGGATCACCCCCTAGTTAATGTGGATCACTCTCCTTACCGGGTTAACATGGATCACTCTCTTTACCGGGGTTAATGTGGATCACTCTATTTACCGGGGTTAACGTGGATCACTCTCTTTACTGGATTAATGTGGATCACTCTCTTTACCGGGGTTAATGTGGATCACCCCCTAGTTAATGTGGATCACTCTCCTTACCGGGTTAACATGGATCACTCTCTTTACCGGGGTTAATGTGGATCACTTTATTTACCGGGGTTAACGTGGATCACTCTCTTTACTGGATTAATGTGGATCACTCTCTTTACCGGGGTTAATGTGGATCACCCCCTAGTTAATGTGGATCACTCTCCTTACCGGGTTAACATGGATCACTCTCTTTACCGGGGTTAATGTGGATCACTCTATTTACCGGGGTTAACGTGGATCACTCTCTTTACTGGATTAATGTGGATCACTCTCTTTACCGGGGTTAATGTGGATCACTCTCTTTACTGGGGTTAACGTGGATCACTCTCCTTACTGGGGTTAACGTGGATCACTCTCTTTACCGGGTTAACATGTGGATCACTCTCTTTACCGGGGTTAACGTGGATCACTCTCTTTACCAGGGTTAATGTGGATCACTCTCTTTACTGGTTAACGTGGATCACTCTCTTTACCGGGTTAATGTGGATCACTCTCTTTACCGGGGTTAACGTGGATCACTCTCTTTACCGGGTTAACGTGGATCACTCTCTTTACCAGGTTAATGTGGATCACTCTCTTTACCGGGTTAATGTGGATCACTCTCTTTACTGAGTTAACGTGGATCACTCTTTTTACCAGGTTAATGTGGATCACTCTCTTTACTGAGTTAACGTGGATCACTCTCTTTACCGGGGTTAACGTGGATCACTCTCTTTACCGGGTTAACGTGGATCATTCTCTTTACTGGGGTTAACGTGGATCACTCTCCTAACTGGGGTTAACGTGGATCACTCTCTTTACCGGGGTTAATGTGGATCACTCTCTTTACCGGGGTTAATGTGGATCACTCTCTTTACTGAGTTAACGTGGATCACTCTCTTTACCAGGTTAATGTGGATCACTCTCTTTACCGGGTTAACATGTGGATCACTCTCTTTACCGGGGTTAATGTGGATCACTCTCTTTACCGGGGTTAATGTGGATCACTCTCTTTACTGGTTAACGTGGATCACTCTCTTTACCGGGTTAATGTGGATCACTCTCTTTACTGAGTTAACGTGGATCACTCTCTTTACCAGGTTAATGTGGATCACTCTCTTTACCGGGGTTAATGTGGATCACTCTCTTTACCGGTTAACGTGGATCACTCTCTTTACCGGGGTTAATGTGGATCACTCTCTTTACCGGTTAACGTGGATCACTCTCTTTACCGGGTTAATGTGGATCACTCTCTTTACCGGTTAACGTGGATCACTCTCTTTACCAGGTTAATGTGGATCACTCTCTTTACCGGGTTAATGTGGAGCACTCTCTTTACTGAGTTAACGTGGATCACTCTCTTTACCAGGTTAATGTGGATCACTCTCTTTACCGGGGTTAATGTGGATCACTCTCTTTACCAGGTTAATGTGGATCACACTCTTTACTGAGTTAACGTGGATCACTCTCTTTATTGGATTAATGTGGATCACTCTCCTTACTGGGGTTAATGTGGATCACTCTCTTTACCGGGTTAACATGTGGATCACTCTCTTTACCGGGGTTAATGTGGCTCACTCTCTTTACTGGGGTTAATGTGGATCACTCTCTTTACCGGGGTTAATGTGGATCACTCTCTTTACTGGGGTTAACATGTGGATCACTCTCTTTACCGGGGTTAATGTGGATCATTCTCTTTACCGGGTTAACGTGGATCACTCTCTTTACCGGGGTTAATGTGGATCATTCTCTTTACCGGGTTAACGTGGATCACTCTCTTTACTGGGGTTAACGTGGATCATTCTCTTTACCGGGGTTAATGTGGATTATTCTCTTTACCGGGGTTAACATGTGGATCACTCTCTTTACCGGGTTAATGTGGATCACTCTCTTTTCAGGGTTAATGTGGATTACTCTCTTTACCGGGGTTAACGTGGATCACTCTCTTTACCGGGTTAACGTGGATCACTCTCTTTACCGGGGTTAATGTGGATCACTCTATTTACCGGGGTTAACGTGGATCACTCTCTTTACTGGATTAATGTGGATCACTCTCTTTACCGGGGTTAATGTGGATCACTCTCTTTACTGGGGTTAACGTGGATCACTCTCCTTACTGGGGTTAACGTGGATCACTCTCTTTACCGGGTTAACATGTGGATCACTCTCTTTACCGGGGTTAACGTGGATCACTCTCTTTACCAGGGTTAATGTGGATCACTCTCTTTACTGGTTAACGTGGATCACTCTCTTTACCGGGTTAATGTGGATCACTCTCTTTACTGAGTTAACGTGGATCACTCTCTTTACCGGGTTAATGTGGATCACTCTCTTTACTGAGTTAACGTGGATCACTCTCTTTACCGGGGTTAATGTGGATCACTCTCTTTACCGGGGTTAACGTGGATCACTCTCTTTACCGGGTTAATGTGGATCACTCTCTTTACTGAGTTAACGTGGATCACTCTCTTTATCAGGTTAATGTGGATCACTCTCTTTACTGAGTTAACGTGGATCACTCTCTTTACCGGGGTTAACGTGGATCACTCTCTTTACCGGGTTAACGTGGATCACTCTCTTTACCAGGTTAATGTGGATCACTCTCTTTACCGGGTTAATGTGGATCACTCTCTTTACTGAGTTAACGTGGATCACTCTTTTTACCAGGTTAATGTGGATCACTCTCTTTACTGAGTTAACGTGGATCACTCTCTTTACCGGGGTTAACGTGGATCACTCTCTTTACCGGGTTAACGTGGATCATTCTCTTTACTGGGGTTAACGTGGATCACTCTCCTAACTGGGGTTAACGTGGATCACTCTCTTTACCGGGGTTAATGTGGATCACTCTCTTTACCGGGGTTAATGTGGATCACTCTCTTTACTGAGTTAACGTGGATCACTCTCTTTACCAGGTTAATGTGGATCACTCTCTTTACCGGGTTAACATGTGGATCACTCTCTTTACCGGGGTTAATGTGGATCACTCTCTTTACCGGGGTTAATGTGGATCACTCTCTTTACTGGTTAACGTGGATCACTCTCTTTACCGGGTTAATGTGGATCACTCTCTTTACTGAGTTAACGTGGATCACTCTCTTTACCAGGTTAATGTGGATCACTCTCTTTACCGGGGTTAATGTGGATCACTCTCTTTACCGGTTAACGTGGATCACTCTCTTTACCGGGGTTAATGTGGATCACTCTCTTTACCGGTTAACGTGGATCACTCTCTTTACCGGGTTAATGTGGATCACTCTCTTTACCGGTTAACGTGGATCACTCTCTTTACCAGGTTAATGTGGATCACTCTCTTTACCGGGTTAATGTGGAGCACTCTCTTTACTGAGTTAACGTGGATCACTCTCTTTACCAGGTTAATGTGGATCACTCTCTTTACCGGGGTTAATGTGGATCACTCTCTTTACCAGGTTAATGTGGATCACACTCTTTACTGAGTTAACGTGGATCACTCTCTTTATTGGATTAATGTGGATCACTCTCCTTACTGGGGTTAACGTGGATCACTCTCTTTACCGGGTTAACATGTGGATCACTCTCTTTACCGGGGTTAATGTGGCTCACTCTCTTTACTGGGGTTAACGTGGATCACTCTCTTTACCGGGGTTAATGTGGATCATTCTCTTTACCGGGTTAACGTGGATCACTCTCTTTACTGGGGTTAACGTGGATCATTCTCTTTACCGGGGTTAATGTGGATTATTCTCTTTACCGGGGTTAACATGTGGATCACTCTCTTTACCGGGTTAATGTGGATCACTCTCTTTTCAGGGTTAATGTGGATTACTCTCTTTACCGGGGTTAACGTGGATCACTCTCTTTACCGGGTTAACGTGGATCACTCTCTTTACCGGGGTTAATGTGGATCACACTCTTTACCGGGTTAACATGGATCACTCTCTTTACCAGGTTAATGTGGATCACTCTCTTTACCAGGTTAACGTGGATCACTCTCTTTACCGGGGTTAATGTGGATCACTCTCTTTACCGAGTTAACGTGGATCACTTTACCAGGTTAATGTGGATCACTCTCTTTACCGGGGTTAATGTGGATCACTCTCTTTACCGGGGTTAACGTGGATCACTCTCTTTACCGGGTTAATGTGGATCACTCTCTTTACTGAGTTAACGTGGATCACTCTCTTTATCAGGTTAATGTGGATCACTCTCTTTACTGAGTTAACGTGGATCACTCTCTTTACCGGGGTTAACGTGGATCACTCTCTTTACCGGGTTAACGTGGATCACTCTCTTTACCAGGTTAATGTGGATCACTCTCTTTACCGGGTTAATGTGGATCACTCTCTTTACTGAGTTAACGTGGATCACTCTCTTTACCAGGTTAATGTGGATCACTCTCTTTACTGAGTTAACGTGGATCACTCTCTTTACCGGGGTTAACGTGGATCACTCTCTTTACCGGGTTAACGTGGATCATTCTCTTTACTGGGGTTAACGTGGATCACTCTCCTTACTGGGGTTAACGTGGATCACTCTCTTTACCGGGGTTAACGTGGATCACTCTTTTTACCGGGGTTAATGTGGATCACTCTCTTTACTGAGTTAACGTGGATCACTCTCTTTACCAGGTTAATGTGGATCACTCTCTTTACCGGGTTAACATGTGGATCACTCTCTTTACCTGGGTTAATGTGGATCACTCTCTTTACCGGGGTTAATGTGGATCACTCTCTTTACCGGGGTTAATGTGGATCACTCTCTTTACCGGTTAACGTGGATCACTCTCTTTACCGGGTTAATGTGGATCACTCTCTTTACTGAATTAACGTGGATCACTCTCTTTACCAGGTTAATGTGGATCACTCTCTTTACCGGGGTTAATGTGGATCACTCTCTTTACCGGTTAACGTGGATCACTCTCTTTACCGGGGTTAATGTGGATCACTCTCTTTACCGGTTAACGTGGATCACTCTCTTTACCGGGTTAACGTGGATCACTCTCTTTACCGGTTAACGTGGATCACTCTCTTTACCAGGTTAATGTGGATCACTCTCTTTACCGGGTTAATGTGGATCACTCTCTTTACTGAGTTAACGTGGATCACTCTCTTTACCAGGTTAATGTGGATCACTCTCTTTACCGGGGTTAATGTGGATCACTCTCTTTACCAGGTTAATGTGGATCACACTCTTTACTGAGTTAACGTGGATCACTCTATTTATTGGATTAATGTGGATCACTCTCCTTACTGGGGTTAACGTGGATCACTCTCTTTACCGGGTTAACATGTGGATCACTCTCTTTACCGGGGTTAATGTGGCTCACTCTCTTTACTGGGGTTAATGTGGATCACTCTCTTTACCGGGGTTAATGTGGATCACTCTCTTTACTGGGGTTAACATGTGGATCACTCTCTTTACCGGGGTTAATGTGGATCATTCTCTTTACCAGGTTAACGTGGATCACTCTCTTTACCGGGGTTAATGTGGATCATTCTCTTTACCGGGTTAACGTGGATCACTCTCTTTACCAGGTTAATGTGGATCACTCTCTTTACCGGGGTTAACGTGGATCACTCTCTTTACCAGGTTAATGTGGATCACTCTCTTTAACGGGGTTAACGTGGATCACTCTCTTTACCAGGTTAATGTGGATCACTCTCTTTACCGGGGTTAATGTGGATCACTCTCTTTACCGGGTTAATGTGGATCACGTTCTTTACCGAGTTAACGTGGATCACTCTCTTTACCAGGTTAATGTGGATCACTCTCTTTACCGGGGTTAACGTGGATCACTCTCTTTACCAGTAAATGTGGATCACTCTCTTTACCGGGGTTAATGTGGATCACTCTCTTTACCGAGTTAACGTGGATCACTCTCTTTACCAGGTTAATGTGGATCACTCTCTTTACCGGGGTTAATGTGGATCACTCTCTTTACCGAGTTAACGTGGATCACTCTCTTTACCAGGTTAATGTGGATCACTCTCTTTACCGGGGTTAACGTGGATCACTCTCTTTACCAGGTTAATGTGGATCACTCTCTTTACCGGGGTTAATGTGGATCACTCTCTTTACCGGGGTTAACGTGGATCACTCTCTTTACCGGGTTAATGTGGATCACTCTCTTTACCGGGGTTAATGTGGATCATTCTCTTTACCGGGGTTAATGTGGATCACTCTCTTTACCAGGTTAATGTGGATCACTCTCTTTACCAGGTTAATGTGGATCATTCTCTTTACTGGGTTAACGTGGATCATTCTCTTTACCGGGTTAACGTGGATCACTCTCTTTACCGGGGTTAATGTGGATCATTCTCTTTACCGGGTTAATGTGGATCACTCTCTTTACCGGGGTTAACGTGGATCACTCTTTACTGGGGTTAACATGTGGATCACTCTCTTTACCGGGGTTAATGTGGATCATTCTCTTTAACGGGTTAATGTGGATCACTCTCTTTACCGGGTTAATGTGGATCACGCTCTTTACCGGGTTAATGTGGATCACTCTCTTTACCAAGTTAACGTGGATCACTCTGTTTACCGAGTTAACGTGGATCACTCTCTTTACCAGGTTAATGTGGATCACTCTCTTTACCGGGGTTAATGTGGATCACACTCTTTACCGGTTAACGTGGATCACTCTCTTTACCGGGGTTAATGTGGATCACTCTCTTTACCAGGTTAATGTGGATCACTCTCTTTACCGGGTTAATGTGGATCACTCTCTTTACTGAGTTAACGTGGATCACTCTCTTTACCAGGTTAATGTGGATCACTCTCTTTACCGGGGTTAATGTGGATCACTCTCTTTACCAGGTTAATGTGGATCACACTCTTTACTGAGTTAACGTGGATCACTCTATTTATTGGATTAATGTGGATCACTCTCCTTACTGGGGTTAACGTGGATCACTCTCTTTACCGGGTTAACATGTGGATCACTCTCTTTACCGGGGTTAATGTGGCTCACTCTCTTTACTGGGGTTAATGTGGATCACTCTCTTTACCGGGGTTAATGTGGATCACTCTCTTTACTGGGGTTAACATGTGGATCACTCTCTTTACCGGGGTTAATGTGGATCATTCTCTTTACCGGGTTAACGTGGATCACTCTCTTTACCGGGGTTAATGTGGATCATTCTCTTTACCGGGTTAACGTGGATCACTCTCTTTACCAGGTTAATGTGGATCACTCTCTTTACCGGGGTTAACGTGGATCACTCTCTTTACCAGGTTAATGTGGATCACTCTCTTTACCGGGGTTAACGTGGATCACTCTCTTTACCGGGGTTAATGTGGATCACTCTCTTTATCGGGGTTAATGTGGATCACTCTCTTTACCGGGTTAATGTGGATCACGTTCTTTACCGAGTTAACGTGGATCACTCTCTTTACCAGGTAAATGTGGATCACTCTCTTTACCGGGGTTAACGTGGATCACTCTCTTTACCAGGTTAATGTGGATCACTCTCTTTACCGGGGTTAATGTGGATCACTCTCTTTACCGAGTTAACGTGGATCACTCTCTTTACCAGGTTAATGTGGATCACTCTCTTTACCGGGGTTAATGTGGATCACTCTCTTTACCGAGTTAACGTGGATCACTCTCTTTACCAGGTTAATGTGGATCACTCTCTTTACCGGGGTTAACGTGGATCACTCTCTTTACCAGGTTAATGTGGATCACTCTCTTTACCGGGGTTAATGTGGATCACTCTCTTTACCGGGGTTAACGTGGATCACTCTCTTTACCGGGTTAATGTGGATCACTCTCTTTACCGGGGTTAATGTGGATCACTCTCTTTACCGGGGTTAATGTGGATCATTCTCTTTACCGGGGTTAATGTGGATCACTCTCTTTACCAGGTTAATGTGGATCACTCTCTTTACCAGGTTAATGTGGATCATTCTCTTTACCGGGTTAACGTGGATCATTCTCTTTACCGGGTTAACGTGGATCACTCTCTTTACCGGGGTTAATGTGGATCACTCTCTTTACCGGGTTAATGTGGATCACTCTCTTTACCGGGGTTAACGTAGATCACTCTTTACTGGGGTTAACATGTGGATCACTCTCTTTACCGGGGTTAATGTGGATCATTCTCTTTACCGGGTTAATGTGGATCACTCTCTTTACCGGGTTAATGTGGATCACGCTCTTTACCGGGTTAATGTGGATCACTCTCTTTACCAAGTTAACGTGGATCACTCTCTTTAACGAGTTAACGTGGATCACTCTCTTTACCAGGTTAATGTGGATCACTCTCTTTACCGGGGTTAATGTGGATCACTCTCTTTACCGAGTTAACGTGGATCACTCTCTTTACCAGGTTAATGTGGATCACTCTCTTTACCGGGGTTAACGTGGATCACTCTCTTTACCAGGTTAATGTGGATCACTCTCTTTACCGGGGTTAATGTGGATCACTCTCTTTACCGGGGTTAACGTGGATCACTCTCTTTACCGGGTTAATGTGGATCACTCTCTTTACTGGGGTTAACATGTGGATCACTCTCTTTACTGGGGTTAATGTGGATCATTCTCTTTACCGGGTTAACGTGGATCACTCTCTTTACTGGGGTTAACGTGGATCACTCTCTTTACCGAGTTAATGTGGATCACTCTCTTTACCGGGTTAAAGTGGATCACTCTCTTTACCGGGGTTAATGTGGATCATTCTCTTTACCGGGTTAACGTGGATCACTCTCTTTACTGGCGTTAACGTGGATCACTCTCTTTACAGGGGTTAATGTGGATCACTTTTTACCGGGTTAACGTGGATCATTCTCTTTACCGGGTTAACGTGGATCACTCTCTTTACTGGGTTAACGTGGATCACTCTCTTTACTGGGGTTAACATGTGGATCACTCTCTTTACCGGGTTAATGTGGATCACTCTCTTTACCGGGGTTAATGTGGATCATTCTCTTTACCAGGGTTAACATGTGGATCATTCTCTTTACCGGGTTAATGTGGATCACTCTCTTTACTGAGTTAACGTGGATCACTCTCTTTACCGGGTTAACGTGGATCACTCTCTTTACCGAGTTAACGTGGATCACTCTGTTTACCGGGTTAATGTGGATCACACTCTTTACTGGGTTAATGTGGATCACTCTCTTTACCGGGGTTAACGTGGATCACTCTCTTTACCGGGTTAACATGTGGATCACTCTCTTTACCGAGTTAATGTGGATCACTCTCTTTACCGGGTTAATGTGGATCACTCTCTTTACTGGGTTAATGTGGATCACTCTCTTTTCCGGGTTAATGTGGATTACTCTCTTTACCGGGGTTAACGTGGATCACTCTCTTTACCGGGTTAATGTGGATCACTCTCTTTACCGGGGTTAATGTGGATCACTCTCTTTACCGGGGTTAATGTGGATCACTCTCTTTACCGGTTAACGTGGATCACTCTCTTTACCGGGTTAACGTGGATCACTCTCTTTACCGGTTAACGTGGATCACTCTCTTTACCAGGTTAATGTGGATCACTCTCTTTACCGGGTTAATGTGGATCACTCTCTTTACTGAGTTAACGTGGATCACTCTCTTTGCCAGGTTAATGTGGATCACTCTCTTTACCGGGGTTAATGTGGATCACTCTCTTTACCAGGTTAATGTGGATCACACTCTTTACTGAGTTAACGTGTATCACTCTATTTATTGGATTAATGTGGATCACTCTCCTTACTGGGGTTAACGTGGATCACTCTCTTTACCGGGTTAACATGTGGATCACTCTCTTTACCGGGGTTAATGTGGCTCACTCTCTTTACTGGGGTTAATGTGGATCACTCTCTTTACCGGGGTTAATGTGGATCACTCTCTTTACTGGGGTTAACATGTGGATCACTCTCTTTACCGGGGTTAATGTGGATCATTCTCTTTACCGGGTTAACGTGGATCACTCTCTTTACCAGGTTAATGTGGATCACTCCCTTTACCGGGGTTAACGTGGATCACTCTCTTTACCAGGTTAATGTGGATCACTCTCTTTACCGGGGTTAACGTGGATCACTCTCTTTACCAGGTTAATGTGGATCACTCTCTTTACCGGGGTTAATGTGGATCACTCTCTTTACCGGGTTAATGTGGATCACGTTCTTTACCGAGTTAACGTGGATCACTCTCTTTACCAGGTTAATGTGGATCACTCTCTTTACCGGGGTTAACGTGGATCACTCTCTTTACCAGGTTAATGTGGATCACTCTCTTTACCGGGGTTAATGTGGATCACTCTCTTTACCGAGTTAACGTGGATCACTCTCTTTACCAGGTTAATGTGGATCACTCTCTTTACCGGGGTTAATGTGGATCACTCTCTTTACCGAGTTAACGTGGATCACTCTCTTTACCAGGTTAATGTGGATCACTCTCTTTACCGGGGTTAACGTGGATCACTCTCTTTACCAGGTTAATGTGGATCACTCTCTTTACCGGGGTTAATGTGGATCACTCTCTTTACCGGGGTTAACGTGGATCACTCTCTTTACCGGGTTAATGTGGATCACTCTCTTTACCGGGGTTAATGTGGATCATTCTCTTTACCGGGGATAATGTGGATCACTCTCTTTACCAGGTTAATGTGGATCACTCTCTTTACCAGGTTAATGTGGATCATTCTCTTTACCGGGTTAACGTGGATCATTCTCTTTACCGGGTTAACGTGGATCACTCTCTTTACCGGGGTTAATGTGGATCACTCTCTTTACCGGGGTTAATGTGGATCATTCTCTTTACCGGGTTAATGTGGATCACTCTCTTTACCGGGGTTAACGTGGATCACTCTTTACTGGGGTTAACATGTGGATCACTCTCTTTACCGGGGTTAATGTGGATCATTCTCTTTACCGGGTTAATGTGGATCACTCTCTTTACCGGGTTAATGTGGATCACGCTCTTTACCGGGTTAATGTGGATCACTCTCTTTACCAAGTTAGCGTGGATCACTCTCTTTACCGAGTTAACGTGGATCACTCTCTTTACCAGGTTAATGTGGATCACTCTCTTTACCAGGGTTAATGTGGATCACTCTCTTTACCGAGTTAACGTGGATCACTCTCTTTACCAGGTTAATGTGGATCACTCTCTTTACCGGGGTTAACGTGGATCACTCTCTTTACCAGGTTAATGTGGATCACTCTCTTTACCGGGGTTAATGTGGATCACTCTCTTTACCGGGGTTAACGTGGATCACTCTCTTTACCGGGTTAATGTGGATCACTCTCTTTACTGGGGTTAACATGTGGATCACTCTCTTTACTGGGGTTAATGTGGATCATTCTCTTTACCGGGTTAACGTGGATCACTCTCTTTACTGGGGTTAACGTGGATCACTCTCTTTACCGAGTTAATGTGGATCACTCTCTTTACCGGGTTAACGTGGATCACTCTCTTTACCGGGGTTAATGTGGATCATTCTCTTTACCGGGTTAAAGTGGATCACTCTCTTTACTGGCGTTAACGTGGATCACTCTCTTTACCGGGGTTAATGTGGATCACTTTTTACCTGGTTAACGTGGATCATTCTCTTTACCGGGTTAACGTGGATCACTCTCTTTACTGGGTTAACGTGGATCACTCTCTTTACTGGGGTTAACATGTGGATCACTCTCTTTACCGGGTTAATGTGGATCACTCTCTTTACCGGGGTTAATGTGGATCATTCTCTTTACCGGGGTTAACATGTGGATCATTCTCTTTACCGGGTTAATGTGGATCACTCTCTTTACTGAGTTAACGTGGATCACTCTCTTTACCGGGTTAACGTGGATCACTCTCTTTACCGGGGTTAACGTGGATCACTCTCTTTACCAGGTTAATGTGGATCACTCTCTTTACCGGGGTTAATGTGGATCACTCTCTTTACCGAGTTAACGTGGATCACTCTCTTTACCAGGTTAATGTGGATCACTCTCTTTACCGGGGTTAACGTGGATCACTCTCTTTACCAGGTTAATGTGGATCACTCTCTTTACCGGGGTTAATGTGGATCACTCTCTTTACCGGGGTTAACGTGGATCACTCTCTTTACCGGGTTAATGTGGATCACTCTCTTTACCGGGGTTAATGTGGATCATTCTCTTTACCGGGGTTAATGTGGATCACTCTCTTTACCAGGTTAATGTGGATCACTCTCTTTACCAGGTTAATGTGGATCATTCTCTTTACCGGGTTAACGTGGATCATTCTCTTTACCGGGTTAACGTGGATCACTCTCTTTACCGGGGTTAATGTGGATCACTCTCTTTACCGGGGTTAATGTGGATCATTCTCTTTACCGGGTTAATGTGGATCACTCTCTTTACCGGGGTTAACGTGGATCACTCTTTACTGGGGTTAACATGTGGATCACTCTCTTTACCGGGGTTAATGTGGATCATTCTCTTTACCGGGTTAATGTGGATCACTCTCTTTACCGGGTTAATGTGGATCACGCTCTTTACCGGGTTAATGTGGATCACTCTCTTTACCAAGTTAGCGTGGATCACTCTCTTTACCGAGTTAACGAGGATCACTCTCTTTACCAGGTTAATGTGGATCACTCTCTTTACCGGGGTTAATGTGGATCACTCTCTTTACCGAGTTAACGTGGATCACTCTCTTTACCAGGTTAATGTGGATCACTCTCTTTACCGGGGTTAACGTGGATCACTCTCTTTACCAGGTTAATGTGGATCACTCTCTTTACCGGGGTTAATGTGGATCACTCTCTTTACCGGGGTTAACGTGGATCACTCTCTTTACCGGGTTAATGTGGATCACTCTCTTTACTGGGGTTAACATGTGGATCACTCTCTTTACTGGGGTTAATGTGGATCATTCTCTTTACCGGGTTAACGTGGATCACTCTCTTTACTGGGGTTAACGTGGATCACTCTCTTTACCGAGTTAATGTGGATCACTCTCTTTACCGGGTTAACGTGGATCACTCTCTTTACCGGGGTTAATGTGGATCATTCTCTTTACCGGGTTAAAGTGGATCACTCTCTTTACTGGCGTTAACGTGGATCACTCTCTTTACCGGGGTTAATGTGGATCACTTTTTACCTGGTTAACGTGGATCATTCTCTTTACCGGGTTAACGTGGATCACTCTCTTTACTGGGTTAACGTGGATCACTCTCTTTACTGGGGTTAACATGTGGATCACTCTCTTTACCGGGTTAATGTGGATCACTCTCTTTACCGGGGTTAATGTGGATCATTCTCTTTACCGGGGTTAACATGTGGATCATTCTCTTTACCGGGTTAATGTGGATCACTCTCTTTACTGAGTTAACGTGGATCACTCTCTTTACCGGGTTAACGTGGATCACTCTCTTTACCGAGTTAACGTGGATCACTCTGTTTACCGGGTTAATGTGGATCACACTCTTTACTGGGTTAATGTGGATCACTCTCTTTACCGGGGTTAACGTGGATCACTCTCTTTACCGGGTTAACATGTGGATCACTCTCTTTACCGAGTTAATGTGGATCACTCTCTTTACCGGGTTAATGTGGATCACTCTCTTTACTGGGTTAATGTGGATCACTCTCTTTTCCGGGTTAATGTGGATTACTCTCTTTACCGGGGTTAACGTGGATCACTCTCTTTACCGGGTTAATGTGGATCACTCTCTTTACCGGGGTTAACATGTGGATCACTCTCTTTACTGGGATAATGTGGATCACTCTGTTTACCGGGTTAATGTGGATCACTCCTTTTACCGGGTTAATGTGTATCACCTCCTTTACCGGGATTAACATGTGGATCACTCTGTTTACTGGGTTAATGTGGATCACCTCCTTTACTGGGGTTAACATGTGGATCACCCCCTAGTTAATGTGGATCACTCTCCTTACCGGGTTAACATGGATCACTCTCTTTACCGGGGTTAATGTGGATCACTCTATTTACCGGGGTTAACGTGGATCACTCTCTTTACTGGATTAATGTGGATCACTCTCTTTACCGGGGTTAATGTGGATCACCCCCTAGTTAATGTGGATCACTCTCCTTACCGGGTTAACATGGATCACTCTCTTTACCGGGGTTAATGTGGATCACTTTATTTACCGGGGTTAACGTGGATCACTCTCTTTACTGGATTAATGTGGATCACTCTCTTTACCGGGGTTAATGTGGATCACCCCCTAGTTAATGTGGATCACTCTCCTTACCGGGTTAACATGGATCACTCTCTTTACCGGGGTAAATGTGGATCACTCTATTTACCGGGGTTAACGTGGATCACTCTCTTTACTGGATTAATGTGGATCACTCTCTTTACCGGGGTTAATGTGGATCACTCTCTTTACTGGGGTTAACGTGGATCACTCTCCTTACTGGGGTTAACGTGGATCACTCTCTTTACCGGGTTAACATGTGGATCACTCTCTTTACCGGGGTTAAAGTGGATCTCTCTCTTTACCAGGGTTAATGTGGATCACTCTCTTTACTAATTAACGTGGATCACTCTCTTTACCGGGTTAATGTGGATCACTCTCTTTACCGGGGTTAATGTGGATCACTCTCTTTACCGGGGTTAACGTGGATCACTCTCTTTACCGGGTTAATGTGGATCACTCTCTTTACCGAGTTAACGTGGATCACTCTCTTTATCAGGTTAATGTGGATCACTCTCTTTACTGAGTTAACGTGGATCACTCTCTTTACCGGGGTTAACGTGGATCACTCTCTTTACCGGGTTAACGTGGATCACTCTCTTTACCAGGTTAATGTGGATCACTCTCTTTACCGGGTTAATGTGGATCACTCTCTTTACTGAGTTAACGTGGATCACTCTCTTTACCAGGTTAATGTGGATCACTCTGTTTACCGGGGTTAACGTGGATCACTCTCTTTACCGGGTTAATGTGGATCACTCTCTTTACCGAGTTAACGTGGATCACTCTCTTTACCAGGTTAATGTGGATCACTCTCTTTACCGGGGTTAATGTGGATCACTCTCTTTACCGGGGTTAACGTGGATCACTCTCTTTACCGGGTTAATGTGGATCACTCTCTTTACCGGGGTTAATGTGGATCACTCTCTTTACCGGGGTTAATGTGGATCATTCTCTTTACCGGGGTTAATGTGGATCACTCTCTTTACCAGGTTAATGTGGATCACTCTCTTTACCAGGTTAATGTGGATCATTCTCTTTACCGGGTTAACGTGGATCACTCTCTTTACCGGGGTTAATGTGGATCACTCTCTTTACCGGGGTTAATGTGGATCATTCTCTTTACCGGGTTAATGTGGATCACTCTCTTTACCGGGGTTAACGTGGATCACTCTTTACTGGGGTTAACATGTGGATCACTCTCTTTACCGGGGTTAATGTGGATCATTCTCTTTACCGGGTTAATGTGGATCACTCACTTTACCGGGTTAATGTGGATCACGCTCTTTACCGGGTTAATGTGGATCACTCTCTTTACCAAGTTAACGTGGATCACTCTCTTTACCGAGTTAACGTGGATCACTCTCTTTACCGAGTTAACGTGGATCACTCTCTTTACCAGGTTAATGTGGATCACTCTCTTTACCGGGGTTAATGTGGATCACTCTCTTTACCGAGTTAACGTGGATCACTCTCTTTACCAGGTTAATGTGGATCACTCTCTTTACCGGGGTTAACGTGGATCACTCTCTTTACCAGGTTAATGTGGATCACTCTCTTTACCGGGGTTAATGTGGATCACTCTCTTTACCGGGGTTAACGTGGATCACTCTCTTTACCGGGTTAATGTGGATCACTCTCTTTACTGGGGTTAACATGTGGATCACTCTCTTTACTGGGGTTAATGTGGATCATTCTCTTTACCGGGTTAATGTGGATCACTCTCTTTACTGGGGTTAACGTGGATCACTCTCTTTACCGAGTTAATGTGGATCACTCTCTTTACCAGGTTAATGTGGATCATTCTCTTTACCGGGTTAACGTGGATCACTCTCTTTACCGGGTTAATGTGGATCATTCTCTTTACCAGGGTTAATATGGATCACTCTCTTTACCAGGTTAATGTGGATCATTCTCTTTACCGGGTTAACGTGGATCACTCTCTTTACCGGGGTTAATGTGGATCACTCTCTTTACCGGGGTTAATGTGGATCATTCTCTTTACCGGGTTAATGTGGATCACTCTCTTTACCGGGGTTAACGTGGATCACTCTTTACTGGGGTTAACATGTGGATCACTCTCTTTACCGGGTTAACGTGGATCACTCTGTTTACTGGGGTTAACGTGGATCACTCTCTTTACCGGGGTTAATGTGGATCATTCTCTTTACCGGGTTAACGTGGATCACTCTCTTTACTGGCGTTAACGTGGATCACTCTCTTTACCGGGGTTAATGTGGATCACTTTTTACCGGGTTAACGTGGATCATTCTCTTTACCGGGTTAACGTGGATCACTCTCTTTACTGGGTTAACGTGGATCACTCTCTTTACTGGGGTTAACATGTGGATCACTCTCTTTACCGGGTTAATGTGGATCACTCTCTTTACCGGGGTTAATGTGGATCATTCTCTTTACCGGAGTTAACATGTGGATCATTCTCTTTACCGGGTTAATGTGGATCACTCTCTTTACTGAGTTAACGTGGATCACTCTCTTTACCGGGTTAACGTGGATCACTCTCTTTACCGAGTTAACGTGGATCACTCTGTTTACCGGGTTAATGTGGATCACACACTTTACTGGGTTAATGTGGATCACTCTCTTTACCGGGGTTAACGTGGATCACTCTCTTTACCGGGTTAACATGTGGATCACTCTCTTTACCGAGTTAATGTGGATCACTCTCTTTACCGGGTTAATGTGGATCACTCTCTTTACTGGGTTAATGTGGATCACTCTCTTTTCCGGGTTAATGTGGATTACTCTCTTTACCGGGGTTAACGTGGATCACTCTCTTTACCGGGTTAATGTGGATCACTCTCTTTACCGGGGTTAATGTGGATCATTCTCTTTACTGGGGTTAACATGTGGATCATTCTCTTTACCGGGTTAATGTGGATCACTCTCTTTACTGAGTTAACGTGCATCACTCTCTTTACCGGGTTAATGTGGATCACTCTCTTTACTGAGTTAACGTGGATCACTCTCTTTACCGGGTTAATGTGGATCACTCTCTTTACCGAGTTAACGTGGATCACTCGGTTTACCGGGTTAATGTGGTTCACCCCCCTTTACCGGGGTTAACATGTGGATCACCCCCTAGTTAATGTAGATCACACCCTTTACCGGGTTAATGTGGATCACTCTTTACCGGGGTTAACATGTGGATCACTCTCTTTACTGGGATAATGTGGCTCACTCTGTTTACCGGGTTAATGTGGATCACTCCTTTTACCGGGTTAATGTGTATCACCTCCTTTACCGGGATTAACATGTGGATCACTCTGTTTACTGGGTTAATGTGGATCACCTCCTTTACTGGGGTTAACATGTGGATCACCCCCTAGTTAATGTGGATCACTCTCCTTACCGGGTTAACATGGATCACTCTCTTTACCGGGGTTAATGTGGATCACTCTATTTACCGGGGTTAACGTGGATCACTCTCTTTACTGGATTAATGTGGATCACTCTCTTTACCGGGGTTAATGTGGATCACCCCCTAGTTAATGTGGATCACTCTCCTTACCGGGTTAACATGGATCACTCTCTTTACCGGGGTTAATGTGGATCACTTTATTTACCGGGGTTAACGTGGATCACTCTCTTTACTGGATTAATGTGGATCACTCTCTTTACCGGGGTTAATGTGGATCACCCCCTAGTTAATGTGGATCACTCTCCTTACCGGGTTAACATGGATCACTCTCTTTACTGGATTAATGTGGATCACTCTCTTTACCGGGGTTAATGTGGATCACTCTCTTTACTGTGGTTAACGTGGATCACTCTCCTTACTGGGGTTAACGTGGATCACTCTCTTTACCGGGTTAACATGTGGATCACTCTCTTTACCGGGGTTAACGTGGATCACTCTCTTTACCAGGGTTAATGTGGATCACTCTCTTTACTAATTAACGTGGATCACTCTCTTTACCGGGTTAATGTGGATCACTCTCTTTACCGGGGTTAATGTGGATCACTCTCTTTACCGGGTTAATGTGGATCACTCTCTTTACTGAGTTAACGTGGATCACTCTCTTTACCGGGGTTAATGTGGATCACTCTCTTTACCGGGGTTAACGTGGATCACTCTCTTTACCGGGTTAATGTGGATCACTCTCTTTACTGAGTTAACGTGGATCACTCTCTTTATCAGGTTAATGTGGATCACTCTCTTTACTGAGTTAACGTGGATCACTCTCTTTACCGGGGTTAACGTGGATCACTCTCTTTACCGGGTTAACGTGGATCACTCTCTTTCCCGGGTTAATGTGGATCACTCTCTTTACCGGGTTAATGTGGATCACTCTCTTTACTGAGTTAACGTGGATCACTCTCTTTACCGGGTTAACGTGGATCATTCTCTTTACTGGGGTTAACGTGGATCACTCTCCTAACTGGGGTTAACGTGGATCACTCTCTTTACCGGGGTTAATGTGGATCACTCTCTTTACCGGGGTTAATGTGGATCACTCTCTTTACTGAGTTAACGTGGATCACTCTCTTTACCAGGTTAATGTGGATCACTCTCTTTACCGGGTTAATGTGGATCACTCTCTTTACTGGTTAACGTGGATCACTCTCTTTACCGGGTTAATGTGGATCACTCTCTTTACTGAGTTAACGTGGATCACTCTCTTTACCAGTTTAATGTGGATCACTCTCTTTACCGGGGTTAATGTGGATCACTCTCTTTACCGGTTAACGTGGATCACTCTCTTTACCGGGGTTAATGTGGATCACTCTCTTTACCGGTTAACGTGGATCACTCTCTTTACCGGGTTAATGTGGATCACTCTCTTTACCGGTTAACGTGGATCACTCTCTTTACCAGGTTAATGTGGATCACTCTCTTTACCGGGTTAATGTGGATCACTCTCTTTACTGAGTTAACGTGGATCACTCTCTTTACCAGGTTAATGTGGATCACTCTCTTTACCGGGGTTAATGTGGATCACTCTCTTTACCGGGGTTAATGTGGATCACTCTCTTTACCAGGTTAATGTGGATCACTCTCTTTACCGGGTTAATGTGGATCACTCTCTTTACCAGGTTAATGTGGATCACACTCTTTACCGGGTTAACGTGGATCACTCTCTTTACTGGGGTTAACGTGGATCATTCTCTTTACCGGGGTTAATGTGGATTATTCTCTTTACCGGGGTTAACATGTGGATCACTCTCTTTACCGGGTTAATGTGGATCACTCTCTTTTCAGGGTTAATGTGGATTACTCTCTTTACCGGGGTTAACGTGGATCACTCTCTTTACCGGGTTAACGTGGATCACTCTCTTTACCGGGGTTAATGTGGATCACACTCTTTACTGAGTTAACGTGGATCACTCTCTTTACCAAGTTAACGTGGATCACTCTCTTTACCGGGTTAATGTGGATCACTCTCTTTACCGGGGTTAATGTGGATCACTCTCTTTACTGAGTTAACGTGGATCACTCTCTTTACCGGGGTTAACGTGGATCACTCTCTTTACCGGGTTAACATGGATCACTCTCTTTACCAGGTTAATGTGGATCACTCTCATTACCAGGTTAACGTGGATCACACTCTTTACCGGGGTTAATGTGGATCACTCTCTTTACCGAGAAAACGTGGATCACTCTCTTTACCAGGTTAATGTGGATCACTCTCTTTACCGGGGTTAATGTGGATCACTCTCTTTACCGGGGTTAACGTGGATCACTCTCTTTACCGGGTTAATGTGGATCACTCCCTTTACTGAGTTAACGTGCATCACTCTCTTTACCGGGGTTAACGTGGATCACTCTCTTTACCGGGTTAACGTGGATCACTCTCTTTACCAGGTTAATGTGGATCACTCTCTTTACCAGGTTAATGTGGATCACTCTCTTTACTGGGGTTAACATGTGGATCACTCTCTTTACCGGGGTTAATGTGGATCATTCTCTTTACCGGGTTAACGTGGATCACTCTCTTTACCGGGGTTAATGTGGATCATTCTCTTTACCGGGTTAACGTGGATCACTCTCTTTACCAGGTTAATGTGGATCACTCTCTTTACCGGGGTTAACGTGGATCACTCTCTTTACCAGGTTAATGTGGATCACTCTCTTTACCGGGGTTAACGTGGATCACTCTCTTTACCAGGTTAATGTGGATCACTCTCTTTACCGGGGTTAATGTGGATCACTCTCTTTACCGGGTTAATGTGGATCACGTTCTTTACCGAGTTAACGTGGATCACTCTCTTTACCAGGTTAATGTGGATCACTCTCTTTACCGGGGTTAACGTGGATCACTCTCTTTACCAGGTTAATGTGGATCACTCTCTTTACCGGGGTTAATGTGGATCACTCTCTTTACCGAGTTAACGTGGATCACTCTCTTTACCAGGTTAATGTGGATCACTCTCTTTACCGGGGTTAATGTGGATCACTCTCTTTACCGAGTTAACGTGGATCACTCTCTTTACCAGGTTAATGTGGATCACTCTCTTTACCGGGGTTAATGTGGATCACTCTCTTTACCGGGGTTAACGTGGATCACTCTCTTTACCGGGTTAATGTGGATCACTCTCTTTACCGGGGTTAATGTGGATCACTCTCTTTACCGGGGTTAATGTGGATCATTCTCTTTACCGGGGTTAATGTGGATCACTCTCTTTACCAGGTTAATGTGGATCACTCTCTTTACCAGGTTAATGTGGATCATTCTCTTTACCAGGTTAACGTGGATCATTCTCTTTACCGGGTTAACGTGGATCACTCTCTTTACCGGGGTTAATGTGGATCACTCTCTTTACCGGGGTTAATGTGGATCATTCTCTTTACCGGGGTTAATGTGGATCACTCTCTTTACCGGGGTTAACGTGGATCACTCTTTACTGGGGTTAACATGTGGATCACTCTCTTTACCGGGGTTAATGTGGATCATTCTCTTTACCGGGTTAATGTGGATCACTCTCTTTACCGGGTTAATGTGGATCACGCTCTTTACCAAGTTAATGTGGATCACTCTCTTTACCGAGTAAACGTGGATCACTCTCTTTACCAGGTTAATGTGGATCTCTCTCTTTACCGGGGTTAATGTGGATCACTCTCTTTACCAGGTTAATGTGGATCACTTTTTACCGGGGTTAATGTGGATCACTCTCTTTACCGGGTTAACGTGGATCACTCTCTTTACCGAGTTAACGTGGATCACTCTCTTTACCAGGTTAATGTGGATCACTCTCTTTACCAGGTTAATGTGGATCACTCTCTTTACCGGGTTAACATGTGGATCACTCCCTTTACCGGGGTTAATGTGGATCACTCTCTTTACCGGGGTTAATGTGGATCACTCTCTTTACCGGTTAACGTGGATCACTCTCTTTACCGGGTTAATGTGGATCACACTCTTTACTGAGTTAACGTGGATCACTCTCTTTACCAGGTTAATGTGGATCACTCTCTTTACCGGGGTTAATGTGGATCACTCTCTTTACCGGTTAACGTGGATCACTCTCTTTACCGGGGTTAATGTGGATCACTCTCTTTACCGGTTAACGTGGATCACTCTCTTTACCGGGTTAATGTGGATCACTCTCTTTACCGGTTAACGTGGATCACTCTCTTTAACAGGTTAATGTGGATCACTCTCTTTACCAGGTTAATGTGGATCACTCTCTTTACTGAGTTAACGTGGATCACTCTCTTTACCAGGTTAATGTGGATCACTCTCTTTACCAAGTTAACGTGGATCACTCTCTTTACCAGGTTAATGTGGATCACTCTCTTTACCGGGGTTAACGTGGATCACTCTCTTTACCAGGTTAATGTGGATCACTCTCTTTACCGGGGTTAATGTGGATCACTCTCTTTACCGGGGTTAACGTGGATCACTCTCTTTACCGGGTTAATGTGGATCACTCTCTTTACCGGGGTTAATGTGGATCATTCTCTTTACCGGGGTTAATGTGGATCACTCTCTTTACCAGGTTAATGTGGATCACTCTCTTTACCAGGTTAATGTGGATCACTCTCTTTACCGGGGTTAACGTGGATCATTCTCTTTACCGGGTTAACGTGGATCACTCTCTTTACCGGGGTTAATGTGGATCACTCTCTTTACCGGGGTTAACGTGGATCACTCTCTTTACCGGGGTTAACGTGGATCATTCTCTTTACCGGGTTAACGTGGATCATTCTCTTTACCGGGTTAACGTGGATCCCTCTCTTTACCGGGGTTAATGTGGATCACTCTCTTTACCGGGGTTAATGTGGATCATTCTCTTTACCGGGTTAATGTGGATCACTCTCTTTACCGAGTTAACGTGGATCACTCTCTTTACCAGGTTAATGTGGATCACTCTCTTTACCGGGGTTAATGTGGATCACTCTCTTTACCGAGTTAACGTGGATCACTCTCTTTACCAGGTTAATGTGGATCACTCTCTTTACCGGGGTTAATGTGGATCACTCTCTTTACCGGGGTTAACGTGGATCACTCTCTTTACCGGGTTAATGTGGATCACTCTCTTTACCGGGGTTAATGTGGATCACTCTCTTTACCGGGGTTAATGTGGATCATTCTCTTTACCGGGGTTAATGTGGATCACTCTCTTTACCAGGTTAATGTGGATCATTCTCTTTACCAGGTTAACGTGGATCATTCTCTTTACCGGGTTAATGTGGATCACTCTTTACTGGGGTTAACATGTGGATCACTCTCTTTACCGGGGTTAATGTGGATCATTCTCTTTACCGGGTTAATGTGGATCACTCTCTTTACCGGGTTAATGTGGATCACGCTCTTTACCAAGTTAATGTGGATCACTCTCTTTACCGAGTAAACGTGGATCACTCTCTTTACCAGGTTAATGTGGATCTCTCTCTTTACCGGGGTTAATGTGGATCACTCTCTTTACCAGGTTAATGTGGATCATTCTCTTTACCGGGTTAACGTGGATCATTCTCTTTACCGGGTTAACGTGGATCACTCTCTTTACCGGGGTTAATGTGGATCACTCTCTTTACCGGGGTTAATGTGGATCATTCTCTTTACCGGGTTAATGTGGATCACTCTCTTTACCGGGGTTAACGTGGATCACTCTTTACTGGGGTTAACATGTGGATCACTCTCTTTACCGGGGTTAATGTGGATCATTCTCTTTACCGGGTTAATGTGGATCACTCTCTTTACCGGGTTAATGTGGATCACGCTCTTTACCGGGTTAATGTGGATCACTCTCTTTACCAAGTTAGCGTGGATCACTCTCTTTACCGAGTTAACGAGGATCACTCTCTTTACCAGGTTAATGTGGATCACTCTCTTTACCGGGGTTAATGTGGATCACTCTCTTTACCGAGTTAACGTGGATCACTCTCTTTACCAGGTTAATGTGGATCACTCTCTTTACCGGGGTTAACGTGGATCACTCTCTTTACCAGGTTAATGTGGATCACTCTCTTTACCGGGGTTAATGTGGATCACTCTCTTTACCGGGGTTAACGTGGATCACTCTCTTTACCGGGTTAATGTGGATCACTCTCTTTACTGGGGTTAACATGTGGATCACTCTCTTTACTGGGGTTAATGTGGATCATTCTCTTTACCGGGTTAACGTGGATCACTCTCTTTACTGGGGTTAACGTGGATCACTCTCTTTACCGAGTTAATGTGGATCACTCTCTTTACCGGGTTAACGTGGATCACTCTCTTTACCGGGGTTAATGTGGATCATTCTCTTTACCGGGTTAAAGTGGATCACTCTCTTTACTGGCGTTAACGTGGATCACTCTCTTTACCGGGGTTAATGTGGATCACTTTTTACCTGGTTAACGTGGATCATTCTCTTTACCGGGTTAACGTGGATCACTCTCTTTACTGGGTTAACGTGGATCACTCTCTTTACTGGGGTTAACATGTGGATCACTCTCTTTACCGGGTTAATGTGGATCACTCTCTTTACCGGGGTTAATGTGGATCATTCTCTTTACCGGGGTTAACATGTGGATCATTCTCTTTACCGGGTTAATGTGGATCACTCTCTTTACTGAGTTAACGTGGATCACTCTCTTTACCGGGTTAACGTGGATCACTCTCTTTACCGAGTTAACGTGGATCACTCTGTTTACCGGGTTAATGTGGATCACACTCTTTACTGGGTTAATGTGGATCACTCTCTTTACCGGGGTTAACGTGGATCACTCTCTTTACCGGGTTAACATGTGGATCACTCTCTTTACCGAGTTAATGTGGATCACTCTCTTTACCGGGTTAATGTGGATCACTCTCTTTACTGGGTTAATGTGGATCACTCTCTTTTCCGGGTTAATGTGGATTACTCTCTTTACCGGGGTTAACGTGGATCACTCTCTTTACCGGGTTAATGTGGATCACTCTCTTTACCGGGGTTAACATGTGGATCACTCTCTTTACTGGGATAATGTGGATCACTCTGTTTACCGGGTTAATGTGGATCACTCCTTTTACCGGGTTAATGTGTATCACCTCCTTTACCGGGATTAACATGTGGATCACTCTGTTTACTGGGTTAATGTGGATCACCTCCTTTACTGGGGTTAACATGTGGATCACCCCCTAGTTAATGTGGATCACTCTCCTTACCGGGTTAACATGGATCACTCTCTTTACCGGGGTTAATGTGGATCACTCTATTTACCGGGGTTAACGTGGATCACTCTCTTTACTGGATTAATGTGGATCACTCTCTTTACCGGGGTTAATGTGGATCACCCCCTAGTTAATGTGGATCACTCTCCTTACCGGGTTAACATGGATCACTCTCTTTACCGGGGTTAATGTGGATCACTTTATTTACCGGGGTTAACGTGGATCACTCTCTTTACTGGATTAATGTGGATCACTCTCTTTACCGGGGTTAATGTGGATCACCCCCTAGTTAATGTGGATCACTCTCCTTACCGGGTTAACATGGATCACTCTCTTTACCGGGGTAAATGTGGATCACTCTATTTACCGGGGTTAACGTGGATCACTCTCTTTACTGGATTAATGTGGATCACTCTCTTTACCGGGGTTAATGTGGATCACTCTCTTTACTGGGGTTAACGTGGATCACTCTCCTTACTGGGGTTAACGTGGATCACTCTCTTTACCGGGTTAACATGTGGATCACTCTCTTTACCGGGGTTAAAGTGGATCTCTCTCTTTACCAGGGTTAATGTGGATCACTCTCTTTACTAATTAACGTGGATCACTCTCTTTACCGGGTTAATGTGGATCACTCTCTTTACCGGGGTTAATGTGGATCACTCTCTTTACCGGGGTTAACGTGGATCACTCTCTTTACCGGGTTAATGTGGATCACTCTCTTTACCGAGTTAACGTGGATCACTCTCTTTATCAGGTTAATGTGGATCACTCTCTTTACTGAGTTAACGTGGATCACTCTCTTTACCGGGGTTAACGTGGATCACTCTCTTTACCGGGTTAACGTGGATCACTCTCTTTACCAGGTTAATGTGGATCACTCTCTTTACCGGGTTAATGTGGATCACTCTCTTTACTGAGTTAACGTGGATCACTCTCTTTACCAGGTTAATGTGGATCACTCTGTTTACCAGGTTAACGTGGATCACTCTCTTTACCGGGGTTAATGTGGATCACTCTCTTTACCGAGTTAACGTGGATCACTCTCTTTACCAGGTTAATGTGGATCACTCTCTTTACCGGGGTTAATGTGGATCACTCTCTTTACCGGGGTTAACGTGGATCACTCTCTTTACCGGGTTAATGTGGATCACTCTCTTTACCGGGGTTAATGTGGATCACTCTCTTTACCGGGGTTAATGTGGATCATTCTCTTTACCGGGGTTAATGTGGATCACTCTCTTTACCAGGTTAATGTGGATCACTCTCTTTACCAGGTTAATGTGGATCATTCTCTTTACCGGGTTAACGTGGATCACTCTCTTTACCAGGGTTAATGTGGATCACTCTCTTTACCGGGGTTAATGTGGATCATTCTCTTTACCGGGTTAATGTGGATCACTCTCTTTACCGGGGTTAACGTGGATCACTCTTTACTGGGGTTAACATGTGGATCACTCTCTTTACCGGGGTTAATGTGGATCATTCTCTTTACCGGGTTAATGTGGATCACTCACTTTACCGGGTTAATGTGGATCACGCTCTTTACCGGGTTAATGTGGATCACTCTCTTTACCAAGTTAACGTGGATCACTCTCTTTACCGAGTTAACGTGGATCACTCTCTTTACCGAGTTAACGTGGATCACTCTCTTTACCAGGTTAATGTGGATCACTCTCTTTACCGGGGTTAATGTGGATCACTCTCTTTACCGAGTTAACGTGGATCACTCTCTTTACCAGGTTAATGTGGATCACTCTCTTTACCGGGGTTAACGTGGATCACTCTCTTTACCAGGTTAATGTGGATCACTCTCTTTACCGGGGTTAATGTGGATCACTCTCTTTACCGGGGTTAACGTGGATCACTCTCTTTACCGGGTTAATGTGGATCACTCTCTTTACTGGGGTTAACATGTGGATCACTCTCTTTACTGGGGTTAATGTGGATCATTCTCTTTACCGGGTTAATGTGGATCACTCTCTTTACTGGGGTTAACGTGGATCACTCTCTTTACCGAGTTAATGTGGATCACTCTCTTTACCAGGTTAATGTGGATCATTCTCTTTACCGGGTTAACGTGGATCACTCTCTTTACCGGGTTAATGTGGATCATTCTCTTTACCAGGGTTAATATGGATCACTCTCTTTACCAGGTTAATGTGGATCATTCTCTTTACCGGGTTAACGTGGATCACTCTCTTTACCGGGGTTAATGTGGATCACTCTCTTTACCGGGGTTAATGTGGATCATTCTCTTTACCGGGTTAATGTGGATCACTCTCTTTACCGGGGTTAACGTGGATCACTCTTTACTGGGGTTAACATGTGGATCACTCTCTTTACCGGGTTAACGTGGATCACTCTGTTTACTGGGGTTAACGTGGATCACTCTCTTTACCGGGGTTAATGTGGATCATTCTCTTTACCGGGTTAACGTGGATCACTCTCTTTACTGGCGTTAACGTGGATCACTCTCTTTACCGGGGTTAATGTGGATCACTTTTTACCGGGTTAACGTGGATCATTCTCTTTACCGGGTTAACGTGGATCACTCTCTTTACTGGGTTAACGTGGATCACTCTCTTTACTGGGGTTAACATGTGGATCACTCTCTTTACCGGGTTAATGTGGATCACTCTCTTTACCGGGGTTAATGTGGATCATTCTCTTTACCGGAGTTAACATGTGGATCATTCTCTTTACCGGGTTAATGTGGATCACTCTCTTTACTGAGTTAACGTGGATCACTCTCTTTACCGGGTTAACGTGGATCACTCTCTTTACCGAGTTAACGTGGATCACTCTGTTTACCGGGTTAATGTGGATCACACACTTTACTGGGTTAATGTGGATCACTCTCTTTACCGGGGTTAACGTGGATCACTCTCTTTACCGGGTTAACATGTGGATCACTCTCTTTACCGAGTTAATGTGGATCACTCTCTTTACCGGGTTAATGTGGATCACTCTCTTTACTGGGTTAATGTGGATCACTCTCTTTTCCGGGTTAATGTGGATTACTCTCTTTACCGGGGTTAACGTGGATCACTCTCTTTACCGGGTTAATGTGGATCACTCTCTTTACCGGGGTTAATGTGGATCATTCTCTTTACTGGGGTTAACATGTGGATCATTCTCTTTACCGGGTTAATGTGGATCACTCTCTTTACTGAGTTAACGTGCATCACTCTCTTTACCGGGTTAATGTGGATCACTCTCTTTACTGAGTTAACGTGGATCACTCTCTTTACCGGGTTAATGTGGATCACTCTCTTTACCGAGTTAACGTGGATCACTCGGTTTACCGGGTTAATGTGGTTCACCCCCCTTTACCGGGGTTAACATGTGGATCACCCCCTAGTTAATGTAGATCACTCCCTTTACCGGGTTAATGTGGATCACTCTCTTTACTGGGGCTAACATGTGGATCACCCCCTAGTTAATGTAGATCACACCCTTTACCGGGTTAATGTGGATCACTCTTTACCGGGGTTAACATGTGGATCACTCTCTTTACTGGGATAATGTGGCTCACTCTGTTTACCGGGTTAATGTGGATCACTCCTTTTACCGGGTTAATGTGTATCACCTCCTTTACCGGGATTAACATGTGGATCACTCTGTTTACTGGGTTAATGTGGATCACCTCCTTTACTGGGGTTAACATGTGGATCACCCCCTAGTTAATGTGGATCACTCTCCTTACCGGGTTAACATGGATCACTCTCTTTACCGGGGTTAATGTGGATCACTCTATTTACCGGGGTTAACGTGGATCACTCTCTTTACTGGATTAATGTGGATCACTCTCTTTACCGGGGTTAATGTGGATCACCCCCTAGTTAATGTGGATCACTCTCCTTACCGGGTTAACATGGATCACTCTCTTTACCGGGGTTAATGTGGATCACTTTATTTACCGGGGTTAACGTGGATCACTCTCTTTACTGGATTAATGTGGATCACTCTCTTTACCGGGGTTAATGTGGATCACCCCCTAGTTAATGTGGATCACTCTCCTTACCGGGTTAACATGGATCACTCTCTTTACCGGGGTTAATGTGGATCACTCTATTTACCGGGGTTAACGTGGATCACTCTCTTTACTGGATTAATGTGGATCACTCTCTTTACCGGGGTTAATGTGGATCACTCTCTTTACTGGGGTTAACGTGGATCACTCTCCTTACTGGGGTTAACGTGGATCACTCTCTTTACCGGGTTAACATGTGGATCACTCTCTTTACCGGGGTTAACGTGGATCACTCTCTTTACCAGGGTTAATGTGGATCACTCTCTTTACTAATTAACGTGGATCACTCTCTTTACCGGGTTAATGTGGATCACTCTCTTTACCGGGGTTAATGTGGATCACTCTCTTTACCGGGTTAATGTGGATCACTCTCTTTACTGAGTTAACGTGGATCACTCTCTTTACCGGGGTTAATGTGGATCACTCTCTTTACCGGGGTTAACGTGGATCACTCTCTTTACCGGGTTAATGTGGATCACTCTCTTTACTGAGTTAACGTGGATCACTCTCTTTATCAGGTTAATGTGGATCACTCTCTTTACTGAGTTAACGTGGATCACTCTCTTTACCGGGGTTAACGTGGATCACTCTCTTTACCGGGTTAACGTGGATCACTCTCTTTCCCGGGTTAATGTGGATCACTCTCTTTACCGGGTTAATGTGGATCACTCTCTTTACTGAGTTAACGTGGATCACTCTCTTTACCGGGTTAACGTGGATCATTCTCTTTACTGGGGTTAACGTGGATCACTCTCCTAACTGGGGTTAACGTGGATCACTCTCTTTACCGGGGTTAATGTGGATCACTCTCTTTACCGGGGTTAATGTGGATCACTCTCTTTACTGAGTTAACGTGGATCACTCTCTTTACCAGGTTAATGTGGATCACTCTCTTTACCAGGTTAATGTGGATCACTCTCTTTACCAGGTTAATGTGGATCATTCTCTTTACCGGGTTAACGTGGATCACTCTCTTTACCAGGGTTAATGTGGATCACTCTCTTTACCGGGGTTAATGTGGATCATTCTCTTTACCGGGTTAATGTGGATCACTCTCTTTACCGGGGTTAACGTGGATCACTCTTTACTGGGGTTAACATGTGGATCACTCTCTTTACCGGGGTTAATGTGGATCATTCTCTTTACCGGGTTAATGTGGATCACTCACTTTACCGGGTTAATGTGGATCACGCTCTTTACCGGGTTAATGTGGATCACTCTCTTTACCAAGTTAACGTGGATCACTCTCTTTACCGAGTTAACGTGGATCACTCTCTTTACCGAGTTAACGTGGATCACTCTCTTTACCAGGTTAATGTGGATCACTCTCTTTACCGGGGTTAATGTGGATCACTCTCTTTACCGAGTTAACGTGGATCACTCTCTTTACCAGGTTAATGTGGATCACTCTCTTTACCGGGGTTAACGTGGATCACTCTCTTTACCAGGTTAATGTGGATCACTCTCTTTACCGGGGTTAATGTGGATCACTCTCTTTACCGGGGTTAACGTGGATCACTCTCTTTACCGGGTTAATGTGGATCACTCTCTTTACTGGGGTTAACATGTGGATCACTCTCTTTACTGGGGTTAATGTGGATCATTCTCTTTACCGGGTTAATGTGGATCACTCTCTTTACTGGGGTTAACGTGGATCACTCTCTTTACCGAGTTAATGTGGATCACTCTCTTTACCAGGTTAATGTGGATCATTCTCTTTACCGGGTTAACGTGGATCACTCTCTTTACCGGGTTAATGTGGATCATTCTCTTTACCAGGGTTAATATGGATCACTCTCTTTACCAGGTTAATGTGGATCATTCTCTTTACCGGGTTAACGTGGATCACTCTCTTTACCGGGGTTAATGTGGATCACTCTCTTTACCGGGGTTAATGTGGATCATTCTCTTTACCGGGTTAATGTGGATCACTCTCTTTACCGGGGTTAACGTGGATCACTCTTTACTGGGGTTAACATGTGGATCACTCTCTTTACCGGGTTAACGTGGATCACTCTGTTTACTGGGGTTAACGTGGATCACTCTCTTTACCGGGGTTAATGTGGATCATTCTCTTTACCGGGTTAACGTGGATCACTCTCTTTACTGGCGTTAACGTGGATCACTCTCTTTACCGGGGTTAATGTGGATCACTTTTTACCGGGTTAACGTGGATCATTCTCTTTACCGGGTTAACGTGGATCACTCTCTTTACTGGGTTAACGTGGATCACTCTCTTTACTGGGGTTAACATGTGGATCACTCTCTTTACCGGGTTAATGTGGATCACTCTCTTTACCGGGGTTAATGTGGATCATTCTCTTTACCGGAGTTAACATGTGGATCATTCTCTTTACCGGGTTAATGTGGATCACTCTCTTTACTGAGTTAACGTGGATCACTCTCTTTACCGGGTTAACGTGGATCACTCTCTTTACCGAGTTAACGTGGATCACTCTGTTTACCGGGTTAATGTGGATCACACACTTTACTGGGTTAATGTGGATCACTCTCTTTACCGGGGTTAACGTGGATCACTCTCTTTACCGGGTTAACATGTGGATCACTCTCTTTACCGAGTTAATGTGGATCACTCTCTTTACCGGGTTAATGTGGATCACTCTCTTTACTGGGTTAATGTGGATCACTCTCTTTTCCGGGTTAATGTGGATTACTCTCTTTACCGGGGTTAACGTGGATCACTCTCTTTACCGGGTTAATGTGGATCACTCTCTTTACCGGGGTTAATGTGGATCATTCTCTTTACTGGGGTTAACATGTGGATCATTCTCTTTACCGGGTTAATGTGGATCACTCTCTTTACTGAGTTAACGTGCATCACTCTCTTTACCGGGTTAATGTGGATCACTCTCTTTACTGAGTTAACGTGGATCACTCTCTTTACCGGGTTAATGTGGATCACTCTCTTTACCGAGTTAACGTGGATCACTCGGTTTACCGGGTTAATGTGGTTCACCCCCCTTTACCGGGGTTAACATGTGGATCACCCCCTAGTTAATGTAGATCACTCCCTTTACCGGGTTAATGTGGATCACTCTCTTTACTGGGGCTAACATGTGGATCACCCCCTAGTTAATGTAGATCACACCCTTTACCGGGTTAATGTGGATCACTCTTTACCGGGGTTAACATGTGGATCACTCTCTTTACTGGGATAATGTGGCTCACTCTGTTTACCGGGTTAATGTGGATCACTCCTTTTACCGGGTTAATGTGTATCACCTCCTTTACCGGGATTAACATGTGGATCACTCTGTTTACTGGGTTAATGTGGATCACCTCCTTTACTGGGGTTAACATGTGGATCACCCCCTAGTTAATGTGGATCACTCTCCTTACCGGGTTAACATGGATCACTCTCTTTACCGGGGTTAATGTGGATCACTCTATTTACCGGGGTTAACGTGGATCACTCTCTTTACTGGATTAATGTGGATCACTCTCTTTACCGGGGTTAATGTGGATCACCCCCTAGTTAATGTGGATCACTCTCCTTACCGGGTTAACATGGATCACTCTCTTTACCGGGGTTAATGTGGATCACTTTATTTACCGGGGTTAACGTGGATCACTCTCTTTACTGGATTAATGTGGATCACTCTCTTTACCGGGGTTAATGTGGATCACCCCCTAGTTAATGTGGATCACTCTCCTTACCGGGTTAACATGGATCACTCTCTTTACCGGGGTTAATGTGGATCACTCTATTTACCGGGGTTAACGTGGATCACTCTCTTTACTGGATTAATGTGGATCACTCTCTTTACCGGGGTTAATGTGGATCACTCTCTTTACTGGGGTTAACGTGGATCACTCTCCTTACTGGGGTTAACGTGGATCACTCTCTTTACCGGGTTAACATGTGGATCACTCTCTTTACCGGGGTTAACGTGGATCACTCTCTTTACCAGGGTTAATGTGGATCACTCTCTTTACTAATTAACGTGGATCACTCTCTTTACCGGGTTAATGTGGATCACTCTCTTTACCGGGGTTAATGTGGATCACTCTCTTTACCGGGTTAATGTGGATCACTCTCTTTACTGAGTTAACGTGGATCACTCTCTTTACCGGGGTTAATGTGGATCACTCTCTTTACCGGGGTTAACGTGGATCACTCTCTTTACCGGGTTAATGTGGATCACTCTCTTTACTGAGTTAACGTGGATCACTCTCTTTATCAGGTTAATGTGGATCACTCTCTTTACTGAGTTAACGTGGATCACTCTCTTTACCGGGGTTAACGTGGATCACTCTCTTTACCGGGTTAACGTGGATCACTCTCTTTCCCGGGTTAATGTGGATCACTCTCTTTACCGGGTTAATGTGGATCACTCTCTTTACTGAGTTAACGTGGATCACTCTCTTTACCGGGTTAACGTGGATCATTCTCTTTACTGGGGTTAACGTGGATCACTCTCCTAACTGGGGTTAACGTGGATCACTCTCTTTACCGGGGTTAATGTGGATCACTCTCTTTACCGGGGTTAATGTGGATCACTCTCTTTACTGAGTTAACGTGGATCACTCTCTTTACCAGGTTAATGTGGATCACTCTCTTTACCGGGTTAATGTGGATCACTCTCTTTACTGGTTAACGTGGATCACTCTCTTTACCGGGTTAATGTGGATCACTCTCTTTACTGAGTTAACGTGGATCACTCTCTTTACCAGTTTAATGTGGATCACTCTCTTTACCGGGGTTAATGTGGATCACTCTCTTTACTGGTTAACGTGGATCACTCTCTTTACCGGGGTTAATGTGGATCACTCTCTTTACCGGTTAACGTGGATCACTCTCTTTACCGGGTTAATGTGGATCACTCTCTTTACCGGTTAACGTGGATCACTCTCTTTACCAGGTTAATGTGGATCACTCTCTTTACCGGGTTAATGTGGATCACTCTCTTTACTGAGTTAACGTGGATCACTCTCTTTACCAGGTTAATGTGGATCACTCTCTTTACCGGGGTTAATGTGGATCACTCTCTTTACCGGGGTTAATGTGGATCACTCTCTTTACCAGGTTAATGTGGATCACTCTCTTTACCGGGTTAATGTGGATCACTCTCTTTACCAGGTTAATGTGGATCACACTCTTTACCGGGTTAACGTGGATCACTCTCTTTACTGGGGTTAACGTGGATCATTCTCTTTACCGGGGTTAATGTGGATTATTCTCTTTACCGGGGTTAACATGTGGATCACTCTCTTTACCGGGTTAATGTGGATCACTCTCTTTTCAGGGTTAATGTGGATTACTCTCTTTACCGGGGTTAACGTGGATCACTCTCTTTACCGGGTTAACGTGGATCACTCTCTTTACCGGGGTTAATGTGGATCACACTCTTTACTGAGTTAACGTGGATCACTCTCTTTACCAAGTTAACGTGGATCACTCTCTTTACCGGGTTAATGTGGATCACTCTCTTTACCGGGGTTAATGTGGATCACTCTCTTTACTGAGTTAACGTGGATCACTCTCTTTACCGGGGTTAACGTGGATCACTCTCTTTACCGGGTTAACATGGATCACTCTCTTTACCAGGTTAATGTGGATCACTCTCATTACCAGGTTAACGTGGATCACACTCTTTACCGGGGTTAATGTGGATCACTCTCTTTACCGAGAAAACGTGGATCACTCTCTTTACCAGGTTAATGTGGATCACTCTCTTTACCGGGGTTAATGTGGATCACTCTCTTTACCGGGGTTAACGTGGATCACTCTCTTTACCGGGTTAATGTGGATCACTCTCTTTACTGAGTTAACGTGCATCACTCTCTTTATCAGGTTAATGTGGATCACTCTCTTTACTGAGTTAACGTGGATCACTCTCTTTACCGGGGTTAACGTGGATCACTCTCTTTACCGGGTTAACGTGGATCACTCTCTTTACCAGGTTAATGTGGATCACTCTCTTTACCAGGTTAATGTGGATCACTCTCTTTACTGGGGTTAACATGTGGATCACTCTCTTTACCGGGGTTAATGTGGATCATTCTCTTTACCGGGTTAACGTGGATCACTCTCTTTACCGGGGTTAATGTGGATCATTCTCTTTACCGGGTTAACGTGGATCACTCTCTTTACCAGGTTAATGTGGATCACTCTCTTTACCGGGGTTAACGTGGATCACTCTCTTTACCAGGTTAATGTGGATCACTCTCTTTACCGGGGTTAACGTGGATCACTCTCTTTACCAGGTTAATGTGGATCACTCTCTTTACCGGGGTTAATGTGGATCACTCTCTTTACCGGGTTAATGTGGATCACGTTCTTTACCGAGTTAACGTGGATCACTCTCTTTACCAGGTTAATGTGGATCACTCTCTTTACCGGGGTTAACGTGGATCACTCTCTTTACCAGGTTAATGTGGATCACTCTCTTTACCGGGGTTAATGTGGATCACTCTCTTTACCGAGTTAACGTGGATCACTCTCTTTACCAGGTTAATGTGGATCACTCTCTTTACCGGGGTTAATGTGGATCACTCTCTTTACCGAGTTAACGTGGATCACTCTCTTTACCAGGTTAATGTGGATCACTCTCTTTACCGGGGTTAATGTGGATCACTCTCTTTACCGGGGTTAACGTGGATCACTCTCTTTACCTGGTTAATGTGGATCACTCTCTTTACCGGGGTTAATGTGGATCACTCTCTTTACCGGGGTTAATGTGGATCATTCTCTTTACCGGGGTTAATGTGGATCACTCTCTTTACCAGGTTAATGTGGATCACTCTCTTTACCAGGTTAATGTGGATCATTCTCTTTACCAGGTTAACGTGGATCATTCTCTTTACCGGGTTAACGTGGATCACTCTCTTTACCGGGGTTAATGTGGATCACTCTCTTTACCGGGGTTAATGTGGATCATTCTCTTTACCGGGGTTAATGTGGATCACTCTCTTTACCGGGGTTAACGTGGATCACTCTTTACTGGGGTTAACATGTGGATCACTCTCTTTACCGGGGTTAATGTGGATCATTCTCTTTACCGGGTTAATGTGGATCACTCTCTTTACCGGGTTAATGTGGATCACGCTCTTTACCAAGTTAATGTGGATCACTCTCTTTACCGAGTAAACGTGGATCACTCTCTTTACCAGGTTAATGTGGATCTCTCTCTTTACCGGGGTTAATGTGGATCACTCTCTTTACCAGGTTAATGTGGATCACTTTTTACCGGGGTTAATGTGGATCACTCTCTTTACCGGGTTAACGTGGATCACTCTCTTTACCGAGTTAACGTGGATCACTCTCTTTACCAGGTTAATGTGGATCACTCTCTTTACCAGGTTAATGTGGATCACTCTCTTTACCGGGTTAACATGTGGATCACTCCCTTTACCGGGGTTAATGTGGATCACTCTCTTTACCGGGGTTAATGTGGATCACTCTCTTTACCGGTTAACGTGGATCACTCTCTTTACCGGGTTAATGTGGATCACACTCTTTACTGAGTTAACGTGGATCACTCTCTTTACCAGGTTAATGTGGATCACTCTCTTTACCGGGGTTAATGTGGATCACTCTCTTTACCGGTTAACGTGGATCACTCTCTTTAACAGGTTAATGTGGATCACTCTCTTTACCAGGTTAATGTGGATCACTCTCTTTACTGAGTTAACGTGGATCACTCTCTTTACCAGGTTAATGTGGATCACTCTCTTTACCGAGTTAACGTGGATCACTCTCTTTACCAGGTTAATGTGGATCACTCTCTTTACCGGGGTTAACGTGGATCACTCTCTTTACCAGGTTAATGTGGATCACTCTCTTTACCGGGGTTAATGTGGATCACTCTCTTTACCGGGGTTAACGTGGATCACTCTCTTTACCGGGTTAATGTGGATCACTCTCTTTACCGGGGTTAATGTGGATCATTCTCTTTACCGGGGTTAATGTGGATCACTCTCTTTACCAGGTTAATGTGGATCACTCTCTTTACCAGGTTAATGTGGATCACTCTCTTTACCGGGGTTAACGTGGATCATTCTCTTTACCGGGTTAACGTGGATCACTCTCTTTACCGGGGTTAATGTGGATCACTCTCTTTACCGGGGTTAACGTGGATCATTCTCTTTACCGGGTTAACGTGGATCATTCTCTTTACCGGGTTAACGTGGATCACTCTCTTTACCGGGGTTAATGTGGATCACTCTCTTTACCAGGTTAATGTGGATCACTTTTTACCGGGGTTAATGTGGATCACTCTCTTTACCGGGTTAACGTGGATCACTCTCTTTACCGAGTTAACGTGGATCACTCTCTTTACCAGGTTAATGTAGATCACTCTCTTTACCAGGTTAATGTGGATCACTCTCTTTACCGGGTTAACATGTGGATCACTCCCTTTACCGGGGTTAATGTGGATCACTCTCTTTACCGGGGTTAATGTGGATCACTCTCTTTACCGGTTAACGTGGATCACTCTCTTTACCGGGTTAATGTGGATCACACTCTTTACTGAGTTAACGTGGATCACTCTCTTTACCAGGTTAATGTGGATCACTCTCTTTACCGGGGTTAATGTGGATCACTCTCTTTACCGGTTAACGTGGATCACTCTCTTTACCGGGGTTAATGTGGATCACTCTCTTTACCGGTTAACGTGGATCACTCTCTTTACCGGGTTAATGTGGATCACTCTCTTTACCGGTTAACGTGGATCACTCTCTTTAACAGGTTAATGTGGATCACTCTCTTTACCAGGTTAATGTGGATCACTCTCTTTACTGAGTTAACGTGGATCACTCTCTTTACCAGGTTAATGTGGATCACTCTCTTTACCAAGTTAACGTGGATCACTCTCTTTACCAGGTTAATGTGGATCACTCTCTTTACCGGGGTTAACGTGGATCACTCTCTTTACCAGGTTAATGTGGATCACTCTCTTTACCGGGGTTAATGTGGATCACTCTCTTTACCGGGGTTAACGTGGATCACTCTCTTTACCGGGTTAATGTGGATCACTCTCTTTACCGGGGTTAATGTGGATCATTCTCTTTACCGGGGTTAATGTGGATCACTCTCTTTACCAGGTTAATGTGGATCACTCTCTTTACCAGGTTAATGTGGATCACTCTCTTTACCGGGGTTAACGTGGATCATTCTCTTTACCGGGTTAACGTGGATCACTCTCTTTACCGGGGTTAATGTGGATCACTCTCTTTACCGGGGTTAACGTGGATCATTCTCTTTACCGGGTTAACGTGGATCATTCTCTTTACCGGGTTAACGTGGATCACTCTCTTTACCGGGGTTAATGTGGATCACTCTCTTTACCGGGGTTAATGTGGATCATTCTCTTTACCGGGTTAATGTGGATCACTCTCTTTACCGAGTTAACGTGGATCACTCTCTTTACCAGGTTAATGTGGATCACTCTCTTTACCGGGGTTAATGTGGATCACTCTCTTTACCGAGTTAACGTGGATCACTCTCTTTACCAGGTTAATGTGGATCACTCTCTTTACCGGGGTTAATGTGGATCACTCTCTTTACCGGGGTTAACGTGGATCACTCTCTTTACCGGGTTAATGTGGATCACTCTCTTTACCGGGGTTAATGTGGATCACTCTCTTTACCGGGGTTAATGTGGATCATTCTCTTTACCGGGGTTAATGTGGATCACTCTCTTTACCAGGTTAATGTGGATCATTCTCTTTACCAGGTTAACGTGGATCATTCTCTTTACCGGGTTAATGTGGATCACTCTTTACTGGGGTTAACATGTGGATCACTCTCTTTACCGGGGTTAATGTGGATCATTCTCTTTACCGGGTTAATGTGGATCACTCTCTTTACCGGGTTAATGTGGATCACGCTCTTTACCAAGTTAATGTGGATCACTCTCTTTACCGAGTAAACGTGGATCACTCTCTTTACCAGGTTAATGTGGATCTCTCTCTTTACCGGGGTTAATGTGGATCACTCTCTTTACCAGGTTAATGTGGATCACTTTTTACCGGGGTTAATGTGGATCACTCTCTTTACCGGGTTAACGTGGATCACTCTCTTTACCGAGTTAACGTGGATCACTCTCTTTACCAGGTTAATGTGGATCACTCTCTTTACCAGGTTAATGTGGATCACTCTCTTTACCGGGTTAACATGTGGATCACTCCCTTTACCGGGGTTAATGTGGATCACTCTCTTTACCGGGGTTAATGTGGATCACTCTCTTTACCGGTTAACGTGGATCACTCTCTTTACCGGGTTAATGTGGATCACACTCTTTACTGAGTTAACGTGGATCACTCTCTTTACCAGGTTAATGTGGATCACTCTCTTTACCGGGGTTAATGTGGATCACTCTCTTTACCGGTTAACGTGGATCACTCTCTTTACCGGGGTTAATGTGGATCACTCTCTTTACCGGTTAACGTGGATCACTCTCTTTACCGGGTTAATGTGGATCACTCTCTTTACCGGTTAACGTGGATCACTCTCTTTAACAGGTTAATGTGGATCACTCTCTTTACCAGGTTAATGTGGATCACTCTCTTTACTGAGTTAACGTGGATCACTCTCTTTACCAGGTTAATGTGGATCACTCTCTTTACCGAGTTAACGTGGATCACTCTCTTTACCAGGTTAATGTGGATCACTCTCTTTACCGGGGTTAACGTGGATCACTCTCTTTACCAGGTTAATGTGGATCACTCTCTTTACCGGGGTTAATGTGGATCACTCTCTTTACCGGGGTTAACGTGGATCACTCTCTTTACCGGGTTAATGTGGATCACTCTCTTTACCGGGGTTAATGTGGATCATTCTCTTTACCGGGGTTAATGTGGATCACTCTCTTTACCAGGTTAATGTGGATCACTCTCTTTACCAGGTTAATGTGGATCACTCTCTTTACCGGGGTTAACGTGGATCATTCTCTTTACCGGGTTAACGTGGATCACTCTCTTTACCGGGGTTAATGTGGATCACTCTCTTTACCGGGGTTAACGTGGATCATTCTCTTTACCGGGTTAACGTGGATCATTCTCTTTACCGGGTTAACGTGGATCACTCTCTTTACCGGGGTTAATGTGGATCACTCTCTTTACCGGGGTTAATGTGGATCATTCTCTTTACCGGGTTAATGTGGATCACTCTCTTTACCGGGGTTAACGTGGATCACTCTTTACTGGGGTTAACATGTGGATCACTCTCTTTACCGGGGTTAATGTGGATCATTCTCTTTACCGGGTTAATGTGGATCACTCTCTTTACCGGGTTAATGTGGATCACGCTCTTTACCAAGTTAATGTGGATCACTCTCTTTACCGAGTTAACGTGGATCACTCTCTTTACCAGGTTAATGTGGATCACTCTCTTTACCGGGGTTAATGTGGATCACTCTCTTTACCGAGTTAACGTGGATCACTCTCTTTACCAGGTTAATGTGGATCACTCTCTTTACCGGGGTTAACGTGGATCACTCTCTTTACCAGGTTAATGTGGATCACTCTCTTTACCGGGGTTAATGTGGATCACTCTCTTTACCGGGGTTAACGTGGATCACTCTCTTTACCGGGTTAATGTGGATCACTCTCTTTACTGGGGTTAACATGTGGATCACTCTCTTTACCGAGTTAATGTGGATCACTCTCTTTACCAGGTTAATGTGGATCATTCTCTTTACCGGGTTAACGTGGATCACTCTCTTTACCGGGTTAACGTGGATCACTCTCTTTACCGGGTTAATGTGGATCATTCTCTTTACCGGGGTTAATGTGGATCACTCTCTTTACCAGGTTAATGTGGATCATTCTCTTTACCGGGTTAACGTGGATCACTCTCTTTACCGGGGTTAATGTGGATCACTCTCTTTACCGGGGTTAATGTGGATCATTCTCTTTACCGGGTTAATGTGGATCACTCTCTTTACCGGGGTTAACGTGGATCACTCTTTACCGGGGTTAACATGTGGATCACTCTCTTTACCGGGTTAACGTGGATCACTCTCTTTACTGGGGTTAACGTGGATCACTCTCTTTACCGGGGTTAATGTGGATCATTCTCTTTACCGGGTTAACGTGGATCACTCTCTTTACTGGCGTTAACGTGGATCACTCTCTTTACCGGGGTTAATGTGGATCACTTTTTACCGGGTTAACGTGGATCATTCTCTTTACCGGGTTAACGTGGATCACTCTCTTTACTGGGTTAACGTGGATCACTCTCTTTACTGGGGTTAACATGTGGATCACTCTCTTTACCGGGTTAATGTGGATCACTCTCTTTACCGGGGTTAACATGTGGATCATTCTCTTTACCGGGTTAATGTGGATCACTCTCTTTACTGAGTTAACGTGGATCACTCTCTTTACCGGGTTAATGTGGATCACTCTCTTTACTGAGTTAACGTGGATCACTCTCTTTACCGGGTTAACGTGGATCACTCTCTTTACCGAGTTAACGTGGATCACTCTGTTTACCGGGTTAATGTGGATCACACTCTTTACTGGGTTAATGTGGATCACTCTCTTTACCGGGGTTAACGTGGATCACTCTCTTTACCGGGTTAACATGTGGATCACTCTCTTTACCGAGTTAATGTGGATCACTCTCTTTACCGAGTTAATGTGGATCACTCTCTTTACTGGGTTAATGTGGATCACTCTCTTTTCCGGGTTAATGTGGATTACTCTCTTTACCGGGGTTAACGTGGATCACTCTCTTTACCGGGTTAATGTGGATCACTCTCTTTACCGGGGTTAATGTGGATCATTCTCTTTACCGGGGTTAACATGTGGATCATTCTCTTTACCGGGTTAATGTGGATCACTCTCTTTACTGAGTTAACGTGGATCACTCTCTTTACCGGGTTAATGTGGATCACTCTCTTTACTGAGTTAACGTGGATCACTCTCTTTACCGGGTTAATGTGGATCACTCTCTTTACCGAGTTAACGTGGATCACTCTGTTTACCGGGTTAATGTGGATCACACTCTTTACTGGGTTAATGTGGATCACTCTCTTTACCGGGGTTAACGTGGATCACTCTCTTTACCGGGTTAACATGTGGATCACTCTCTTTACCGAGTTAATGTGGATCACTCTCTTTACCGGGTTAATGTGGATCACTCTCTTTACTGGGTTAATGTGGATCACTCTCTTTTCCGGGTTAATGTGGATTACTCTCTTTACCGGGGTTAACGTGGATCACTCCCTTTACCGGGTTAATGTGGATCACTCTCTTTACCGGGTTAACGTGGATCACTCTCTTTACCGGTGTTAACGTGGATCACACTCTTTACTGAGTGAACGTGGATCATTCTCTTTACCGGGGTTAACGTGGATCACTCTCTTTACCGGGGTTAATGTGGATCACTCTCTTTACTGGGGTTAATGTGGATCACTCTCTTTACCAGGTTAATGTGGATCACTTTTTACCGGGGTTAATGTGGATCACTCTCTTTACCGGGTTAACGTGGATCACTCTCTTTACCGAGTTAACGTGGATCACTCTCTTTACCGTGTTAATGTGGATCACTCTCTTTACCGGGGTTAACATGGATCATTCTGTTTACCGGGTTAATGTGGATCACTCCCTTTACCGGGTTAATGTGCATCACGCTCTTTACTGGGTGTAATCCCAGTCCAGATCTGACAGAGCATTACCTTACAAAGATGAGGAGGAGTTTCCTAGCCAGAGAGTATTGAATATGTGGAATTCATTCCCATAGACAGCAGTGGTGGCCATACCATTGGGTATATTTAAAGTGGAGGTTGATGGGTTCTTGATTAGTCAGTGCATCAAAGATTACAGGGAAAAGGCCAGAGAATAAATCAGCCACCCTGCTTGGCTAAATGGCCTAATTCTGCTCCTAAGTTTGGATGGTTTTATGTTGAAAATTCTTTACTCAGCTTATTACATCTTTCATACAGTTTTGATATACCACCCTGTCACCTGGTTTACAGAGTACAAACCACATCATTTTCAGACTGTAGACCTACCTTACTCCTTAGCTCTAAAATATTTCTAATATTGTAAATATATCCTCTTTGTAGTTCTAAGGTCTTTGCTCCATGACACTATAGCCTAATGCATTTAATACAAGTGAAACTGGTACATTTAACAATTCTCCTGACTGGGGTACATTAAAGAGAAGGAATAGATAGGCTGTGCTTGTTTTCTCTGGGGCAAAGTGAGCTGAAGTGTGGATAGATTGATGAGAGGTACAGATGGAGGAGGTGGTCAGAAGAGTTTCCCCATTGTAAAGGTATCAAAAACAAGCCGCCAGACATTCTGTACAGAAGGCAGTCAGCTTTAAACGTGCACACTGATACCATCTAATGGAGATTTAGTGAAAGACAGCACCTTTCAGTCAGCTAACATCATTTAAGGTTCAAGATTGTTTCATGTAATTTCCTGTACACAGGTGTAAAGGAGAATTAAATAATTTTTACTTCAGATCCAATACAGCACAAAAAAACAATAAAGAACACAATCCTAATAAAATACAATAAATATAAATACATAAGTTCCCTTATATACATAAATTGATTGTATATCCATAGAGTGACTTTAGGCACAGGAGTGTCTGAACATATGTGACTGACAGGAAATGATAAAGTAGTGGTTGAGGGTTAGTGGATGGAGGTATTGATTAGCCTTATTGCTTGGGAAAAGTAACTGTTTTTGTCTGGTGGTCCTGAAGTGAATGCTATGTAGCTTCCCCCTGATGGGAGTGGGACAGACAGTCCATGAGCAGGGTGGGTGGGGATCCTTCGTTATATTACTGGCACTTCTCTGTATATGCCCTTACTTGTGAATAGGCTGGTGCCAATGATGCTTGGGCAGTTCTGATTACCCCTTGTAGAGCCTTGCTGTCCACCACAGTGCAGATACTGTAATATGTAGGTATGTTTACCACTGCACTTCTGTAGAATTATGTAAATATAGATGGAGATGAGAAGGGATTTATTTAGCCAGAGAGCAATGCATCTGTGGAAATCTGTGGTGGGCAAGACATTGAGTATTTTGGGTATTTTTAAGCTAGCGGTTGATAAATTCTTAATTAGTCAGGACACGAAGGGATATGGGGAGAAGGCAGGAGATTGGGGCTAGGAAGGAAAATAAATCAGCCATGGTGAAATAGTGGAGCAGATTCAATGGGCCAAAAGGCCTAACTCTGCTCCTGCAGCTTATGGTCTTATAAATGTGCACAGTCCAGCTCTCTACAGCCTCTTCAGAAAGTAAAAGTGTCGGTCAGCTTTCCTGATTGTGTGGGATGTGTTGTGGGACCACGCGAGGTTACATGAGATGTATACTCCACGGTGTTTGAAACAGCTTGTAGTTTCTGTTGTAGAGTTGCCCAAGATGGTGCCAAATATGGCAGCTATACTGCAAGCTCTGGTACCAACTTTACAGTGCACTGCTAATTTCTGCAATTTCCTTTGAATTTTTTGTTCAAGAAGCTGATAGTCATATCAGATATGATTGACTGACTCTTCTGAACATTGGGAAGACGGCATTAACCCACAACGTGCCGCCTTTTCTACAATGGGAAACCCTGCTTACACGATCCATGGGAGGCCCATTCACTGCACCGTCGATACCTCAGAAGTGGCGGAGGTGAGGGAGAAGGGCCAGTGTCCTGGTGAGTCTGAGACAGTGTGATAATCAGTTGCCATTCCCTAGCCAACGTTCAAACCCTCGACAACAAGCTGTGCGAACTGACAGCCAGAATCTTCTACCAGCGGGAAACAAAGGAATGTAACGTTTTGTGCTTCGTGGAAACCTGGTTGACAGAGGAGATACTGGACCATGCTATCGAGCCCTCTGGGTTCTCCCTGTTTTGGGTGGACAGGTCTAAAAACCTCCCTTCAAGAGTAAAGGAGGTGGGGTATGCTTCATGGTCAATATGCTTGGTGCAACCCCGGAAGGTGCATGCCGTCAAATACTTTTGTTCCCCAGATCTGGAGTACTTTGTGCCGCATATCATCAGAAACCTTGGCAAACGTCTATACTGAATCTCTACAGACTCCTGAGGGACTGTTGGACTTTCTTTGCAATTATATTTTTATGATGGATCCAGGACATGTCCTCTGAGATAGTGACACCCAGGATTTTAAAGCCAAAGGATTTTCCACCACACATCATTCTAAAACCAATTGGTTTCCAAAACCAATGGTCTCACTTCAAGGACTCTTTATCTTGCTATTTCATGTTTGTTACTTATTGTTATTTATTTATATTTGCATTTGTACAGTTTGTTGTTCTTTGATCCTGTTTACAGTTACTGTTCTATAGATTTGCTAAGTATGCCCGCAGAAAAAGAATCTCAGGGTTTTATGTACTGTATGTACTCTGATTATAAATTTTGCTTTGAATTCTTGAGTTCCAAATAGGGGTCTTGGGCTGAAATGTCAATTGCTCATTCATTTCCATAGATGCTGTCTGACTTGCTGAGTTCTTCCACCATTTTATGTGTTAATCCTACCCATTCTTGCTTTGGTCATACCTTAACCTAGCAATCAATCTTGTGTAACTATGTTTCACTGTCTCCAAGGCAATAAATCCTTCCTTAGGGACAAGAACAAATATAAACATGGTACTCCAGGTGTGGTCTTGCCAGTGTGGTGAAGGTCGCCACATCACAACCCTTCCTAATAAATTACTAATCATGCAGATATAAAACATAAAAATACCTCTGCGCACCAACACTACACATTGTTCATCATTTTAAAAGCACAGGATTACTTCTTAGAGTTACAGAGACACAGAGCAATACAACTCAGATACAGGCCCTTTGGCCCAGCTGGTCCATGCCAAGCACGGTGCCCACCCAATTTCCTGCATTTGGCCCATATCCATCTAAGCACTGCCCCCCCCCCATCCCTGTACCCATCCAAGAGCTTCTTAAATGCAATATTTCCACCAATTTTTTTACAACTTCACGGACCATCCATTGCTCTGAGCAAGAAATTATCACGCAACCTGAAAACTGCAAGGTACTTTAAATGTTTTTTTGGTAATATGCATAGAAAACACAAGTAAATGATGTCAGGTAGTCAAAATAACTCACAGGCAAAACAGCAAAAGTAAAATGTTTTGACTCAATGGCATCGGTATTCAGCAGGCTGGCATTTTATTAAGGATGAGCTACTGACCGCCATTCTGTTTGTTGTTACAATTTGTAACAGTGTTGTAACTTGAAACACTATCAATGTAAAATCAATTAAGTTCTAAAATGTTTCAAAGTAAAGGTTGTGTTATGTTCGTTATTTAGAAAACTTATGGATTATATGCATCAGCACTTAATTAATTGCAGGGTATTTCACATAGATTTCAAAAATATATTTCAAGATGGCGGCGCGATGCAGTTTGCAGCGGCCTCTCCGGAGTTGATATCTTATTTTGTCAAGCAGGGTGCCGTGCACAACCCTAATTGGATGAAAAACGGACATGGGAGCACGGAGGAACATCTGGAAATCTCCAGGAAGGCCTTCTTTGTTGCTGCTGCTGTTGTGAGGTCCGGGTCTGTGCTAGGAAGAACAGGCCCCCAGTCCTCGGGGTTGTGTTGCCGGTGGCTGGTGGCGGGGGCATCGGCAGAGGATGGTGCTCAGAGAGGCTGTGCCGGAGGGGATGGTCGTCGGCTCGGAGGTTCGACGGACTCGGAGTCCACTGCGGTCAGGTCGCTTTCACTGTGTGCTGCATCTGCGAGGCTGAGTCCGGCGGTGCCGTGGAAGCCCATAGCGGGGGTATTCCCTTCTGCCGCCTGCGTGGGATGACGAATCTATCGGGACCCTGAGGACTTGTGGAAACTGTGTGGTGGTTTCTTTTGAACTTATAATCTTTTAACATCTTTGGACTATTTTTACTGGGCCCATAGTCTGTTTTTTTTTAAAATCAATTATGGCATTGTTTGCACTGTTGTAACTATATGTTGTAATTATATGGTTTTGTGTAGGTCTTGTAGCTTTAGTTTTTGGTTTGTAGAGTTGGTGGTAGAGTTGGTCTCCTGACTTGGTGTGTATGGGTAGTCTTGTTTTGTCTAGTGGATTTGGAGCTCCTTTCCAGGGAACACACTAAGATGGTAGCGCGATATTAATATGCAGCAGCCTCTCCGGACTCTGGATTTGGGGATTGCCAAACGTTATGTGGATTTTTTGGTGTAGTCTGTTTTGTTGTGTGCTCTTGTAATATCATTCTGGAAGAACGTTGTTTTATTTTTTAACTGCATTGCAGTTGTGGTTTCTAAATGACAATAAACCGAAATTCAATTCAATTATAAAAGAAAACAGCAGCTGTGCTCAACGAAGGTTATAACGTGGGAGTATTTCAGGTACTGTGCAGATGTGCACCCACGCAGCTTAGAAGAAACAGTATTCCCCTGGCAGCTTGTTCCCAGGTTCCTTTTAAATCTTTCCTCTTCACCCTAAATTTATGGCCACTGGTCATGGCCTCCTCTCCCATGGAGAAATTGCTGGCACCATGCACCATATCTATGTCCACTAGTCTTGGACTCCCCTGTCCTGGAGAAAAGGGAGTTACCATGCACCATATCTATGTCCACTAGTCTTGGACTCCCCTACACTAGAGAAAGGGCTGGCACCATCCACTATACCTATGTCCACTAGTCTTATCCTGGCGAAAAGCCATCCACCATATCTGTGCATCTCACAATTGTAAACATTTCTACAAAGTCGTAAACACAGGCGATTCTGTAAATGCTAGAAATCCAGAAAAGAAAACACAAAATGCTAGAGGAACTCAGCAGGTGATGCAGCATCAATGGAGATTAATAAAAAGTCAACATTTTGTGCCCAGATTCTTCATTAGGAAGTCGCCCCTCATTCTCTTGTGTTCCAGCCTGGCCAACATTTCCCTATAACTCAGACCCTTGAATCTTAGCAACATCTCCATAAATCTTTTCTTGCTATCAAGTGATTTTCCTCAACATTCTCCCACATTACAAAGCAGCTCCCATCTTCCTGATGATTCACTTATCCTCCTTGTTGTTATGTTATGTTGTTCATCCTTCGGAGTCGAAGACGACCACGACTTCTGTCAGGTGGAGGGTTTGTGACTGTGGGTCCGGAGGTGACTGGTGAGGCCAATCCGGGCCCTGAAAGCTCGCCCACACGTGGGACATACGAGGGTAGGTGCTGCAGTGGAAGTGGAGGTAGCTCGAGCCTTGCGCGCGGTGCGTTTCCTCTGAGCCTCTGCGGTGCGTCTGAGTTCTGCTGCATACGCTCCTTTAGTGGTCCTGCTCCACCAGGTTGGGCGATCCAGAGCAAGCGATTCCCAGCTACTGGGATTGATGTTGAGGTCTTTGAGGCAGTCTTTGAAACGTTTCTTCTACCCTCCAACTCAGCGCTTGCCCTGGCTCAGCTCTCCATACAGCAGCTGTTTTGGTAGTCGACTGTCAGACATCCTGACGACTTGGCCAGCCCATCTGGCTTGGGCTTTCTGTAGGAGGGTGTAGATGCTGTGGGTGCTAGCCCGCTCCAGGACCTCCATGTCTGGGACTTTGTCCTGCCATCGTACATGGAGAAGTCTGCAGAAGCAGCTCAAATGGAAGTGGTTGAGCTGTTTAGCATGTCTGCTGTAGACAGTCCAGGTCTCGCTGGCATAGAGGAGGGTGGTGAGAACCACTGCTCGGTAGACCTTCAGCTTGGTGGTAAGGCTGAGTCCTCTCCGCTCCCACACATTCTCACGGAATCTTCCAAAGGCAGCACTGGCTTTGGTTATTCTGTTGCTGATCTCTGCATCTATGTTCACCGCTTGTGATAGAGTACTGCCCAGATAAGTAAAGCTGTCGACTGCCGGTAGCTTCTGCCCCTTTACTGTGATATGTGGTTTCTGGTAGGGCTTTCCGGGTGTGGGCTGGTACATAACTTTTTGGTCTTTTTGGTGCTGATTGTAAGTCCAAAGTTGTCACAGGCTCGTGAGAAGTAGTCCATTTCTCGCTGCATCTTCTGCTCTGTGCTGGCATTGAGGGCACAATCGTCAGCGAATAAGAGGTTTCTGACGACGGTCTCCTTTACCTTTGTAACAGCCTGTAGATGCTGGAGGTTGAATAGCCCACTGCCAGTCCTGTATCTGACGTGTATACCATCCTGACAATTGCGGAAGACATCAGTCAGCATAGCAGAGAAGACCATGCTAAAGAGTGTAGAGGCGAGAACACATCCTTGCTTCACACCGTTCGTCACTGGGAAGGCTTCTGACTCGTCACCATCATCCAAAACTTTCACCATCATGCCATCGTGGAACTGCCAAACAATCGTGATGAACCTGCTAGGGCAGCCAAACTTCTCCATTATCTTCCATAAGCAATCTCTGCTGACCGTATCAAATGCCTTGGTCAGATTGACGAAGGTCATAAGGAGGTCGCTGTGCTGCTCTTGACATTTTTCCTGGAGTTGGCGTGCAGCAAATATCATGTCGACAGTTCCACGCTCTGCACAGAAGCCACATTGGCTTTCTGGGAAGAGACCTTGCTCTAGGTGTTGGAGAAGGCGATTAAGCAGGACGTGAGCCAAGATCTTCCCAGCTCTGGACAGGAGGGAGTTGCCTCGGTGATTGTCACAAGACTGCCGGTTGCCTATCCTCTTGTAGATGTGGACTATGCTGGCATCTTTCAACTGTTGCAGGACCTTTCCTTCGTTCCACATAGACTGGAAGAGCTCAATCAGCTTCTGCATCATGAATGGGTCTCCTGCCTCCAGAAGAGGAATTATCCCCCTCTGGCACGTCACTTGCTCAGCTTGATTGCTCACAAACTCTACTGCATCACCACACATGAATGTTCAGTCCTCAGTAATCATGAACTTGTGCAGGCCAAGTACTGATGCTTTTTGCACCCCATCAACAAAAAGCTGACAACATGAAAATGACCCATTTACCCTGCTCTTGTTCTCTACCCTTTAACTAATCCATTATCTGCACACTCACTCCCACAATCCAGAAGAGATTCACCAGGATGCTGAGGGCATGAACTACAACGAGAGGATGGGCAAACTTGGCTTGTTTTCTCTGGAGTGGCAGAGAATGGGGGGACATCTGATAGAGGTTTATAAGACATATGAGCAGAATTAGGCCATTGACCCCATCCGCTCTGCCATTCCATTATGGCTAATTTATTTTCCCCTTCAACCCCATTCTCCTGCCTCTTCTCCACAACCTCTGATTAATCAAGAACCTATCAACCTCCACAAAATACCCAATCACTTGAACTCCACAGTAGGATTTATCATCCTCTGGCTAAAGAAATTCCTCCTGATCCTAGACTTACCCATTACAGCAAACAAAGACTCCGCATCCACTCTATCTAGGTCTTTCAATATTTGATAGGTTTCAATGAGATCGCCACTCATTCTTCTAAACACCAGTGATTACGGACCCAGAGCCATCAAGCGCTCCTCATATGTTAACCCTTTCATTCACAGAATCATTCTCATGAACCTCCAGTGGACCCTCTCCAATACCAGTGCATCTTTTCTTAAACAAAGGGATCAAAATTGCTTACAATATTCTAAGAGCAATCTAACAAATGCCTTATAAAGCCCCAACATTATATCATTGCCTTTATATTCTAGTCCTCTCAAAATAAATGCCTTCCTTATCATTGACTTAACCTGCAAGTTAACCTTTAGGGAATCCTGTACAAGGACTCCTAAGTCCCTTTGTATCTCTGATTTTTGAATTTTCTCCCCATTTAGAAAACAGTCCACACCTTTATTCTTTCTACCAAAATATTCCATCTACACTATATTCCATCTACCACTTCTTTGCCCATTCTCCTAATCTAAGTCCTTCTATAACCTCCCTGCCTCCTCAACACTACCTACCCCTCATCTATCTTCATATCTTCCTCAAAGTTAGCCACAAAGCCATCAACTCCATCATCCAAATCATGACATACTATATAACGCGAAAAGAAGCAGTCCTAAAACCAACTTCTGCAGAACACCACTAGCCACAGCAGCCGAAGAGTAAAAACCTCCTTTATTCCCACTCTTTGCCCCCTGCCAATCATCCACACTGGTAACTTTCTTATAATACCCTGGGCTCTTATCTTGTTTAGCAACCTCATGATTAGCACCTTGTCAATGCCTTCTGAAAATCCAAGTACACAACATCCACTGACTCTCCTTTGTCTATCCTGCCTGTTATTTCCTCAAAGAATTCTAATAGACTTGTCAAGAAAGATTTTCCCTTAGAGAAACCATGCTGATTTTGGTTTATTTTATCATGTGTCTCCAATACCCTAAAATCTCATCCTTAATAATGAACTCCAACCTCCTTCCAACCACTAAGGTCAAGCTAACAGGCCTATAATTTCCTTTCTTCTGCCTTCCTCCCTTCTTAAAGAGTGACATTTGTAATTTTCCACACCTCTGGAACCATCCCAGAATCTAGTAATTTTTGAAAGAATCTTACTAATTCTTACAAAGTTTTAAGAGGCATTGTGTAGACAGCCAGTATCTTTTCCCAGGGTTGATATGACTACTGCTAGAGGCCATGTATGATGATGAAAAGTTCAAAGTAGATGTGTGAGGCAAGTTCTTTTTTTTAACACAGTATAATATTGGCTGGAATACACTGACATATACGATGGTGGATGTTGATACAATAGAGATAATTAAGAGATTCTTAAATAGTCACATGATTGTGTAATACCCTGGTTTAATGTTTTAATACAGTTGTGCTGTTGGGTATTTTATGCAGATTTTCTCAAAATGCAATGTGCTCCTTTAGTTACATTAAACAATTGAGTATTCCTTTTTTTTTGCTGCTTAAAATAACAATTCCGTTGATTAGGTTAGGCATTTTACTGTATAATAGCCAATAGGATTTGTCTTGTTAATATTTTGTAACATAAAATGCCCCAGAACATTCTAGAGGGATCGGGGGTGGCCATTTTTGGGGAGAGTGCAGGAGTCTTGGAGGAAGAATGGAAACAGAAACGGAAATGGAAATAGACACGGGCATGGACAACAAGCATAGCAAAAGAACGTGAACTTATTTTGAAGGACAGAGACTGCTGTTGGAAAATCCTCATGCAGACAATGGTCTCACAGAGAATGTGAAATAACTTTTAATCAGCTAGTTATCACACAACCTTGGAGACAGTTTAATACTTTGTCCTTGGTTGTTACATAGATATTTGTTTTTGTTTTGCTTGGACTGTGTTTTCAGGCAGAATAGTTTGGTACTGTGAGTAAATGAAGTGAAGCAAACTGATTATGCAACAATGAGTTCCAATGATTATGTGCACACTACAGGCTAATTAATGAACGTGTATTGGGCCTTTTTCTTTATTCTGGTTGTTACAGTTTAAAATATTTTGTCAATATAATTTTAATCTAAGTTTACACTGGTGTGGGTTAAATTATTGTTTCCTGCCGAACAGTAAATTTGCATAAAAACACAAAATGCTGGCAGAACTCAGCAGGCCAGACAGCATCTATGGGAGGAGAAAGTGACAATGTTTCGGGCCGAAACCCTTCATCAAGAGTGAAGTAACATGGGATGGTCGAGGGGGGATGGGGGAAGGAGGGGGTCCTTCACTCCTGATGAAGGGTTTCGGCCTGAAACATCATCACTACCTCCTCCCATAGATGCTGTCTGGCCTGCTGAGTTCTGCCAGCATTTTGTGTTTTTATTTATTTCCAGCATCTGCAGATTCACTTGTGTTGCCAGTATATTTGCATATGTGTGTGTCAGTATGCACACAAGTTACAATCCTACTTTTCCTTAAAGGAACATTCAAACTTTTATGTTTTGTGATTACCCAAATCATATTCATCCTAAACATGTTTATTCATTGGTAATAGTCTTTTCATTGTTATTCCCCATGCACTGTAGAATTAAGTTACCAAATGTTCATGTACCTCCATTCCCTGTGCAATTGTAATCCTCTCACCCTAGGCTTGTAATCAATTACCTATTACTGTGAATATAAACCAATGTAGGCAGAAGAGATTAGTTTAGTTAGACATTTAATTACTAGTTTAATTAGTTTGGAACAAGATCATGGGCTGAAGGGCCAGTTCCTACGGAGTATTCTGCGAAACCTTTCTCAGTCTAACAAATGTCTTTTGAAGATCCAGATATTGTGCCTCCACCAGGATAACCATTAGCCAGGAAGCTTCCAGACATTGTCCCCTGCAATGTTTCACACCACCTGACAGAGCAGACAGGAACATGTCTCCCTTGAAAGTCAGCCCTTTCACCAGTACAGAGGACAGCTTTAGAGTATGTGGCTATAGTGTCCAGAGTTGAACACAAAATCAGAAGGGCAGTACAGTAGCACAGCCGCTAAAGCAACTCCTCACAGTGCCAGCTGGAAGAGCGGGGTTTGATTCTCACTGCTGAGTGTAAGGTGTTTGTATGTTCTCCCCGCGATCTCATGGGCTTCCTCTGGGTGCTCCAGTTTCCTCCCACTTTCCAAAGATGTAGCATGTATGGATTAGGGTTAGTGAGTTGTGGGCATGCTTCATTCGTGTTGGAAGCTTGGCGACGATTGCAGGCACTCAGCACAATTCTCACTTTTATTTGATGCTTTTTACTGTATGCTTTGATATTTCAAAGCTCATGTGACAAATCTTTCTTTCTCTAAAACTATTCTCCAACAAGAGAATGTTGCCTGCTGAACCACACCAGACAGAACAAAGCTGACAGTATCACAAATATTATTATGTGCCTAAAACTGAACATATCACACATGGCCAAGGACAGCCTAAAGCAGAAAATGACAAAGAACATGGGATGTACGGACTGCGCTGAATGAACTGACTTACCAGTACATGCTCTGATATGGAAGCATTTGCAACAGACGTTGTGAAAACATTATCAGCAGCTCCAGTCATACTCGCCACTGTCACCGTTGTCACCTCTGCAAAACAGGAACCAAGGGTGTCAAAAACTAGACATGTGCTTGATTAAACATAGCAGACTGTGCAGATGTCTCCATTGACTCTTATCAATTATTCTCATCACTCTTTCAAAATCATCTTATACAGATGAATCTCAGCATGATACAAGAACTGCTCTGCACTTGACCACAAGAAACTTGTGCCGAATTACTGAACTGTGTCTACAACTACAGAGACTTGTGGACACACCGCAACACATCATGAAAACACAAAAGATTCTGCAGATACTGCAAATCCAGAGGAATACACAGTAAATGCTGGAGGAACTCAGCAGGCAAGGCAGCGTGTATGGAAAAGAGTATAGTTGACATCTCAGCCCAAAATGTTGACTGTACTCTTGTCCATAGACGCTGCCTGGCCTGCTGGATTCCTCCAACAGTTTGTGTGCATTGCTTGGATTTCCAGCATCTGCAGAACTTCTCTCGTTTGTGATACAATCAACATTTCTGGCCAAGACCCTTCATCAGGACTGGAAAGGAAGGGAAAGAGGCCAGAATAAGAAGGTGAGGAGGAAGAGGAAAGAGGACAAACTAGAAGGTGATAGGTAACACCAGGCAGATGGGGACAGAGTCCCCTCCATGGACTCTGCCTACACTTCTCACTACCTCAGTAGAGCAGCCAACAAAATCAAAATCCTGACCCTGGACATTCTCTCTTCTCCACCCTCCCATTGGCCAGACGATACAAAAGCCTGATACCATGTGTCACTAGGGTCAAGAATAGCTTCTATCTAAGCTTCTATTCTTAAATGGTCCCCTGCTGTAATAAGATGGACTACTGGCCTTGTAATCTACCTCATTATGACCTGTCACCTTATGGTCTGCCTGCACTGCACTTTCTCTGTAACACTCTATTTTGCATTTAGTCATTGGTTTACCTTGTAGACTCTTAATGCAGTGTTGCGATGATCTGATCTGTATAAACTTTATGGATCATTGGGATCTCTTCAGGGGAAGGCATAACCTGAACCCAAAGGGGACCAATACCCTTGGGGCCAGCTCAACAGTGTTTAAACTAACTTGACAGGGGGATGAAAGCTGAACAGAGAGTGCTGAGGATCAGGCAATTGGTTTGCAAACAGAGGAAATGTGCAGTGGGACTCCTAGCAAGGTGAGGCTGATGAGAGGGCAAAATTGGATAAGTTGGATAATAGGATAAGTTGTAATGTAAAAGTCAGACAAAATCAGAAAGGGTGAATACAGGACTGAAGGTGTTATACTTGAATACATATAGTATACAGAATAAGGTAGTTTAACATAGCACAGTTACAGATTGGCATGTATGATGTTGTAGGCATCACTGAATCATCGCTGAAAGAAGATTACAACTGGGAGCTTAATGCCCAAGGATACACTTTCTATCGAAAGGACAGACAGGCAGGCAGAGGGGGTGGAATAGCACTTTTGGTTAAAACAAACTTAAGTCATCATTAAAAAGAGGTGACATAGAGTCAGAAGATGTTGAATCATTGTGGGTAGAGCTGAGGAACTGCAAGGGTACAAAGACTCTGATGGGAGTTATATACAGACCTCCAAACAGTAGTAAAGATGTGATCTACAAATTACACTGGGAGATAGACAATGCATGCCAAAAGGGTAATGTTACAATAGTCATGAGGTATTTCAATATGCAGGTAGATTGGGAAAATCAGGTTGGTGCAGGAGCCCTAGAGGGGAAGTTTCTAGAATATCTGTGAGATGGCTTATTAGAGCAGCTTGTGGTTGAGCCCACTGGGGGGGGGAGATTAGCCATTCTGGATTTGGTGTTGTGCAATGAACCAGAACTGATTAAGGTAAAGGAACCTTTATGGGAATGTCATCATAATGTGATACAATATGCCCTGAAATTTGAGGAGAAGCTAAAGTCAGATGTATCAATATTACAGTGGAATAAAGATAATTACAGAGGAGCTGGCCAAAAGTGATCAGAAAAGAATACTGGCAGGAATGACAGCAGAGCAACAATGACTGGAATTCCTGGAAGCAATTCGGAAGGCGCAGAATATATACCTCCCAAAGTGGAAGAAGTATTCTAAAGGCAAGATAACACAATTGTGGCTAACAAGAGAAGTCAAACCCAAAATAAACACCAAAGAGAGAGCACATAATAGAGAAAAAAATAGTGGAAAGTTAGAGGAACGGGAAGCTTTTAAAAACAAACAGAAGGCAACTAAAAAGGCATTAAAAACAAAAAATTGGAATACAAAGGTAGGGAATACAATAATATTAGAGGATACCAAAAGTTTCTTCAGATACATGAAGTGCAACAGAGAGGTGAGAGTGGATATTGGACCACTGGAAAATGATGCAGGAGAGGTAGCCTTGGGGGACAAGGAAATGAAAGACAAACTGAATAAGCATTTTGCATTAATCTTCATTGTAGAAGACACTAGCAGCATGTCAGAAGATCAAGAGTGTCAGTGAGTGAATTTGCCATTACTAGAGAGAAGGTTTTTGGGAAACTGAAAGGTCTGAAGGTAGATAGGTTACCTGGACAAGACAGTCTGAAAGAGGTGACTCAAGGGATTTGGCATTAGTAATGATTGTTCATGAATCATTTGAATGTGGCATTTTTCTGGAGGAATGGAAATTGCAAATGCCACTCCACTCTTCAAAGGAAAGGAACAGAAGAAGGAAGTCATAGGCTAGTTAGCCTGACCTCAGTGATTGGGAAGACAGTGGATTTGCTTATTAAGGATGTGTTTTCATGGTTCTTGGAGGCACAAGATAAAATAGGCCATAGTCAGCATAGGTTCTTTAAGGGAAATTCTTGCGTGACAATTTTGTTGGAATTCTTTGAAGAAATAACAAGCAAGAAAGATAAAGGAGAATTAGTTGATGTTGTGTACTTGGATTTTCAGAAGGCATCTGACAAGGTGCCACACATGAGGCTGCTTAACAAGTTAAGAGCTCATGGTATTACGGGAAAGATACTAGCGTGGATAAAGCAGTGGCTGACTGGCAGGAGACAAACAGTGGGAATCAAGGGAGCCTATTTTGATTGGCTGCTGGTCTCTAGTGATGTTCCACAATGGTCTGTGTTGGGGCAGCTTCTTTTTATGTTATATGTCAATGATTTGGATGATGGAATTGAGACATTGTGGCAAAGTTTGCAGACAATACAAATATAAGTGAAGGAGTAGGTAATTTTAAGGAATTAGAAAGGCTACTGAAAGACTCAAATTAGGAGAATGGGCAAAGAAGTGGTAGGCAGAATAGTGTCAAGAAGTGTATGGTCATGTACTTTAGTAGATAAAATAAAAAGGAAGACTATTTTCTGAATGAAAAGTAAATTCAAAAATCTGAGGTGCAGAGCAAATGGAATCTTCTTGCTGGATTCTCTAAAGGTTAATTTGCAGGTTGAGTCTGTGGTGAGGAAGGTAAATGCAATGTTAGCATTCATCTCAAAACGACTAGAATATAAAAACTAGGATGTAATGTTGAGATTTTATAAAAGCACTGGTGATGCCTCACTTGGATATTGTGAGCCATTTTGGGGATCTTAGAAAGGATGTGCTGAAACTGGAGAGCGTTCAAGAAAATGATTTATGTCTTCACGCTATACTGTGGCTGTAAAAGTAATTTTATGACAATTAAGTCAGTGGTAATAAACTCAATTCTGACTCATTAATCTAATGTGAGTGGGGTACGATTTAAATGAGATCCAGGGAGTGGTGGGGATATGGCACAAGTTGTCAAAGAAAGCAGTAGACAGGTACAAATACAACATTCAAAAGACATTTATGGATTGGCAAGGTAAATTGAAATTGACTAATGTGGGGTAATGGGATTAGTAGTCAGCATTGACGAGTTGGGCCAAAAAGCCTGTTTCTATGCAGTACAACTCTATAACTAGGTTGATGAGTGGAACCAGAGAGATATGGTAGGCAGATGGAAGAGTGGAGTCAGGTGGGAAAATGGGGAGCAAGGGGGTTGGTTGTGTGCTAATGATAAGCCAATGGAAGGAAGTAGGAGAGGAAAAGGAAGGAGGTGTTCTATTTTCCAATCGGCCTCCCCGTCTCAGGTGACCCTCATCTTTCCCTCATCTCCACCCATCTCCCTCGCCGACCGGGCCGCTGTCCACCCGGCCCCCGCAATCGCTCGGCAAGTAACGGGCCGAAGCGGCCCGAGTGCCGGGAGCTTCGGCCGAAGCGCTTCGGGCCGGCTCGGCTCGGCTCGGCTCCCGCGGGCGGCGCTGGACAATCTCAACATATTTTTATTTATTGTTTTGTGAGGCGTGGGCCTAACATCCCGGCCGGTGCATGATTTTAAGCCGCCTCTGGAACTGCTCCCAACACCTCCCGGACACACTCGCCTGCGAAGCCAGCCTCGTCGGAGCTCGGCAGCTGCTCGGCCATGTCGATCTGCTCTTCCCCCATCACCGAAACCTCCGTCACTTCAGGCGACTCCATGCCGAGCCCCTTCGCTTCCATCGTCCCTTCGGCGAGCGCCGCCGAATTTACTCGAGTGCTGCCGAATCCTTCCGCCGACCCGAGCTCCACCGAATTCACTCGAGTGCTGAGAATCCTCCCGCACACCCGAGCGCTGCCAAGCCGTACTGCCGACCCGAACACTACCCGAGTCCTCTTGCATTCCCGAGCGCTGCCGAATTCAGCCGAGTCCTCCCACCGACCCGAGCAGTGTCCAGTCCTCCCGTCGACCCGAGCGCTGCCGAGTTCTCCGGCCGACCCGAGCATCTCCGAAGATAAACGAGAAAGTTTGCAGATGTATGAAATCCAAACAATACACACAAAACGCTGGAGGAACTCAGCGGGATGGGGCGTTGCTTAATTCCTGTGTTAAGCAAACTTTTGTTCAACTTTTGGAACCTTTGATTCAGCAATCACCGGGGGTTTGTGCATGGCGCAGGGTGATTTGGGAGCAATCGGGAAGCTTCGTGTTTCAGTGGGATTTTAATCGCCGAGTTTTTCCATACATTCTGCCATGTTATATCAACAGTTGTGTAAATATTTACCCCGTTGCTCCAAAAAAAATCACTTTTGGTGTTTACTGACAGAAGTACCAGCATTTCATTTGAAATCGAGCCATTTAAAGCGCATGCTTCATGTGTCCTGTGATCAATGACCCTGCTATTTCGTGCAATACACGGAATCTTTCCTCCTGGAGCCAAAGTTCCCTCTAAACCGTGCTGCAGTGCACGAATTTTCTTTTATACAAATGTCTTATTGAAGTGGTGCACAGTTCTCAGACCATGTAAAAATTTCCTGCTCAGAAGAAATATTAAGCGCTGCTGTAAAATAATCGGTACGTTGCGTGGAGCCGACCAGGATGAGCGCAGAAACAGATACCAGGTACTCAGCTCTGCGGAAGGAGACACGGAGACAATGATTCTGCTCCAGCTTTTCACAAAAGGCAGGAATCGATTGATTCACCGGAATGGAGGAAGGAAACTAATGCAGTGCGCTCGATCAGATCGGTTTGGCCTTCCCTGCTCTATTTGTTGAGAGGAAGGAACGGGTGTGCAAGGTTTCCAGATTTATCAGTGGTGAAAATAAGGTGGAAAGGCACGTTGTCATGAGGAAGCTGTAATTCTGTAATGAACTACAGAGAGGCGCAACTGGGGAAGAGCTAACTATGAAAGGATGAGGCAGGAACTAACGAGAGTAAATTGGAAACAGATGTTCAAGGGTGAGAGCACAGAAGTAATGTGGAAGAAGTTTAGGAACCACTTGTGCTGGGTTCAGGATAGGTTTGTCCCACTGAGAGAAGGAAAAAATGGTAGGAAAAGGGAACCTACGAAACGTGAGGCAACTCGTCAAGAGGAAGCAGGAGGGGCTCATGGGAAATATAGGGTAGCCAGGAAGGAGCTTAAGAAAGGACTTAGGAGAGCTCAAAGGGGGCATGAGAAGGCCTTGGCATTTAAGATTAAGAAAAACCCCAAGGCGTTCTATGCATATTTGTCAAGAATAAAGGTGGGGACACTAAAGGATAAAGAAGGCAACAAGTGCCTGGAGGTGGAGGAGGTTGGGGAGGTCCTAAGTGAGTACTTTGCTTCAGTATTCACATGTGAAGAGAACCTTGTTCAGGGTGAGTTCGAAATAAAACAGGCCTGTGTGCTAGACAATGTAGAGATTAAGGAAGAAGAAGTGTTGGATCTTCTTAAAAACATCAAGATTGATAAGTCCCCAGGGCCAGACATGATATACCCCAGAAGAGATTGCTGGAACAGTAGCTATGATCTTTAAATCCTCTGGCTGCAGGGGAGGTGCCAGAGGATTGGAGAATGGCAAATGTAGTTCCCTTGTTTAAAAAAGGTAATAGGAAGAATCCTGGGAAATACAGACCAGTGAGTCTTACGTCGGTGGTCTGCAAACTGTTGGAAAGGAGTCTTAAGGATAGGATCTACGAGCATTTGGAGAAGTACAGTCTACTCAAGGGTCGTCATCATGGCTTTGTGAAGGGAAGGTTGTGCCTCACGAGCCTAGTTGAGTTTTTTGAAGAGGAAACAAAAGAAATTGATGAGGGGAGGGTGGTAGATGTGGTCTAGCTGGATTTTAGCAAGCAATTGACAAGGTCCCCCATGAGAGACTCATCCAGAAAGTCATGAGGCGTGCGATCAGTGGAACCTTGGCTGTTTGGATAAAAAATTGGCTTCCAGGAAGAAAGCAGAGGGTAGTAGTGGAAGGAAAGTATTCTGCCTGAAGGTCAGTGACTAATGGAGTGCCGCAAGGATCTGTCCTGGGACCCCTGCTATTTGTGATTTTTATAAATGACCTGGATGAAGAGGCGGAGGGATGGGTGAGTAAGTTTGAAGATGACACAAAGATTGGAGGAATTGTGGGTGGAGCTGTAGGTTGTGGAAGGTTACAAGAGGATATAGACAGGATGCAGAGTTGGGCAGAAAAGTGGCAGATGGAGTTCAATCCGGACAAGTGTGAGGTGACACAAACACGAGGAAATCTGCAGATGCTGGAAATTCAAACAACACACACAAAATGCCGGTGGAACACAGCAGGCCAGGCAGTATCTATAAGGAGAAGCACTGAGACCCTTCATCAGGACTAACTGAAAGGAAAGATAGAGATTTGAAAGTAGTGGGGGGAAGGGGAAATGTGAAATGATAGAAGATCGGAGGGGGTGGGATGAAGCTAAGAGCTGGAAAGGTGATTGGTGAAAGTGATACCGAGCTGGAGAAGGGAAAGGATCATGGGACGGGAGGCCTCGGGAGAAAGAAAGGGGGTGGGGGGAAGCACCAGAGGGAGATGGAGAACAGGCAAACAACTAAATATGCCAGGGATGGGGTAAGAAGGGGAGGAGGGGCATTAACGGAAGTTAGAGAAGTCAATGTTCATGCCATCAGGTTGGAGGCTACCCAGCCGGTATATAAGGTGTTGTTCCTCCAACCTGAGTTTGGATTCATTTTCCATTTTGACAGTAGAGGAGGCCACGGATAGACTTATCAGAATGGGAATGGGACGTGGAATTAAAATATGTGGCCACTGGGAGATCCTGCTTTCTCTGGCGGACCAAGTGTAGGTATTCAGCGAAACAGTCTCCCAGTCTGCGTCGGGTTGGTGATGGTATAGGAGACGATGGCCTGGTGCTCCTTAGTGGGGTCATGATCAAGGGGTAAATAAGAGGAGGTATCAGAGAGCTGTCGCTGTGCCTCGGCCAGGTAGAAGTCAGTACGCCAGACAACAACAGCTCCCCCCCTTATCAGCAGGATTTATAGTGAGGTTGGGATTGGTGCGGAGGGAGTGGAGAGCAGAGCCATTGTCTCCTATACCATCACCAACCTTATCAGCTCTGGGGATCTCCCATCCACTGCCACCAACCTCATAGTTCCCACACCCCGCACTTCCCATTTCTACCTCCTACCCAAGATCCACAAACCTGCCTGTCCAGGTAGACCTATTGTCTCAGCTTGCTCCTGCCCCACCGAACTCATTTCTGCATACCTTGACACCCTGCCCTCAAATTTACCTGGTCCATTTCCGACACCTCCCTCCCCTTTCTTGATCTTTCTGTCTCCATCTCTGGAGACGGCCTATCTACTGATATCTACTATAAGCCTACAGACTCTCACAGCTACCTGGACTATTCCTCTTCCCACCCTGTCTCTTGCAAAAATGTCATCCCCTTCTCGCAATTCCTCCGCCTCCGCTGCATCTGCTCTCAGGATGAGGCTTTTCATTCCAGGACGAAGGAGATGTCTTCCTTTTTTAAACAAAGGGGCTTCCCTTCTTCCACCATCTACTCTGCTCTCAAACGCATCTCTCCCATTTCCCACACATCTGCCCTCACCCCACCCACCCACCATCCCACTCGGGATAGGGTTCCCCTTGTCCTCATTTACCACCCCACCAGCCTCCAGGTCCAACATATAATTCTCTGTAACTTCCGCCACCTCCAACAGGATCCCACTACCCAGCACATCTTTCCCTCCCCCCCCCCCTTCTGCTTTCCACAGGGATCGCTCCCTACACAACTCCCTTGTCCACTCATCCCCCCCCCCCCATCCCTTCCCACCGATTTCCCTCCTGGCACTTATCCTTGTAAGCAGAACAAGTGCTACACCTGCCCCAGACAGTCCTTCCAGGTGAGGCGACATGTCACCTGTGAGTCGGCTGGTGTGGTATACTGCGTCCGGTGCTCCCGGTGTGGACTTTTATATTTTGGTGAGACCCAACACAGACTGGGAGACTGTTTCGCTGAATACCTACGCTCGGTCCGCCAGAGAAAGCAGGATCTCCCAGTGGCCACACATTTTAATTCCATGTCCCATTCTCATTCTGATATGTCTATCCATGGCCTCCTCTACTGTCAAAATGAATCCAAACTCAGGTGGGAGGAACAACACCTTATATACCGGCTGGGTAGCCTCCAACCTGATGGCATGAACATTGACTTCTCTAACTTCCGTTAATGCCCCTCCTCCCCTTCTTACCCCATCCCTGACATATTTAGTTGTTTGCCTGTTCTCCATCTCCCTCTGGTGCTTCCCCCCACCCCCTTTCTTTCTCCCGAGGCCTCCCGTCCCATGATCCTTTCCCTTCTCCAGCTCAGTATCACTTTCACCAATCACCTTTCCAGCTCTTAGCTTCATCCCACCCCCTCCGATCTTCTCCTATCATTTTGCATTTCCTCCTCCCCCCACTTCTTTCAAATCTCTTACTATCTTTCCTTCCAGTTAGTCCTGACGAAGGGTCTCAGGCCGAAACGTTGACAGTGCTTCTTCCTATAGATGCTGCCTGGCCTGCTGTGTTCCACCAGCATTTTGTGTGTGTTGTTAAGTGTGAAGTGATGCATTTTGAAAGGACAAACCAGAAGGCTGAGTCCCGGGTTAATGGTCAGTTACTTAAGAGTGTGGATGAACAGAGGGACCTTGGGGTTCAAATCCATAATCCCTCAAGGTCGCTGTACAGGTTGATAGGATAGTTAAGGCCTATGGGTTGCTAGGCTTCATTAATAGGGGGATTGATTTCAAGAATAGAGGGGGTCATGTTGCAACTCTACAAATCTCTGGTGAGGCCGCACTTAGAGTATTCCGCTCAGTTCTGGTCACCTCATTGTAGGAAGGATGTGGAAGCTAAGGAGAGGGTGCAGAGGAGATTTACCAGGATATTGCCTGGATTGGAAAACAAGTCTTATAAGGCAAAGTTAGCAGAGCTGGGACTTTTCTCTTTAGAGTGTAGAAGGATGAGAGGGGACTTGATAGAGGTCTACAAGATTATGAGAGGCATAGATAGGGTGAATAGTCAGTACCTGTTTTCCAGGGCATGAATAGCAAACACCAGAGGGCATATGTACAAAGTTAAGGGAGGGAAGTTCAGGGGGGACATCAGAGGTAAGTTTTTTACACAGAGGGTTGTGGGTGTCTGGAGTGACTTGCCAGGGATAGTGATGGAGGCTAAAACAGGTATTTAAGAGCCTCTTGGAAGGCACATGGATGAAAGAAAAATAGAGGGTAGTGTGGGTTTAGTACCTTTTTTTAAGGAATATATGGGTCAGCAGAACATCGAGGGTCAAAGGGCCTGTTCTGTGCTGTAGTATTCTAGTGTCTAGCTGAGCGGCAAAGCCTGGTAAATGTGGGAGATGTATAACTGTACATTTCAGTAAGAGAAATCAAAAGGTGGAGATTATCTAAATTTGGAATCTGAAAGTGGGTGAGACATGGAGTCTCCCAGGACAAATTGTCACTGATATACACTGACATGCCCTCTTCTCATTACTACCACTGGGGAGGAGATACAGAAGCCTGAAGACATACTGTTAAAGACAGGTACATGGATAGGAAAGGTTAAAGGTCAAATACTGACAAGCAGGGCAAGGATATAGGTTGGGATGGATCACTGGGCTGATGGGCCTGTTTCTGTGTTGTATTATTCCTTGGCATTATGTCCAGGATACAATATACCTTGCCAATGGACCCAGACCTGCTCTTGGTCATCTCCAATGCTGACATACATAGAACATTCCAAAGTGTCAACAGCCTCAAGGCAGCAGGGCCAGACAGCATCCCAGGACGGGTCCTCAGGATGGAATATTTTTTGGGAATAATACAGAAGGTGCAGGATCAGTTCATTCCAAAGAGGAAGGAAGATTCTAAGGGGAGTAGGGGACGACCGTGGCTAACAAGGGAAGTCAAGGACAGTTTAAAAATAAAAGAGAAGAAGTATAACATAGCAAAGATGAGCGGGAAGCCAGAGGATTGGGGAACTTAAGAGCAACAAAAGATAACTAAAAAGGCAATATGGGGAGAAAAGATGAGGTATAAAGGTAAGCTAGCCAAGAATATAAAGGAGGATAGTAAAAGCTTCTTTAGGTATGTGAAGAGGAAAAAATTAGTAAGACCAAAGTTGGGCCCTTGAAGGCAGAAACAGGTGAATTTATTATGGGGAACCAGGAAATGGCAGACGAGTTGAGCAGGTACTTTGGATCTGTCTTTACTAGGAAAGACACAGACAATCTCCCAGATATAATAGTGGCCAGAGGACCTAGGGTAATGGAGGAACTGATGGAAATTCACATTAGGCAGAAAATGGTGTTGGGTAGACTGATGGGACTGAAGGCTGATAAATCCCCAGGGCCTGATGGTCTGCATCCCAGGGTACTTAAGGAGGTGGCTCTAGAAATTATGGACGTATTGGTAATCATTTTCCAATGTTCTATAGATTCAGGATGACTTCCTGAGGATTGGAGGGTAGCTAATGTTATCCCACTTTTTAAGAAAGGAGGGAGAGAGAAAACAGGGAATTATAGACCAGTTAGCCTGACGTCAGTGGTGGGGAAGATGCTGGATTCAATTATAAAAGATGAAATAGTGGCACATTTGGATAGCAGTAACAGGATCGGTCCGAGTCATCATGGATTTATGAAGGGGAAATCATGCTTGACTAATCTTCAGGAATTTTTTGAGGATGTAACTATGAAAATGGACAAGGGAGAGCCAGTGGATGTAAGTGTACCTGGACTTTCAGAAAGCCTTTGATAAGGTCCCACATAGGAGATTAGTAGGCAAAATTAGAGCACGTGGAATTGGGGGTAGGGTACTAACATGGATTAAAAAATTGGTTGGCAGACAGGCAACAAAGAGTAGGGATTAATGGGTCCTTTTCAGAATGGCAGGCAGTGACTAGTGGGGTACTGCAAGGCTCAGTGCTGGGACCGCAGCTATTTACAACATACATTAATGATTTAGATGAAGGGATTAAAAGTAACATTAGTAAATTTGCAAATGACACAAAGCTGGGTGGCAGTGTGAAATATGAGGAGGATGTTAGGAGAATGCAGGGTGACTTGGACAGGTTGGGTGAGTGGGCTGATGCATGGCAGATGCAGTTTAATGTGGATAAATGTGAGGTTATCCACTTTGTTGGCAAGAACAGGAAGGCAGATTACTATCTTGAATGGTGTCAAGTTAGGAAAAGGGGAAGTACAACGAGATCTAGGTGTTTTTGTTCATCAGTCACTGAAAGTAAGCATGCAGGTACAACAGGCAGTGAAGAAAGCATGTTGGCCTTCATAACAAGGGGAGTTGAGTATAGGAGCAAACAGGTCCTTCTGCAGTTGTACAGGGCCCTGGTGAGACCCCACCTGGAGTATTGTGTTCAGTTTTGGTCTCCAAATTTGAGGAAGGACATTCTTGCTATTGAGGGAGTGCAGCGTAGGTTCACAAGGTTAATTCCCGGGATGGCGGGACTGTCATATGTTGAAAGATTGGAGCGACTGGGCTTGTATACACTGGAATTTAGAAGGATGAGAGGGGATCTGATTGAAACATATAAGATTATTAAGGGATTGGACACGCTAGAGGCAGGAAAAATGTTCCCGATGTTGGGGGCCATAGTTTAAGAATAAGGGGTAGGCCATTTAGAACGGAGTTCAGGAAAAACTTTTTCACCCAGAGAGTTGTGGAGGTCTGGAATGCTGTGCCTCAGAAGGCAGTGGAGGCCAATTCTCTGGATGCTTTCAAGAAAGAGTTAGGTAGAGCTCTTAAAGATAGTGGAGTCAAGGGATATAGGGAGAAGGCAGGAACGGGGTACTGATTGTGGATGATCAGTCAGCCATGATCACAGTGAATGGCGGTGCTGGCTTGAAGGGCCGAATGGGCTACTCCTGCACCTATCATCTATTGTCTATAATAGCTGGCTGGTGTGTTTACAGACATTTTTAATCTTCCCCTCTCCCACATGGATTACAGAAAGTAGAGCAATGGATGTAGTGTGTTTGGATTTGATAAGGTTCCCCATTTAAGGCTCATTCAGAAAATAAGGAGGCATGGGATCCAAGGAGACCTTGCTTTTTGGATCCAAAATTGGCTTGCCCGCAGAAGGCAAAGAATGGTTGTAGAAGGTTCATATTCTGCATGGAGGACGGTGACCAGTGGTGTTCCTCAGGGAACCGTTCTGGGACATTTCTTTCCGTGACATTTATAAATGACCTGGATGAGGAAGTGGAGGGATGGGTTAGTAACTTTGCTGATGACACAAAAGTTGGGGGTGTTGTGGATAGTGTGGAGGGCTGACAGATGTTACAGCAGGACATTGATAGTATGCAGAACTGGGCTGAGAAGTGGCAGATGGAGTTCAACCCAGATAAATGTGAAGTGGTTCATTTTGGTAGGTCATATATGATGGCAGAATATTAATGGTAAGCCCCTTGGCAGTGTGATGTGGCTGGCAACAATGAATATGGAATTGATTCAGGTTTTATAAATAAACATTTATTAAACCCTGCTCAACAAAAGTGAAAAGTAAACAAACAACTAACTTAACCAAGAGTAAACTATACGGCAATTTAACAAACAGCCAAACTCTGGAATAGTTCTTAAAGTGGTAAATTCGAAAGTCCAAGTGATTTATACAATCAGTAAGGAGAGACTTTACTGCAACAACAATTTCTCCGAAGAAAATGACGAATCTGCTGATCAGTCGAGAGATGCCTTCCTTGTCCAAAGGATTCCCGACGAAGGAAATAAAAAGGCTTAAAGGAACTGACCTTTTGCTTGGCAAATTAACACTGCACAAACCTTCCTGATCTTACAGGGGTTAACTCAGATGCGGGACATTATTTCTGAATGAAGATTCAATAAGGTCAATCCTATATTAAACTGCCAAACGACACCAACTTTACTCAATTCTTCAGGTTCCCGTACCTTGGTAAAGTCTTCACTCTCCAACTCGACTGTAAAGGTAAATCAAAGATGGGACAAACCAGAACCAGCAGCGACTGGCGAAACTGCAGGCACAACGGTTTTTTGCTCCTTACAATCGAAAGTAGAAACTCCACTTTAAAAACAAAACTGTGTCATGAGACGAATATGCAGCAAAACTAATGAACAAACTACCCCAAATTAACTGCGACACAGCAGGGGTTTCCCTTTATAAACCTGTTGGAACATAGCATCATGTAACCACACACCAGTGGGAGAATTACGTCATTCTCACAAGATACTCAATTACATCATGGTCATAAGACAGTCACAAGATACCCACGGGGTATGTAATGGCAATGTGGAGGATCAGAGGTATCTTGGGGTCTGAGACCATAGGATACTCAAAGCTACTGCACAGGTTGACTCTGGTTAAGAAGATGTACAGTGCTTTGGCCTTCATCAATCATGGGATTGAGTTTAGGAGCCGAGAGGTAATGTTGTAGCTATATAGGACCCTGGTCAGACCCACTTGGAGTACTGTGCTCTGTTCTGGTCGCCTCACTACAGGAAGGATGTGAAAGCCATAGAAAGGGTGCAGAGGAGATTTACAAGGATGTTGCCTGGATTGGGGAGCATGCCTTATGAGAATAGGTTGAGTGAACTCGGCCTTTTCTCCTTGGAGCGAAGGAGGATGAGAGGTGACCTGATAGAGGTGTATAAGATGATGAGAGGCATTGGTCATGTGGATAGTCAGAGGCTTTTTCCCAGGGCTGAAATGGCTATCATGAGAGGGCACAGTTTTAATGTGCTTGGAAGTATGTCTAGAGGAGATGGCAGGAGTAAGTTTTTTACACAGGAAGAGGTTGGTGTGTGGAATGCACTGCTGGTGATGGCGGTGGAGGCGGATACAATAGGGTATTTTAAGAGACTCTTAGGTACATGGAGCTTAGAAAAATAGAGGACTATGCCATAGGGAAATTCTAGGCAGTTTCTTGAGTATGTTACATGGTCAGCACAACATTGTGGGCTGAAGGGCCTGTGATGTTCTGTAGAATTTTATGTTCTATGTTCAGTATGTAGTGCCCTCCTGTTTCAAATTATCCATCATTGTCCCTGTACCTAAGAATACCAAGGTAGCATGCCTGAACAATTGGCTCCCTGTCGCACTCGCCTCAATTTTAAGCAAATGCTTTGAGAGGCTGGTTATAGACTACATCTGCAGCATGCTGTCACCCACACTGGACCCTTACAATTCGCCTACCTACAGAACCGGTTTACCACAGCACTACACACTGTCCTCACTCACTTGGAGAAGAGGGATGCATACATTAGACTGCTGTTCCTGGACTACAGTTCAGCATTCAACACCATAATTCACTCCAGACTTGACAGGAAACTCAGAGACCTCGGCCTGCACCTCAGCTTGTGCAGCTGGATCCTGAACTTCCTATCGGATCGCCGACAGGTGATAAGGAAGGGCTCCCTCAACTTTGACCCTCAACACAGGTGCCCCCCAGGGTTGTGTCCTGAGTCCCCTTCTCTACTCCCTTTACACCCAAAACTGTGCGGCTACACACAACTCCAATCCGCTGATCAAATTTGCAGATGACACAACATTGATCAGCCTTATTTCTAGCGGTGATGAGACAGCCTACTTTGGAGAGGTTGACACCCTGACACAGTGGTGCCAGGATAACAACCTCTCCCTCTGTGTCCAAAAAAACAAAAGAGCTGATTGTGGATTACAGGAGGAACAGAGACAGGCTCGACCTGATCAACATCAATGGGTCTGCAGTTGAGAGAGTGAGAATTTTCAAATTCCTCAGTATACACGTCTCCAATGATCTCACCTGAACTGTACACACCAGCTTTGTGGCAAAAAAAAACAGCATCTCTTCCACCTCAGGTGACTGAAGATTTTCGGCATGGGTCCCCAAATCCTCACAACCTCTACAGGGGTACCATTGAGAGCATCCTGACTGGCTGTATCACAGCCCAGTATGGGAACTGCACCAACCTTGATCGCAGGGCACTGCAGAGAGTGGTACGGACAGCCCAGCGCATTTATGGACATGAATTTACTTCCATTGAAGACATTTACAGCAGCAGGTGCATAAAGAAGGCCTGGAAGATCATCAGGGACATCAGTCACCCCAGTCATAAACTCTTACAGCTGCTTCCGTCTGCCAAACAGTACCTCAACATTAAAGCCAGGACCAACAGGCTACAAGACAGCTTCTTTCCACAATTCGTGTCTGTATATTGCGACAGAGTTATAATGCAAAGATTTTTACTCCCTCACATGGTGGGATGGATATAAGATCTAAATAAATTCAATTCAGAAAGATAACTGCATCCACTGGTCATCAGAAAGAATCACTAGCCATTCCTCTTCTCATTACTACCATCAGGGAGGATACAGGAGCTTGAACATTCTCTTTCAATTATTCAGGCACATCTTGAAGAAGGGTCTTGGCCGGAAATGTCATCTGTTTACTCTGTTCCAGTAGATCAGGGGCTTCGCAGACTATCAGCAGATTCTGTATTTCATTGTTCATGCAGGGCTTCTGATTGGGGAAAACCATGAAGGATTTCACAGGGACACACTCAGCCACAGCTGTTATAATAAAGTCTGTAACAACTTTGGTGTAGTCATTCAGGTCCTCAGATGAGTTCTTGAACAAGGTCCAGTCCACTGACTCAAGGTAATCCTGTAACGGTTTCTCAACCTCCTACGACCATCCCTTGGTTGTCTTTATCTCTGGAGCCTTGCTCTTTAGGCACTGTCTGTATGCAGTAGCAGGAGTACAACCAAATGATCCGACTGGCCAAGATGCACTCTCGGGAAGAAACAGTAGCAGCAGAGCTCTGAACGGTTCATGGACCCATGAACAGACCTCATCATTGCACTGTTTATTTATTGTGTGTTATATATAATGCTGTACTGCTGCCTCAGAACTACAGTTTTCATGACCTGTCAGTGATTCTGATTCAGCTTGTGTTGCGGACAGAGAGATCAGAACACATGGTGGTAGTGAATACAACAACCAGTGTAAAACAGCAGAATGTAGTGCAGTCTGAAGTAGTTCAACAAGAAATCTGAAGAGACAAAGGTTATGGGGAGAAGGCAAGAGAATGGGATTGAAAGGAAAAATAAATCAGCTTTGATCAAATAGCAGAGCAGATTCAATGGGCCGAATCACCTACTTCTGCTCTGATTTCTTATAGACAAATCAGAGAGAGAGTTCAAGTTCAGATTATTGTCATTCAACTGCAGATATGCATATAGTCAAATAAAACAATGTTCCTCTAGATCAAGGTGCACAGTACAGTAGTATATAACTCACACACACAACACAAAGTCATATTTCCATAAATAAACAAATAATAAGGTGCATTTACAACACTCAAGTTCAAACGTAAACAGTAAAATGCTACTGGTGCATCATATGTGATGAGACCTGGGTGGTGGCCAGAGTTCAATAGTCTCACGGTCTTGGGGAAGAAGTTGTTTCTCATCCTAGCAGTTCTTGTTGGAATGCCAGGGTACATCCTGCCTGGTGGTAGGGGGTCGAAGAGATTGTTGGATGGATGGGAGGGATTATTAACAATGCCAAGGGCCCTGCATGTCCAGCATTCCTCATAGCTATCTCTGAGGGGTGGAAGAGAAACCCCAATGATCTTAGCAATTCTCTCAGTCATTTATGCTGATGTAGCAGCATAACTAGGCCATTTGGCCACTTGCAGTCAGATGCCTTGCAATTTCCGTACATTGTCAGAGATGATGCTGGTCAGGACTTTCTTAATGGTGCTTCTGTAGAACATGGTGGCACTACCAGGGAGAGTGTGTTACAGAGGTAAGTCATTAAGAATCTGACAGCAGTGAGGATTAAGCTTGACGTTCCAGTCCAGGAAACACATAAAATGCGCAGTTAGGTCCAACACAGAGTTGAGAAGGCAAATTCCACTTATTATTCTAGGAGGGATACTCAAGGTGTTTATTACTCAAGGAGGGGCATTTAATAACAGGGAAGTTGTACATCTGGGATATTGCACATAGCTGTGTCCCATTGCCTAAAGAATAGAGTATTACTGAAGTCAGTCCGGAGAGGATTCACCATGTCTTCCGAAGACACACACTCAACATTTTAGGAATAGCTTCTTTCCTTCTGCCATCACAATTCTGAATGGACAATGAACCCATGAACAATACCTCAGAAATTTCTCTCTCTTTTTGTACTACTTACAGTGGCATGCAAAACTTTAGGCACCCCTGGTCAAAATTTCTGTTACTGTGAATAGTTAAGTGAATAGAAGATGAACTGATCTCCAAAAGTCATAAAGTTAAAGGTGAAACATTCTTTTCAACATTTTAGTGTATTATTTTTGTTTTTGTATAATTTTAGAGTGGAAAGAAAGGAAAGAAGCACCATGCAAAAGTTTGGACACCCCAAGAGATTTGAGCTCTCAGATAACTTTTACCAAGGTCTCAGACCTTCACTAGCTTGTTAGGGTTATGGCTTGTTCACAGTCATCATTAGGAAAGGCCAGATGATGCAAATCTCAAAGTTTTATAAATACCCTGACTCCTCAAACCTTGTCCCAACAATCAGCAGCCATGGGCTCCTCTAAGCAGCTGCCTAGCACTCTGAAAATTAAAATAAAAGATGCCCACAAAGCAGGAGAAGGCTATAAGAAGATAGCAAAGCGTTTTCAGGTAGCCGTTTCCTCAGTTCGTAATGTAATTAAGAAATGGCAGTTAACAGGAATGGTGGAAGTCAAGTTGAGGTCTGGAAGACCAAGAAAACTTTCCGAGAGAACTGCTCGTAGGATTGCTAGAAAGGCAAATCAAAACCCCGGTTTGACTGCAAAAGACCTTCAGGAAGATTTAGCAGACTCTGGAGTGGTGGTGCACTGTTCTACTGTGCAGCGACACCTGTACAAATATGACCTTCACGGAAGAGTCATCAGAAGAAAACCTTTCCTGCGTCCTCACCACAAAATTCAGCATCAGAAGTTTGCAAAGGAACATCCAAACAAGCCTGATATATTTTGCAAACAAGTCCTGTGGACTCATGAAGTTAAAATAGAACTTTTTTGCCGCAATGAGCGAAGGTATGTTTGGAGAAAAAAGGGTGCAGAATTTCATGAAAAGAACACCTCTCCAACTGTTAAGCATGGGGGTAGATCGATCATGCTTTGGGCTTGTGTTGCAGCCTGTGGCATGGGGAACATTTCACTGGTAGAGGGAAGAATGAATTCAATTAAATACCAGCAAATTCTGGAAGCAAACCTCACACCGTCCGTAAAAAAGCTGAAGATGAAAAGAGGATGGCTTCAACAACAGGATAATGATCCTAAACTCACCTCAAAATCCACAATGGACTACCTCAAGAGGCACAAGCTGAAGGTTTTGCCATGACCCTCACAATCCCCGGACCTAAACATCATCGAAAATCTGTGGATAGACCTCAAAAGAGCTGTACATGCAAGACGACCCAAGAATCACACAGAACTAAAAGCCTTTTGCAAGGAAGAATGGGCTAAAGTCCCCAAAACAAGAACTGAAAGACCAGTAGCTGGCTACAGAAAGCGTTTACAAGCTGTGATACTTGCCAAAGGGGGTATTACTAAGTACTGACCATGCAGGGTGCCCGAACTTTTGCTTCGGGCCATTTTCCTTTTTTGTTATTTTGAAACTGTAAAAGATGGAAATAAAAAAGTAATCTTACTTAAAATATTAAAGAAATGTGTCATCTTTAACTTTATGCCTTTTGGAAATTAGGTCATCTTTCACTCACTTAGCTATTCACAGTAACAGAAATTTTGATCAGGGGTGCCCAAACTTTTGCATGCCACTGTATATGTGGAGGGGATCATAAAAGTTAACTTCCTTGGTGGACCTTTCCTGGGCCCAGCGTGTATGTGCAATTACAAAGAAAGCACCACAGTGTCTCTACTTCCTTGGTAGTTAGTGAAGATTTGACATTACATCCAAAACTTTGACTTCACTAGATGTGTGGTAGAGAGTATATCAACTAGTTGCGTAACAACCTGGTATGGAGACACCAATGCCTTTGAAAGGAAAATCCTACAAAAGGTAGTGGATATGGCCCAGTCCATTGCCAGTAAACCCCCACCACTGAGTACATCTTCACACTGTCCTGTCACAGGAAAGCAGCATCCATAATCAGGAAACCCCACCACCTAGGTCATGTTCTCTTCTCAATGTTGCCAAGGGAAAGAAGGTACAGGAGCCTCAGGACTCCAACACAGGCATTTAGAAGTTCAGGGAAGAGGAGGAAGTGTTTGGCTTCTGTTACGGATTCAGCAACAATAAATATATGAGTTAGGCAGGGGTTTTAACAACAAATAACACGTTTATTAAACACTGAAAACAAACCCCCCAAAAGTAAACAAATCACTAACGTAACCAGAAATCAGCTGCTGTGTGGCAGCTTAAACAGTTCTTAAAGCAATGTTGCAAAAACAGTTCTTCAAAGTAGTATTGCAAAAGTTCAAAATGCTTACAGTCCATTTAAGGAGAGACTTTTTAAGACAATTTATGTTCTCTTTCACGTCATGATGTTGCAATTCCCAGTCGAACTACTTTTCCCACGAAGAATTTTACGAAGATGATATGTAACGGCTTAAAGGCACTGACCTTTCCTTTACAAAACTGTTCCCAATCCTTTCTGCTATTATTCACAGGGATTAACACGAGAACAGTCAACGAATTCCTTCTGAATGAGGATCAAACAAGGTTGAACCTGTTTCACTGTCGAAATCGATTCTCCTCGATCTTTTAACTCCCAAACTCCGATCTTCACTCTCCACTGATTCTCAACTAGCAGTGTTATAAAGAAACTGCTGGCAATGACCTTTTAAACTTTAGGCATTAGATAAAACTTCATCTTTCAACTAAACTGCGTCAGAACATTAGATCACACAGTGGCATGAAGTCAACATGGCAAATCCAGCCACGAACTGCCCCTCCTCACAGGGAGGGGACCTCCTTTTATACCCTGTTAAAAAAAAACTGTCACATGACCTCTACTGGCGGGAAAATGACGTCACTCCACCATCACAAGACCATTACCTGAAGTCCTGTATAGCTTCAACCCCAGTCAGGTGTCATGTGTACATAACACTTCCTAATGAGTATTAAGGTGGATAAATCCCCAGGGCCCAATGGGATTTACCCCAGACAATAGACAGTAGGTGCAGGAGTAGGCCATTCGGCCCTCCTAGCCAGCACCACCATTCACTGTGATCATGGCTGATCATACACAATTGGTACCCCGTTCCTGCCCTCTCCCCATATCCCTTGACCCTGCTATCTATAAGAGCTCTATCTAACTCTTTCTTGAATGCATCCAGAGACTTGGCCTCCACTGCCTTCTAGGGCAGAGCATTCCACATATCCACCACTCTCTGGGTGAAAAAGTTTTTCTGCATCTCTGTTCTAAATGGCCTACCCCTTATTCTTAAACTGTGGCCTCTAGTTCTGGACTCACCCATCAGCGGGAACATGCTTCCTGCCTCCAGTGTATCCAATCCCTTAATAATCTTATATGTTTCAATCAGATCCCCTCTCATCCTTCTAAATTCCAGTGTATACAAGCCCAGTTGCTCCAATCTTTCAACATATGACAGTCCTGCCATTCCAGGAATTAACCTTGTGAACCTACGCTGCACTCCCTCAATAGCAAGAATGTCCTTCCTCAAATTTGGAGACCAAAACTGCACACAATACTCCAGGTGGGGTCTCATCAGGACCCTGTACAGCTGCAGAAGGACCTCTTTGCTCCTATACTCAACTCCCCTTGTTATAAAAGCCAGCATGCCATTAGCTTTCTTCACTGCCTGCTGTACCTGCATGCTGCTTTCATTGACTGATGTACAAGAACACCTAGATCTCGTTGTACTTCCCCTTTTCCTAACTTGACTCCATTTAGATAGTAATCTGCCTTCCTGTTCTTGCCACCAAAGTGGATAACCTCACATTTATCCACATTAAACTGCATCTGCCATACATTTGCCCACTCACCCAACCTGTCCAAGTCACCCTGCATTCTCATAACATCCTCCTGACATTTCACACTACCACCCAGCTTTGTGTCATCAGCAAATTTGCTAATGTTACTTTTAATCGCTTCATCTAAATCATTAATGTATATTGTAAACAGCTGTGGTCCCAGCACCAAACCTTGCGGTACCCCACTGGTCACAGCCTGCCATTCCGAAAGGGACCCATTAATCACTACTCTTTGTTTCCTGTCAGCCAGCCAATTTTCAATCCATGTCAGTACTCTACCCCCAATACCATGTGCCCTAATTTTGCCCACTAATCTCCTATGTGGGACTTTATCAAAAGCTTTCTGGAAGTCCAGGTACACTACATCCACTGGCTCTCCCTTGACCATTTTCATAGTTACATCCTCAAAAAACTCCAGATTAGTCAAGCATGATTTTCCCTTCATAAATCCATGCGGACTCAGACTGATCCTTCTACTGCTATCCAAATGTGTCGTAATTTCCTCTTTTATAATTGACTCCAGTATCTTTCCCACCACTGACATCAGGCTAACTGGTCTATAATTCCCTGTTTTCTCTCTCCCTCCTTTCTTGAAAAGTGGGACAACATTAGCCACCCTCCAATCAGCAGGAACTCTTCCTGAATCTATAGAACATTGGAAAATGATTACCAATGCATCCACGATTTCTAGAGCCACCTCTTTAAGTACCCTGGGATGCAGACCATCAGGTCACGGGGACTTACCAGCCTTCAGACTCAACAGTCTATCCAACACTGTTTCTTGCCTAATATAAATTTCCTTCAGTTCATCCTTTACCCTAGTTCCTTTGGCCACTATTACATCTGGGAGATTGTTTGTGTCTTCCCTAGTGAAGACAGATCCAAAGTACCTGTTCAACTCATCTGCCATTTCCTTGTTCCCCCTAATAAATTCACCCATTTCTGCCTTCAATGGCCCAATTTTGGTCTTAACTATTTTTTTGCTATTCACATACCTAAAGAAGCTTTTACTATCCTCCTTTATATTCTTGGCTAGTTTACCTTCGCACCTCATTTTCTCTTGGCGTATTGCCTTTTTTGTTATCTTCTGTTGCTCTTTAAAAGCTTCCCAGTCCTCCGGTTTCCCGCTCACCTTTGCTATGTTATACTTCATTTTTATTTTTATACTGCCCTTTACTTCCCTCGTCAGCCACGGCCACCCCTTACTCCCCTTAGGATCTTTCTTCCTCTTTGGAATGAACCGATCCTGCACCTTCTGCATTATTCCCAGAAATACCTGCCATTGTTGTTCCACTGTCTTCCCTGCTAGGGTATTGTTCCATTGAACTTTGGCCAGCTCCTCCCTCATAGCTCCATAGTTCCCTTTGTTCAACTGTAATACTGACACATCCGATTTTTCCTTCTCCTTCTCAAATTGTAGGTTAAAACATATCATATTATGGTCACTACCTCCTAATGGTTCCTTTACCTCGAGGTCCCTGATCAAATCCGGTTCATTGCACAACACTAAATTTAGAATTGCCTTCTCCCTGGTAGGCTCCAGTACAAGCTGTTCTAAGAATCCATCTCGGAGGCACTCCACAAACTCCCTTTCTTGGGGTCCAGTACCATTCTGATTCTTCCAGTCTACCTGCATGTTGAAATCCCCCATTACAACCATAGTATTACCTTTGTGACATGCCAATTTTAACTCTTGATTCAACTTGCACCCTAGATCCAGGCTACTGTTTGGGGCCTGTAGGTAACTCCCATTAGGGTCTTTTTGCCCTTACAATTTCTCAGTTCTATCCATACTAACTCTACATCTCCTGATTCTATGTCACCCCTTGCAAGGGACTGAATTTCATTCCTCACCAGCAGAGCCACCCCACCCCCTCTGCCAGTCAGTCTGTCCTTTCGATAAGATGTATATCCTTGAATATTCATTTCCCAGGCCCTGTCCACTTGAAGCCATGTCTCAGTTATTCCCACAACATTGTACTTGCCAATTTCCAACTGAGCCTCAAGCTCATCTACTTTATTCCTTATACTTTGTGCATTCATATATAATACTTTTAATTCGGTATTCCCCTCTCCTTTCATATCAATTCCTATTTCACTTGGCCATACTATATGATCTCTTCTTGAGCTTTCTACTCCATTGATTCTGTTGTCCTTTTTAACTTTTCTTATTTTCACTTTCCCTTTAACTCCATCCTTATATTTCCAGTTCATCCCCTCCCCCCCCCCCCCACTACTTAGTTTAAACACATCCGTGTAGCAGTGGCAAACCTGTCTGCCAGAATGCTGGTCCCCCGCCTACTAAAGTGCAACCCGTCCCTTTTGTACAATTCATCCCTACCCCAAAACAGATCCCAGTGGTCCAAGAATGTAAATCCCTGCTTCCTGCACCAGTTCCTCAGCCACACATTCAGATCCATTATTTCCCTGTTCCTGCCCTCTCCAGCACGAGGAACTGAAAGCAAACCAGAGATAACCAGCCTGGAAGTCCTGCTTTTCAGCCTTCTTCCGAGTTCTCTGAAGTCCCGCTGCAGAATGTCTTTCCTCTTCTTCCCGATGTCATTTGTGCCGACATGCACTACCACTTCCAGCTGTTCACCTTCACCCTTGAGGATTCCCTGCAATCGGTCCGTGATGTCCTGGATCCTAGCACCAGGGAGGCAACACACCATCCTTAAATCTCGCCTGTTGCCGCAGAAACCCCTTTCCGTACCTCTTACTATGGAGTCCCCTACTACCATGGCTCTTCCTGATGTCTGACTCCTCGGCTCTGCTTCTGCACCAATTTTCAGCTCGCAGACCTGTCTGCCTCTCAGACTGGCAGTATCTTCTGTCCTGACAGCTTCCAAGAGGGTGAATCTGTTTACGAGAGGTACATCTCCAGGGGTCTCCTGTACTTCAGGCATCCTTTCCTTCCTCATCGTCGTCCCCTTTCTCTCTTCCGGTATCCTCAGTGTAACAACCTCACTGTAGGTCCTGTCCAGAAAACCCTTGTTTTCGCAGATAAACCTGAGGTCATCCAGTTCTTTCTTCAGTGCTGCAACATGCTCCTTCAGAAGCTGAATCTGGACACACTTTCCACAGATGTAGCAGCCGGGGGCACCATCAGTGTCCCTGACCTCCCACATCATGCACGTAGCACACTGAATCAGCTTAGCAGTCATGTCTTCACCCTCTCCAATTGTGCCTGGCGTAGCCAAAGACCAGCACTTTTCACACCAGGCACTTACCTCGACCAGGCCACTTCCCGACAGGCTATTGAAGGAGGCAAGAGATGAGGTTGCTGGGGCCTTGACCAGTATTTTCATGTCTATTCTAGGCACAGGTCCTGGAGGACTGGTGAGTGGCTAATGTTTTACCTCCATTTAAGAAGGGAACAAGGGGAAATCCTGTGAACTATAGACCAGTGAGTCTCAGGTCAATTGCAGAGAAATTGCTGGAGAAAATTCTTGGCGTTAGGATATATGAGCATTTGGAAACCCATGGCTGAATTAGGGAGAGTCAGCATGGCCTTGTGCAAGGCAGGACATGTCCTACCAACTTGATTGAGTTTTTTGACAAAGTGACGAGGGATTAAATGAGAGCAGTGGATGTTGCCTACATCGATTTAGTAAGGTGTTCATCTGTCCTCATGGGAGGCTATTCCAGAAGATTAAGATGCATGGGGTCCGTGGCAAATTGGCTGTTTGGATTCAGAACTGGATTGCACATAGAAGACAGAAGTTGAAGCGACTTACTCAAGCTGAAAGTTTGTAATTAGTGATTTGTAATCGGCAACCATCTGTGCTGGGACCTCTGCTGTTTGTGATGTATGTAAATGAACTGGATGAAAATGTAGATGATACCAAGATCGGTTGAGTTGTGGATAGTGTAGAAGACTGGCAAATAATACAGTGTGCTATAGATCAGTTGCAGATATGGGCAGAGAAATGGCAGATGGAGTTTAACCCAGATAAATGTGATGTGTTGCACCTCAGTTAAGGGCAAAGTCCTTAACAGTGATGCTGAGCAGAAAGATCTTGGGATCCAAGTTCATATCTCCTTGAAAGTGGCTACACAGGTCGATAGGGTGGTTAAGAAGGCATACGGAATGCCTGCTTTTATTAGCTGAGGCATTGAATTCACAAGTCAGGAGGTTATGTTGCAATTTTATAAGACTCTGGTTAGGCCACATCTAGAGTATTGTATTCAGTTCTGTTTGCCTCACTGTAGGAAGGATGTTGAGGCTTTGGAGAGGGTGCAGAAGAGGTTCACCAGGATGCTGCCTGGTTTAGAGGGCATGGGAGGCTGGGTAAACATGGGTTGTTTTCTCTGAAGTGGCAGTAGCTGAGGGGAGATCTGATGGAGGTTTATAGGATTATGAGAGACACAGATAGAGTAGCTAGGGAGTATCTGTTTCCCAGGGTAGAAAGGTCTAGTACCAGAGGGTGAGAGGGGATGTGAGGGATAGGGTTTTTACTCAGCAAATGGTGGATGCCTGGAAGGCGCTGCCTGCTCTGGTGGCAGAGGAAAACACATTAGAGGCTTTTAGAGATAGACACATGAATGTGAGGAAGACGGAGGGATATGAACACTGTGTAGGTAGGAGTTTGGGTGTTTTTGCTATGCTTTTTAACTGGTTTGGCACAACATTGTGGGCTGAAGGGCCTGTACCTGTGTTGTCCTGTTCTGCATTCTATAACTCACACCACCAGGTTCAGGAACAATTAATACCCCTCAACCATCACCCTCTTAATTAAATGGGGCTAACATCACTCAACTTCATTTGCCCCATCACAGAAATGTCTCCACAACCTATAGACACCCTTTCAAGGACTCTTCATTTCATGTCCTCCATCATTATTGCTTATTTGCTTATTATTTATTTATTTTTGCATTTGCAGTTTGTTGTCTTGTGCACACTGGTTGAATGCCCAAGATGATGCAGCCTTTCATCAATTATATTATGGTTATTATAATAGTATGGATTTATTGGGTATGCCCCCAAGAAACTGAATCTCAGGATTGTATATGGTGACATATATGTACTTTGATAATAAATTTACTTTGTACTTTAGCTTTTATATATACTCTGTATTGTAATGTATAGCTTTTATTATTATATATTGCAATGTACTGTTGCAGCAAAACAATATATTTCATAACATATGCCCGTGATATTAAATCTGATTCACTGTAGTCAATCCAGAGGAGATTCAGCAGTGTTGTTCTGTCCAGACAGGCTGGACAGTTTGGATCTGTATTCCTTGGAGTTCATAGGAGGACTGACTCTGGAGATGTAGGGATGTTTCCTCCCGTGGGAAAGTCAGGAACAAGGAACAGAGACACAAGGTAGGGAGATGGTCACTTAACCGTGAGGTGTGTAAAGATACAGCACAGTAACAGGCCCTTCCAGTCCACAGAGCCTGTGCCACCGTGTGGTCAATCAGCTACGAATCCATACACATTTTGAAACCCGAGCATACCAGGAAGACCATACAAACTCCTGACAGACAGCGGTGGGAATTGAACCTCGGTCGCTGGCACTGTAAAACAATACACTACCATGCCACCCTTCAGTCAGAGGGAGGTGAATCCATGGAATATTGTGCCAGAGTAGGCCATTCGACCCAACTGGTCCAGACCAACCAGGGTATCCAGCTAAGCTAATCCCAAAACCCTTTGGACCAGGAGTTTCCAATTGGAGTCCAAGGACTCATGGTGAGTGGGAAGGTTACAAGGCATAAAGGAGGTTGGAAACCTTTCATGTACCTGTCCAGGTTAATGCACCAATTTCGCTGGCAGCTCTCTCCATATACCCACCACCCTCTGGGTGATATAAAAATTAACCAGAATAGTTGAACACTGATTGTATGGAAAGATGGAATAGAATTGAGGGCCTCTTGTTATGACCTTTCTAAAGGAGAGATAACAGGGAACGTTAACCAGAGAGGTGGGAATTTGAGTTAGTTTGCATGTGAAGAGTGGCCTGACCCACAGCCTTTGACCCAAATGCTGATCCTGTGCCTCTCTCCATTGACGTTGCCCGACCAGCTGAGGATTTCCAACAATTTCCGTTTTTATTTTGAATTCCCAGCTACTCCCGGGCAGCACACACAAAATGCTGGTGGAATGCAGCAGGCCAGGGAGCATCCATAGGAAGAAGTCCAGACGACGTCTCGGGCTGAGACCCTTCGTTAGGACTAACTGAACTGCCGGGAAAGGTGGGATTCCGGAGTGGATCCGAAGTTATTCCCCGACCAGCGGAAACCCAGAACGACTCCCGGAGCGGACTCAAAGTAATTCTTGGGGTCCAGCAGGCATCCGGAAAGACTCCCGGGTAGCCAGAGTGGACCCTGACTTACTCCTTGAGACCGGCGGAAATCCAGAATGACTCCCGGAGACCGAAACAGATCTGGAGAGACTCCATCGGACGGGAGCAGATTCGGGAGTAACTCCCGGGGATCTGCCCTGACTCCAGACGGGGCGGAGTTGGACGAAGACTGTGTACAATCTCCCTGGAGACGCGAAGTTGCAGCTTCTGAGAGTTTGTGTTGGATTCCAGACGGGACACCGGCTTCGTGTCTGTACAGTCACCTACACCCGGCCTGTGAGTGGTCCGCTGCCCCCATCTGTCTATCCCACCCGGCAGGCTGCTGTTGTCTATAGTATCGTCTGTGTGTCTTCCAGCCTGTTTCTCTGGGGGTTGTTCAGTCCACAGGTGAATCGTGTGCCTGACCAGTTAGTCCGTGGGGGCCGTGGGTGTGCACACTCCTGTTTAAGCGGGGATCCGGGTGCCTGCGAGCGTGGGAAGCTCCTGTTTTGCGCAGTCCCGTGTGAGCGATGACCTGTGTTTGTCCGCTGTCTCGTGTGAGTGTGGGGGTCCCGTGTGTGTCATCCCCTGTATATTTGAACGTCCTGTGTGTCCGGTTGGCGAATCGGTTCAAATTGTGTTGCCTCTCCACAGCTCCGAACGCCGTCGCTTCGGCCATGAGCACAGGCACCTGGGTGGGACCCTGGAGGCCGCACCGACCCAGAGGGCCGATCGCAGCCCATTACAGTAGCCCCGGACCCAAGTACGGGCTGCCGGGATCCACGGGTAGGTGGCAGAGTCAGTGCACTCGGGCCGTCGGTGCGCCGGTAAACTCGGAATGGAGCGTTCAGTTGAGACCCAGAAAGAGTTTGAGGTGGTTGTGTCGTGACGGGGCGGGTTGATAGAGCAGTGTGTGAGCTTATGAAAGACACTTGGACAGGTCCATAGATAGACGCAAGGATGGTGGTGGACGGGGCAGGTAGGGCTCGTCAGCTGTGTTTGGCAGCTCATTTCGAAGGATAGCGGCTATACCCACTCATGGGGAAGGCTTCGGGGGTAAATCCCTAGGAAAAATCTGAAGCTGGTCCCTAAGGCAGTTTTTTGTCTTCAACACTGACTGATAACTCCCGTGATGCCGCCGGTTCCAAACTGTATCGGCGTCTGTTGTTCCTTTGGACACATCAGCTGGGTGAAGAGGGGGGGCCTGCTGTTTGGCCAACAGCTCGCTCTCCATGTCATACTGCCCGGCGTGTGTATTACATAGACAGCTCGGACGCAACACCCCTGGTCGACCCTGGCAACGGAGGCCCTCAGGCAGACCCTAACCCAACACCCCTGGTCGACCCTGACAACGGAGGCCCTCAGGCAGACCCTAACCCAACACCCCTGGTCGACCCTGACAACGGAGGCCCTCAGGCAGACCCTAACCCAACACCCCTGGTCGACCCTGACAACGGAGGCCCTCAGGCAGACCCTAACCCAACACCCCTGGTCGACCCTGACAACGGAGGCCCTCAGGCAGACCCTAACCCAACACCCCTGGTCGACCCTGACAACGGAGGCCCTCAGGCAGACCCTAACCCAACACCCCTGGTCGACCCTGACAACGGAGGCCCTCAGGCAGAGAAGAGTTCGGCCATTGACTATAGGAGTGGGGAAGTTAGGCTGTAGAATACAGGACGTTGGTGAGGCTGCACTTGTACTGTGTACAGATTTGGTCACCCTGTTACAGGAAAGGGGCAACAGCGAAAAGGGTAGTGAAAACAGCAGTGCAAGTGTGAGATTCGAATACGGAATAAGGCAGGTGATTTTCTAGCGCAGTGAGAGATCGCAGATACAACGTCGTAGGCACCGCTGAGCCGTTGCTGAAAGAAAAGCTTAACATCCAAGGATACACATAGTATGGAAAGTACAGGCAGGTAGGCAGAGGGGTGGGTCTTCTGGTTAAAAAAATGAAACCCAGTCCTTAGAAAGAGGTGACAGGATCTGAAAATGTTTAGTCCTTGCGGGTAGAATTAAGAAACTGCAAAGGTAAAAGACCCTGATGGGAGTTATAGACAGGCCTCCAAACAATAGTCAGGATGTGGACAGCGGCGGTGGAGACAGATAGGGTAGAGTCTTTTAAGAGACTCCTGGGTAGGCACATGGAGCTTAGAAAAATAAAGGGCTACGGGTAAAGCCGAGGCATTTCTAAGGTAGGGACATGTTCAGCGCCTCTTTGTGGGTCAAAGGGCCTGTAATTGTGCTGTGTGTTTTCTATGTTTCTAAATTATAACAAGAAATGTTAAAAGGAATGTTAAAAGGGCAAAGTTAGGATAGTCAGAGGGGGAAATTTAATATGCTGGCAGATTGAGAAAATCAGATTGGTACTAGATCTAAAGAGAGTGAATTTGTAGAATGCCTATGAGATGATTTTTAGAACAGCTTGTAACTGAGTCCACAAGAGGAAAGAACATTTTGGATTGGGTGCTGGTGACTAGTGGTGTTCCACAGGGGTCAATATTGGAACAACTTCTTTTCACATTACTGTATATGTCAACAATTTGATGAAATTGATGGCTTTGTGGTCAAATTTGCAGACGATATAAAGATCGGTGGAAGGACAGGAAGGTCTGAGGAGACATTGGCATTAGTGGGGCCAAATTTGGAGTATTGTATACAGTTCTGGTCACCGAATTATAGGAAAGATGTCAACAAAATAGAGAGTACAGAGGAGATTTACTAGAATGTTACCTGGGTTTCAGCAGTTAAGTTACAGAGAAAGGTTGAACAAGTTAGGTCTTTATTTGGAGCGTAGAAGGTTGGGGGGGGGGGACTTGATAGAAGTATTTAAAATTATGAGGGGGATAGATAGAGTTGACGTGAATAGGCTTTTTCCATTAAGAGTAGGGGAGATTCAAATGAGAGGACATGAGTTGAGAGTTAGGGGGCAAAAGTTTAGGGGTAACACGAGGGGGAACTTCTTTACTCAGAGAGTGGTAGCTCTGTGGAATAAGCTTCCAGTAGAAGTGGTAGAGGCAGGTTCGGTGTTGTCATTTAAAGTAAAATTGGATAGGTATATGGACAGGAAAGGAATGGAGGATTATGGGCTGAGTGCAGGTCAGTGGGACTAGGTGAGATTAAGCGTTCAGCACGGACTAGAAGGGCCGAGATGGCCTGTTTCCATGCTGTAATTGTTATATGGTTAGATGACAAAGAGGATACAAAAGGACTTCGACATATTGGGAGAATGGACAAAGGAGTGGCAGATTGGATGTGGTGTCAACAACTGGTTGAGGCCAGCAGGTTTAATGAGTGAGCAAGAATTGTGGATGAGAACTGGGTTTAAGTAGGTTGCAGGTGATGAGTTGGAAATGAGTGGCAGATGAATATTGTTAGCTGATGGAGATTGGGAGGAGCCAGCCTGTGCAGGCTTGACAGGAGGGGCATGGACAGGCTGAAAGCACATGACTGATTACCAGGGTAATTGCTAAAAATAAAAATAAGAGGGCTTAGGTTTAAGATCCAAGGTGAGAGATTAAAAGGGAGATCAGGGACAGCTTTTTCACATAAAGGGTGAAGCAGTGTTCGAATGAGCTGGCAAGAATAGTAGACAGGTAGGCAACATCATGATAGCAGTCCATACATCACTATCTCCATGTGACCATTACACAGAGAGTGACCCCCTGAACAGGACCTACACCCCACCATCTCCATGTGACTGTTACACAGTGAATGACCCCCTGAACAGGCCCTACACCCCACCATCTCCATGTGACTGTTACACAGTGAGTGACCCCCTGAACAGGCCCTACACCCCACCATCTCCATGTGACTGTTACACAGTGAGTGACCCCCTGAACAGGCCCTACACCCCACCATCTCCATGTGACTGTTACACAGTGAGTGACCCCCTGAACAGGCCCTACACCCCACCATCTCCATGTGACTGTTACACAGTGAGTGACCCACTGAACAGGCCCTACACCCCACCATCTCCATGTGACTGTTACACAGTGAGTGACCCCCTGAACAGGCCCTACACCCCACCATCTCCATGTGACTGTTACACAGTGAGTGACCCCCTGAACAGGCCCTACACCCCACCATCTCCATGTGACTGTATCACAGTGAGTGACCCACTGAACAGGCCCTACACCCCACCATCTCCATGTGACTGTATCACAGTGAGTGACCCCCTGAACAGGTCATACACCCTACCATCTCCATGGGACTGTTACACAGTGAGTGACCCCCTGAACAGGCCATACACCCCACCATCTCCATGTGACTGTATCACAGTGAGTGACCCCCTGAACAGGACCTACACCCCACCATCTCCATGTGACTGTTACACAGTGAGTGACCCCCTGAACAGGCCCTACACCCCACCATCTCCATGTGACTGTTACACAGTGAGTGACCCCCTGAACAGGCCCTACACCCCACCATCTCCATGGGACTGTTACACAGTGAGTGACCCCCTGAACAGGCCCTACACCCCACCATCTCCATGTGACTGTATCACAGTGAGTGACCCCCTGAACAGGCCCTACACCCCACCATCTCCATGTGACTGTTACACAGTGAGTGACCCCCTGAACAGGCCCTACACCCCACCATCTCCATGTGACTGTATCACAGTGAGTGACCCCCTGAACAGGCCCTACACCCCACCATCTCCATGTGACTGTTACACAGTGAGTGACCCACTGAACAGGCCCTACACCCCACCATCTCCATGTGACTGCTACACAGTGAGTGACCCCCTGAACAGGCCCTACACCCCACCATCTCCATGTGACTGTTACACAGTGAGTGACCCCCTGAACAGGCCCTACACCCCACCATCTCCATGTGACAGTATCACAGTGAGTGACCCACTGAACAGGCCCTATACCCCACCATCTCCATGGGACTGTTACACAGTGAGTGACCCCCTGAACAGGCCATACACCCCACCATCTCCATGTGACTGTATCACAGTGAGTGACCCCCTGGACAGGACCTACACCCCACCATCTCCATGTGACTGTTACACAGTGAGTGACCCCCTGAACAGGCCCTATACCCCACCATCTCCATGTGACTGCTACACAGTGAGTGACCCCCTGAACAGGCCCTACACCCCACCATCTCCATGTGACAGTATCACAGTGAGTGACCCACTGAACAGGCCCTATACCCCACCATCTCCATGTGACTGTATCACAGTGAGTGACCCCCTGAACAGGCCCTACACCCCACCATCTCCATGTGACTGTTACACAGTGAGTGACCCCCTGAACAGGCCCTACACCCCACCATCTCCATGTGACTGTTACACAGTGAGTGACCCCCTGAACAGGCCCTACACCCCACCATCTCCATGTGACTGTTACACAGTGAGTGACCCCCTGAACAGGCCCTACACCCCACCATCTCCATCTGACTGTATCACAGTGAGTGACCCCCTGAACAGGCCCTACACCCCACCATCTCCATTTGACTGTATCACAGTGAGTGACCCACTGAACAGGCCCTAAACCCCACCATCTCCATGTGACTGTATCACAGTGAGTGACCCCCTGAACAGGCCCTACACCCCACCATCTCCATGTGACTGTATCACCGTGAGTGACCCACTGAACAGGCCCTACACCTCACCATCTCCATGTGACTGTTATACAGTGAGTGACCCCCTGAACAGGCCCTACACCCCACCATCTCCATGTGACTGCTACACAGTGAGTGACCCCCTGAACAGGCCCTACACCCCACCATCTCCATGTGACTGTATCACAGTGAGTGACCCCCTGAACAGGCCCTACACCCCACCATCTCCATGTGACTGTTACACAGTGAGTGACCCCCTGAACAGGCCCTACACCCCACTATCTCCATGTGACCATTACACAGTGAGTGACCCACTGAACAGGCCCTACACCCCACCATCTCCATGTGACTGTATCACAGTGAGTGACCCCCTGAACAGGCCCTACACCCCACCATCTCCATGTGACTGTTACACAGTGAGTGACCCACTGAACAGGCCCTACACCCCACCATCTCCATGTGACTGTTACACAGTGAGTGACCCCCTGAACAGGCCCTACACCCCACCATCTCCATGTGACTGTTACACAGTGAGTGACCCCCTGAACAGGCCCTACACCCCACCATCTCCATGTGACTGTTACACAGTGAGTGACCCACTGAACAGGCCCTACACCCCACCATCTCCATGTGACTGTTACACAGTGAGTGACCCCCTGAACAAGCCCTACACCCCACCATCTCCATGTGACTGTTACACAGTGAGTGACCCCCTGAACAGGCCCTACACCCCACCATCTCCATGTGACTGTTACACAGTGAGTGACCCACTGAACAGGCCCTACACCCCACCATCTCCATGTGACTGTTACACAGTGAGTGACCCCCTGAACAGGCCCTACACCCCACCATCTCCATGTGACTGTTACACAGTGAGTGACCCCCTGAACAGGCCCTACACCCCACCATCTCCATGTGACTGTATCACAGTGAGTGACCCACTGAACAGGCCCTACACCCCACCATCTCCATGTGACTGTATCACAGTGAGTGACCCCCTGAACAGGTCATACACCCTACCATCTCCATGGGACTGTTACACAGTGAGTGACCCCCTGAACAGGCCATACACCCCACCATCTCCATGTGACTGTATCACAGTGAGTGACCCCCTGAACAGGACCTACACCCCACCATCTCCATGTGACTGTTACACAGTGAGTGACCCCCTGAACAGGCCCTACACCCCACCATCTCCATGTGACTGTTACACAGTGAGTGACCCCCTGAACAGGCCCTACACCCCACCATCTCCATGGGACTGTTACACAGTGAGTGACCCCCTGAACAGGCCCTACACCCCACCATCTCCATGTGACTGTTACACAGTGAGTGACCCCCTGAACAGGCCCTACACCCCACCATCTCCATGTGACTGTTACACAGTGAATGACCCCCTGAACAGGCCCTACACCCCACCATCTCCATGGGACTGTTACACAGTGAGTGACCCCCTGAACAGGCCCTACACCCCACCATCTCCATGTGACTGTTACACAGTGAGTGACCCCCTGAACAGGCCCTATACCCCACCATCTCCATGTGACTGTATCACAGTGAGTGACCCCCTGAACAGGCCCTACACCCCACCATCTCCATGTGACTGTTACACAGTGAGTGACCCCCTGAACAGGCCCTACACCCCACCATCTCCATGACTGTATCACAGTGAGTGACCCCCTGAACAGGCCCTATACCCTACCATCTCCATGTGACTGTATCACAGTGAGTGACCCCCTGAACAGGCCCTACACCCCACCATCTCCATGTGACTGTATCACAGTGAGTGACCCCCTGAACAGGCCCTATACCCCACCATCTCCATGTGACTGTTACACAGTGAGTGACCCCCTGAACAGGCCCTACACCCCACCATCTCCATGTGACTGTTACACAGTGAGTGACCCCCTGAACAGGCCCTACACCCCACCATCTCCATGTGACTGTTACACAGTGAGTGACCCCCTGAACAGGCCCTACACCCCACCATCTCCATGTGACTGTATCACAGTGAGTGACCCCCTGAACAGGCCCTACACCCCACCATCTCCATGTGACTGTTACACAGTGAGTGACCCCCTGAACAGGCCCTACACCCCACCATCTCCATGTGACTGTTACACAGTGAGTGACCCCCTGAACAGGCCCTACACCCCACCATCTCCATGTGACTGTATCACAGTGAGTGACCCCCTGAACAGGCCCTACACCCCACCATCTCCATTTGACTGTATCACAGTGAGTGACCCACTGAACAGGCCCTAAACCCCACCATCTCCATGTGACTGTATCACAGTGAGTGACCCCCTGAACAGGCCCTACACCCCACCATCTCCATGTGACTGTTACACAGTGAGTGACCCCCTGAACAGGCCCTACACCCCACCATCTCCATGTGACTGTTATACAGTGAGTGACCCCCTGAACAGGCCCTACACCCCACCATCTCCATGTGACTGCTACACAGTGAGTGACCCCCTGAACAGGCCCTACACCCCACCATCTCCATGTGACTGTATCACAGTGAGTGACCCCCTGAACAGGCCCTACACCCCACCATCTCCATGTGACTGCTACACAGTGAGTGACCCCCTGAACAGGCCCTACACCCCACCATCTCCGTGACTGTATCACAGTGAGTGACCCCCTGAACAGGCCCTATACCCCACCATCTCCATGGAACTGTTACACAGTGAGTGACCCCCTGAACAGGCCCTACACCCCACCATCTCCATGTGACTGCTACACAGTGAGTGACCCCCTGAACAGGCCCTACACCCCACCATCTCCATGTGACTGCTACACAGTGAGTGACCCCCTGAACAGGCCCTACACCCCACCATCTCCGTGACTGTATCACAGTGAGTGACCCCCTGAACAGGCCCTACACCCTACCATCTCCATGTGACTGTTACACAGTGAGTGACCCACTGAACAGGCCCTACACCCCACCATCTCCATGTGACTGTATCACAGTGAGTGACCCCCTGAACTGGCCCTATACCCCACCATCTCCATGTGACTGCTACACAGTGAGTGACCCCCTGAACAGGCCCTACACCCCACCATCTCCATGTGACTGTATCACAGTGAGTGACCCCCTGAACTGGCCCTATACCCCACCATCTCCATGTGACTGCTACACAGTGAGTGACCCCCTGAACAGGCCCTACACCCCACCATCTCCATGACTGTATCACAGTGAGTGACCCCCTGAACAGGCCCTACACCCCACCATCTCCATGTGACTGTATCACAGTGAGTGACCCCCTGAACAGGCCCTACACCCCACCATCTCCATGTGACAGTATCACAGTGAGTGACCCCCTGAACAGGCCCTACACCCCACCATCGCCATGTGACTGTTACACAGTGAGTGACCCCCTGAACAGGCCCTACACCCCACCATCTCCGTGACTGTATCACAGTGAGTGACCCACTGAACAGGCCCTATACCCCATCATCTCCATGGGACTGTTACACAGTGAGTGACCCCCTGAACAGGCCCTACACCCCACCATCTCCATGTGACTGTATCACAGTGAGTGACCCCCTGAACAGGCCCTACACCCCACCATCTCCATGGGACTGTTACACAGTGAGTGACCCCCTGAACAGGCCCTACACCCCACCATCTCCATGTGACTGTATCACAGTGAGTGACCCCCTGAACAGGACCTACACCCCACCATCTCCATGTGACTGTATCACAGTGAGTGACCCCCTGAACAGGCCCTACACCCCACCATCTCCATGTGACTGTATCACAGTGAGTGACCCCCTGAACAGGCCCTACACCCCACCATCTCCATGTGACTGTTACACAGTGAGTGACCCCCTGAACAGGCCCTACACCCCACCATCTCCATGTGACTGTATCACAGTGAGTGACCCACTGAACAGGCCCTACACCCCACCATCTCCATGTGACTGTATCACAGTGAGTGACCCCCTGAACAGGTCATACACCCTACCATCTCCATGGGACTGTTACACAGTGAGTGACCCCCTGAACAGGCCATACACCCCACCATCTCCATGTGACTGTATCACAGTGAGTGACCCCCTGAACAGGACCTACACCCCACCATCTCCATGTGACTGTTACACAGTGAGTGACCCCCTGAACAGGCCCTACACCCCACCATCTCCATGTGACTGTTACACAGTGAGTGACCCCCTGAACAGGCCCTACACCCCACCATCTCCATGGGACTGTTACACAGTGAGTGACCCCCTGAACAGGCCCTACACCCCACCATCTCCATGTGACTGTATCACAGTGAGTGACCCCCTGAACAGGCCCTACACCCCACCATCTCCATGTGACTGTTACACAGTGAGTGACCCCCTGAACAGGCCCTACACCCCACCATCTCCATGTGACTGTTACACAGTGAATGACCCCCTGAACAGGCCCTACACCCCACCATCTCCATGGGACTGTTACACAGTGAGTGACCCCCTGAACAGGCCCTACACCCCACCATCTCCATGTGACTGTTACACAGTGAGTGACCCCCTGAACAGGCCCTATACCCCACCATCTCCATGTGACTGTATCACAGTGAGTGACCCACTGAACAGGCCCTACACCCCACCATCTCCATGTGACTGTTACACAGTGAGTGACCCCCTGAACAGGCCCTACACCCCACCATCTCCATGTGACTGTATCACAGTGAGTGACCCCCTGAACAGGCCCTACACCCCACCATCTCCATGTGACTGTTACACAGTGAGTGACCCCCTGAACAGGCCCTACACCCCACCATCTCCATGACTGTATCACAGTGAGTGACCCCCTGAACAGGCCCTATACCCTACCATCTCCATGTGACTGTATCACAGTGAGTGACCCCCTGAACAGGCCCTACACCCCACCATCTCCATGTGACTGTATCACAGTGAGTGACCCCCTGAACAGGCCCTATACCCCACCATCTCCAAGTGACTGCTACACAGTGAGTGACCCCCTGAACAGGCCCTACACCCCACCATCTCCATGACTGTATCACAGTGAGTGACCCACTGAACAGGCCCTATACCCCACCATCTCCATGTGACTGTATCACAGTGAGTGACCCCCTGAACAGGACCTACACCCCACCATCTCCATGTGACTGTTACACAGTGAGTGACCCGCTGAACAGGCCCTATACCCTACCATCTCCATGTGACTGTATCACAGTGAGTGACCCCCTGAACAGGCCCTACACCCCACTATCTCCATGTGACTGTTACACAGTGAGTGACCCCCTGAACAGGCCCTACACCCCACCATCTCCATGTGACTGCTACACAGTGAGTGACCCCCTGAACAGGCCCTACACCCCACCATCTCCATGTGACAGTATCACAGTGAGTGACCCACTGAACAGGCCCTACACCCCACCATCTCCATGTGACAGTATCACAGTGAGTGACCCCCTGAACAGGCCCTACACCCCACCATCTCCATGTGACTGTTACACAGTGAGTGACCCCCTGAACAGGCCCTACACCCCACCATCTCCATGTGACTGTTACACAGTGAGTGACCCCCTGAACAGGCCCTACACCCCACCATCTCCATGTGACTGTTACACAGTGAGTGACCCCCTGAACAGGCCCTACACCCCACCATCTCCATGTGACTGTATCACAGTGAGTGACCCCCTGAACAGGCCCTACACCCCACCATCTCCATTTGACTGTATCACAGTGAGTGACCCACTGAACAGGCCCTAAACCCCACCATCTCCATGTGACTGTATCACAGTGAGTGACCCCCTGAACAGGCCCTACACCCCACCATCTCCATGTGACTGTTACACAGTGAGTGACCCCCTGAACAGGCCCTACACCCCACCATCTCCATGTGACTGTTATACAGTGAGTGACCCCCTGAACAGGCCCTACACCCCACCATATCCATGTGACTGCTACACAGTGAGTGACCCCCTGAACAGGCCCTACACCCCACCATCTCCATGTGACTGTATCACAGTGAGTGACCCCCTGAACAGGCCCTACACCCCACCATCTCCATGTGACTGCTACACAGTGAGTGACCCCCTGAACAGGCCCTACACCCCACCATCTCCGTGACTGTATCACAGTGAGTGACCCCCTGAACAGGCCCTATACCCCACCATCTCCATGGAACTGTTACACAGTGAGTGACCCCCTGAACAGGCCCTACACCCCACCATCTCCATGTGACTGCTACACAGTGAGTGACCCCCTGAACAGGCCCTACACCCCACCATCTCCATGTGACTGCTACACAGTGAGTGACCCCCTGAACAGGCCCTACACCCCACCATCTCCGTGACTGTATCACAGTGAGTGACCCCCTGAACAGGCCCTACACCCTACCATCTCCATGTGACTGTTACACAGTGAGTGACCCACTGAACAGGCCCTACACCCCACCATCTCCATGTGACTGTATCACAGTGAGTGACCCCCTGAACTGGCCCTATACCCCACCATCTCCATGTGACTGCTACACAGTGAGTGACCCCCTGAACAGGCCCTACACCCCACCATCTCCATGTGACTGTATCACAGTGAGTGACCCCCTGAACTGGCCCTATACCCCACCATCTCCATGTGACTGCTACACAGTGAGTGACCCCCTGAACAGGCCCTACACCCCACCATCTCCATGACTGTATCACAGTGAGTGACCCCCTGAACAGGCCCTACACCCCACCATCTCCATGTGACTGTATCACAGTGAGTGACCCCCTGAACAGGCCCTACACCCCACCATCTCCATGTGACAGTATCACAGTGAGTGACCCCCTGAACAGGCCCTACACCCCACCATCGCCATGTGACTGTTACACAGTGAGTGACCCCCTGAACAGGCCCTACACCCCACCATCTCCGTGACTGTATCACAGTGAGTGACCCACTGAACAGGCCCTATACCCCATCATCTCCATGGGACTGTTACACAGTGAGTGACCCCCTGAACAGGCCCTACACCCCACCATCTCCATGTGACTGTATCACAGTGAGTGACCCCCTGAACAGGCCCTACACCCCACCATCTCCATGGGACTGTTACACAGTGAGTGACCCCCTGAACAGGCCCTACACCCCATCATCTCCATGTGACTGTTACACAGTGAGTGACCCCCTGAACAGGCCCTACACCCCACCATCTCCATGTGACTGTTACACAGTGAGTGACCCCCTGAACAGGCCCTATACCCCACCATCTCCATGTGACTGTATCACAGTGAGTGACCCACTGAACAGGCCCTACACCCCACCATCTCCATGTGACTGTATCACAGTGAGTGACCCCCTGAACAGGCCCTACACCCCACCATCTCCATGTGTCTGTATCACAGTGAGTGACCCCCTGAACAGGCCCTACACCCCACCATCTCCATGTGACTGTATCACAGTGAGTGACCCCCTGAACAGGCCCTACACCCCACCATCTCCATGTGACTGTTACACAGTGAGTGACCCCCTGAACAGGCCCTACACCCCACCATCTCCATGTGACTGTTACACAGTGAGTGACCCCCTGAACAGGCCCTATACCCCACCATCTCCATGTGACTGTATCACAGTGAGTGACCCACTGAACAGGCCCTACACCCCACCATCTCCATGTGACTGTTACACAGTGAGTGACCCCCTGAACAGGCCCTACACCCCACCATCTCCATGTGACTGTATCACAGTGAGTGACCCCCTGAACAGGCCCTACACCCCACCATCTCCATGTGACTGTATCACAGTGAGTGACCCACTGAACAGGCCCTACACCCCACCATCTCCATGTGACTGTTACACAGTGAGTGACCCCCTGAACAGGCCCTACACCCCACCATCTCCATGACTGTATCACAGTGAGTGACCCCCTGAACAGGCCCTATACCCTACCATCTCCATGTGACTGTATCACAGTGAGTGACCCCCTGAACAGGCCCTACACCCCACCATCTCCATGTGACTGTATCACAGTGAGTGATCCCCTGAACAGGCCCTATACCCCACCATCTCCATGTGACTGCTACACAGTGAGTGAGCCCCTGAACAGGCCCTACACCCCACCATCTCCATGACTGTATCACAGTGAGTGACCCCCTGAACAGGCCCTACACCCCACCATCTCCATGGGACTGTTACACAGTGAGTGACCCCCTGAACAGGCCCTACACCCCACCATCTCCATGTGACTGTATCACAGTGAGTGACCCCCTGAACAGGCCCTACACCCCACCATCTCCATGTGACTGTTACACAGTGAGTGACCCCCTGAACAGGCCCTACACCCCACCATCTCCATGTGACTGTATCACAGTGAGTGACCCCCTGAACAGGCCCTACACCCCACCATCTCCATGTGACTGTTACACAGTGAGTGACCCCCTGAACAGGCCCTACACCCCACCATCTCCATGTGACAGTATCACAGTGAGTGACCCACTGAACAGGCCCTATACCCCACCATCTCCATGTGACTGTTACACAGTGACTGACCCCCTGAACAGGCCCTACACCCCACCATCTCCATGTGACTGTTACACAGTGAGTGACCCCCTGAACAGGCCCTACACCCCACCATCTCCATGTGACTGTTACACAGTGAGTGACCCCCTGAACAGGCCCTACACCCCACCATCTCCATGTGACTGTTACACAGTGAGTGACCCCCTGAACAGGCCCTACACCCCACCATCTCCATGTGACTGTTATACAGTGAGTGACCCCCTGAACAGGCCCTACACCCCACCATCTGCATGTGACTGTATCACAGTGAGTGACCCCCTGAACAGGCCCTACACCCCACCATCTCCATGTGACTGTATCACAGTGAGTGACCCACTGAACAGGCCCTACACCCCACCATCTCCATGTGACTGTATCACAGTGAGTGACCCCCTGAACAGGCCCTATACCCCACCATCTCCATGTGACTGCTACACAGTGAGTGACCCCCTGAACAGGCCCTACACCCCACCATCTCCATGACTGTATCACAGTGAGTGAACCCCTGAACAGGCCCTACACCCCACCATCTCCATGTGACTGTATCACAGTGAGTGACCCCCTGAACAGGCCCTACACCCCACCATCTCCATGTGACAGTATCACAGTGAGTGACCCCCTGAACAGGCCCTACACCCCACCATCTCCATGTGACTGTTACACAGTGAATGACCCCCTGAACAGGCACTACACCCCACCATCGCCATGTGACTGTTACACAGTGAGTGACACCCTGAACAGGCCCTACACCCCACCATCTCCGTGACTGTATCACAGTGAGTGACCCACTGAACAGGCCCTATACCCCATCATCTCCATGGGACTGTTACACAGTGAGTGACCCCCTGAACAGGCCCTACACCCCACCATCTCCATGTGACAGTATCACAGTGAGTGACCCACTGAACAGGCCCTATACCCCACCATCTCCATGGGACTGTTACACAGTGAGTGACCCCCTGAACAGGCCCTACACCCCACCATCTCCATGTGACTGTATCACAGTGAGTGACCCCCTGAACAGGCCCTACACCCCACCATCTCCATGGGACTGTTACACAGTGAGTGACCCCCTGAACAGGCCCTACACCCCACCATCTCCATGTGACTGTTACACAGTGAGTGACCCCCTGAACAGGCCCTACACCCCACCATCTCCATGGGACTGTTACACAGTGAGTGACCCCCTGAACAGGCCCTACACCCCACCATCTCCATGTGACTGTTACACAGTGAGTGACCCCCTGAACAGGCCCTACACCCCACCATCTCCATGTGACTGTTACACAGTGAGTGACCCCCTGAACAGGCCCTACACCCCACCATCTCCATGTGACTGTTATACAGTGAGTGACCCCCTGAACAGGCCCTACACCCCACCATCTCCATGTGACTGTATCACAGTGAGTGACCCCCTGAACAGGCCCTACACCCCACCATCTCCATGTGACTGTATCACAGTGAGTGACCCACTGAACAGGCCCTACACCCCACCATCTCCATGTGACTGTATCACAGTGAGTGACCCCCTGAACAGGCCCTATACCCCACCATCTCCATGTGACTGCTACACAGTGAGTGACCCCCTGAACAGGCCCTACACCCCACCATCTCCATGACTGTATCACAGTGAGTGAACCCCTGAACAGGCCCTACACCCCACCATCTCCATGTGACTGTATCACAGTGAGTGACCCCCTGAACAGGCCCTACACCCCACCATCTCCATGTGACAGTATCACAGTGAGTGACCCCCTGAACAGGCCCTACACCCCACCATCTCCATGTGACTGTTACACAGTGAATGACCCCCTGAACAGGCCCTACACCCCACCATCGCCATGTGACTGTTACACAGTGAGTGACCCCCTGAACAGGCCCTACACCCCACCATCTCCGTGACTGTATCACAGTGAGTGACCCACTGAACAGGCCCTATACCCCATCATCTCCATGGGACTGTTACACAGTGAGTGACCCCCTGAACAGGCCCTACACCCCACCATCTCCATGTGACAGTATCACAGTGAGTGACCCACTGAACAGGCCCTATACCCCACCATCTCCATGGGACTGTTACACAGTGAGTGACCCCCTGAACAGGCCCTACACCCCACCATCTCCATGTGACTGTATCACAGTGAGTGACCCCCTGAACAGGCCCTACACCCCACCATCTCCATGGGACTGTTACACAGTGAGTGACCCCCTGAACAGGCCCTACACCCCACCATCTCCATGTGACTGTATCACAGTGAGTGACCCCCTGAACAGGCCCTACACCCCACCATCTCCATGTGACTGTATCACAGTGAGTGACCCCCTGAACAGGCCCTACACCCCACCATCTCCATGTGACTGTTACACAGTGAATGACCCCCTGAACAGGCCCTACACCCCACCATCTCCATGGGACTGTTACACAGTGAGTGACCCCCTGAACAGGCCCTACACCCCACCATCTCCATGTGACTGTTACACTGTGAGTGACCCCCTGAACAGGCCCTACACCCCACCATCTCCATGTGACTGTATCACAGTGAGTGACCCCCTGAACAGGCCCTACACCCCACCATCTCCATGTGACTGTTACACAGTGAGTGACCCCCTGAACAGGCCCTACACCCCACCATCTCCATGTGACTGTTACACAGTGAATGACCCCCTGAACAGGCCCTATACCCTACCATCTCCATGTGACTGTATCACAGTGAGTGACCCCCTGAACAGGCCCTACACCCCACCATCTCCATGTGACTGTATCACAGTGAGTGACCCCCTGAACAGGCCCTACACCCCACCATCTCCGTGACTGTATCACAGTGAGTGACCCACTGAACAGGCCCTATACCCCACCATCTCCATGGAACTGTTACACAGTGAGTGACCCCCTGAACAGGCCCTACACCCCACCATCTCCATGTTACTGCTACACAGTGAGTGACCCCCTGAACAGGCCCAACACCCCACCATCTCCATGTGACTGTTACACAGTGAGTGACCCCCTGAAAAGGCCCTACACCCCACCATCTCCATGTGACTGTATCACAGTGAGTGACCCCCTGAACAGGCCCTACACCCCACCATCTCCATGTGACTGTATCACAGTGAGTGACCCCCTGAACAGGCCCTACACCCTACCATCTCCATGTGACTGTATCACAGTGAGTGACCCCCTGAACAGGCCCTACACCCCACCATCTCCATGTGACAGTATCACAGTGAGTGACCCCCTGAACAGGCCCTACACCCCACTATCTCCATGTGACTGTTACACAGTGAGTGACCCCCTGAACAGGCCCTACACCCCACCATCTCCATGTGACTGCTACACAGTGAGTGACCCCCTGAACAGGCCCTACACCCCACCATCTCCATGTGACAGTATCACAGTGAGTGACCCACTGAACAGGCCCTATACCCCACCATCTCCATGTGACTGTATCACAGTGAGTGACCCCCTGAACAGGCCCTACACCCCACCATCTCCATGTGACTGTTACACAGTGAGTGACCCCCTGAACAGGCCCTACACCCCACCATCTCCATGTGACTGTTACACAGTGAGTGACCCCCTGAACAGGCCCTACACCCCACCATCTCCATGTGACTGTATCACAGTGAGTGACCCCCTGAACAGGCCCTACACCCCACCATCTCCATTTGACTGTATCACAGTGAGTGACCCACTGAACAGGCCCTAAACCCCACCATCTCCATGTGACTGTTACACAGTGAGTGACCCCCTGAACAGGCCCTACCCCCCACCATCTCCATGTGACTGTATCACAGTGAGTGACCCCCTGAACAGGCCCTACACTCCACCATCTCCATTTGACTGTATCACAGTGAGTGACCCACTGAACAGGCCCTAAACCCCACCATCTCCATGTGACTGTATCGCAGTGAGTGACCCACTGAACAGGCCCTACACCCCACCATCTCCATGTGACTGTATCACAGTGAGTGACCCCCTGAACAGGCCCTACACCCCACCATCTCCATGTGACTGTATCACAGTGAGTGACCCCCTGAACAGGCCCTATACCCCACCATCTCCATGTGACTGCTACACAGTGAGTGACCCCCTGAACAGGCCCTACACCCCACCATCTCCATGACTGTATCACAGTGAGTGACCCCCTGAACAGGCCCTACACCCCACCATCTCCATGGGACTGTTACACAGTGAGTGACCCCCTGAACAGGCCCTACACCCCACCATCTCCATGTGACTGTATCACAGTGAGTGACCCCCTGAACAGGCCCTACACCCCACCATCTCCATGTGACTGTTACACAGTGAGTGACCCCCTGAACAGGCCCTACACCCCACCATCTCCATGTGACTGTATCACAGTGAGTGACCCCCTGAACAGGCCCTACACCCCACCATCTCCATGTGACTGCTACACAGTGAGTGACCCCCTGAACAGGCCCTACACCCCACCATCTCCATGTGACTGTTACACAGTGAGTGACCCCCTGAACAGGCCCTACACCCCACCATCTCCATGTGACAGTATCACAGTGAGTGACCCACTGAACAGGCCCTATACCCCACCATCTCCATGTGACTGTTACACAGTGACTGACCCCCTGAACAGGCCCTACACCCCACCATCTCCATGTGACTGTTACACAGTGAGTGACCCCCTGAACAGGCCCTACACCCCACCATCTCCATGTGACTGTTACACAGTGAGTGACCCCCTGAACAGGCCCTACACCCCACCATCTCCATGTGACTGTTACACAGTGAGTGACCCCCTGAACAGGCCCTACACCCCACCATCTCCATGTGACTGTTATACAGTGAGTGACCCCCTGAACAGGCCCTACACCCCACCATCTCCATGTGACTGTATCACAGTGAGTGAACCCCTGAACAGGCCCTACACCCCACCATCTCCATGTGACTGTATCACAGTGAGTGACCCACTGAACAGGCCCTACACCCCACCATCTCCATGTGACTGTATCACAGTGAGTGACCCCCTGAACAGGCCCTATACCCCACCATCTCCATGTGACTGCTACACAGTGAGTGACCCCCTGAACAGGCCCTACACCCCACCATCTCCATGACTGTATCACAGTGAGTGAACCCCTGAACAGGCCCTACACCCCACCATCGCCATGTGACTGTATCACAGTGAGTGACCCCCTGAACAGGCCCTACACCCCACCATCTCCATGTGACAGTATCACAGTGAGTGACCCCCTGAACAGGCCCTACACCCCACCATCTCCATCTGACTGTTACACAGTGAATGACCCCCTGAACAGGCCCTACACCCCACCATCGCCATGTGACTGTTACACAGTGAGTGACCCCCTGAACAGGCCCTACACCCCACCATCTCCGTGACTGTATCACAGTGAGTGACCCACTGAACAGGCCCTATACCCCACCATCTCCATGTGACAGTACCACAGTGAGTGAACCACTGAACAGGCCCTATACCCCACCATCTCCATGGGACTGTTACACAGTGAGTGACCCCCTGAACAGGCCCTACACCCCACCATCTCCATGTGACTGTATCACAGTGAGTGACCCCCTGAACAGGCCCTACACCCCACCATCTCCATGGGACTGTTACACAGTGAGTGACCCCCTGAACAGGCCCTACACCCCACCATCTCCATGTGACTGTTACACAGTGAGTGACCCCCTGAACAGGCCCTACACCCCACCATCTCCATGGGACTGTTACACAGTGAGTGACCCCCTGAACAGGCCCTACACCCCACCATCTCCATGTGACTGTTACACAGTGAGTGACCCCCTGAACAGGCCCTACACCCCACCATCTCCATGTGACTGTTACACAGTGAGTGACCCCCTGAACAGGCCCTACACCCCACCATCTCCATGTGACTGTTATACAGTGAGTGACCCCCTGAACAGGCCCTACACCCCACCATCTCCATGTGACTGTATCACAGTGAGTGACCCACTGAACAGGCCCTACACCCCACCATCTCCATGTGACTGTATCACAGTGAGTGACCCACTGAACAGGCCCTACACCCCACCATCTCCATGTGACTGTATCACAGTGAGTGACCCCCTGAACAGGCCCTATACCCCACCATCTCCATGTGACTGCTACACAGTGAGTGACCCCCTGAACAGGCCCTACACCCCACCATCTCCATGACTGTATCACAGTGAGTGAACCCCTGAACAGGCCCTACACCCCACCATCTCCATGTGACTGTATCACAGTGAGTGACCCCCTGAACAGGCCCTACACCCCACCATCTCCATGTGACAGTATCACAGTGAGTGACCCCCTGAACAGGCCCTACACCCCACCATCTCCATGTGACTGTTACACAGTGAATGACCCCCTGAACAGGCCCTACACCCCACCATCGCCATGTGACTGTTACACAGTGAGTGACCCCCTGAACAGGCCCTACACCCCACCATCTCCGTGACTGTATCACAGTGAGTGACCCACTGAACAGGCCCTATACCCCATCATCTCCATGGGACTGTTACACAGTGAGTGACCCCCTGAACAGGCCCTACACCCCACCATCTCCATGTGACAGTATCACAGTGAGTGACCCACTGAACAGGCCCTATACCCCACCATCTCCATGGGACTGTTACACAGTGAGTGACCCCCTGAACAGGCCCTACACCCCACCATCTCCATGTGACTGTATCACAGTGAATGACCCCCTGAACAGGCCCTACACCCCACCATCTCCATGTGACAGTATCACAGTGAGTGACCCACTGAACAGGCCCTATACCCCACCATCTCCATGGGACTGTTACACAGTGAGTGACCCCCTGAACAGGCCCTACACCCCACCATCTCCATGTGACTGTTACACAGTGAATGAACCCCTGAACAGGCCCTATACCCTACCATCTCCATGTGACTGTATCACAGTGAGTGACCCCCTGAACAGGCCCTACACCCCACCATCTCCATGTGACTGTATCACAGTGAGTGACCCCCTGAACAGGCCCTACACCCCACCATCTCCGTGACTGTATCACAGTGAGTGACCCACTGAACAGGCCCTATACCCCACCATCTCCATGGAACTGTTACACAGTGAGTGACCCCCTGAACAGGCCCTACACCCCACCATCTCCATGTTACTGCTACACAGTGAGTGACCCCCTGAACAGGCCCAACACCCCACCATCTCCATGTGACTGTTACACAGTGAGTGACCCCCTGAACAGGCCCTACACCCCACCATCTCCATGTGACTGTATCACAGTGAGTGACCCCCTGAACAGGCCCTACACCCCACCATCTCCATGTGACTGTATCACAGTGAGTGACCCCCTGAACAGGCCCTACACCCCACCATCTCCATGTGACTGTATCACAGTGAGTGACCCCCTGAACAGGCCCTACACCCCACCATCTCCATGTGACTGTTACACAGTGAATGACCCCCTGAACAGGCCCTACACCCCACCATCTCCATGGGACTGTTACACAGTGAGTGACCCCCTGAACAGGCCCTACACCCCACCATCTCCATGTGACTGTTACACTGTGAGTGACCCCCTGAACAGGCCCTACACCCCACCATCTCCATGTGACTGTATCACAGTGAGTGACCCCCTGAACAGGCCCTACACCCCACCATCTCCATGTGACTGTTACACAGTGAGTGACCCCCTGAACAGGCCCTACACCCCACCATCTCCATGTGACTGTTACACAGTGAATGACCCCCTGAACAGGCCCTATACCCTACCATCTCCATGTGACTGTATCACAGTGAGTGACCCCCTGAACAGGCCCTACACCCCACCATCTCCATGTGACTGTATCACAGTGAGTGACCCACTGAACAGGCCCTACACCCCACCATCTCCATGTGACTGTATCACAGTGAGTGACCCACTGAACAGGCCCTACACCCCACCATCTCCATGTGACTGTATCACAGTGAGTGACCCCCTGAACAGGCCCTATACCCCACCATCTCCATGTGACTGCTACACAGTGAGTGACCCCCTGAACAGGCCCTACACCCCACCATCTCCATGACTGTATCACAGTGAGTGAACCCCTGAACAGGCCCTACACCCCACCATCTCCATGTGACTGTATCACAGTGAGTGACCCCCTGAACAGGCCCTACACCCCACCATCTCCATGTGACAGTATCACAGTGAGTGACCCCCTGAACAGGCCCTACACCCCACCATCTCCATGTGACTGTTACACAGTGAATGACCCCCTGAACAGGCCCTACACCCCACCATCGCCATGTGACTGTTACACAGTGAGTGACCCCCTGAACAGGCCCTACACCCCACCATCTCCGTGACTGTATCACAGTGAGTGACCCACTGAACAGGCCCTATACCCCATCATCTCCATGGGACTGTTACACAGTGAGTGACCCCCTGAACAGGCCCTACACCCCACCATCTCCATGTGACAGTATCACAGTGAGTGACCCACTGAACAGGCCCTATACCCCACCATCTCCATGGGACTGTTACACAGTGAGTGACCCCCTGAACAGGCCCTACACCCCACCATCTCCATGTGACTGTATCACAGTGAGTGACCCCCTGAACAGGCCCTACACCCCACCATCTCCATGGGACTGTTACACAGTGAGTGACCCCCTGAACAGGCCCTACACCCCACCATCTCCATGTGACTGTATCACAGTGAGTGACCCCCTGAACAGGCCCTACACCCCACCATCTCCATGTGACTGTATCACAGTGAGTGACCCCCTGAACAGGCCCTACACCCCACCATCTCCATGTGACTGTTACACAGTGAATGACCCCCTGAACAGGCCCTACACCCCACCATCTCCATGGGACTGTTACACAGTGAGTGACCCCCTGAACAGGCCCTACACCCCACCATCTCCATGTGACTGTTACACTGTGAGTGACCCCCTGAACAGGCCCTACACCCCACCATCTCCATGTGACTGTATCACAGTGAGTGACCCCCTGAACAGGCCCTACACCCCACCATCTCCATGTGACTGTTACACAGTGAGTGACCCCCTGAACAGGCCCTACACCCCACCATCTCCATGTGACTGTTACACAGTGAATGAACCCCTGAACAGGCCCTATACCCTACCATCTCCATGTGACTGTATCACAGTGAGTGACCCCCTGAACAGGCCCTACACCCCACCATCTCCATGTGACTGTATCACAGTGAGTGACCCCCTGAACAGGCCCTACACCCCACCATCTCCGTGACTGTATCACAGTGAGTGACCCACTGAACAGGCCCTATACCCCACCATCTCCATGGAACTGTTACACAGTGAGTGACCCCCTGAACAGGCCCTACACCCCACCATCTCCATGTTACTGCTACACAGTGAGTGACCCCCTGAACAGGCCCAACACCCCACCATCTCCATGTGACTGTTACACAGTGAGTGACCCCCTGAACAGGCCCTACACCCCACCATCTCCATGTGACTGTATCACAGTGAGTGACCCCCTGAACAGGCCCTACACCCCACCATCTCCATGTGACTGTATCACAGTGAGTGACCCCCTGAACAGGCCCTACACCCCACCATCTCCATGTGACTGTATCACAGTGAGTGACCCCCTGAACAGGCCCTACACCCCACCATCTCCATGTGACTGTTACACAGTGAATGACCCCCTGAACAGGCCCTACACCCCACCATCTCCATGGGACTGTTACACAGTGAGTGACCCCCTGAACAGGCCCTACACCCCACCATCTCCATGTGACTGTTACACTGTGAGTGACCCCCTGAACAGGCCCTACACCCCACCATCTCCATGTGACTGTATCACAGTGAGTGACCCCCTGAACAGGCCCTACACCCCACCATCTCCATGTGACTGTTACACAGTGAGTGACCCCCTGAACAGGCCCTACACCCCACCATCTCCATGTGACTGTTACACAGTGAATGACCCCCTGAACAGGCCCTATACCCTACCATCTCCATGTGACTGTATCACAGTGAGTGACCCCCTGAACAGGCCCTACACCCCACCATCTCCATGTGACTGTATCACAGTGAGTGACCCCCTGAACAGGCCCTACACCCCACCATCTCCGTGACTGTATCACAGTGAGTGACCCACTGAACAGGCCCTATACCCCACCATCTCCATGGAACTGTTACACAGTGAGTGACCCCCTGAACAGGCCCTACACCCCACCATCTCCATGTGACTGTTACACAGTGAGTGACCCCCTGAAAAGGCCCTACACCCCACCATCTCCATGTGACTGTATCACAGTGAGTGACCCCCTGAACAGGCCCTACACCCCACCATCTCCATGTGACTGTATCACAGTGAGTGACCCCCTGAACAGGCCCTACACCCTACCATCTCCATGTGACTGTATCACAGTGAGTGACCCCCTGAACAGGCCCTACACCCCACCATCTCCATGTGACAGTATCACAGTGAGTGACCCCCTGAACATGCCCTACACCCCACTATCTCCATGTGACTGTTACACAGTGAGTGACCCCCTGAACAGGCCCTACACCCCACCATCTCCATGTGACTGCTACACAGTGAGTGACCCCCTGAACAGGCCCTACACCCCACCATCTCCATGTGACAGTATCACAGTGAGTGACCCACTGAACAGGCCCTATACCCCACCATCTCCATGTGACTGTATCACAGTGAGTGACCCCCTGAACAGGCCCTACACCCCACCATCTCCATGTGACTGTTACACAGTGAGTGACCCCCTGAACAGGCCCTACACCCCACCATCTCCATGTGACTGTTACACAGTGAGTGACCCCCTGAACAGGCCCTACACCCCACCATCTCCATGTGACTGTATCACAGTGAGTGACCCCCTGAACAGGCCCTACACCCCACCATCTCCATTTGACTGTATCACAGTGAGTGACCCACTGAACAGGCCCTAAACCCCACCATCTCCATGTGACTGTTACACAGTGAGTGACCCCCTGAACAGGCCCTACACCCCACCATCTCCATGTGACTGTATCACAGTGAGTGACCCCCTGAACAGGCCCTACACTCCACCATCTCCATTTGACTGTATCACAGTGAGTGACCCACTGAACAGGCCCTAAACCCCACCATCTCCATGTGACTGTATCGCAGTGAGTGACCCACTGAACAGGCCCTACACCCCACCATCTCCATGTGACTGTATCACAGTGAGTGACCCCCTGAACAGGCCCTACACCCCACCATCTCCATGTGACTGTATCACAGTGAGTGACCCCCTGAACAGGCCCTATACCCCACCATCTCCATGTGACTGCTACACAGTGAGTGACCCCCTGAACAGGCCCTACACCCCACCATCTCCATGACTGTATCACAGTGAGTGACCCCCTGAACAGGCCCTACACCCCACCATCTCCATGGGACTGTTACACAGTGAGTGACCCCCTGAACAGGCCCTACACCCCACCATCTCCATGTGACTGTATCACAGTGAGTGACCCCCTGAACAGGCCCTACACCCCACCATCTCCATGTGACTGTTACACAGTGAGTGACCCCCTGAACAGGCCCTACACCCCACCATCTCCATGTGACTGTATCACAGTGAGTGACCCCCTGAACAGGCCCTACACCCCACCATCTCCATGTGTCTGATACACAGTGAGTGACCCCCTGAACAGGCCCTACACCCCACCATCTCCATGTGACTGTTACACAGTGAGTGACCCCCTGAACAGGCCCTACACCCCACCATCTCCATGTGACAGTATCACAGTGAGTGACCCACTGAACAGGCCCTATACCCCACCATCTCCATGTGACTGTTACACAGTGACTGACCCCCTGAACAGGCCCTACACCCCACCATCTCCATGTGACTGTTACACAGTGAGTGACCCCCTGAACAGGCCCTACACCCCACCATCTCCATGTGACTGTTACACAGTGAGTGACCCCCTGAACAGGCCCTACACCCCACCATCTCCATGTGACTGTTACACAGTGAGTGACCCCCTGAACAGGCCCTACACCCCACCATCTCCATGTGACTGTTATACAGTGAGTGACCCCCTGAACAGGCCCTACACCCCACCATCTCCATGTGACTGTATCACAGTGAGTGACCCCCTGAACAGGCCCTACACCCCACCATCTCCATGTGACTGTATCACAGTGAGTGACCCACTGAACAGGCCCTACACCCCACCATCTCCATGTGACTGTATCACAGTGAGTGACCCCCTGAACAGGCCCTATACCCCACCATCTCCATGTGACTGCTACACAGTGAGTGACCCCCTGAACAGGCCCTACACCCCACCATCTCCATGACTGTATCACAGTGAGTGAACCCCTGAACAGGCCCTACACCCCACCATCTCCATGTGACTGTATCACAGTGAATGACCCCCTGAACAGGCCCTACACCCCACCATCGCCATGTGACTGTTACACAGTGAGTGACCCCCTGAACAGGCCCTACACCCCACCATCTCCGTGACTGTATCACAGTGAGTGACCCACTGAACAGGCCCTATACCCCATCATCTCCATGGGACTGTTACACAGTGAGTGACCCCCTGAACAGGCCCTACACCCCACCATCTCCATGTGACAGTACCACAGTGAGTGACCCACTGAACAGGCCCTATACCCCACCATCTCCATGGGACTGTTACACAGTGAGTGACCCCCTGAACAGGCCCTACACCCCACCATCTCCATGTGACTGTATCACAGTGAGTGACCCCCTGAACAGGCCCTACACCCCACCATCTCCATGGGACTGTTACACAGTGAGTGACCCCCTGAACAGGCCCTACACCCCACCATCTCCATGTGACTGTTACACAGTGAGTGACCCCCTGAACAGGCCCTACACCCCACCATCTCCATGGGACTGTTACACAGTGAGTGACCCCCTGAACAGGCCCTACACCCCACCATCTCCATGTGACTGTTACACAGTGAGTGACCCCCTGAACAGGCCCTACACCCCACCATCTCCATGTGACTGTTACACAGTGAGTGACCCCCTGAACAGGCCCTACACCCCACCATCTCCATGTGACTGTTATACAGTGAGTGACCCCCTGAACAGGCCCTACACCCCACCATCTCCATGTGACTGTATCACAGTGAGTGACCCCCTGAACAGGCCCTACACCCCACCATCTCCATGTGACTGTATCACAGTGAGTGACCCACTGAACAGGCCCTACACCCCACCATCTCCATGTGACTGTATCACAGTGAGTGACCCCCTGAACAGGCCCTATACCCCACCATCTCCATGTGACTGCTACACAGTGAGTGACCCCCTGAACAGGCCCTACACCCCACCATCTCCATGACTGTATCACAGTGAGTGAACCCCTGAACAGGCCCTACACCCCACCATCTCCATGTGACTGTATCACAGTGAGTGACCCCCTGAACAGGCCCTACACCCCACCATCTCCATGTGACAGTATCACAGTGAGTGACCCCCTGAACAGGCCCTACACCCCACCATCTCCATGTGACTGTTACACAGTGAATGACCCCCTGAACAGGCCCTACACCCCACCATCGCCATGTGACTGTTACACAGTGAGTGACCCCCTGAACAGGCCCTACACCCCACCATCTCCGTGACTGTATCACAGTGAGTGACCCACTGAACAGGCCCTATACCCCATCATCTCCATGCGACTGTTACACAGTGAGTGACCCCCTGAACAGGCCCTACACCCCACCATCTCCATGTGACAGTATCACAGTGAGTGACCCACTGAACAGGCCCTATACCCCACCATCTCCATGGGACTGTTACACAGTGAGTGACCCCCTGAACAGGCCCTACACCCCACCATCTCCATGTGACTGTATCACAGTGAGTGACCCCCTGAACAGGCCCTACAGCCCACCATCTCCATGGGACTGTTACACAGTGAGTGACCCCCTGAACAGGCCCTACACCCCACCATCTCCATGTGACTGTATCACAGTGAGTGACCCCCTGAACAGGCCCTACACCCCACCATCTCCATGTGACTGTATCACAGTGAGTGACCCCCTGAACAGGCCCTACACCCCACCATCTCCATGTGACTGTTACACAGTGAATGACCCCCTGAACAGGCCCTACACCCCACCATCTCCATGGGACTGTTACACAGTGAGTGACCCCCTGAACAGGCCCTACACCCCACCATCTCCATGTGACTGTTACACTGTGAGTGACCCCCTGAACAGGCCCTACACCCCACCATCTCCATGTGACTGTATCACAGTGAGTGACCCCCTGAACAGGCCCTACACCCCACCATCTCCATGTGACTGTTACACAGTGAGTGACCCCCTGAACAGGCCCTACACCCCACCATCTCCATGTGACTGTTACACAGTGAATGAACCCCTGAACAGGCCCTATACCCTACCATCTCCATGTGACTGTATCACAGTGAGTGACCCCCTGAACAGGCCCTACACCCCACCATCTCCATGTGACTGCTACACAGTGAGTGACCCCCTGAACAGGCCCTACACCCCACCATCTCCGTGACTGTATCACAGTGAGTGACCCACTGAACAGGCCCTATACCCCACCATCTCCATGGAACTGTTACACAGTGAGTGACCCCCTGAACAGGCCCTACACCCCACCATCTCCATGTTACTGCTACACAGTGAGTGACCCCCTGAACAGGCCCAACACCCCACCATCTCCATGTGACTGTTACACAGTGAGTGACCCCCTGAACAGGCCCTACACCCCACCATCTCCATGTGACTGTATCACAGTGAGTGACCCCCTGAACAGGCCCTACACCCCACCATCTCCATGTGACTGTATCACAGTGAGTGACCCCCTGAACAGGCCCTACACCCTACCATCTCCATGTGACTGTATCACAGTGAGTGACCCCCTGAACAGGCCCTACACCCCACCATCTCCATGTGACAGTATCACAGTGAGTGACCCCCTGAACAGGCCCTACACCCCACTATCTCCATGTGACTGTTACACAGTGAGTGACCCCCTGAACAGGCCCTACACCCCACCATCTCCATGTGACTGCTACACAGTGAGTGACCCCCTGAACAGGCCCTACACCCCACCATCTCCATATGACAGTATCACAGTGAGTGACCCACTGAACAGGCCCTATACCCCACCATCTCCATGTGACTGTATCACAGTGAGTGACCCCCTGAACAGGCCCTACACCCCACCATCTCCATGTGACTGTTACACAGTGAGTGACCCCCTGAACAGGCCCTACACCCCACCATCTCCATGTGACTGTTACACAGTGAGTGACCCCCTGAACAGGCCCTACACCCCACCATCTCCATGTGACTGTATCACAGTGAGTGACCCCCTGAACAGGCCCTACACCCCACCATCTCCATTTGACTGTATCACAGTGAGTGACCCACTGAACAGGCCCTAAACCCCACCATCTCCATGTGACTGTTACACAGTGAGTGACCCCCTGAACAGGCCCTACACCCCACCATCTCCATGTGACTGTATCACAGTGAGTGACCCCCTGAACAGGCCCTACACTCCACCATCTCCATTTGACTGTATCACAGTGAGTGACCCACTGAACAGGCCCTAAACCCCACCATCTCCATGTGACTGTATCGCAGTGAGTGACCCACTGAACAGGCCCTACACCCCACCATCTCCATGTGACTGTATCACAGTGAGTGACCCCCTGAACAGGCCCTACACCCCACCATCTCCATGTGACTGTATCACAGTGAGTGACCCCCTGAACAGGCCCTATACCCCACCATCTCCATGTGACTGCTACACAGTGAGTGACCCCCTGAACAGGCCCTACACCCCACCATCTCCATGTGACTGTATCACAGTGAGTGACCCCCTGAACAGGCCCTACACCCCACCATCTCCATGGGACTGTTACACAGTGAGTGACCCCCTGAACAGGCCCTACACCCCACCATCTCCATGTGACTGTATCACAGTGAGTGACCCCCTTAACAGGCCCTACACCCCACCATCTCCATGTGACTGTTACACAGTGAGTGACCCCCTGAACAGGCCCTACACCCCACCATCTCCATGTGACTGTATCACAGTGAGTGACCCCCTGAACAGGCCCTACACCCCACCATCTCCATGTGACTGCTACACAGTGAGTGACCCCCTGAACAGGCCCTACACCCCACCATCTCCATGTGACTGTTACACAGTGAGTGACCCCCTGAACAGGCCCTACACCCCACCATCTCCATGTGACAGTATCACAGTGAGTGACCCCCTGAACAGGCCCTATACCCCACCATCTCCATGTGACTGTTACACAGTGACTGACCCCCTGAACAGGCCCTACACCCCACCATCTCCATGTGACTGTTACACAGTGAGTGACCCCCTGAACAGGCCCTACACCCCACCATCTCCATGTGACTGTTACACAGTGAGTGACCCCCTGAACAGGCCCTACACCCCACCATCTCCATGTGACTGTTACACAGTGAGTGACCCCCTGAACAGGCCCTACACCCCACCATCTCCATGTGACTGTTATACAGTGAGTGACCCCCTGAACAGGCCCTACACCCCACCATCTCCATGTGACTGTATCACAGTGAGTGACCCCCTGAACAGGCCCTATACCCCACCATCTCCATGTGACTGCTACACAGTGAGTGACCCCCTGAACAGGCCCTACACCCCACCATCTCCATGACTGTATCACAGTGAGTGAACCCCTGAACAGGCCCTACACCCCACCATCTCCATGTGACTGTATCACAGTGAGTGACCCCCTGAACAGGCCCTACACCCCACCATCTCCATGTGACAGTATCACAGTGAGTGACCCCCTGAACAGGCCCTACACCCCACCATCTCCATGTGACTGTTACACAGTGAATGACCCCCTGAACAGGCCCTACACCCCACCATCGCCATGTGACTGTTACACAGTGAGTGACCCCCTGAACAGGCCCTACACCCCACCATCTCCGTGACTGTATCACAGTGAGTGACCCACTGAACAGGCCCTATACCCCATCATCTCCATGGGACTGTTACACAGTGAGTGACCCCCTGAACAGGCCCTACACCCCACTATCTCCATGTGACAGTATCACAGTGAGTGACCCACTGAACAGGCCCTATACCCCACCATCTCCATGGGACTGTTACACAGTGAGTGACCCCCTGAACAGGCCCTACACCCCACCATCTCCATGTGACTGTATCACAGTGAGTGACCCCCTGAACAGGCCCTACACCCCACCATCTCCATGGGACTGTTACACAGTGAGTGACCCCCTGAACAGGCCCTACACCCCACCATCTCCATGTGACTGTATCACAGTGAGTGACCCCCTGAACAGGCCCTACACCCCACCATCTCCATGTGACTGTATCACAGTGAGTGACCCCCTGAACAGGCCCTACACCCCACCATCTCCATGTGACTGTTACACAGTGAATGACCCCCTGAACAGGCCCTACACCCCACCATCTCCATGGGACTGTTACACAGTGAGTGACCCCCTGAACAGGCCCTACACCCCACCATCTCCATGTGACTGTTACACTGTGAGTGACCCCCTGAACAGGCCCTACACCCCACCATCTCCATGTGACTGTATCACAGTGAGTGACCCCCTGAACAGGCCCTACACCCCACCATCTCCATGTGACTGTTACACAGTGAGTGACCCCCTGAACAGGCCCTACACCACACCATCTCCATGTTACTGTTACACAGTGAATGACCCCCTGAACAGGCCCTATACCCTACCATCTCCATGTGACTGTATCACAGTGAGTGACCCCCTGAACAGGCCCTACACCCCACCATCTCCATGTGACTGTATCACAGTGAGTGACCCCCTGAACAGGCCCTACACCCCACCATCTCCGTGACTGTATCACAGTGAGTGACCCACTGAACAGGCCCTATACCCCACCATCTCCATGGAACTGTTACACAGTGAGTGACCCCCTGAACAGGCCCTACACCCCACCATCTCCATGTTACTGCTACACAGTGAGTGACCACCTGAACAGGCCCAACACCCCACCATCTCCATGTGACTGTTACACAGTGAGTGACCCCCTGAACAGGCCCTACACCCCACCATCTCCATGTGACTGTATCACAGTGAGTGACCCCCTGAACAGGCCCTACACCCCACCATCTCCATGTGACTGTATCACAGTGAGTGACCCCCTGAACAGGCCCTACACCCTACCATCTCCATGTGACTGTATCACAGTGAGTGACCCCCTGAACAGGCCCTACACCCCACCATCTCCATGTGACAGTATCACAGTGAGTGACCCCCTGAACAGGCCCTACACCCCACTATCTCCATGTGACTGTTACACAGTGAGTGACCCCCTGAACAGGCCCTACACCCCACCATCTCCATGTGACTGCTACACAGTGAGTGACCCCCTGAACAGGCCCTACACCCCACCATCTCCATGTGACAGTATCACAGTGAGTGACCCACTGAACAGGCCCTATACCCCACCATCTCCATGTGACTGTATCACAGTGAGTGACCCCCTGAACAGGCCCTACACCCCACCATCTCCATGTGACTGTTACACAGTGAGTGACCCCCTGAACAGGCTCTACACCCCACCATCTCCATGTGACTGTTACACAGTGAGTGACCCCCTGAACAGGCCCTACACCCCACCATCTCCATGTGACTGTATCACAGTGAGTGACCCCCTGAACAGGCCCTACACCCCACCATCTCCATGTGACTGTATCACAGTGAGTGACCCCCTGAACAGGCCCTACACCCCACCATCTCCATGTGACTGTATCACAGTGAGTGACCCCCTGAACAGGCCCTACACCCTACCATCTCCATGTGACTGTATCACAGTGAGTGACCCCCTGAACAGGCCCTACACCCCACCATCTCCATGTGACAGTATCACAGTGAGTGACCCCCTGAACAGGCCCTACACCCCACTATCTCCATGTGACTGTTACACAGTGAGTGACCCCCTGAACAGGCCCTACACCCCACCATCTCCATGTGACTGCTACACAGTGAGTGACCCCCTGAACAGGCCCTACACCCCACCATCTCCATGTGACAGTATCACAGTGAGTGACCCACTGAACAGGCCCTATACCCCACCATCTCCATGTGACTGTATCACAGTGAGTGACCCCCTGAACAGGCCCTACACCCCACCATCTCCATGTGACTGTTACACAGTGAGTGACCCCCTGAACAGGCCCTACACCCCACCATCTCCATGTGACTGTTACACAGTGAGTGACCCCCTGAACAGGCCCTACACCCCACCATCTCCATGTGACTGTATCACAGTGAGTGACCCCCTGAACAGGCCCTACACCCCACCATCTCCATTTGACTGTATCACAGTGAGTGACCCACTGAACAGGCCCTAAACCCCACCATCTCCATGTGACTGTTACACAGTGAGTGACCCCCTGAACAGGCCCTACACCCCACCATCTCCATGTGACTGTATCACAGTGAGTGACCCCCTGAACAGGCCCTACACTCCACCATCTCCATTTGACTGTATCACAGTGAGTGACCCACTGAACAGGCCCTAAACCCCACCATCTCCATGTGACTGTATCGCAGTGAGTGACCCACTGAACAGGCCCTACACCCCACCATCTCCATGTGACTGTATCACAGTGAGTGACCCCCTGAACAGGCCCTACACCCCACCATCTCCATGTGACTGTATCACAGTGAGTGACCCCCTGAACAGGCCCTATACCCCACCATCTCCATGTGACTGCTACACAGTGAGTGACCCCCTGAACAGGCCCTACACCCCACCATCTCCATGACTGTATCACAGTGAGTGACCCCCTGAACAGGCCCTACACCCCACCATCTCCATGGGACTGTTACACAGTGAGTGACCCCCTGAACAGGCCCTACACCCCACCATCTCCATGTGACTGTATCACAGTGAGTGACCCCCTGAACAGGCCCTACACCCCACCATCTCCATGTGACTGTTACACAGTGAGTGACCCCCTGAACAGGCCCTACACCCCACCATCTCCATGTGACTGTATCACAGTGAGTGACCCCCTGAACAGGCCCTACACCCCACCATCTCCATGTGACTGCTACACAGTGAGTGACCCCCTGAACAGGCCCTACACCCCACCATCTCCATGTGACTGTTACACAGTGAGTGACCCCCTGAACAGGCCCTACACCCCACCATCTCCATGTGACAGTATCACAGTGAGTGACCCCCTGAACAGGCCCTATACCCCACCATCTCCATGTGACTGTTACACAGTGACTGACCCCCTGAACAGGCCCTACACCCCACCATCTCCATGTGACTGTTACACAGTGAGTGACCCCCTGAACAGGCCCTACACCCCACCATCTCCATGTGACTGTTACACAGTGAGTGACCCCCTGAACAGGCCCTACACCCCACCATCTCCATGTGACTGTTACACAGTGAGTGACCCCCTGAACAGGCCCTACACCCCACCATCTCCATGTGACTGTTATACAGTGAGTGACCCCCTGAACAGGCCCTACACCCCACCATCTCCATGTGACTGTATCACAGTGAGTGACCCCCTGAACAGGCCCTATACCCCACCATCTCCATGTGACTGCTACACAGTGAGTGACCCCCTGAACAGGCCCTACACCCCACCATCTCCATGACTGTATCACAGTGAGTGAACCCCTGAACAGGCCCTACACCCCACCATCTCCATGTGACTGTATCACAGTGAGTGACCCCCTGAACAGGCCCTACACCCCACCATCTCCATGTGACAGTATCACAGTGAGTGACCCCCTGAACAGGCCCTACACCCCACCATCTCCATGTGACTGTTACACAGTGAATGACCCCCTGAACAGGCCCTACACCCCACCATCGCCATGTGACTGTTACACAGTGAGTGACCCCCTGAACAGGCCCTACACCCCACCATCTCCGTGACGGTATCACAGTGAGTGACCCACTGAACAGGCCCTATACCCCATCATCTCCATGGGACTGTTACACAGTGAGTGACCCCCTGAACAGGCCCTACACCCCACTATCTCCATGTGACAGTATCACAGTGAGTGACCCACTGAACAGGCCCTATACCCCACCATCTCCATGGGACTGTTACACAGTGAGTGACCCCCTGAACAGGCCTTACACCCCACCATCTCCATGTGACTGTATCACAGTGAGTGACCCCCTGAACAGGCCCTACACCCCACCATCTCCATGGGACTGTTACACAGTGAGTGACCCCCTGAACAGGCCCTACACCCCACCATCTCCATGTGACTGTATCACAGTGAGTGACCCCCTGAACAGGCCCTACACCCCACCATCTCCATGTGACTGTATCACAGTGAGTGACCCCCTGAACAGGCCCTACACCCCACCATCTCCATGTGACTGTTACACAGTGAATGACCCCCTGAACAGGCCCTACACCCCACCATCTCCATGGGACTGTTACACAGTGAGTGACCCCCTGAACAGGCCCTACACCCCACCATCTCCATGTGACTGTTACACTGTGAGTGACCCCCTGAACAGGCCCTACACCCCACCATCTCCATGTGACTGTATCACAGTGAGTGACCCCCTGAACAGGCCCTACACCCCACCATCTCCATGTGACTGTTACACAGTGAGTGACCCCCTGAACAGGCCCTACACCACACCATCTCCATGTGACTGTTACACAGTGAATGACCCCCTGAACAGGCCCTATACCCTACCATCTCCATGTGACTGTATCACAGTGAGTGACCCCCTGAACAGGCCCTACACCCCACCATCTCCATGTGACTGTATCACAGTGAGTGACCCCCTGAACAGGCCCTACACCCCACCATCTCCGTGACTGTATCACAGTGAGTGACCCACTGAACAGGCCCTATACCCCACCATCTCCATGGAACTGTTACACAGTGAGTGACCCCCTGAACAGGCCCTACACCCCACCATCTCCATGTTACTGCTACACAGTGAGTGACCACCTGAACAGGCCCAACACCCCACCATCTCCATGTGACTGTTACACAGTGAGTGACCCCCTGAACAGGCCCTACACCCCACCATCTCCATGTGACTGTATCACAGTGAGTGACCCCCTGAACAGGCCCTACACCCCACCATCTCCATGTGACTGTATCACAGTGAGTGACCCCCTGAACAGGCCCTACACCCTACCATCTCCATGTGACTGTATCACAGTGAGTGACCCCCTGAACAGGCCCTACACCCCACCATCTCCATGTGACAGTATCACAGTGAGTGACCCCCTGAACAGGCCCTACACCCCACTATCTCCATGTGACTGTTACACAGTGAGTGACCCCCTGAACAGGCCCTACACCCCACCATCTCCATGTGACTGCTACACAGTGAGTGACCCCCTGAACAGGCCCTACACCCCACCATCTCCATGTGACAGTATCACAGTGAGTGACCCACTGAACAGGCCCTATACCCCACCATCTCCATGTGACTGTATCACAGTGAGTGACCCCCTGAACAGGCCCTACACCCCACCATCTCCATGTGACTGTTACACAGTGAGTGACCCCCTGAACAGGCTCTACACCCCACCATCTCCATGTGACTGTTACACAGTGAGTGACCCCCTGAACAGGCCCTACACCCCACCATCTCCATGTGACTGTATCACAGTGAGTGACCCCCTGAACAGGCCCTACACCCCACCATCTCCATTTGACTGTATCAGAGTGAGTGACCCACTGAACAGGCCCTAAACCCCACCATCTCCATGTGACTGTTACACAGTGAGTGACCCCCTGAACAGGCCCTACACCCCACCATCTCCATGTGACTGTATCACAGTGAGTGACCCCCTGAACAGGCCCTACACTCCACCATCTCCATTTGACTGTATCACAGTGAGTGACCCACTGAACAGGCCCTAAACCCCACCATCTCCATGTGACTGTATCGCAGTGAGTGACCCACTGAACAGGCCCTACACCCCACCATCTCCATGTGACTGTTATACAGTGAGTGACCCCCTGAACAGGCCCTACACCCCACCATCTCCATGTGACTGCTACACAGTGAGTGACCCCCTGAACAGGCCCTACACCCCACCATCTCCATGTGACTGTATCACAGTGATTGACCCCCTGAACAGGCCCTACACCCCACCATCTCCATGTGACTGTATCACAGTGAGTGACCCACTGAACAGGCCCTACACCCCACCATCTCCATGTGACTGCTACACAGTGAGTGACCCCCTGAACAGGCCCTACACCCCACCATCTCCATGTGACTGCTACACAGTGAGTGACCCCCTGAACAGGCCCTACACCCTACCATCTCCATGTGACTGTATCACAGTGAGTGACCCCCTGAACAGGCCCTACACCCCACCATCTCCATGTGACAGTATCACAGTGAGTGACCCCCTGAACAGGCCCTACACCCCACTATCTCCATGTGACTGTTACACAGTGAGTGACCCCCTGAACAGGCCCTACACCCCACCATCTCCATGTGACTGCTACACAGTGAGTGACCCCCTGAACAGGCCCTACACCCCACCATCTCCATGTGACAGTATCACAGTGAGTGACCCACTGAACAGGCCCTATACCCCACCATCTCCATGTGACTGTATCACAGTGAGTGACCCCCTGAACAGGCCCTACACCCCACCATCTCCATGTGACTGTTACACAGTGAGTGACCCCCTGAACAGGCCCTACACCCCACCATCTCCATGTGACTGTTACACAGTGAGTGACCCCCTGAACAGGCCCTACACCCCACCATCTCCATGTGACTGTTACACAGTGAGTGACCCCCTGAACAGGCCCTACACCCCACCATCTCCATGTGACTGTATCACAGTGAGTGACCCCCTGAACAGGCCCTACACCCCACCATCTCCATTTGACTGTATCACAGTGAGTGACCCACTGAACAGGCCCTAAACCCCACCATCTCCATGTGACTGTTACACAGTGAATGACCCCCTGAACAGGCCCTACACCCCACCATCGCCATGTGACTGTTACACAGTGAGTGACCCCCTGAACAGGCCCTACACCCCACCATCTCCGTGACTGTATCACAGTGAGTGACCCACTGAACAGGTCCTATACCCCATCATCTCCATGGGACTGTTACACAGTGAGTGACCCCCTGAACAGGCCCTACACCCCACCATCTCCATGTGACAGTATCACAGTGAGTGACCCACTGAACAGGCCCTATACCCCACCATCTCCATGGGACTGTTACACAGTGAGTGACCCCCTGAACAGGCCCTACACCCCACCATCTCCATGTGACCGTAGCACAGTGAGTGACCCCCTGAACAGGCCCTACACCCCACCATCTCCATGGGACTGTTACACAGTGAGTGACCCCCTGAACAGGCCCTACACCCCACCATCTCCATGTGACTGTATCACAGTGAGTGACCCCCTGAACAGGCCCTACACCCCACCATCTCCATGTGACTGTATCACAGTGAGTGACCCCCTGAACAGGCCCTACACCCCACCATCTCCATGTGACAGTATCACAGTGAGTGACCCCCTGAACAGGCCCTACACCCCACCATCTCCATGTGACTGTTACACAGTGAGTGACCCCTTGAACAGGCCCTACACCCCACCATCTCCATGTGACTGTATCACAGTGAGTGACCCCCTGAACAGGCCCTACACCCCACCATCTCCATGTGACTGTTACACAGTGAATGACCCCCTGAACAGGCCCTACACCCCACCATCTCCATGGGACTGTTACACAGTGAGTGACCCCCTGAACAGGCCCTACACCCCACCATCTCCATGTGACTGTTACACAGTGAGTGACCCCCTGAACAGGCCCTTCACCCCACCATCTCCATGTGACTGTTACACAGTGAGTGACCCCCTGAACAGGCCCTACACCCCACCATCTCCATGTGACTGTTACACAGTGAATGACCCCCTGAACAGGCCCTATACCCTACCATCTCCATGTGACTGTATCACAGTGAGTGACCCCCTGAACAGGCCCTACACCCCACCATCTCCATGTGACTGTATCACAGTGAGTGACCCCCTGAACAGGCCCTACACCCCACCATCTCCGTGACTGTATCACAGTGAGTGACCCACTGAACAGGCCCTATACCCCACCATCTCCATGGAACTGTTACACAGTGAGTGACCCCCTGAACAGGCCCTACACCCCACCATCTCCATGTGACTGCTACACAGTGAGTGACCCCCTGAACAGGCCCTACACCCCACCATCTCCATGTGACTGTTACACAGTGAGTGACCCCCTGAACAGGCCCTACACCCCACCATCTCCATGTGACTGTATCACAGTGAGTGACCCCCTGAACAGGCCCTACACCCCACCATCTCCATGTGACTGTATCACAGTGAGTGACCCCCTGAACAGGCCCTACACCCTACCATCTCCATGTGACTGTATCACAGTGAGTGACCCCCTGAACAGGCCCTACACCCCACCATCTCCATGTGACAGTATCACAGTGAGTGACCCCCTGAACAGGCCCTACACCCCACTATCTCCATGTGACTGTTACACAGTGAGTGACCCCCTGAACAGGCCCTACACCCCACCATCTCCATGTGACTGCTACACAGTGAGTGACCCCCTGAACAGGCCCTACACCCCACCATCTCCATGTGACAGTATCACAGTGAGTGACCCACTGAACAGGCCCTATACCCCACCATCTCCATGTGACTGTATCACAGTGAGTGACCCCCTGAACAGGCCCTACACCCCACCATCTCCATGTGACTGTTACACAGTGAGTGACCCCCTGAACAGGCCCTACACCCCACCATCTCCATGTGACTGTTACACAGTGAGTGACCCCCTGAACAGGCCCTACACCCCACCATCTCCATGTGACTGCTACACAGTGAGTGACCCCCTGAACAGGCCCTACACCCCACCATCTCCATGTGACAGTATCACAGTGAGTGACCCACTGAACAGGCCCTATACCCCACCATCTCCATGTGACTGTATCACAGTGAGTGACCCCCTGAACAGGCCCTACACCCCACCATCTCCATGTGACTGTTACACAGTGAGTGACCCCCTGAACAGGCCCTACACCCCACCATCTCCATGTGACTGTTACACAGTGAGTGACCCCCTGAACAGGCCCTACACCCCACCATCTCCATGTGACTGTATCACAGTGAGTGACCCCCTGAGCAGGCCCTACACCCCACCATCTCCATTTGACTGTATCACAGTGAGTGACCCACTGAACAGGCCCTAAACCCCACCATCTCCATGTGACTGTTACACAGTGAGTGACCCCCTGAACAGGCCCTACACCCCACCATCTCCATGTGACTGTATCACAGTGAGTGACCCCCTGAACAGGCCCTACACCCCACCATCTCCATTTGACTGTATCACAGTGAGTGACCCACTGAACAGGCCCTAAACCCCACCATCTCCATGTGACTGTATCGCAGTGAGTGACCCACTGAACAGGCCCTACACCCCACCATCTCCATGTGACTGTTATACAGTGAGTGACCCCCTGAACAGGCCCTACACCCCACCATCTCCATGTGACTGCTACACAGTGAGTGACCCCCTGAACAGGCCCTACACCCCACCATCTCCATGTGACTGTATCACAGTGAGTGACCCACTGAACAGGCCCTACACCCCACCATCTCCATGTGACTGCTACACACTGAGTGACCCCCTGAACAGGCCCTACACCCCACCATCTCCATGTGACTGCTACACAGTGAGTCACCCCCTGAACAGGCCCTACACCCTACCATCTCCATGTGACTGTATCACAGTGAGTGACCCCCTGAACAGGCCCTACACCCCACCATCTCCATGTGACAGTATCACAGTGAGTGACCCCCTGAACAGGCCCTACACCCCACCATCTCCATGTGACTGTTACACAGTGAGTGACCCCCTGAACAGGCCCTACACCCCACCATCTCCATGTGACTGCTACACAGTGAGTGACCCCCTGAACAGGCCCTACACCCCACCATCTCCATGTGACAGTATCACAGTGAGTGACCCACTGAACAGGCCCTATACCCCACCATCTCCATGTGACTGTATCACAGTGAGTGACCCCCTGAACAGGCCCTACACCCCACCATCTCCATGTGACTGTTACACAGTGAGTGACCCCCTGAACAGGCCCTACACCCCACCATCTCCATGTGACTGTTACACAGTGAGTGACCCCCTGAACAGGCCCTACACCCCACCATCTCCATGTGACTGTTACACAGTGAGTGACCCCCTGAACAGGCCCTACACCCCACCATCTCCATTTGACTGTATCACAGTGAGTGACCCACTGAACAGGCCCTAAACCCCACCATCTCCATGTGACTGTTACACAGTGAGTGACCCCCTGAACAGGCCCTACACCCCACCATCTCCATGTGACAGTATCACAGTGAGTGACCCCCTGAACAGGCCCTACACCCCACCATCTCCATTTGACTGTATCACAGTGAGTGACCCACTGAACAGGCCCTAAACCCCACCATCTCCATGTGACTGTATCGCAGTGAGTGACACACTGAACAGGCCCTACACCCCACCATCTCCATGTGACTGTTATACAGTGAGTGACCCCCTGAACAGGCCCTACACCCCACCATCTCCATGTGACTGCTACACAGTGAGTGACCCCCTGAACAGGCCCTACACCCCACCATCTCCATGTGACTGTATCACAGTGAGTGACCCCCTGAACAGGCCCTACACCCCACCATCTCCATGTGACTGTATCACAGTGAGTGACCCACTGAACAGGCCCTACACCCCACCATCTCCATGTGACTGCTACACAGTGAGTGACCCCCTGAACAGGCCCTACACCCCACCATCTCCATGTGACTGCTACACAGTGAGTGACCCCCTGAACAGGCCCTACACCCCACCATCTCCGTGACTGTATCACAGTGAGTGACCCCCTGAACAGGCCCTACACCCCACCATCTCCATGTGACTGTTATACAGTGAGTGACCCCCTGAACAGGCCCTACACCCTACCATCTCCATGTGACTGTTACACAGTGAGTGACCCACTGAACAGGCCCTACACCCCACCATCTCCATGTGACTGTATCACAGTGAGTGACCCCCTGAACAGGCCCTATACCCCACCATCTCCATGTGACTGCTACACAGTGAGTGACCCCCTGAACATGCCCTACACCCCACCATATCCATGACTGTATCACTGTGAGTGACCCCCTGAACAGGCCCTACACCCCACCATCTCCATGTGACTGTATCACAGTGAGTGACCCCCTGAACAGGCCCTACACCCCACCATCTCCATGTGACAGTATCACAGTGAGTGACCCCCTGAACAGGCCCTACACCCCACCATCGCCATGTGACTGTTACACAGTGAGTGACCCCCTGAACAGGCCCTACACCCCACCATCTCCGTGACTGTATCACAGTGAGTGACCCACTGAACAGGCCCTATACCCCATCATCTCCATGGGACTGTTACACAGTGAGTGACCCCCTGAACAGGCCCTACACCCCACCATCTCCATGTGACTGTATCACAGTGAGTGACCCCCTGAACAGGCCCTACACCCCACCATCTCCATGTGACTGTATCACAGTGAGTGATCCCTGAACAGGCCCTACACCCCACCATCTCCATGTGACTGTTACACAGTGAATGACCCCCTGAACAGGCCCTACACCCCACCATCTCCATGGGACTGTTACACAGTGAGTGACCCCCTGAACAGGCCCTACACCCCACCATCTCCATGTGACTGTTACACAGTGAGTGACCCACTGAACAGGCCCTACACCCCACCATCTCCATGTGACTGTTACACAGTGAGTGACCCCCTGAACAGGCCCTATACCCCACCATCTCCATGTGACTGTATCACAGTGAGTGACCCACTGAACAGGCCCTACACCCCACCATCTCCATGTGACTGTTACACAGTGAGTGACCCCCTGAACAGGCCCTACACCCCACCATCTCCATGTGACTGTATCACAGTGAGTGACCCCCTGAACAGGCCCTACACCCCACCATCTCCATGTGACTGTTACACAGTGAATGACCCCCTGAACAGGCCCTATACCCTACCATCTCCATGTGACTGTATCACAGTGAGTGACCCCCTGAACAGGCCCTACACCCCACCATCTCCATGTGACTGTATCACAGTGAGTGACCCCCTGAACAGGCCCTACACCCCACCATCTCCGTGACTGTATCACAGTGAGTGACCCACTGAACAGGCCCTATACCCCACCATCTCCATGGGACTGTTACACAGTGAGTGACCCCCTGAACAGGCCCTACACCCCACCATCTCCATGTGACTGTTACACAGTGAGTGACCCCCTGAACAGGCCCTACACCCCACCATCTCCATGTGACCATTACACAATGAGTGACCCCCTGAACAGGCCCTACACGTCACCATCTCCGTGACTGTATCACAGTGAGTGACCCCCTGAACAGGCCCTACACCCCACCATCTCCATGTGACTGTTACACAGTGAGTGACCCCCTGAACAGGCCCTACACCCCACCATCTCCATGTGACTGTATCACAGTGAGTGACCCCCTGAACAGGCCCTACACCCCACCATCTCCGTGACTGTATCACAGTGAGTGACCCCCTGAACAGGCCCTACACCCCACCATCTCCATGTGACTGTTACACAGTGAGTGACCCCCTGAACAGGCCCTACACCCCACCATCTCCATGTGACTGTTACACAGTGAGTGACCCCCTGAACAGGCCCTACACCCCACCATCTCCATGTGACTGTATCACAGTGAGTGACCCCCTGAACAGGCCCTACACCCCACCATCTCCATGTGACTGTTACACAGTGAGTGACCCCCTGAACAGGCCCTACACCCCACCATCTCCATGTGACTGTATCACAGTGAGTGACCCCCTGAACTGGACCTACACCCCACCATCTCCATGTGACTGTTACACAGTGAGTGACCCCCTGAACAGGCCCTACACCCCACCATCTCCATGTGACTGTATCACAGTGAGTGACCCCCTGAACAGGCCCTACACCCCACCATCTCCATGTGACTGTATCACAGTGAGTGACCCACTGAACAGGCCCTACACCCCACCATCTCCATGTGACTGCTACACAGTGAGTGACCCCCTGAACAGGCCCTACACCCCACCATCTCCATGTGACAGTATCACAGTGAGTGACCCCCTGAACAGGCCCTACAACCCACCATCTCCATGTGACTGTTACACAGTGAGTGACCCCCTGAACAGGCCCTACACCCCACCATCTCCATGTGACTGTTACACAGTGAGTGACCCCCTGAACAGGCCCTACACCACACCATCTCCATGTGACAGTATCACAGTGAGTGACCCACTGAACAGGCCCTACACCCCACCATCTCCATGTGACTGCTACACAGTGAGTGACCCCCTGAACAGGCCCTACACCCCACCATCTCCATGTGACTGTTACACAGTGAGTGACCCCCTGAACAGGCCCTACACCCCACCATCTCCATGTGACTGTTACACAGTGAGTGACCCCCTGAACAGGCCCTACACCCCACCATCTCCATGTGACTGTATCACAGTGAGTGACCCCCTGAACAGGCCCTACACCCCACCATCTCCATGTGACTGTATCACAGTGAGTGACATTCTCACCTCTCTCCCCTTCCCGCACTCTCCAGTTCTGCAAGCCCTTCACCAACCACACGGGCAGTGACCCTCCCTGTTATGTTCCAGGTTTCGAACAGCACGACACGACCAAGTTCCGATCTCCAGCATACAGTTTTGGTGTTCCTCATGCCCGCCTGACGGTGGACAGCTCCCCAGGGCCGGCGTACCTCATCCCCTCCTTGCTCACCAGGAGGGGTAGGGACAGCACCCCTGCCTACTCCCTCTACAGCCGCCCCAAGGAGATCCGCTCCTTCCAGACGCCGGGACCAGGTAAGCAGACTGCAGGGAAGGGTGAACACTGACTTACTGGTTCTCACTGGTCAGTTGATGACACTGGGTCAGTGAGGGTGCACTGGATGTCACAGTGAGGGTCACTTGGTGTCACTGGGTCAGTGGGGGTTACTGGGTGTCACTAGGTGTCACTGGGTCAGTGGAGTTACAGTGGGTACCGCTGGGTCAGTGGGGGGTCACTTTGTCACTGGGTGTCACTGGGTCAGTGGGGGTTATTGGATTTCACTGGGTGTCACTGGGTCAGTGGGGGTTACTGGGTGTCACTGGGTACCACTGGGTCAGTGGTGGTCACTTTGTCACTGGGTGTCACTGGGTCAGTGGAGTTACAATGGGTACCGCTGGGTCAGTGGGGGGTCACTTTGTCACTGGATGTCACAGTGAGGGTCACTTGGTGTCACTGGGTCAATGGGGGTCACTATCACTGGGTGTCACTGGGGGCCAATTTGTCACTGTGTCACTGGGTCAGTGGGGGCTACTGGGTTTCACTGGGTGTCACTGGGTCAGTGGGGGTTACTGGGTGTCACTGGGTCAGTGGGGGTTACTGGGTGTCACTGGGTACCACTGGGTCAGTGGGGGTCACTTTGTCACTAGGTGTCACTGGGTCAGTGGAGTTACAGTGGGTACCGCTGGGTCAGTGGGGGGTCACTTTGTCACTGGGTGTCACTGGGTCAGTGGGGGTTACTGGGTTTCACTGGGTCAGTGGGGGTTACTGGGTGTCACTGGGTACCACTGGGTCAGTGGGGGTCACTTTGTCACTGGGTGTCACTGGGTCAGTGGGGGTTACTGGGTGTCACTGGGTACCACTGGGTCAGTGGGGGTCACTTTGTCACTGGGTGTCACTGGGTCAGTGGAGTTACAGTGGGTACCGCTGGGTCAGTGGGGGGTCACTTTGTCACTGGGTGTCACTGGGTCAGTGGGGGTTACTGGGTGTCACTGGGTACCACTGGGTCAGTGGGGGGTCACTTTGTCACTGGGTGTCACTGGGTCAGTGGGGGTTACTGGGTGTCACTGGGTCAGTGGGGGTTACTGGGTGTCACTGGGTACCACTGGGTCAGTGGGGGTCACTTTGTCACTAGGTGTCACTGGGTCAGTGGAGTTACAGTGGGTACCGCTGGGTCAGTGGGGGGTCACTTTGTCACTGGGTGTCACTGGGTCAGTGGGGGTTACTGGGTTTCACTGGGTCAGTGGGGGTTACTGGGTGTCACTGGGTACCACTGGGTCAGTGGGGGTCACTTTGTCACTGGGTGTCACTGGGTCAGTGGGGGTTACTGGGTGTCACTGGGTCAGTGGAGTTACAGTGGGTACCTGGGTCAGCTCCACCACCCACTTTGTTTCCCCAAAACTCACCCACATTCAAGACACAACTGCTCACCCTCACAGACAGTCCCTCACCTTGCACTCGCTCCATTCCCCCTCCAGCTGCCCCTCTTCTGACCACATCCTCACCCCATATGTGTGTTTTTGTGCAGGAACCTATGCCCCCGAGAGCTCGGGACGTTCAGCCTACTCAGCAACCCCTGCATTCTCCATCGCTGGGAGAACCAAAGGCTTCAGGACTGACCTGTCACCGGGTAGGTGTTCATTTGCTCTTAACTTGCACAATAATCTTATCGAATGTCCTCTGAAAATCCAAATACATCTTCTGGACACCATTCACACACTGGCTTGGTACTTTACATGACCACATTGTTTGAGTGTCCTGTTCCACTTCTCCGATGACGGACGGCACATACAATGGAATGCCAGGTTGTGTTAATTTGCCCAAACATTCCCTTTGCCTGAATGGGGACATTTCACCTGTGGTTTTCTATTCAGCCGTCTGAAGGAGCAGCCACTGTGTACGCTGCCTCTGTGGCCACCAGTCTGTTATCTCACGGGTTTTGAATCTGAATTCAATAGGTGCCAGAGGCTTATCAGTCATGGTCTAATTGGTTCTGGAACATTTTACTTCTGTGACAGGGGTTTTAACAGATTTGCTCATTGTCTTTCACCTTGCTTACTTCCTGTTGTTACTGTGAACATAAGTACAAAGTGCTTGTTCAATGATTTTGTCACTTCCTCATCCTGCTCTCTGTTTGGGGGTTCGAAGGAGCAACATTTGCCGCTTGCAACCTTCTTGTTCTCGCTCATATTCTATTTGTCCTTTGATCAATATTCCAATCTGATCTTTTTGCTTTGTAAAATCCTCCCGATTCTTTCACACTCACACTCACAATGACAAGACTGGTCTCTAGAATCCGAGGAATCTACTCTTTCACTTTGCATTTTCACTCTGTGGAGTTTCCACTCTCTTCAATCAATTCTGTGCAGTGATTAGAAAGGGCATCAAAGGTTAAGGGGGGAATGCTGGAAAATAGCAAGCAGACTCATTGGGCTGAATGGCCTAATTCTGCTATTATTCTTATGGTCCTTTGGGCTCCTTGCAGGCCCTGCAGCCTACCTCCTGCCTTCTGTGCTGGGTCCAAACATTGTCACCAAAGCTTCTTCTGCCAACTTTTCTCTGAGTGGACGAAGCAAGACCGGCAGTTTCCATGAAGACTTACAGAAGGTAACTTCTCTCACACACACTTGGGTGGCAGTTCCAACAGCTGGGAGTGTCGCAATTGTTACTGGTACAGAGGGCTTCAAACCCCACCACATGGCTAGAGGATTCAATCTTACATAATTTATAAAGCCAACAAGCTGCTTTTCAGTGCAGATCACTGTAAACACTTTCCCAGTTCACAGATCCCTCTGTCTGGCTCCATCTTGGACAATGTCTCCCATCCACTCCATAATGTACTGGTTAGGCACAGGAATACATTCAGCCAGAGACTCATTCCACCGAGATGCAACACTGAGCGTCATAGGAAGTCATTCCTGCCCATGGCCATCAAACTTGACAACTCCTCCCTCGGAGTGTCAGACACCCTGAGCCAATAGGCTGGTCCTGGACTAATTTCCATTGGGCATTATTATTTAATTATTTATGGGTTTTATATTGCTATATTTCTACACTATTCTTGGTTGGTGTGACTGTAACGAAACCCAATTTCCCTTGGGATCAATAAAGTATGTCTGTCTGTCTGTCAGGCCATCAAACGCTCCTCGTACAATAAGTCTTTAAATCCTGGAATCACTCTCATGATCCTCCTCTGAACCCTCTCTAATGCCAGCACGTGCTTTCTTAAATAAGGGGCCCAAACCTGTTCATAATACTTCGAGGCCTCACCAGTGCTTTATAAAGCCTCAGCATTATATTGTGCTTTTCTAAGACTATAAGGTATAGGAGCAGAACTAGGAAATTTGGCCCATTGAGTCTGCTCCACCATTTCATCATGACTGATCCAATTTTCTTTTTAGTCCCAATCTCCTGCCTTCTCCCCATATCCCTTCATGTTCTGTCCAAAGAAGTATCTGTCATCCACTGCCTTAAATATACATGAAGTCGGTCTCCAAAGATGCCCATGGCAAAGAATTCCACAGATCAACAACTCTCTGGCTAAAGACATTCCTCCCCTTTTCCGTCCTAAAAGGACATCCCTCTATTCTGAGGGTGTGTCCTCTGGTCTTAGACTTTTCCACCATAGGAAACGTCCTCTCCACATCCACTCTTTCAAGGCTTTACACCACTCAATAGGTTTCAATGAGGTCACCGCTCGGTCTTCACTGTGGAAGACACTAGCAGTATGGTGGCAGTTCCAGATGTCAGAGGTCATGAAGAAGTTACCATTACCAGAGAGAAGGTTCTTGGGAAACTGAAAGGTAAGTCACCTGGATCTGAATTTCAATGAATACAAACCCAGAGTCATCAAACGCTCTTCATATGACAAGCCATTCAATCCTGGAATCATTTTTGTGAACAGTTTCAGCACATCCTTTTTAAGATAAGGGGCCTAAATCTTCTCACAATTCTCCAAGTGAGGCCTCACCAGTGCTTTATAAAGTCTCAACATTACATCCATAATTTTATATTCTTGTCTCCTTGAAATGAATGTTAACATCACATTTGCCTTCCTCACCACAGACCCAACCTGAAAATTAACCTTTAGCGAATCCTTCACTAGGACTCTCAAGTCCCTTTGCACCTCAGTTCTTTGTATTTTCTCTCCATTTAAAAAATCGTCAACTCTTTCATTTCTTCTACCAAAATAAATGACCATACACTTCCCAAAACATATTCCATCTGTCATTTCTTTACACATTCTCCTAATCTGTTTAAGTCCATCTGTAGCCTCTCTACTTCCTCAAAACTACCTGCCCCTCCACCTATCTTCATTTCACCTGCAAACTTTGCAACAAAGCTATCAATTCCATCATCCAAATCATTGACATACAACATAAAAAAGAATCGGTCCCAACACAGACGCCTGTGGAACACCGCTAGTCACCAGCAGCCAGCCTGAAAAGGTTCACTTTATTCTCACTCTCTGCCAACTACCAATCAGCCACTGTTTTATCCATGCCAGAATCTTTCTTGTAACACCACGGGCTTGTAGCTTGTTAAGCAGCCTCTTAGTCAAAGGCCTTCAGGTCTTTTTTTTCCAATCCTGCTGAAGGGACTCAGCCCAAAAACATCGACTGTACTCTTTTCCATAGATGCTGTCTGGCTTGCTGAGTTCCTCCAGCATTTTGTGTGTGTTGTTCTTTTGTCTGACCTGCTTGTTATTTCTTCAAAGAATTCCAAGAGATTTGTCAGGCAGGATTTTCCTTTGAGCAAACCATGCTGACTGTGGCCTATTTTATCATGTGCCTTCAAGTACCCTAAAACCACATCCTTAACAATCGACTCCAACATCTTCCCAACCACTGAGGTCAGACTAACTGGCCTATTGTTTCCTTTCTTCTGCCTCTCTCCCTTCTTGAAGAGTGGAGTGACATTTGCAATTTTCCAGTCTTCTGGAACCATTCCAGAACCTAGTGATTCTTGAAAAATCATTACTAATGCCTCCACAATCTCTTCAGCCACCTCTTTCAGAACTCTGGGGTGAACACCATCTGGTCCAGATGACCAACCTACCTTCAGGCCTTTCAGTTTTCCAAGAACCTTTTTCCTGGTATCGGCAACTTCACACACTTCTTCCCCCCCAACTCCTGGAACTTCTACCATGCTGCTAGAGTCTTCCACAGTGAAGACTGATGCAAAATAATATTTCATTTCATCCGCCACTTTCTTGTCCCCCATTACTAGCTTTGCACATTGTTTTCTAGAGGTCCATATCTACTCTTGCCTCTCCTTTACAATTTATGTAGCTGAAGAAACTTTTTTGTTATCCTCTTTAATACTTATGGCATTAGGCCCTGAATCGGTGGCATTAGGACCTGGGTTGACAGTCACTCTTTATGGAAGGACTGAGTTCATGCGGCTGCTCTCCTTGTAGGCAGTGAAAAGATGTTTCTCATATTTTGAGATTTATGTGATTATTTACATCGGTTTCCCTCAGTTTTCAGTGTTTTCTTTCTTGTGGTTGATTGGTGGGTGGGTGGGTGATTTGTTAATTTTTTGTGTGTGTGGTGGGAAGGTGGTTGGGGATTTGGTGCTGTTCTTCTCTGTGAGTTAGGGGGGCTGGGATTGTTATGTGTAGAGGATCATTGATTGTTATTGTGGCTGCTTTTTGCTGTGGATAGTGGTTTGGGGTCTGCAAGTTTTGTTTCTTTTACATGCCAATTGGGGGGGGGGGTTGTTGATTTATACATGCATACTTTGACAATGAAATGAACCTTTGAACATTCATATTCCATCTTTACCTTCTTAATGACTTTTTAGTTGCCTATGTTGGTTTTTAAAGGCTTCCCAGTCCTCTGACTTCCTACTAATTTTTGGTCTATTATATGCCCTCTCTTTGGCAATTATATTCTATTCCTCTTGAAAAGAATGCTAACATTGCATTTGCCTTCCTCACCACCGACTCAACCTGCAAATTAACCTTTATCAAATCCTGCATGATTCCCAAGTTCCTTTGCACCTCAAATTTTTGAATTCTCTTCATTTAGCTGTAACCCCCTGGGTCGCCTCAGGCTCACTCAGCTCATTTCGTCTAGGGGGAGCAGCCTTCGGCCCCGCCAAACGGGGTAATCAGCTGGTGTGGATGCTGTGTGATGTCCCCGCCTCGCCCAAAAACAGACAGTACACCATATGCGATTAAATGAGTACAATTTATAAAGGTTACTATAACTAAGTGATTAATAACGATACAGTATATATGAAGAGAAAATTAAAGAAAAGGCGCCAAACTTATCAAAGTCCAAACCACTTCGTGCACAGCCGTTGGAGCTCAATTTCTGAAGTCTTCTGGCCACCATTCGATCCCCTCCGAACTCCTCGACTCGCAGCTCAGGACCCTCCGAACTCCTCGACTCTCTAAACAGCTCAGGACCCTCCGAGTGGTCAACCAAGCACATCTAGCTTCATCCACCCCCCCTCGGAGAATCTCCTGGCCTCGGACCCCCCTTTGGGGTCCGATCCTCGCCCAGCTTAGAGCATTGTGTCCTCTCTCTCGACCCCCTCGCGCCGATCTGCCCAAAAGCCCATCAACAAAAGCTTACAGACTCAGAAGAAAGCACATTAATCCCCATTTGGTTTACAAAGGAATACCATTCTCGTTATCAGTAAATTAGCATTCCTGCTAGTTAACAAAAGGAAACCCTTTCCCAACAGTAACAAAGAAAAGAAACCCCCTTTACACACTTCCTCCACCAAATAAAAGTCATGACCTCATGACTACTAAATAACTCGCCACCTTTCCTGCCAACACAACGTAACCCAAGCACAAACAGTGACATCTCCTCCCCACACAGTAACCCTCACGCCCTGTTCCTCAGGCGCTACTTAGGCCAACTATCTGGGAGTTCCCTAACCCCTCTGAGGCCTCCGTACCCCCTCACCTAAACCCTTCAGGCTTGGACACAACTGGGGATACCTTGGGCCCACTACCAACTCCTCTCTCAACCTCTCACTCATGCCCCACACTGCACACAGCTAACCCTCCCCGCTACACCTGACTCAATGGGAGAAGGGCCAAAGGTCTCTTCCTCAATCGAGGGAAAGTCAGCAAAAGGCAGCATGTACCACACATCCAGCACATCATCCATTGAATCTGTATTCTTCCTCATTCCTGTGATTGGTAGCTGCTGTTTGATCTTCTCCAAACGGAAACACGTGGCCTGCACTGCTCCCGCAGTCTCTTCAGCCTCCTGTTCAGTATTCACTGCACTTCTCTCCAGCTTTTTCTTCCTCATGACTTCTTCCAGATCAACTTTCAGATTTTGCACTTCATTTGAACTGTCAATGGTCATCTTCAGGTTCCCTTCAAGCTTCCGCTTCTCTCTTCTGAGATTCGTCTGTAATTTCTTCACCTCCGCAAACTCCCCTCTCCGGGTTCTCAGTTTGCTATTACCCTCAGTCAGACAACTTTCTTCATTCTCTCCAACTTGTAAGTCTTCCGAATGGTTCCAGATCACTTTCTCCAGTCTCTCCGTCTTCATTTCAAACTTGATTCCGTAGAGACAGTCACTCACGAGCTGCGACCTTCGCCAGCCCTGGCACGTGTCCCGAAAACACTTTAACTCGGTAGTTCTCAGCTGCTCCTGCAACAACCTCACTTCATATTCTCCTGAGGCAAATCCAAACACCAAGAGATCATCCACATACACCAAAACTCCAAACGCCTCCACATCCTCTATGGTCTTCCACCTGCCCCGCAGGAAGGTTGCAAGGGCTCCAGATATGCCCTGTAGCATCTTTTTGGACCCGAAGACTCCTAGGGAATGTATAACGGCCGTCTTCTCCTTGTCGGCCCCACTCATCGGGATCTGGCAACATCCACTCCTCAGATCCAGCACCTTAAACCATTTCGCACCACTCAGACAGGCCATCGCCTCTCCGGCCCTCAGGGCCATATTCTGGTCACTGACAGTGCGCCTCTTTCAACGCAATACAATCCACACACACGCTGCCTACGTCTTCCACGGCTGTCGGGGCCAGTCGCCGCAACCTCTCTCTCTCCGAGGTGTCTTCAGCAGTCAACTCCGCTCCCTCATGGTATTTCGCAGCGTCCACTAAGAGGGTCTCACCCTCAGATACTTCCCCCAGGCCGTACCACCACTGGCTCTTGTTCGAATTCGGTATCGGCCCAATGCTGCTACACACGTCCACACAAGCAGCTCGAAACTCTGGGTGCATCGACAATGCCTCCAAACAACGCTCACCCGCCTCCTCCGGGCAGGCCCCCAAGCTCACCAGCAGGATACTGGTTCTCTCTAGAACAGAAACGCTGCCCGTCTCAACAGGGTCCGGACACATTAACGATTCATGAACTTCAGTCTCCTCCACATTTGCCTCCAAGAACTCCATTTTCACTGACCATCAACCGTCGTCTGGATAATCACCGGCACTGGTACCCCGAATCTCCAGTGTCCTCAATGTTGTCAAGGGTAAATGCTTCCAATAACGGTTATGAAACAAACTGTACAGCAACATAACCGGCGCCCCGGTGCCGAGGATGGCTTTAACTTGACTTCCATCCATCCGTAACAACACCTGTGCGCATGGCCCCTCTAAGCCTTCAGGAATAGGGTCTGCTCCTTTCGGGAGTTCCTTGGTACATTGCTGGGAACGTGCTCCCCCAGAGACCCCAAGCCGTTCCCCCACTGGGCCTCCTCTCAGTTTCCCGACACCTCTCGAATCAACGGAACAACTGATCCCCTTGACAGATCCCCTTGGCACCACAAGCAATTTATCTGCCCCCCTAGGCAAAAAGGGATACCCTAAAAACTTCCCACCAATCTCCTGCCACGGATATGATAAGCCCCCCAGCTGCGGCATTTGACTTCCAGTCGAACCACACGCATTTTCCCACACTTTCCCAGAACTGGCAGCGGTCACTTCGAGGTAATTGCGCCCGACAGTTCTAACAAAGTCACCAGCCCGTCTACTCAAACTTTCAACCCGTCCCTGTCGCTTTCCCTCAGCCAAGCACTGCCACTCACCCAACAACTGAGGGGTCCGCTCCGCCCACGCCTCCGCCCCTTTAGGGCTGGATGTTATTCCAACAACCGGGCGGAGCCCACCACTGCTGAAACATCCCAACCTGTCACTCCTCACTCTCCAAACAGCACGGACAGCCCATGGTCCCACCACCATTTCGTCAGCACTAGTCGGAACTCGAACAACGACCTCCAGGCTAGCAACAGCAGCCACCCCACCCAACACACATGCAGTGATAACCAGCAATCGCACACCCACAAAGGCACACCAGCTCTTCGCCGCAGACACAATTTAAAGAGGGTGATCACACAGCTTCCACAGAAATCAACCCCGGACGAGCACCCCACAATGTAACCCCCTGGGTCGCCTCAGGCTCGCTCAGCTCATTTCGTCTAGGGGGAGCAGCCTTCGGCCCTGCCAAACTGGGTAATCAGCTGGTGTGGATGCTGTGTGATGTCCCCGCCTCGCCCAAAAACAGACAGTACACCATATGCGATTAAATGAGTACAATTTATAAAGGTTACTATAACTAAGTGATTAATAACGATACAGTATATATGAAGAGAAAATTAAAGAAAAGGCGCCAAACTTATCAAAGTCCAAACCACTTCGTGCACAGCCGTTGGAGCTCAATTTCTGAAGTCTTCTGGCCACCATTCGATCCCCTCCGAACTCCTCGACTCGCAGCTCAGGACCCTCCGAACTCCTCGACTCTCCAAACAGCTCAGGACCCTCCGAGTGGTCAACCAAGCACATCTAGCTTCATCCACCCCCCGCTCGGAGAATCTCCCGGCCTCGGACCCCCCTTTGGGGTCCGATCCTCGCCCAGTTTAGAGCATTGCGTCCTCTCTCTCGACCCCCTCGCGCCGATCTGCCCAAAAGCCCGTCAACAAAAGCTTACAGACTCAGAAGAAAGAACATTAATCCCCATTTGGTTTACAAAGGAATACCATTCTCGTTATCAGTAAATTAGCATTCCTGCTAGTTAACAAAAGGAAACCCTTTCCCAACAATAACAAAGAAAAAAAAAGAAACCCCCTTTACATTGTCTCTGCTTTTATTCCTTAAACCAAAGTGCATGACCATACACTTCCCGACACTATTCCATCTGCCACTTCTTTGCCCATTCTCCTACTCTGTCTAAGACCTTCTTCAGCCTCTTTGCTTCCTCAAAACTACTCGTCCCTCCAACTGTCTGTATTATCTGCAAACTTGACCACAAGGCCATCAAGCCATCAGAAGGTCCAGAGGAGGTTCACAAGAATTATTCTGGGAATGAAAGGGTTAACATATGATTAGCATTTGATGGCTCTATGCCTGTACTGACTGGAGTTTAGAAGAATGATGGGGGAATTTCATTGAAACCTATTGAATATTGAAGGGCTTAAATAGGGTGGATGTGGAGAGGATGTTTCCTATAGTGGGTGAGTTCAGGACCAGAGGATGCAGCCTCAGAACAGAGGGGTGACCATTTAGAACAGGGATGAGGAGGAATTTCTTTAGCCAGAGGCTGATGAATCTGTGGAATTTATTATCACATTGCCGTGGAGACCAAGTTACTGGGTAAGTTTAAAGTAGAGAGTGATAGATTCTTGATTAGCCAAGGTGTCAAAGATTATGGGCAGCCACTGAAAGAATGGAATTGAGAGGGGTAATAAATCAGCCATAATAGAATGGCGGAGCAGACACGATGGTCTGATTGGCCTAATTCTGGCCCTGTGTTCTGTGGTGTTATGAATTATGTAACTGCATATATTCACTTATTTGTCACTTGCTGAGAGATAGTGTGCCAAGGATATACCACTGATTCTGCTGCCTTTGTCCTGATGGCTGAGGATGTGAGTTGGGAAGGTGCTGAGGGACTAAGCTGAGCATGTAGTTGTAGTGTACACTGTGTGCCGGTGTGGGGAGGGGGAGGGGTGTTAATCCAGTGGGCTAATGTTATCCAGGCAGGTGACCATAGTGCCATTGAGTCTTTAGGGTAGCTAGTGGGAGTGTTTCTTGTTGGAGGTGGTCATGGGCAAGCCCTCAGGAAGGTTTTGAATAGGGCAAACACTGGGAGTTTGGGTGCCAGCAGCTTTTTGCATTACCATGTTGTTTTGTTCCCTCAGACCCCAGGACCAGGAGCATACAGAGTCACCGACACCAGTGTGTACAAGCAGAAACCTCCTCAGTTCAGTATCTTAGGTCGGAACCAGTTGCCCGGTGATTCAACAAGAAAACCGGGACCTGGCAGTCACAGTCCGGAAAAGGTAATGAAAAACTTACAGTAGCTGAGTGGTGTTCGCACTTTCACCAGTACAGTGCTACCCAAATCAAAAGCTTCATAAGTCCTGTTCACCTCCAGCTCCAATACTCCCTCACTAACTATCTCCCCTTACCCAATACCCTAGCAGAGAAGACAGTGGAACAAAAATGGCAGTTATTTCTGGGAATAATGCAGAAGGTGCAGGATCGGTTCATTCCAAAGAGGAAGAAAGATCCTAAGGGGAGTAAGAGGCGGCCGTGGCTGACGAGGGAAGTAAAGGGCAGTATAAAAATAAAAGAGAAGAAGTATAACATAGCAAAGATGAGTGGGAAACCGGAAGACTGGGAAGCTTTTAAAGAGCAACAGGAGATAACAATAGACAATAGACAATAGGTGCAGAAGTAGACCATTCGGCCCCTCGAGCCTGCACCGCCATTTTGAGATCATGGATGATCAATTACTATCAATACCCGATTCCTGCCTTGTCCCCATATCCCTTGATTCCCCTATCCATAAGATACCTATCTAGCTCCTCCTTGAAAGCATCCAGAGAATTGGCCTCCACTGCCTTCCGAGGCAGTGCATTCCAGACCCCCACAACTCTCTGGGAGAAGAAGTTTTTCCTTAACTCTGTCCTAAATGACCTACCCCTTATTCTCAAACCATGCCCTCTGGTACTGGACTCTCCCAGCATCTGGAACATATTAAGAAATGATAGACAATAGACAATAGACAATAGGTGCAGAAGTAGACCATTCGGCCCCTCGAGCCTGCACCGCCATTTTGAGATCATGGCTGATCAATTACCATCAATACTCGGTTCCTGCCTTGTCCCCATATCCCTTGATTCCCCTATCCATAAGATACCTACCTAGCTCCTCCTTGAAAGCATCCAGAAAATTGGCCTCCACTGCCTTCCGAGGCAGTGCATTCCAGACCCCCAAAACTCTCTGGAAGAAAAAGTTTTTCCTTAACTCTGTCCTAAATGACCTACCCCTTATTCTCAAACCATGCCCTCTGGTACTGGAATCTCCCAGCATCTGGAACATATTTCCTGCCTCTATCTTATCCAATCCCTTAATAATCTTATATGTTTCAATCAGATCCCCTCTCACTCTCCTTAATTCCAGCATGTACAAGCCCAGTCTCTCTAACCTCTCTGCGTAAGACAGTCCAGACATCACAGGAATTAACCTCGTGAATCTACGCTGCACTTCCTCTACAGCCAGGATGTCCTTCCTTAACCCTGGAGACCAAAACTGGACACAATACTCCAGGGTGTACCAGGATTCTGTACAAATGCAAGAGGATTTCCTTGCTCTTGTACTCAATTCCCTTTGTAATAAAGGCCAACATTCCATTAGCCTTCTTTACTGCCTGCTGCACTTGCTCATTCACCTTCAGTGACTGATGAACAAGGACTCCGAGATCGCTTTGTATTTCTCCCTGACCCAACCCTACACCATTCAGATAATAATCTGCCTTCCTGTTCTTACTCCCAAAGTGGATAACCTCACACTTAATTCACATTAAACGCCATCTGCCAAGTATCTGCCCACTCACCCAGCCTGTCCAAGTCACCCTGAATTCTCCTGACATCCTCATCACATGTCACAGTGCCACCCAGCTTAGTAACATCAGCAAATTTGCTGATGTTATTTTCAATACCTTCATCCAAATCGTTAACATAAATGGTAAACAGCTGTGGTCCCAATACCAAGCCCTGTGGCACCCCACTAGTCACCACCTGCCATTCCGAGAAACACCCATTCACCACTACCCTTTGCTTTCTATCTGCCAACCAGTTTTCTATCCATGTCAATGTCTTCCCCCCGATGCCCTGAGCTTTGATTTTACCCACCAATCTCCTATGTGGGACCTTATCAAATGCCTTCTGAAAATCTAGGTACACTACATCCACTGGATCTCCCTTGTCTAACTTCCTGGTTACATCCTTGAAAAACTCCAACAGATTAGTCAAGCATGATTTACCCTTGGTAAATCCATGCTGGCTTGGCCCAATCCTATCACTGCAATCTAGATATGCCTCCATTTCATCCTTAATAATGGACTCTAGCATCTTTCCCACCTCTGATGTCAGGCTGACAGGTCGATAGTTCTTGGTTTTCTCCCTTCCTCCTTTCTTAAAAGGTGGGATAACATTAGCCATTCTCCAATCCTCAGGAACTGATCCTGAATCTAAGGAACATTGGAAAATGATTACCAATGCATCTGCAATTTCCAGGGCCACCTCCTTTAGTACCCTAGGATGCAGACCATCTGGACCTGGGGATTTGTCAGCCTTCATTCCTATCAGACTTCTCATCACCGTTTCCTTCCTAATGTCAATCTGTTTCATTTCCTCTGTGACCCTATGTCCTTGGCCCATCCATACATCTGGGAGATTGCTTGTGTCTTCCTTAGTGAAAACAGATCTAAAGTACTCATTAAATTCTTCTGCCATTTCTCTGTTTCCCATAACAATTCCACCCAATTCATTCTTCAAGGGCCCAACATTGTTCTTAACTATCTTCTTTCTCTTCACATACCTAAAAAAGCTTTTGCTATCTTCCTTTATATTCCTGGCTAGCTTGTGTTCGTACTTCATTTTTTCTCCCCCGTATTGTCTTTTTAGTTAAGTTCTGTTATTCCTTAAAAACTTCCCAATCATCTGTCTTCCCACTCACCTTAGCTCTGTCATATTTCCATTTTTTTAATGCTATGCAATCTCTGACTTCCTCTGTCAACCACTGTGGCTCCTTTCCCCCCTTTGAATCCTTCCTTCTCTGGGGGATGAACTGATTTTGCACCTTGTGCATTATTCCCAAGAATACCTGCCATTGCTGTTCCACTGTCTTTTCTGTTAGTCTATCCGTCCAGTCAACTTTGGCCAGCTGCTCCCTCATGGCTCCATAGTTTCCCCTGTTCATCTGCAACATTGACACCTCCGATCTGCCCTTGTCCTTCTCAAATTGCAGTTAAAACCTTATCATGTGCATTATTCCCAAGAATACCTGCCATTGCTGTTCCACTGTCTTTTCTGTTAGTCTATCCGTCCAGTCAACTTTGGCCAGCTGCTCCCTCATGGCTCCATAGTTTCCCCTGTTCATCTGCAACATTGACACCTCCAATCTGCCCTTGTCCTTCTCAAATTGCAGTTAAAACCTTATCATATTGTGATCACTACCTCCTAATGGCTCCTTTACTGCAAGATAGCTTATCAAATCCTGTTCATTACATAACACTAAATACAGAATAGCCTTGTCCCTGGTCGGCTCTCTTACAAGCTGTTCCAAGAATGCATCCTGTAGGCACTCTACAAACTCCCTATCCTGTGGTCCAGTACCAACCTGATTCTCCCAGTTCACCTGCATGTTGAAATCCCCCATAACTACAGCGACATTACCTTTGCCACATGCCAATGTTAACTCCCTATTTAACTTGCACCCAATATCCATGCTACTGTTTGGTGGCCTGTAGACAACACCCATTTGGGTCCTTTTGCCCTTACTGTTCCTCAGTTCTATCCACACAGACTCTACTTCTCCTGACCCTATGACCCCCCTTGCAAAGGACTGAATCTTATTCTTCACCAACAGGGCCACCCCACCCCCTCTGCCCACATTTCTGTCCCTACAATAGCACGTATACCAAAAAAGGCAATACGCCAAGAGAAAATGAGGTGCGAAGGTAAACTAGCCAAGAATAGAAAGGAGGATAGTAAAAGCTTCTTTAGGTATGTGAATAGCAAAAAAATAGTTAAGACCAAAATTGGGCCATTGAAGGCAGAAACGGGTGAATTTATTAGGGGGAACAAGGAAATGGCAGATGAGTTGAACAGGTACTTTGGATCTGTCTTCACTAGGGAAGACACAAACAATCTCCCAGATGTAATAGTGGCCAAAGGAACTAGGGTAAAGGATGAACTGAAGGAAATTTATATTAGGCAAGAAACAGTGTTGGATAGACTGTTGAGTCTGAAGGCTGGTAAGTCCCCGTGACCTGATGGTCTGCATCCCAGGGTACTTAAAGAGGTGGCTCTAGAAATCGTGGATGCATTGGTAATCATTTTCCAATGTTCTATAGATTCAGGAAGAGTTCCTGCTGATTGGAAGGTGGCTAATGTTGTCCCACTTTTCAAGAAAGGAGGGAGAGAGAAAACAGGGAATTATAGACCAGTTAGCCTGATGTCAGTGGTGGGAAAGATACTGGAGTCAATTATAAAAGAGGAAATTACGACACATTTGGATAGCAGTAGAAGGATCAGTCTGAGTCTGCATGGATTTATGAAGGGAAAATCATGCTTGACTAATCTGGAGTTTTTTGAGGATGTAACTATGAAAATGGTCAAGGGAGAGCCAGTGGATGTAGTGTACCTGGACTTCCAGAAAGCTTTTGATAAAGTCCCACAAAGGAGATTAGAGGGCAAAATTAGGGCACATGGTATTGGGGGTAGAGTACTGACATGGATTGAAAATTGGCTGGCTGACAGGAAACAAAGAGTAGTGATTAATGGGTCCCTTTTGGAATGGCAGGCTGTGACCAGTGGGGTACCGCAAGGTTTGGTGCTGGGACCACAGCTGTTTACAATATACATTAATGATTTAGATGAAGTGATTAAAAGTAACATTAGCAAATTTGCTGATGACACAAAGCTGGGTGGTAGTGTGAAATGTCAGGAGGATGTTATGAGAATGCAGGGTGACTTGGACAGGTTGGGTGAGTGGGCAAATGTATGGCAGATGCAGTTTAATGTGGATAAATGTGAGGTTATCCACTTTGGTGGCAAGAACAGGAAGGCAGATTACTATCTAAATGGAGTCAAGTTAGGAAAAGGGGAAGTACAACGAGATCTAGGTGTTCTTGTACATCAGTCAATGAAAGCAAGCATGCAGGTACAGCAGGCAGTGAAGAAAGCTAATGGCATGCTGGCTTTTATAACAAGAGGAATTGAGTATAGGAGCAAAGAGGTCCTTCTGCAGCTGTACAGGGTCCTGATGAGACCCCACCTGGAGTATTGTGTGCAGTTCTGGTCTCCAAATTTGAGGAAGGACATTCTTGCTATTGAGGGAGTGCAGTGTAGGTTCACAAGGTTAATTCCTGGAATGGCAGGACTCTCATATGTTGAAAGATTGCAGCGACTGGGCTTGTATACACTGGAATTCAGAAGGATGAGAGGGGATCTGATTGAAACATATGATTATTAAGGGATTGGACACACTGGAGGCAGGAAGCATGTTCCCGCTGATGGGTGAGTCCAGAACTAGAGGCCACAGTTTAAGAATAAGGGGTAGGCCATTTAGAACAGAGATGCGGAAATACTTTTTCACCCAGAGAGTGGTGGATATGTGGAATGCTCTGCTCTAGAAGGCAGTGGAGGCCAAGTCTCTGGATGCATTCAAGAGAGAGTTAGATAGAGCTCTTACAGATAGCAAGGTCAAGGGATATGGGGAGAGGGCAGGAACGGGGTACTGATTGTGTATGATCAGCCATGATCACAGTGAATGGCGGTGCTGGCTAGAAGGGCTAAATGGCCTGCTCCTGCACCAACTGTCTATTGTCTATTTTCAATTATCTTGCCTTCAAGTTAGAAGTTTAGTTGTCACTCAACTATACATGAATATAGCCAAACACAGTTCCAGATGTCAGGGGGCATGATGTGTTGGAAGTTACCATTATTGGAGAGAAGGCTCTTAGGAAACTGAAAGGTCTTTGAGGAAAGAGAAGCAGAATGAAGGGTGAAAGGTAGTAAGGTAGAAGGGTTAAAGTGTGTGTACTTCAATGCATCAGGAACAAAGGTGATGAACTGAGAGCTTGGATACATACATGGAATTATGATGTAGTGGCCATTACAGAGACTTGGCTGGCACCAGGGCAGGAATAGATTCTCAATATTCCTGGATTTCAGTGCTTTAAAAGGGATAGAGATGGGGGAAAGTGGAGGAGGGCTGGCATTACTGGTCAGGGATACTATTACAGCTACAGAAAGGGTGGGTAATGTAGCAGGATCCTCTTTTGAGTCAGTATGGGTGGAAGTCAGGAACAGGAAGGGAGCAGTTACTCTACTGGGGGTATTCTATAGGCCTCCTGGAAGCAGCAGAGATACCGAGGAGCAGAAATGGAGGCAGATTTTGGAAAGATGCAAAAATAACAGGGTTGTTATTGTCGTGGTTTTTCATGCCCCACAAACAACCAGGAGACGCAGAAGATTCTTCAAGAAGTATTAAACTTTAATTTGCAAATCAAAGCTGAGACTGTCAGTGAGCTAGTCACTGATTGCCCACCGATCCTTGGACATAGCATTTTTTATAGCAATCTCCTGGTTTAGTTGCATTAGCATATCCAATTGGTCTATAGTTGCGCATCACATGTACATCCGCCACTATTGTTTCTACCCATTGACTTAATCATGTTCTAATCTACATCTCTTAGCTACCTCTCATTAACACACCATTGTCTTCTACATTCTTAAGATTTCATTCTCCTACTAAATTGGGTACATGCATAGCAAATAGCAAACTCAGACTACATAATCTACATCTCTTAGCTTCCTCTTATTAACACACCATTGTCTTCTACATTCTTAAGATTTCATTTTGGATACACGCATAGCAAGTAGCAAGCTTCAAAGCTGACTACATAGTTTTGGTTACACAGTCAATAATGCAACTTTTACACTCCAATATTATCATTGGTGACTTTAACTTCCCTAATATTGATTGGCACTTGATTAATTCCAAGGGTTTAGATGGCGCAGAGTTTGTTCAGTGTGTCCATGATGGATTCCTGTCACAGTATGTTGACAGGCTGACTAGGGCAGGGGTCAGCAACCTTTACCACTGAAAGAGCCACTTGGACCCGTTTCCCACAGAAAAGAAAACACTGGGAGCCGCAAAACCTGTTTGACATTTAAAATGAAATAACACTGCATACAACGTTTTGTTTTGCCTTTATGCTATGTATAACCAAACTATAATGTGTTGCATTTATGAAATTGATGAGCTCCTGCAGAGAAAACGAAATTACATTTCTGCATGCAACAAAAACATTTTGAACTCCGAAAATAAGATGTTGGGTTGAAGGTTACTTTTAAGTAAAATACTCAACGTCTATTTGAGTCCTTCTTGTGTTTATGAAAAACGCTAAACTTAAATTTGCCGCCAGCAGCAAACCAAAAATAACGTCAGCCAGCTGTCAACCTGAAAAATAAAAGGACTATTTCACTGAACAATGAAAACATATGAATATACGTAAAATAATAGGCAATTAAAATATTTATCATACTTGGTCAGGTTGACTCACACCTGACAATGCAGTCGTATTCGGTAGGGATGGATCGATGCTTAGGGGAGTGACCGGGAAGGATAATGTGTTTTTTTCCTCTCTGAACTCACAGAAGCGTTTCCCAAACGATGTTTGCATTGCGATGATTGCAGAATGTAAATACTCCGAATTTATCATGTCGTGACCTTGTTTGAACTCTCTCAAATTGGGGAAGTGAGACAATGTGCCTTTCTGTAAATCTCTGGCAAGCACTGTCAACTTGCGCTCGAATGCCAAAACATCCTCCAACATGTGTAGGGCTGTAAGTCCTTACCCCTGAAGAGCTGTTTTCAGTGTGTTCAGGTGCGCTGTCATGTCTACCATGAAGTGTAGCTTTTCCAGCCACTCTGGCTGTTCCAGCTCAGGAAAGTTGAGCCCTTTGCTGCCCAGGAAAGTTTTCACTTCTTCCAGACACGCGACAAAGCGTTTCAGCACCTCCCCTCTGGACAGCCAGCGATAAAAACACGTTGTAGCGGTGTGCTCACGCAGTCAGTAAACTGCAGTCGAATAACTTTATTCGAACTAAACAGCCTTGCTTTTAAGCCTCCCTCAACCCAGCCCCCATGGACGCAGATGCTGCAAAAGACGCGTACTCACAAACCCCCGTAGGCTATCTCCCTTAGCCGGAATGCTGGCTAATTGTGAGCCGTTTCGGATGTGCCAGGAAATGTGTCGCCACACTTAGATTGTACAAGATCACCATAATCTTCAAATTTAGAATTACATTTCAATAGCTAACAAACTAACATAAAATACATTTTAATTAAATACTGACCAATTATTTCCCAAAGCCACAGGGAGCCGCAGCACAGAGGTGAAAGAGCCACAAATGGCTCGGGAGCCGCGGGTTGCCGACCCCCGGACTAGGGGGATCTAGTTAGGTAACGAACTGGGTCAGGTCACAGATCTGTCAGTGGGTGAGCATCTGGGGGACAGTGATTACCACTCCCTGACCTTTGGCATTATCATGGAAAAGGATAGAATCAGAGAGGACAGGAAATTTTTTAATTGGGAAAGGGCAAATTATAAGGCTATAAGGCTAGAACTTGCGGGTGTGAATTGAGATGATGTTTTTGCAGGGAAATGTACTATGGACATGCGGTCGATGTTTAAGGATCTCTTGCAGGATGTTAGGGATAAATTTGTCCCGATGAGGAAGATAAAGAATGGTAGGGTGAAGGAACCATGGGTGACAAGTGAAGTGGAAAATCTAGTCAGGTGGAAGAAAGCAGCATACATGAGGTTTAGGAAGCAAGGATCAGATGGGTCTATTGAGGAACGTAGGGTAGCAAGAAAGGAGCTTAAGAAGGGGCTGAGAAGAGCAAGAAGGGGGCATGAGAAGGCCTTGGTGAGTAGGGTAAAGGAAAACCCCAAGGTACTCTTCAATTATGTGAAGAACAAAAGGATGACAGGAGTGAAGGTAGGACCGATTAGAGATAAAAGTGGGAAGGTGTGCCTGGAGACTGTGGAAGTGAGCGAGGTCCTCAATGAATACTTCTCGTTGGTATTCACCAATGAGAGGGAACTTGATGACGGTGAGGACAATATGAGTGAGGTTGATGTTCTGGAGCATGTTGATATTAAGGGAGAGGAGGTGTTGGAGTTGTTAAAATACATTAGGACGGATAAGTCCCTGAGGCCTGATGGAATATTCCCCAGGCTGCTCCACGAGGTGAGGGAAGAGATTGCTGAGCCTCTGGCTAGGATCTTTTATGTCCTCATTGTCCACAGGAATGGTACCAGAGAATTGGAGGGAGGCGAATGTTGTCCCCTTGTTCAAAAAATGTAGTAGGGATAGTCCAGGTAATTATAGACCAGTGAGTCTTATGTCTGTGTTGGGAAAGCTGTTGGAAAAGATTCTTAGAGATAGGATCTATGGGCATTTGGAGAATCATGGTCTGATCAGGGACAGTCGGCATGGCTTTGTGAAGGACAGATCATGTCTAACAAGCCTGATAGAGTTCTTTGAGGAGGTGACCAGGCATATAGATGAGGGTTGTGCTATAGATGTGATCTACATGGATTTTAGTAAGTCATTTGACAAGGTTCCACACGGTAGGCTTGTTCAGAAAGTCAGAAGGCATGGGATCCAGGGAAGTTTGGCCAGGTGGATTCAGAATTGGCTTGCCTGCAGAAGGCAGAGGGTCGTGGTGGTGGGAGTACATTCAGATTGGAGGGTTGTGACTAGTGGTGTCCCACAAGGATCTGTTCTGGGACCTCTACTTTTCGTGATTTTTATTAACGACCTGGATGTGGGGGTAGAAGGGTGGATTGGCAAGTTTGCATACGATACAATGGTTGGTGGTGTTGTAGATAGTGTAGAGGATTGTCGAAGATTGCGGAGAGACATTGATAGGATGCAGAAGTGGGCTGAGAAGTGGCAGATGGTGTTCAACCCGGAGAAGTGTGAGGTGGTACACTTTGGAAGGACAAACTTCAAGGCAGAGTACAAAGTAAATGGCAGGATACTTGGGAGGAGCTTTGTCTTAAATATATCCAATGACCTGGTCTCCACAGATGCCTATGGTAATAAATTCAGTAAATTCACTACCCTCTGGCTAAAGAAATTACTCCACATTTCTATTTTAAATGGACACCCCTCTATCCTGAGGCTGTGCCTCTTGTCCTAGACTCTCCACCATGGGAAACATCCTTTCCACATCTACTCTGACTAGGCCTTCCAACATTTGAAAAGTTTCAATGAGATCCCCCCTCATCCTTTTAAATTCCAGCAAGTACGGACCCAGAGTTATAAAATATTCCTCATATGATAGCCTTTTCATTCCTGGAATCATCCTTGTGAACCTCCTCTGGACCCTCTCCAAAGCCAGCACATCTTTTCTGAGATGAAGGGCTCAAAACTGTTCACAATACTCAAGGTAAGGCCTCACCAGTGCCTTATAAAGCCTCAGCATCACATCCCTGCTCTCGTATCCTAGACCTCCTCAAATGAATGCTCACATTGTGCTTGCCTTCCTTACCACCGACTCTACCTGGAAGTTAACCTTTAGGTTTTCTGCACAAGGACTTTGCATCTCAGATTTTTAGATTTTCTCCCTATTTAAAAAATAGCCTGCACATTTATTTCTTCCAACAAAGTGCATGACCATGCATTTTCCAACATTGTATTTCATTTACCATTTACTTGCCCATTCTCCTAATCTGTCTAAGTCCTTCTGCAGCCTACCAGTTTCCTCAACACTACTTGTCCCTACATCAATCTTCGTATCATCTGCAAACTTGGCAACAAAGCCATCTATTTCATCATCAAAATCTTTGATATACAGCATAAAAAGCAGTCCTAACACCATCCCTACAGAACACCATTAGTCACTGATAGTCATACAGAAAATGATCCTTTTATTCCCACTCGCTGCCTCCTACCAATCAGCCAATGCTCTAACCAGGTCAGTAACTTTCCTGTAATACCATGGGCTCTTAACTTGTGTGGCATGTGTGGCACCTTGTCAAATGACTTCAGCATGGTTTTTTTTAAGGGAAAACTTTCCCTGACAAATCTCTTGAAATTCTTTGAAGAAATAACAAGCAGGTTAGCCGAAAGAGAATCGGTTGATGTTGTGTACTTGGATTATCAGAAGGACTATGACAAGGTGTTGCACACGAGGATGTTTAGCAAGACAAGAGCCATGGAAAGATACATGCATGGATAAAGCATTGGCTGTGTGCTGTCTTTACGACAGTTATTTAGTTTATAATATTTTCGCTTAGTAATTCATTCAATAGTATTTTCTAGTTAGAATTAGGAGTGTTTAAAGTATATTCATTGCATGTAAAATATATCGGCATGCGATGACGTCACATCCGGTTTCGCCGTGTCTTGTGGGAAAACACCGGTTTGAAATTAGCGCGAGGGTGGGGGCTCACCACGAGGCACACCTGAGCAGAAGCAGTTTTGCAGGCATGAGAAATCACAGTGAGAGCAACGCTGTAAGTTAATAGATAATCGATATATTGAACTAAGATGTTAATGCCGATCCTGTTAGAAGTAACGACGGTAGATAATGTTTATGCTTTCGTTAGTTAAGAGTCGTGGATAGTTTGCATGGAAGTGTATTTAAAGTAGTCAATGGAGCAGGTAAACTCTGCCTGTATACTGCACCTTAGTGTAATGTAGTTATAGTCACCTTTGCAAGTATTTACACTTGAAATGTGATATTAAGGAAGGAACAAATACTGTATCAATCTTGTATTGTTTTATCAACAGTTTTCACCATATGTTAATGTGAAGAGTGAACAGTAAATGGTTAATCTTACTGCGATCTGGTTTGCATTGGCTGTGGTTTATCCGGACGTTAAATTCGGCGTTATCAGTTACACCCGAAGGAGAACGTTACAGTGAAAAAGCGGCATTATCAGGTGTTTCAAGTGCTGCAATGTCAGCTCAATCCAGCATCAAGTCGACGCCGCCCAGCGACAAGGGCGGTAAACCGACATCAAGTAAGCCCACCCAGGCGTTATCAGGTGTTTCAAGTGCTGCAATGTCAGCTCGATCCGGGATCAAGTCGATGGCGCCCAGCGACAAGGGCAGTAGAACGACATCAAGTAAGTCCGCACAGGCAAGAGCCAAGGCAGAAGCCGCCAAGGTGCGACTGCATTACGCCAAACAAGAAGCAGTTTTGAAAATGAAACTGGCCACCAGAGAAGCCGAAAAGGCTGCCAGAGAAGCCGAAAGGGCCGCCAGAAAGGCAGAAGCCGCCAAGGTGCTACTGCGTTACGCCAGACAAGAAGCAGTTTTGAAAATGAAACTGGCCACCAAAGAAGCCGAAATCCAGAAAGAAAGGGCCGCCAGAGAAGCCGAAAGGGCCGCCAGACAAAGAGAAGAGGCTGCCAGAGAAGCCGAAATCCAGAAAGAAAGGGCCGCCAGACAAAGAGAAGAGGCTGCCAGAGAAGCCGAAGAGGCTGCCAGAGAAGCCGAAATCCAGAAAGAAAGGGCCGCCAGACAAAGAGAAGAGGCTGCCAGAGAAGCCGAAGAGGCCGCCAGACAAAGAGAAGAGGCCGCCAGAGAAGCCGAAACCCAGTTGGAAATGGCAAAAATATCGACAGAGTTGCAAGTGCTGCAGCGAGAAAGAGAAGAAGAAGCTGCCATGGCGGAAGCAAAGTACATAGAAGAAGCTGAAGGGTCGCGTGATCTGACCGCAGTAAGATCTACTTTAGAAGGGACCAGACTGGAACGCACAAGCGACTATGTACAATATCAAATAGACAGGCAGGCTCGTCTCCCCTCTCCATACGTATTCGATAACTTCCCCAGCTACGAGGAACCTCAGAGAGTCACGATTGCATCACATCCATACGAGGAAGGAAATTTACCCTCACGGCTCCGTGATGAAGTCAAGAATGAAAGAACCGACAACGCTCCTTCACCCCCACAACAGGACGGCGGGGAGGGAGAGGTTCACTCCAGGACAACAATTGTCAGCCCGAACTGTACAGAAGTTTGCGGTCAAACTCAGTCAAGCTGTTCTTGTTCCGAGATCTGCCTCACTGAGGTGTACCCTAAAGAAGCACAAGAAGACATTACCAAGCGTAAAGTAACCGACGAGACGCTAGGTCAGTCAGTTTTTGTTCAAACCGAGCACGGAAACAAACTTGCACAATCAGCTCAAGATACCATTTCTTTAAAACCCAAAGACACCAAGGTCTTCAGAGATGAAGCAAATAATGGGGTTGCCCCATTGCCTTTCAGAGAACCACGCCAGCGCTCACCAGATAACAAAGAGCAGGCAGTCAAACGGTTCACGTCCTTACGGAAAACCCGGAAAAGGAAACCTGAGATGCAGCAACACACCCGATTGGCCCACGAGGTACTGTGCACCCTAATGGCAGAGGTCACAGCCATTATAAACGCACAATCATTCCTACCTATGTCTTCTGACCCAGAAAACCCCTTTATACTTTCGCCATCAACGCTCCTTACGCAGAAGGCAGGAGCACCTCCTCCACCAGGAGACTTTTCAGACAAGGATTTGTACACAAAGCAATGGAGACAAGTCCAGGCTCTGGCAAATCAGTTCTGGCCTCGCTGGAGACAAAAATATCTACCTTTGTTGCAACAGAGACAAAAGTGGACAGAACCCCACAGGAATCTGGCCAACGGCCAGAATCACTGTTACATTCCCTAGCGGGGATGGACATGTCAGGAAGATCGAATTGAAGACTACCGACCAAGGCGATGTGAAAATTTACTACCAAGGGCCAGTTACAGAAGTTATTCTATTTCTACCCAATGACTGATTAAGAGACTAAGTTTTGTACTCTGCTCATTGTGACCTTACGAAGGTCAAGCGGGGAGTGTGCTGTCTTTACGACAGTTATTTAGTTTATAATATTTTCGCTTAGTAATTCATTCAATAGTATTTTCTAGTTAGAATTAGGAGTGTTTAAAGTATATTCATTGCATGTAAAATATATCGGCATGCGATGACGTCACATCCGGTTTCGCCGCGTCTTGTGGGAAAACACCGGTTTGAAATTAGCGCGAGGGTGGGGGCTCACCACGAGGCTCACCTGAGCAGAAGTTGTTTTGCAGGCATGAGAAATCACAGTGAGAGCAACGCTGTAAGTTAATAGATAATCGATATATTGAACTAAGATGTTAATGCCGATCCTGTTAGAAGTAACGACGGTAGATAATGTTTATGCTTTCGTTAGTTAAGAGTCGTGGATAGTTTGCATGGAAGTGTATTTAAAGTAGTCAATGGAGCAGGTAAACTCTCCCTGTATACTGCACCTTAGTGTAATGTAGTTATAGTCACCTTTGCAAGTATTTACACTTGAAATGTGATATTAAGGAAGGAACAAATACTGTATCAATCTTGTATTGTTTTATCAACAGTTTTCACCATATGTTAATGTGAAGAGTGAACAGTAAATGGTTAATCTTACTGCGATCTGGTTTGCATTGGCTGTGGTTTATCCGGACGTTAAATTCGGCGTTCGTTACACCCGAAGGAGAACGTTACAGGCTGATTGGCATGTGACAAAGAGTCAGAGTAAAGAGAGCCTTTTGTGATTGTCTGCCAATAACTAGTGGTGTTGTGAAGCGGTCAGTGTTGAGGTTGTTCATTTCACGCTGTACGTCAATGATGCAGATGACAAAATTTATGGATTTGTGGCTAGGTTTGCAGATGATATGAAGATCGGTGGAGGGGTAGGTCATATTGAGGAAGCAGAGAGGACTTGGACAGATTAGGAGAATGGACAAGGAAGTAGAAAATGGAATAAAGTGGGAAATGTATGGTCATGCACTCTGGTAGATGGAAAAAAAGTACAGAATATTTTCTAAACGGAGAGAAAATTTAAAAATCTGAGGTACAAAGGGACTTGGGAATCTTCATGGAGGCTTTTCTGAAGGTTGAGTCAGTGATGAGGAAGGCAAATGCGATGTTAGCATTAATTACAACAGGACTAGAATGTAAAAGCAGGGATGTAATGTCGAGGTGTAAAGCACCGGTCAGGCTTCACTCGGAGTATTGTGAGCAGTTTTGGGCCCCTTAGAAAGGATGTGCTGAAACTGGGAGAGGTTTCAAAAGAGGTTCATGAAAGTTATTCCAGGATGGAAAGACTGAACATATAAGGAGTACACGAGTGAATCTGCAGATGCTGGAGATAAATAAAAACAAAAAATGCTGGCAGAACTTAGCAGGCCAGACAGCATCTACGGGAGGAGGTAGAGACGACGTTTTGGGCCGAAACGTCATCACTACCTCCTCCCATAGATGCTGTCTGGCCTGTTGAGTTCTGCCAGCATTTTGTGTTTTTACATATAAGGAGTGTTTGATGGCTCTGGGCCTATACTCACTGGAATTTAAAAGAATATTGAGGGGGATTTCATTGAAACCATCAAATGTTGAAAGGCCTAGATGTCTCCTATAGTTCAGCAGACTAGGGACAGAGGGCAGAAACTCAGAATAGGGAGACGTCCACTTAGAACGGAGTTAAAGAAAAATTTATTTAGCCAGATGGTGATGAATCTGCAGACTACGTTGCTACAGGTGACTGTGGAGGCCATGTCATTGGGTGTAGTTAAGGTGGAGGTTGATAGATTCTTGATGTCAGGATGTGAAAGGTTATGGGGAGAAGGCAGGAGAATGGGGATAATTGGGAAATTAATCAGCCATGGTTAAATAGTGGAGCAGACTCAATGGGCTGCATGGCTTAATTCTGCTAATTTGTCTTATGGTTTTAAAGATTAGTTTTATTTATCACATGTCCTTTGAAACATACAGTGAAATGCTGTGTTTGCCTCACTGACCAGCAAAGTCCAAGGATTTGTTGGAGGCAGTCTGCAAGTGTCGCTACACTTATGGCATCAATATCACATGCCCACAACTTACTAGCCTTGACCCGTATGTCTTTGGAATGTGGGAGAATACTGGAGCACCCAGTAACAGGGAAAATGTACAAACGAGTTTCATTAGCAGCAATCGAATCTTGATTTTCCAGTCATGGCACTGTAGTGCATTACAGTAAATGCTGTATTACTATGCCATCCTCTCTGTCTTCCAAGATCAATTTCAATTGTGATACAAACTGAGAAGACTGGTGAGAGTATGCAGTTCATTGTTCCATAGCAAAGTTTCACGCAGTATCAATTCAGAAGGGCAGGTCCTGTTTGACAAACTTCCTGGAGTTCTTTGAGGACATAATGAGTGCAGTGGATAGAGGAGAACAGAAGGGTGTCGTATATTTGGATTTCCAGAAGGCATTCAATAAGGTGCCGCACAAGAGACTTATAAGTAAGATATGGATGCATGGAATCGGAGGAAGTGTATTGGCATTTAGTGAGGTTTCTTGACTACATGTATTTAAGATACAGTTAAATAGGTTTTTACATAGTAAGGGAATTAAAGGTTATGGGGAAAAGGCAGGTAGATGGAGCTGAGTTTACAGACAGATCAGCCATGATCTTATTGAATGGCGGGGCAGGCTCGATGGGCCGGATGGCCTACTCCTGCTCCTATTTCTTATGTTCTTATGGTGATAACAAGTGTAGGAAGCCAGAGTCCAAAAGGTTTGTGGGAGAAGTGCAAGGAGCCAGAGTCTGAAAGGTTTGTGTGGGATTGGGATGGAGAATTACAGCGAGAGACAACTGGAAGCTGAAGATAACCATTGGCCATAACAGAAATGGTCTGCAAAGAGGTTATCTGATTGGTGTTAGGGTTTTGCAGTGCAGAAGAGACCACACTGTGAGCCCAGAGAGCAGCACACAGAACTGGCTGAGGTGTAAACTGCTTTCTGAAGCCTTTGTTGGTTGAGGTCAACCATGGATGTTATGTCCTAGCTGTCTACATATATGCAAGCCAAGGCAGAATGATAAGGAGAACAAGTTGTTGCCCATGCAGCAGGCTCCCCCTCTCCATGCAGCTGATAATCCAAAGGAATGGCAGGGACTGATACAGTTTGGTACCTACAGCATCACAGGAATTGGCAGTCAGCAATGAACTCAACATACGACTGCCTTAGGGGTTCCAGCTCCAGATTTTTCCCTCGGGGTTTACTCCTGAAGCCTGCCCCATGAGTGAGTATAGCTGCAAGGCAGTGAAGATTTGAGATCAGAGTATTCCTTCTCCAAGATGAGCTGCCAGCCACATTTGATGAGCCTCATCTGCCCGGAAAACACTGCTTTACTGGGAAACCTTTGCTCTCTGAGCAATGAAAAGGGAAGAGAAAAAAGGGGCGGGTGTTGTATCACCTGCAGCTGCAGGATCTGGGGTAACACTGCATATGAAGACACGTGTGTTGCCATGAGCGGTAGCATGGGTGTTGGAGGTAGAAAAGTGAGTGGCAGAGGGAATAGTGAAAGTGATAGGAGAGGACAGCGAGGACTGGTGGGGTGGAGAGTGAGGACCAGGGGACCCTCTTTTTGCACACCGTGGTTCTGTGTGAGAAAAGGAAGAACTGCCTGAAGTTGAGCACACAGGGATGACATCTTTGTCAACTTTCAGAGGTTTAGGTAGGTACATGCATGGGAGGGGTATGAAGGACTATGGTCCAGCATGAGTCAATAGAACTAGGTAAAATAACTGTTTGGCACAGACTAGATGGGCTGAATGGCCCTTTCCTGCACTATGATGGTCTATGACTCTATATGGGATGTGTGGTCTTTTGATGGGTGGAGGCACTAACAACTCTCCTGAGATGAAGACAGAGGTGAACTACATTATAGTAACAGGAGGAGGGGAGTTGGCAGCAGTGGTGAGGAGCCTTTTCAGTACAGAAAGCAGCATCAATACAATCATTGGTGCTGAGAAAACCAAGTGGGGTCTACCTGCATTCTTATGAACAACCTCTGAGTTGGAGGGAAGTTAGTGGAAATTGAGAAGTTGGTGAATGTGGGAACAAGTCTTTTCACTGAGAGATGGTGACTGATGGGTTATGTCCTCAAGGGACACAGGCCTTCCTGGTGTGTAGTGGAGGAACTAGGAATTCGTGGTGAAACCAGCCAGCTGGGACCATAAAAGAAGACATTGTTAGTGTGGTGGAGGCTGTTTGTTGGGTGAAGGTAGAAGGACATTAATTGTTGGACAAACAGGGTGAAATGTCGTGACTACCACCTGGCTAATGATTTGAGGAATAGGAGGTAAATTTAAGCTGTGCCATCAGAGATGACGACACTGGAGGGAGAGGTCAGAGACTCTTTGGAGACAGTCACCTGATATTTGGGGATGGTCCCCAGTGTGAGGTGGTGTCAAAGAGCTATCATTCAGCCTCTGCAAGGTCAAATTCAGTTCATCAAAACACGAGCCCAACATTGTAATCTAGAGCAGTGAAAAGGAAAGTGCACATCACTGAGAGGCAGGAGCCGTGTATCAGCCATTTCTATCTCTTATGGACGTTACTGATGTTGAGTGTTGGTCCTTGATCTCAGGTTTCAGGTGTGTACTGGAGGACAGTTAGGGGAGCAGTGACACTTGCAGAAATGAAATCAACCAGAAATTATGCCCTGGAATGATGGGAACGGAAGTCCTGCTCACCTGGACATCCTCACATCCAGTGCCCTGTTACCTCGACACTGCAGCCACCTCCCCTTACTGAACTGGCTCTGATGTGGTGTTGTGCAGTGGCGTGCACTGAGAGCGAAGGTTTGTGTGGTAACGTGCACACTTTGTTGGATGTGTCTCAGGTGGATCAGCTGACTCCTTAGTCCAGCTGGGCTGATGATCAATTCTGACACTGACTCTGTTCCGGGAGGAACTATTAGGATCACAATATTTTTAATTTACCCAGAACTTGCTCTCTTCTCATTGCTACCATCAAGGAGGAGGTACAAGAGCCTAAGGACGCACACTTAACATTTTAAGCTTCTCTTCCATCAGATTTCTAAATGGACAGTGAACATTACCCCACTTTTTTTGCTCTCTATTTGCACTATTTGTTTTAATTTTTATATATACTGTATATTTCTTATTGTAATTTATAGTCTGTTTATTATTATGTATTGGAATGTACGGTTGCTGCAAAACAACAAGTTTCACGAAATATGCCGGTGAGATGAAACCTGATTCTGAAAGCACAGAAACACGAAGTGCGGAAGGAGCTTGGCAGGCCGGGCAGTATCTATGGAGGGGAATTAACAGATGATGTTTCAGGCTGAGATATTAAACATAATTCTAATTCTGAAATTGCTTCTCAATGTGAGGATGGATCGAAGAGAAAAGCTATTTTTGAACTAATTTTCCTTTTGATCACATTTATCTGGATGAAATTAAATTGATCAGTCTCCTTCTGTCTCTCTACAGGTTGTAGTCAACCGCAACGTAGCTCCTGCCTTCTCCTTTGGTGTCAAGCATTCAGAATATGTGGCCCCAGTAATCATTGATGCTGTGTAATATCGCCAGCTCATACTGAAGGAAATACTTCCAGCTACTCCTGACTCCTTCCCTTGGAAATATTCTGAATCAGTTTTGAAATCAGTGCATGTGCGAACCCTGGCAGGTGGTGAAAAAAACAGTCAGGCGTTGCACAGGAATGAATAACGGTACAAGTTCCTGAAGAGATCAAAACTTCCACTGTATTTTTGATGGTTTTAGTTGAAGGTCCAGCTTGGACAAACATCATCAAAACATCCCTGGCTCACAAACAAAGGTAGCAAGAGTGAAACAAACAACAATTAGAAATCTGCTTTTACCCAGTCCTTACATACTGCAATCATCAATACTTTACATTTTGTACTGGTCACTTTGCAAGTTCAAACAGTCTAGACTCCAACTGCAGGAGGTGGTAATTCTCGGTCAAGAACCAGTTTCAGGGCAACATTCAATGCTGGTTCAGGGCCTCTACATAAGTTCATCAGGGTCTGCACCTTCCATTCCCCATGGTCCATTCCTCAGGGTCTGCACCTTCCATTCCCCATGGTCCATTCCTCAGGGTCTGCACCTTCCATTCCCCATGGTCAGTTCCTCAGGGTCTGCACCTTCCATTCCCCATGATCCGTTCCTCAGGGTCTGCACCTTCCATTCCCCATGGTCCATCCTGCAGGGTCTGCACCTTCCATTCCCCATGGTCCGTTCCTCAGGGTCTGCACCTTCCATTCCCCATGGTCCGTTCCTCAGGGTCTGCACCTTCCATTCCCCATGGTCTGTTCCTCAGGGTCTGCACCTTCCATTCCCCATGGTCTGTTCCTCAGGGTCTGCACCTTCCATTCCCCATGATCCGTTCCTCAGGGTCTGCACCTTCCATTCCCCATGATCCGTTCCTCAGGGTCTGCACCTTCCATTCCCCATGGTCCGTTCCTCAGGGTCTGCACCTTCCATTCCCCATGGTCTGTTCCTCAGGGTCTGCACCTTCCATTCCCCATGGTCCGTTCCTCAGGGTCTGCACCTTCCATTCCCCATGGTCCATCCTGCAGGGTCTGCACCTTCCATTCCCCATGATCCGTTCCTCAGGGTCTGCACCTTCCATTCCCCATGATCCGTTCCTCAGGGTCTGCACCTTCCATTCCCCATGGTCCATCCTGCAGGGTCTGCACCTTCCATTCCCCATGGTCCGTTCCTCAGGGTCTGCACCTTCCATTCCCCATGATCCGTTCCTCAGGGTCTGCACCTTCCATTCCCCATGCTCCGTTCCTCAGGGTCTGCACCTTCCATTCCCCATGGTCCGTTCCTCAGGGTCTGCACCTTCCATTCCCCATGGTCCGTTCCTCAGGGTCTGCACCTTCCATTCCCCATGGTCCATTCTGCAGGGTCTGCACCTTCCTTTCCCCTCAATCAATGAAGCAGGGTTTTTTTCCTGAGGCTCTTCACCTTCTTTTCCTCAGTGTCTGTATCTTCTTTCCCCCATGACTGTTCCCAGGTCTATCACCTGGTGTTGGTTCCTCAGAGTCCAAATTTTGCATACTCTAATGTCCATCTCCAGGCACCATTTCTCAGCATCTGTCCCCAGAGTCTGCACATTCTGTGGTATTAGAAAGGCTATCAAGCACAGTCAGCTCTAGGGTATATTGAGCTGTACCTGACAATTATAACCATATAACAATTACAGTACGGAAACAGACCATCTAGGCCCTTCTAGTCCGTGCTGAACGCTTACTCTCACCTAGTCCCACTGACCCACACTCAGCCCATAACCCTCCATTCCTTTCCTGTCCATATACCTATCCAATTTTACTTTAAATGACAATACCGAACCTGCCTCTACCACTTCTACTGGAAGCTCGTTCCACACAGCTACCTGTCTCTGAGTAAAGATATTCCCCCTCATGTTACCCTTAAACTTTTGCCCCCTAACTCTCAACTCATGTCCTCTTGTTTGAATCTCCCCTACTCTCAACGGAAAAAGCCTATCCATGTCAACTCTCTCTATTCCCCTCATAATTTTAAATACCTCTATCAAGTCCCCCACCCAACCTTCTACGCTCCAAAGAATAAAGACCTAACTTGTTCAACCTTTCCCTGTAACTTAGGTGCTGAAACCCAGGTAACGTTCTAGTAAATCTTCTCTGTAATCTCTCTATTTTGTTGACACCTTTCCTATAATTCGGTGACCAGAACTGTACACAATACTCCAGATCCGGCCTCACCAATGCCTTGTGCAATTTTAACATTACATCCCAACTCCTATACTCAATGCTCTGATTTATAAAGGCCAACATACCAAAAGCTTTCTTCACCACCCTATCCACATGAGATTCCACCTTCAGGGAACTATGCACCATTATTCCTAGATCACTTTGTTCTACTGCATTCTTCAAAGCCCTACCATTTGCCATGTATGTCCTATTTGGACTATTCCTACCAAAATGTAGCACCTCACACTTATCAGCATTAAACTCCATCTGCCATCGTTCAGCCCACTCTTCTAACTGGCCTAAATCTCTCTGCAAACTTTGAAAACCTACTTCATTATCCACAACACCACCTACCTTAGTATCATCTGCATACTTACTAATCCAATTTACCACCCCATCATCCAGATCATTAATGTATATGACAAACAACATTGGACCCAGTACAGATTATCACCTATTGCATCCACCACTCCGGTAAATTTCAAGTTCACAGGTAACCTGCCGTTGTAGATCACACACCAGTAACATTGTTACTGGGAATTCAACAACTAGTTGTGCGGGAACATTGTAATGTCAGTGCAATTTCTCAAACTGTTCATTAAACCATCCTCCATCTTATTCCCTTGTTTAATAATTACCATGTGGGTGTGAAGGATTTAAAGGATTGCAACTCACTCTGAGAGGTAAAGCAGGTGAATTCAGAGTAGTGACTGGCATGAGATTGGAATTATGCCTTTGCACTGTCCTGCTACTGCAAAACAAAAACATTCATGACACAATCTCCCAGAGGAACATAGCGGATTGAGTAGCATCTGTGAGGGAAAGAAATCGTCACCAATTAGGGTCAAACCATCATCAGAACTGTGGGTGGGGAAGAGGACGGGGAACAGGGCTACATGGCCAGGAAGAGAAGACAGAGTGTACGGTGGAGATAAGGATCTACAGAAGGTGGGGGTGAAGGGAGAAAGGGTATACACGGGAGAGGGGAGACGGGTATAAGGTGAGGTGGGGAAATGGTGGTGATGGGGATGTGCTGTGGGGAGTTCGGAGGGGGAGACGGTATGCAGTGGTGGGAATGCACAGTGGGGAGGGAGGAGGGATATACAGTGATGGGGATGCACAGTGGGGAGAGGGTATACATTGGGGAGGGGATGTACAGTATGGAGGGTGGAGGAGGAGAGGTATATGCTGGGGAGGAGAGATGGGGATTGAATTGACTTTATTTCTTACATCCTTCACATACATGAGCAATAAAAATCTTTATGTTGCGTCTCCGTCTACATGTGCAATTTATATTAATTTGTATTAAATGGTATGTACAAGAAGACAGTCAATATAGCACAGAAATACAATTGTATTGCATGAATTAATCAGTCTGATGGCCTGGTGGATGAAGCTGTCCCAGAGACTGTTGGTTCTGGCTTTTATGCTGCGGTACCATTTCCCGGATGGTAGCAGCTGGAATGGTTTGTGGTTGGTGTGACTCAGATCACCAATGATACTTCTAGCCCTTTTTACACGCCTCTCTTATAACTGTCCTGAATAGTGGGAAGTTCACCACTACAGATGCACTGGGCTTGTCCACACCACTCTCTGCAGAGTACTGCGATTGAGGGAAGTACAGTTCCCAGACCAGGCAGTGATGCAGCCAGTCAAGATGCCCTCACTTGTGCCCCTGTAGAAAGTTTTTAGGGTTTGGGAGGCCATAACAAACTTCTTCAACCATATGAGGTGAAAGAGGCGTTGTGCCTTTCTCACCACACAGTCGGTATGTACAGACCACGTGAGATCCTTGGTGATGTGTAAACTTAAAGCTGCTCACTTTCTCAACCCCAGATCCATTGATGTCAATAGAGGTTAACCTGTCTCCTTTCCTCCTGTACTCCACAACCAGCTCCCTTGTTTTTGTGACATTGAGGGAGAGGTTGTTTTCTTGACACCACTGTGTCAGAGTGATGACTTCTCTCTCTAGCCTGTCTTCTTGTTATTTGAGAAAAGACCAATCAATGTAGTATTATCAGCAAATGTAATTAGCAGATTGGAGCTGTGGTGGCGACACAGTCATAGGTATACAGAGCGTAAAGGAGGGGGCTTAGGACACTGCCCTGAGGGGCTTCTGTGTTGAAGGGCAGAGGTGAGGGAGCCCACTCTTACCACCTGCCACATGTTGGGGAGGGGAGATGGGGTTATACAATGTGGAGGGGTGAAGGGTATACGGTGGGGATGGGGATGTACAGTAGGGAGGGTGGAGGGGGAGAGTGTATGAGGTGGGGATGGGAATCAGGTATATGTTGGGAAGGGAGATGGGGTACAGTGCCTATTAAAAGTATTCACATCCCTTTGAATTTTTGTGTTTTATTGTTTTACAACATTGAATTACAGTGGATTTAATTTGGCTTTTTTTTGACACATCAACAGAAAAAGACTCCTGTCAAAGTGAAAACAGATCTCTACAAAATGATCGAAATTGATTATAAATATAAAACATAAGATAATTGATTGTATAAGTATTCGCTCCCTTCAAGTCAGTATTTAGTAGATGCACCTTGGGCAACAGTTACAGCCTTGAGTCAGATCTCTATCAGCTTTGCACATCTGGACACTGCAATTTTTCCTAATTTTTCTTTACAAAACTGCTCATGCTCTGTCAGATTGCATGGGGATCATGAGTGAGCAGCCCTTTTCAAGTCCAGCCACAAAGTTTCAGTTGGATTGAGGTCTGGACTCTCCAAGATTTGGCTGCTACAAGATGTTAACTTTGTTGTTTTTAAGCCATTCTTGTGTGGCTTTGGCTTTATGCTTGGGATCATTGTCTTGCTGGAAAACAAATCTTCTCCCAAGTCACAGTTCTCTTGCAGACTGCTTCAGGTTTTCCTCCAGGATTTCCCTGTATTTTTCTGCATTAATTTTACCCTCTAACAAACCTTCGAGGGCCTGCTACACACAACATGATGCAGCCACCACCATACCTCATGGTAAGGATAGTGTGCTTTTGATGATGTGCTGTGTTTGGCTTACACAAATATAGCATTTAGTCTGAATCAGAATCAGGTTTATTATTACCGGCATGTGACATGAAATTTGTTAACTTAATATCAGCAGTTCAATGCAATACATAATCTAGCAGAGAGAGAAAAAAATAAAATTAAAATAATAAACAAGTAAATCAATTACGTAGATTGAAAAGATGTAAAAACGAGTGAAAACAGAAATACTGTATATTATAAAAAAGTGAGGTAGTGTGGCGACCCATTTCCTGGCACATCCGAACCGGCTCACAATTAGATAGCCTATGGGGGTTTGCGAGCACAGAGCTTTGGAGCCTCTGCGCCACGGGGGGCAGGTTGAGGGAGGCTTAAAAGTGAGGCTGAAGATTTCGAATAAAGTTTTTTCCTTCGACTGCAGTTACCGACTCCGTGTCGTAATTTTAGCGCTGCGTGTAGCACACCGCTACAATTGGTGACCCCGACGGTCCAAACGATTTTTGGACCAGAAATGACCGACACCGCCTCTGTTCATGCGGTTTCGTTGAAACTGCCGGGTTTCTGGACACAGCGCCTGAACCTATGGTTCCAGCAAGCCGAAGCCCAATTCCACGTTCACCAGATCACCTCAGAAGACACCCGCTACCACTACGTGGTGAGCTCCCTCGACCAGGACACAGCGGCCCAGGTCGCGGAGTTCGTACAGTCGCCCCCGGCAGACGGCAAGTACACGGAATTCAAAGCCCTGCTCCTCAGGACTTTTGGACTCTCACGGCGCGAGCGGGCTGCCCGTTTACTGCACCTGGATGGCTTAGGCGACAGACCTCCATCGGCTTTAATGAATGAGATGTTGTCTCTGGCCGACGGACACACACCCTGCCTCATGTTTGAGTAGGCATTCCTGGAGCAGCTGCCCGAGGACATACGCCTGCTGCTGTCCGACGCGGATTTCAGTGACCCCCGGAAGGTGGCAGCCCGGGCGGACTTGCTGTGGAACGCCAAAAAGGTGAGATCTCCCAGCCACGCTCCCAGCAGCAAACCAGTCCAGGCCTGGCCGCAGAGCCCGCCAACCCCTGGCCCAATGAACACTGGTGCTTCTACCACCAGCGGTGGGGCGCAGAAGCCCGCCGTTGTCGCCCGCCCTGCAAGTTCCCGGGAAACGCCAGGGCCAGCCGCCGCTGATGGCTACGGCGGCTGGCCATCGGGATAGCCTCCTGTATGTGTGGGATAGAAGGTCGGGACGCCGGTTTTTGGTCGATACTGGGGCTGAGATCAGCGTTTTACCTCCGACGAGTTACGACACCCGCAGCAGGGCACCGGGTCCCCCCCTGAGGGCCGTGAACGGCAGCACAGTAAGGACCTATGGCACCCGTCAGGTGCAGCTACAGTTCGGCTCCAGCCAGTTCACGTGGGACTTTACACTGGCCGCCATAGCCCAACCGCTTCTGGGTGCGGATTTTTTGCGGGCTCACAGCCTACTGGTCGACCTGCCCAGGAAGAGACTGGTCCACGCCGAGACCTTTCAGACGTTCTCCCTGGGTGCAGCCCAGTTGCCAGCCCCTCACCTCGGCTCCATCACGCTGTCCGACAACGACTTCTCCAGGGTCCTGGCGGATTTCCCATCGGTTCTGGCACTGCAGTTCACAGCGGCCATGCACGGCGTACAGCACCACATCCCGACCCAGGGACCACCCCTCCACGCCCGCGCTCGGCGGCTTCCCCCGGACAAGCTCCGACTGGTGAAGGAGGAGTTCCAGAGGATGGAGGAATTGGGGATCATCCGACGGTCCGACAGCCCATGGGCCTCCCCCCTGCACATGGTGCCCAAAGCGACAGGGGGCTGGAGACCGTGCGGCGACTACCGCAGGCTGAACGAGGCTACCACACCGGACCGCTACCCTGTGCTGCACATTCAGGACTTTGCAGCAAACCTGCACGGTGCACGGATCTTCTCCAAGGTAGACCTCGTCCGAGGGTACCATCAAATCCCGATGCATCCTGACGACGTTCCAAAACGGCTCTCATCACCCCGTTTGGCCTTTTCGAGTTCCTCCGCATGCCGTTCGGCCTGAAGAATGCCGCACAGACGTTCCAGCGGCTAATGGACGCGGTGGGACGGGACGGGACCTGGACCTCGCGTTCATCTATTTGGACGACATCGTCATAGCCAGCAGCAGTCGTCAGGAGCATCTGTCCCACCTCCGTCAACTCTGCGACCGACTGAGTGAGTACGGTCTTACAATCAACCCCGCCAAATGCCAGTTCGGACTCGATACCATTGACTTCCTGGGCCACAGGATTACTAAAGACAGAGCAACCCCTCTGCCCGCTGAGGTAGATGCGGTCCGCCTCTTTCCCCGACCCACCACGATCAGAGGCCTTCAGGAATTCGTAGGTATGGTCAATTTCTACCACTGCTTCCTCCCTTCAGCTGCCCGGATCATGCACCCCCGTTCGCCCTGATGTCGGGTCCGAGCAAGGATATTACCTGGGATGAGGAGACCGCCGCCGCTTTCGTTCAAACGAAGGAAGCTTTGGCGAACGCCGTAATGCTAGTACATCCCCGAATGGACGCCCCTACCGCCCTCACAGTGGACGCATCTAACACGGCAGTCGGTGGGGTGCTGGAGCAACTCATCGCAGGTCGCTGGCAACTCCTGGCGTTTTTCAGCAAATACCTGTGGCCACCCGAGCTCAAGTACAGTGCTTTCGACCGGGAACTGTTGGCTCTCTACCTGGCAATCCGGCATTTCAGGTACTTCCTGAAGGTCGGCACTTCACCGTGTTCACGGACCACAAACCGCTTACCTTTGCGTTTACAAAAGCGTCCGACCCTGGTCGTCCCACCAGCAACGCCACCTGTCCTACATCTCTGAATACACGACGGATGTCTGGCACGTCTCGGGTAAGGACAATGTCATGGCTGATGCGCTCTCTCGCCCTACCGTTCATGCCCTTTCCCAAGGGGTAGACTTTGAGGCACTGGCAGAGGCACAGCAGGCAGATGAGGAGATTCCGAGTTACAGAACCGCAGTCTCCGGTTTGCAGCTCCAGGACCTCCCTGTGGGCCCGAGTGAGAGGACCCTACTCTGTGACGTCGCCACCGGCCAGCCCCGTCCCGTCGTCCCGACAGCCTGGCTGCGCCGTGTTTTCGACTCCATTCATAACTTGGCGCATCCCTCCATCTGGACAACTGTTCGGATGGTTTCCAGCAGGTTTGTTTGGCACGGACTCTGCAAACAGGTCAGTGAATGGGCCAAAACGTGCATGCACTGCCAGACGGCCAAGGTGCAGCGGCACACCAAAGCCCCACCGCAGCAGTTCCATCCCGCCCACCGGCGTTTCGACCACATTCATGTGGATATCGTGGGGCACCTCCTGACTATCGTGGACCGGTTCACAAGATGGCCAGAGGCGGTCCCGCTCACCGACACCACCTCCGAATCTTGCGCCCAAGCCCTGATCACCACCTGGATATCTCGCTTTGGTGTACCAGCCCACATTACCTCCGACAGAGGCGCCCAGTTCACCTCCAGCCTGTGGTCAGCTATGGCCAGCCTTTTGGGGACTCAGCTGCACCACACAACTGCCTACCACCCACAGTCGAACGGGCTAGTGGAGCGTTTCCACCGTCACCGGAAGTCGGCCCTCATGGCCCGCCTGCGAGGAGCCAACCGGGCGGACGAGCTTCCCTGGGTCCTACTCGGCATCCACACAGCGCCCAAGGATGATCTGCACGCCTCGTCGGCCGAGTTGGTATACGGGCCGCCCCTGGTCGTCCCCGGGGAGTTCCTACCAGCCCCACGGGGGCAAGAGGAAGATCCCGCAGCAGTCCTGGGCAGACTACGCGAGAAGCTCGGTAACTTGGTCCCCATACCCACTTCACAGCACGGGCGGAACCCGACCTGCGTACCCAAAGACCTGCAGAACTGTAAGTTTGTGTTTGTACGAAGGGGCGGGCATCGGCCACCGCTGCAGCAGCCATACGAGGGGCCATTTATGGTGCTCCGGAACAACAGGTCCACGTTCGTGCTGGACGTTGGGGGGAAAGAGGAGGTTTTCACGGTGGACCGCCTCAAACCGGCCCATGTGGACCTGGCGCAACCGGCCGAGTTTCCGGCACCTCGGCGCAGAGGCCGACCTCCCAAGCAGGTTCTGGCCCAGACTGTGGACATTGGGGGGTGTATCGCCGGTTCTGGGGGGGGGGGGTTATGTGGCGACCCATTTCCTGGCACATCCGAACCTGCTCACAATTAGATAGCCTATGGGGGTTTGCGAGCACAGAGCTTTGGAGCCTCTGCGCCACGGGGGGCAGGTTGAGGGAGGCTTAAAAGTGAGGCTGAAGATTTCGAATAAAGTTTTTCCTTCGACTGCAGTTACCGACTCCATGTCGTAATTTTAGCGCTGCATGTAGCACACCACTACAGTAGTGTCCAAAAATTCAATGTCCATTTAGGAATCAGATGGCAGAGGAGGAGAAGCTATTCCTGAATCACTGAGTGTGTGCCTTCAGGCTTCTGTACCTCCTACCTGATGGTAATAGTGAGAAAAGGGAATGCCCTGGGTGCTGGAGGTCCTTAATAATGGACGCTGCCTTTCTAAGACACCACTCCTTGAAGATATACTGGGTATTTTGTAGACCAGTTCCCAAGCTGGAGCTGACTAGGTTTACAACCTTCTACAGCTTCTATCAGTCCTGTGCAGTAGCCCCCCACCCCCCCAAGCTCCCATACCAGACAGTGATGCAGCCTGTCAGAATGCTGTCCATGGTACAACTATAGAAGTTTTTGAGTGTATTTGATAACATGCCAAATCTCTTCAAACTCTAAGTATAGCCGCTGTCTTGCCTTCTTTATAACTACATCAATATGTTGGGATGAGGTTAGATCCTCAGAGATCTTGACACCCAGGAACTTGAAGCTGCTCACTCTCTCCAATTCTGATCCCTCTATGAGGATTGGTATGTATTCCTTCATTTTACTCTTCCTGAAGTCTACAATCAGCTCTTTTGTCTTACTGACGTTGAGTGCCAGGTTGTTACAGCGGTACCATTCCACTAGTTGGCATATCTCATTCCTGTATGCCTGCTCATCACCACTTGAGGTTCCACCAACAATGGCTGTATTGTCAGCAAATTTATAGAAGGTATTTGTGATACGCCTAGCCACACAGTCATGAATGTATAGAGAGTAGAGCAGTGGGCTAAGCACACATCCCTGAGGTGTCCCAGTGTTGATAGTCAGCGAGTAGATGTTATCACCAATCTGCACGGATTGTGGTCTTCCGGTTAGGAAGTCAAGGATCCAATTGCAGAGGAAGGTACAGAGACCCAGGTTCTGTAACTTCTCAATCAGGATTGTGGGAATGATGGTATTAACTGCTGAGCTATAATCGATGAACAGTATCCTGACGTAGGTATTTGTATTGTCCAGGTGGTCTAAAGCCGTGTGGAGAGCCATCGAGATTGCCACGTCCTTGCTGAGGCAAGAGTTCAGTCTAGTCATGACCAACCTCTCAAAACATTTCATCACTGTCGATGTGCTACCGGGCGATAGTCATTAAGGCAGCCCACATTATTCTTCTTGGGCACTGGTATAATTGTTGGTTTTTTGAAGCAAGTGGGAACTTCCGCCCATAGCAGTGAGAGGTTGAAAATGTCCTTGAATATTCCTGTTAATTGGTTGGCACAGGTTTTCAGAGCCTTACCAGGTACTCCATTGGGACCTTGCGTCTTGCGAGGGATCACTTTCTTTAAAGACAGCCTAACATCGGCCTCTGAGACAGAGATCATGGGTCATCAGGTGAAGCAGGGATCTTCACAGCTGTAGTTGTGTTCTCCCTTTCAAAACAGGCATAGAAGGCGTTGAGTCCATCTGGTAATGAAGCATCGCTGCCATTCATGCTGTTGGGTTTCGCTTTGTAGGAAGTAATGTCTTGCAGATCCTGCAAGAGTTGTTGTGCATCCAATGTTGCCTCCAACCTCATTCAAAATTGTCTCTTCACCCTTGAAATAGCCCTCTGCAAATCATACCTGGTTTCTGGTACAGGCTTGGGTGGCCAATAAGTTCAGTTTTGGTTTCATCAGACCATAGAACCTTCTTCCAGCTAATTTCAGAATCTCTCACATGTCTTCTGACAAACTCTAGCCAAGATTTCAAGTGAGTATTTTTCAACAGCGGCTTTCTCTTTGCCACTCACCCATAAAGCTGTGACTGGTGAAGCACCCGGACAAGTTGTTGTATGGACAGTCTCTCCCGTCTTAGCATCTGAAGCTTGTAACTCCTCCGGAGTTGTCATAGGTCCCTTGGTGGCCTCCCTCACTAGTCCCCTTTTTGCATAGTCACTCAGTTTTTGAGGACAGCCTGCTCTGGGTAGATTTATCGCTCTGACGTATTCTTTCCATTTCTTGATGATTGACTTAACTGTACTCCAAGGGATATTCAGTGACTGGGAAATGTTCTTGTATCCCTCTCCTGACTTCTGCTTTTCTGCGGAGTTGCTTGGAGAGTTTTTCTGTCTTCATGGTGTAGAAACATAGAAACATAGAAAATAGGTGCAGGAGTAGGCCATTTGGCCCTTCGAGCCTGCACCGCCATTCAGTATGATCATGGGTGATCATCCAACTTAGAACACTGTACACTGCTTTCTCTCCATACCCCCTGATCCCTTTAGCCACAAGGGCCATATCTAACTTCCTCTGAAATATAGCCAATTAACCAGCCTCAACTGTTTCCTGTGGCAGAGAATTCCACAGATTCACCACTCTCTGTGTGAAGAACTTTTTCCTCATCTCGGTCCTAAAAGGCTTCCCCTTTATCCTTAAACTGTGACCCCTCATTCTGGACTTCCCCAACATTGGAAACAATCTTCCTGCATCTAGCCTGTCCAATCCCTTTAGAATTTTATACGTTTCAATAAGATCCCCCCTCAATCTTCTAAATTCCAGTGAGTATAAGTCTAGACGATCCAGTCTTTCTTCATATGAAAGTCCTGCCATCCCAGGAATCAATCTGGTGAACCTTCTCTGTACTCCCTCTATGGCAAGAATGTTTTTCCTCAGATTAGGGGACCAAAACTGCACACAATATTCTAGGTGCGGTCTCACCAAGGCTTTGTACAACTGCAGTAGAACCTCCCTGCTCCTGTACTCAAATCCTTTTGCTATGAATGCCAACATACAATTTGCCTTTTTCACCGCCTGCTGTACCTACATGCCCACCTTCAATGACTGGTGTACAATGACATCCAGGTCTCGTTACATCTCCCCTTTTCCTAATTGGCCACCGTTCAGATAATAATGTTTTCCTGTTCTTGCAACCAAAGTGGATAACCTCACATTTATCCACATTAAACTGCATCTGCCATGAACTTGCCCACTCACCTAACGTATCCAAGTCACCCTGCATCCTCTTAGCATCCTCCTCACAGCTAACACTGCCGCCCTGCTTTGTGTCATCAGCAAACTTGGAGATGCTGCATTTAATTCCCTAATACATATTGTAAACAACTGGGGTCCCAGCACTGAGCCTTGTGGTACCCCACTAGTCACTGCCTGCCATTCTGAAAAGGTCCCATTTACTCCCACTCTTTGCTTCCTGTATGCCAACCAATTCTCTATCCACATCAATACCATACCCCCAATACAGTGTGCTTTAAGTTTGCACACTAATCTCCTGTGTGGGACCTTGTCAAAAGCCTTTTGAAAATCTGAATATACCACATCCACTGGCTCTCCCCTATCCACTCTACTAGTTACATCTTCAAAAAATTCTATAAGATTTGTTAGACATGATTTTCCTTTCACAAATCCATGCTGACTTTGTCCAATGATTTTATCTCTTTCCAAATGTGCTGTTATCACATCTTTGATAACCGACTCTAGCATTTTCCCCACCACCGATATCAGACTAACCGGTCTATGATTCCCCGGTTTCTCTCTCCCTCCTTTTTTAAAAAGTGGGGTTACATTACCATGCTCCAATCCTCAGGAACTAATCCAGAATCTAAGGAGTTTTGAAAAATTATCACTAATGCATCCACTATTTCTTGGGCTACTTCCTTAAGCACTCTGGGATGCAGACCATCTGGCCCTGGGGATTTATCTGCCTTTAATCCCTTCAATTTACCTAACACCACTTCCCTACTAACATGTATTTCCCTCAGTTCCTCCATCTCACTAGATCTTCAGTCCCTCACTATTTCCAGATGATTATTTATGTCCTTCTTAGTGAAGACAGAACCAAAGTAGTTATTCAATTGGTCTGCCATGTCTTTGTTCCCTATGATCAATTCACCTGTTTCTGACTATAAAGGATCTACATTTATCTTGACCAATCATTTTCTTTTCACGTATCTATAAAAGCTTTTACAGTCAGTTTTTATGTTCCCTGCCAGCTTTCTCTCATAATCTTTTTTCCCTTTCCTAATTAAGCCCTTTGTCCTCCTCTGCTGGTCTCTGAATTTCTCCCAGTCCTTAGGTGTGCCGCTTTTTTTTGCTAATTTATATGTTTCTTCTTTGGACTTGATACTATCCCTAATTTCCCTTGTCAGCCATGGGTGCACTACCTTCCCTGGTTTATTCTTTTGCCAAATTGGGATGAACAACTGTTGTAGTTCATCCATGCGATCTTTAAATGCTTGCCATTGCATATCCACCGTCAACCCTTTAAGTATCATTTGCCAGTCTATCTTAGCTAATTCACGTCTCATACCTTCAAAGTTACCCTTCTTTAAGTTCAGAACCTTTGTTTCTGAATTAACTATGTCACTCTCCATTTAATGAAGAATTCCACCATATTATGATCACTCTTACCCAAGGGGCCTCGCACGACAAGATTGCTAACTAACCCTTCCTCATTGCTCAATAGCCAATCTATCTCAATATGCCTGCTCTCTCGTTGGTTCCTCGACATGTTGGTTCAGAAAACCATCCCGCATATGTTCCAAGAAATCCTCTTCCTCAGCACCCTTACTAATTTGGTTCACCCAATCTATATGTAGATTTAAGTCACCCATTATAACTACTGTTCCCTTATTGCATGCATTTCTAATTTCCTGTTTAATGCCATCCACAACCTCACTACTACTGTTAGGTGGCCTGTACACAACTCCCACCAGCGTTTTCTGCCCCTTAGTGTTAAGCAGCTCTACCCATATCGATTCCATATCCTCCAGGGTAATGTCCTTCCTTTCTATTGCATTAATCTCCTCTCTAACCAGCAATGCTACCCCACCTCCTTTTCTTTCCTGTCTATCCCTGATTGAATATCCCTGGATGTTAAACTCCCATCCTTGGTCACCCTGGAGCCCATGTCTCTGTGATCCCAACTATATCATATTCATTCATTAGATCTGCACATTCAATTCATCCACCTTGTTACGAATGCTCCTCGCATTGACACACAAAGCCTTCAGGCTTGTTTTTACAAAACCCTTAGCCCTTATACAATTATGTTGAAAAGTGGCTCTTTTTGCTTTTTGCCCTGGATTTGCCTGCCTGCCACTTTTACTTTACACCTTACTACTTTTTGCTTCTACCCTCATTTTACACCCCTCTGTCTCTCTGCACTTGTTCCCACCCCCCTGCCACATTAGTTTAAAGCCTCCTGAACAGCAGTAGCAAATGCTCCCCCTAGGACATCGGTTCCAGTCAAGCCCATGTGCAAACCATCCTGTTTGTACCAGTCCCACCTCCCCCAGAACTGGTTTCAATGCCCCAGAAATTTGAATCCCTCCCTCTTGCACCATTTTTCAAGCCACGTATTCATCTGAAATATCCTCTTATTTCTACTCTGACTAGCACGTGGCACTGGTAGTAATCCAGAGATTATTACCTTTGTGGTCCTACTTTTTAGTTTATCTCCTAACTCTCTAAATTCACCTTGTAGGACTTCATCCTGTTTTTTACCTAGATCGTTGGTACCTATGTGCACCACGACCACTGGCTGTTCACCCTCCCATTCCAGAATGTCCTGCAGCCGTTCAGAGACATCCTTAACCCTTGCACCAGGGAGGCAACGTACCATCCTGGAATCTCGTTTTCGGCTGCAGAAACACCTATCTATTTCCCTTACAATTGAATCCCCTATCACTATAGCTTTCCCACTCCTTTTCCTTCCCTCCTGTGCTGCAGAGCCACCCATGGTGCAATGAACTCGGCTGCTGCTGCCTTCCCCTGATGAGACATCTCCCCCAACAGTATCCAAAACAGTATATCTGTTTAGGAGGGAGATGACCCCAGGGGACTCCTGCACTACCTGCCTACTGCTATGCTGTCTAGTTGCCACCCCTTCCCTTTCTGCCTGTGTAGCCTTTACCTGCGGTGTGGCCAGCTCACTGAACATGCTATTCACGACTTTCTCAGCATCACGGATGCTCCAGTATGAATCCAATCGCAGGTCCAGATGCTCAATGCGGTCTGCCAGAAGCTGCAGTTGGACACACTTCCTGCACACATAGTCATCAGGGACACTTTCCTGATCACTTCCACAAAAACTCGATACGATGGGTTAGACATGATCTATCACACACAAAATCATGTTGACAATCCTTATCAGTCCAATTCTATCCAAATATTCATGAAACTCTCTTGTTCCGCCAGCTATGTAATTCTAGGGAAGACAATCGCGGGCCCTGTCAAATGTGTGAAATTGAGGTGCAACCCCAAAGCCCCGTTTGTGTGGATGCTGCACAATTTGTTATCCTGATACAAATAAGTACCACAAAATAACAGACAATACACTGCATACAATTAAATGATTTAGCTTTATAATTCTTAATTCGACTAAAGGGTTAGTAAAGAAAAAGCAGAAAAAGAAAAGGGCCTATTTTAATGAAAGTCTAATGTGCACAAGTTGGAGCTCACAGTTTCCCCCGTCACCGATCCTCCTTCGATCTTCCTGGGCTTCGTCGAATCATGGCCCCACTCTGGTAGAGACCTATGACTTCTTCTCTGTGGCGTCTTCTCCCTTCATCTCCCACTGAATAAAAGACCCAGCTCAGCCCGATGTCAGGCACACAACATAAAAGCACACTCCCTTCATTGGACAGCTCACATTCCAAAGCACCCGTTATCTCTAACCATAACCCAAACACTGCTTCCACATAAAGACCATTATGTTTGCAGTGAAATCTTTCCCAGGGCATTACATTCATATATCCAGTCCCTTAGAATACCTTCTAATAACTTGCCCACTATTGATGTCAGGCTCACCAGTCTACAATTTCCTGGTTTACTTTTAGCACCTTTCTTAAACAGTGGAAAAACATTGGCTATCCTATAATCCTCAGGCACCTCACCTGCTTCAGGCATTATTTTTCCCCAACCATCCTGTCCCAGTGGACAACGCAGAGCAATATAGGAATAGATAAGCTTTTCCCTCAAGATAAAAAGGGGACCGCAGTTATGGACCTTCAGACAACCACCTTCATTTTTTACAACTCTGTCAAGTTTCATGTCATTTGCAAGCTTATCAATCACTTCCTTCCTTCTCTCCCTTCACTTACAGGTCTGACAAACCATAACGGTCCAAGCACCAATTTCTGTGAAACTTAACCCTCCACTCCTGCCCTCTGTCTCCTATCAGGAATCCCTCAAACATTTTCAGCATTGTTTTCTCAGTCATATCTCAAGGGAAATGACCAAGGCTTCAATTCAAGAGCAGAACTGTTCATTGTGAATCAGTTAACTTTGGGCACCACAACAAAATTCTGGAGGAACTCAGAAGGTCAGGCAACATCTGTGGAGGAGAATAAACAGTTATGTTTCTGGTTGAGACTCTCCATCAGGACTGGAAAAGAAGGGGGAAGAACCTAGAATAAGGAGGTAGGAGTGAGGGGGAGTCCCCTCCATGGAAACTGTCTACACTGTTTGTTTCCTCAGTAGACCAGCCAGCCACCCACCCCAAACATTCTCTCCTCTCTCCTCTGGCAAAAGATTCAAAAGCTTGAAAGCACATACAATCAGGCTTAAGAACAGCTTCTAAAGCTATCAGGTGATAGCTACGAGCAGGTGATAGGTGGTTGGGGTTGAAGTGAGAAGATAGGCAAGGAGATGGTGCTCAGGGATGTATTGTGACAAAGTTCAGATTATCACAAATTTAATGACACTAAATTAAGTGGAAAAGGAAGTTGTGCAGAAGATATGGAGAGTCTGAAAAGAGATATAGATAAGTGAGTGGGCAAGGGTCTGGCAGATGGAGTACAATGTTGGTAAATTGAGGTCATCTACTTTGGAAGAAAAGAATGGAAGACCAGTTTATTATTTAAATGGTAAAAAAAAATGCAGCATGCTGCTGTGAAGAGGGACCTGGGAGTGCTCATTGTTGAATTGTGAAAGGTTGGCATGCAGGTGCATCGGGCTATTTAGAAGGCAAATGGAATGTTGGCTTTCATTGCTAGAGGGATTCAATTTAAGAGTGGGTAGATTATGCTGCAACTGTATAGGGTACTGGTGAGGCCGCATCTGGAGTACTCCCTGCAGTTCAGGTGTCCTAACTTGAGGAAGGATATACTGGCTTTGGAAGCAGTGCAAAGGAGGTTCATCAGGTTGATTCCAGAGGTGAGGTGGCTGGACTCCGAGGACAGATTGAGTTGCCTAGGACTGTATTTACTGCAATTCAGAAGAATGAGAGGAGATCTTATAGAAACATATAAAATTATGAAAGGGATAGTTAAGGTAGAGGCAGGAAAGTTTTTTCCACTGGTAGATGAGACTAGGACTATGGGACCAGGGGAGTAAATCTTGAGGGGATCCTCAAGATCCAGGGGAGTAAATTTAAGATGGAGATGAGGAGGAACTGCTTTTCCCAGAGTGGTGAATTTGTGGAATTCTCTGCCCAATGAAGCAGTGGAGGCTACCTCAGCAAATATATGTAAGACAAGGTTGGATTGATTTTTGCATAGTAGGGGAATTAAGGGTTATGGGGAAAAGGCAGGTAGGTGGAGATGAGTCCATGGCCAGAATCAGCCATGATCTTATTGAACGGCGAAGCAGGCTCAACGAGCCAGATGGCCTACTCCTGCTCCTGTTTCTTGTGTTCTTACTTGTGGTGCACATATTGGATTGCTCAACTTGCCTCAGAGTCAGTGAGATGTTCACTTTCGTTTGGCCACACTGACTTCTGGCATCATGGTGGGATGATGAGGGGAGGAAAGAACACTGAGTAAAGCTGGTCAAAGAAGAATGATAAAAATAATAAACATAATAATGATAACAGCATAATAAACATAATCTCTTTCTCTGAGAGAAAGAGATTAATAGCATTAGATGGACATTGAGATGCACCTGACTGGAGAGTCTACACCCCAGGGGCAACTGCCTTCAAGAGAAACTTATCATTTAGGACTGAGCTGAGCAGAAACTGTTTTATATGGATGTTACACCCTGGTTTATGACCATGCTTTATTTTATGAATAGTTATGCTGTTGGGGATTTTATTTTCCACAGATTTTTTTCAAAATGCACTATGTTCCTTTAATTACATTGTACAATCAGGTAATACATTTTTTTGCTGTTTATAATAATAATTCTTATTGCATTAGCCAATAGGATTTGTCTTGTTAACATTCTGGTCAATAAGATGCCCCGGAACATTCTAAGAGGAATGAGGGAGGGACAGTCACTTTCAAGAGAACGCGTGGGGTCAAAGCAGAAAGAGAGAAAAATGGAAACGGACAACGAACATCACAGAAAGGCATGTTGAAATGCTCATAGAACCGATTTGGAGGGACAGATACCATTGTCAGAAAATCCTCATGCGAACTTTGGTTTCATGGAGAATGTACAGATAACTTTTAGTTAGCTAGTTAGCACATGACTTTGGAGAAAGTTCAACACCACGTCCTTGGATGTTGCATGGTTATTTATTTATGTTTCACTCAAACTGGGTGTTCAGGCAGAATTGTTTGATACCACGAGTAAACGTAGTGAAACAAAACCAGACTGATTACGCAACAATGAGTTCCAATGATTATGTTTATTATGATTATGTAATATTATGATTATGTAATGAGCCCTTTTCTTTATTGTGTTTTTCAAAGAATATATTATTCTGTCAATATAATTTTAATCTAAGTTTATACTGGCGAATGGTAAATTTACATGTGTATATCAGTGTACATGTGGTAGCCTCATATTCCCATTCAAACTTTTATGTGTTGTGTTTACCCAAATCATACTTACTGTAGATGTGTTCATTTCCTGGTAACAGCATTTTCATCGTTATTCCCCATGCATTGTAGAGTTATGTTGCTGAATTCACAGTAAAAGCTAACTCATTACGAGTCTACAGTGATAGGGTTACACACAGGCATGACTATCGACCTATGGCTCTGACATCAATTGCTATGAAGTGCTTCGAACAATTGGTTATGGTACACATCAACCATAACCTACCGGTCAACCTTGACGCTTTGCAATTCGCCTACCGGAGCAACAGGTCAACGGCAGATGCCATCTCTCTGGAACTACATTCCTCCTTAGAACACCTGGAGAATAAAGACGCATATGTAAGGCTCCTTTTCACTGACTACAGCTCTGCCTTTAATACCATCATTCCAAATAAACTGATTCCTCAGCTCCGGAACCTGGGAATTAACACTCAGATCTGCAGCTGGATCTTCAACTTCCTCACAGACAGGACCCAGGCTGTAAAGATAGGGGACAAGCTCTCCTCTACAATCACTCTGAGCACCGGTGCCCCACAAGGCTGTGTACTCAGCCCCCTGCTGTACTCACTGTACACCCATGATTGTGTAGCCAAGTTTCCATCGAACTCAATATATAAGTTTGCTGATGACACCACAATTGTAGGCCGTATCTTGGGTAATGATGAGTCTGAGTACAGAGAGGAAATTAAGAAGCTGTTGGCATGGTGCGGAGACAATAACCTATCCCTCAAAGTCAGCAAGATGAAGGAATTGTTTGGTGACTTCATAAGGAGAAGCGGACCGTACAACCCCATCTACATCGATGGTGCGCAGGTGGAACAGGTCAGAAGCTTTAAGATCCTCGGGGTGAATATCACAAATGACCTGACTTGGTCTAACCAAACAGAGTCCACTGCCAAGAAGACTCACCAGCGCCTTTACTTCCTGAGAAAGCTATAGAAATTTGGCCTGTCCCCTAAAACCCTCACTAATTTTCTTCTGGGGTGCATCACAACCTGGTATGGAAATTGTCCTGTCCACGACCGGAAGAAGCTACAGAAGATCGTGAACATAGCCCAGCACATCACACAAACCAATCTTTCATCCTTGGACTCAATTTACATCGCATGCTGTCGGAGCAGTGCTGCCAGGATAATCAAGGACACGACCCACCAAGCCAACACACTTTTTGTCCCTCTTCCCTCCGGGAGAAGGTTCAGGAGCTTGAAGATTCGTACGGCCAGATTTGGGAACAGCTTCTTTCCAACCATGATAAGACTGCTGAACAGATCCTGACCCGGATCTGGGCCATACCTTCCAAATATCCGGATCTGACTTGCACTACCTTACTTTCCCTTTTCTATTTTCTAATTATGATTTATAATTTTAATTTTAAATATATTTACTTCAATTTGTACTTCAGGGAGCGCGAAGCACAGAATCACATATCGCTGTGATGATTGTATGCTCTAGTATCAATTGTTCTGTGACAATAAAGTGTTGGGATTCTTCAGTTCCCAGGACTATGATGCTCGACTGAGTATATGGAAGAGTGAAATCTTTGGGTGTTCAGGGAATTGGAGGAAACCAATATTGGATGAGGACCAATATCAGCCAGGGTCTTGAATGGCAAATTTTTACAGCTGTACCCTGGAGAGTATTCTAACTGGTTGCTTCACAACTTGGTAAGAAGGGACCGTGCACAGGATCAGAAAAAGCTGCAGAAGATTGTAAACTCAGCCAGCTCCCTCTGGAGCACTAGCCTGCCCATCATCAAGGACATCTTCAACAGATGATGCCTCAAAGAGGTGGCATCCAACACCAAGGACCCTCATCACCTAGGACATGCCCTCTTCTCAGTGTTACCATCACTACGCGAGCCTAAAGACACATTGAACATTTCAGGAACAGCTTCTTCCCCTCTGCCATCAGATTTCTGAATGTGCATTGAACCCAAGAACACCTACCTCACTTTTTTTTTCTTTCTTTTGCCCTATTTATTTAACTTATTTTAATGTATATTCACATTGTAAATAATGTATCTCACTGTACTGCTGCTGCAAAACAACAAATTTCACAACATACTTAATAGATAATAAGCCTGACTCTTGCAGAATGGATTTGAAGGTTCAGTGTGCATAAAGGGGAGATAAAATGAAAATGAACCAAGTGCAAAATTTAAATAAACAATCGTTTAGGCAATTAATATTTATTCAGAGTGAAAATATAGAGAGAGCACACACCAACGAAATCTAGCTGAGTGCGGCTCAGCAGCAGTAAGTTTCAGAAAAGATTCCATTAAGTTGAAGAGAAATGTTAAATCAGAGAATTGCTGTAGAAAATGATCTGTACATATATATGAAATAGTAGAATGAAACAACTACTTGAATGATTATTATTAAATTATATGATCAATATAAAAGTGCTGTTCTTGCCCTGTATGGAAGTTTTCAGTTACCTTGTTTGGGATTTGATTGGAGCTCAAAAGCACAGGAGCCTTTGTAAAATCACAATCCTCACTGAAGACTGCAACTGGTTACTGGTTGCACGATACATCAGGGGCATAGTACAATCATTGTTGGGTAAAAGATCACATCCCTCACCAGACATAAAGTGCACCTTCCCGATTCCCAGGCTGATCATGAGAATGATATCTACATAAAATCCCTGATAAAGGAAGGAGCAGTCACTCTTTTCAACTGTGTCCATAGGAAATCTGTTCCTTATAACATTGTGCTTCATAACCAGCTCAGGTCTGCATCCTGGTGACCAGGAAGTACAGGATGAAGAAGAGGAGGACCAGACCAACAGACGTGTAGCACAGCAACTTCTTATTGTCCCGTCCTGATCTCACCATCGTGGAAAACCGCTTTACACTCCCCGTCAGAAGGCCAGTGGCACTCAGGAAATCGGAGTCCTGAACCAAACACAGAATTCATCAAGTCTAGATTGGAAAAATACTCTGTAGTTAGAGTTGTGTTGCACTCTGGACACAGCTTTCACATTTCCACCGTGAGGGAGAGAAGGGGAAAGAGGGGGTACAGAAAGGTGACCAGTGGGGAGGAGAGGGTGGAAGGAAAGGGAGAGGGAGACATTTACCTTCCAACAGTAGCGAGTGAAGGATATTGATCAAGGACTGAAAGATAACTGCCCTGTCTGGGTGTGTGAGTGTGTGGATACAGAAAGTGAACAGCAGATGGAAAAGGAGGAAATATAAATTTAGCATATTTACACTTCCAAAGAATTGACTGAACGCTGCACAGGAGCTTGACACAGAATCAGGGCTGATGGAGGTGGAGTGTAACATACTGTGGACATGTTCCCTCTGCCTCATCATTAGTTAGACATGGTTTGTCATACAAATTCACACTGGGTTTCTCTAATCAATAAACACCTTACTGAACAGACATTAATTCTGTCTCTAATATTTTGAGAAGATTTTGCACTAATAGACACTATTAGATTCATGCTTTATCTATTTATTTCTAAATAAATCCATGACAAATTTTGTGCTGTGAAAATACCCAGGAAGACCATCTACTCACCATGCCATCCAAGTATCTGTTCTGGTCAGCTGTCTCCTGGTCAATGTCCAGAGCAATCTGCTTGAACAAGTTCAACATCAGTTTATTTATTGATTTAGTGATACCACGCGGAGTAGGCCCTTCCTGCCATACTGCCCCAGCAACCCCACAACCCACTTAACCCTAGCTTAATCATGGCACAATTTACAATGACTAATTAACCTATATGGTATGTCATTGGACTGTGGGAGGAAACCAGAGCACCCAGTGAAAACACACAAAGTACACAGGAACGACATATAGGAGTCCTTACGGAATGGCGCTGGAACTGAACTCTGAACTTCAGATTCAGGAACGCCCAAGCTGACTGCTATGCTGCGATGGTCAACAATTTGTCATGTATACATGTACACATATACACTGCCCCACCAAACAAAACAATATTCCTCCAAACCAAGGTGCACAACACAGTTCATTTAACTCACATACATAACACAAAGAGATATAACCATAAATAAATTAACAAATAATAAAGTCTGAAGTTCGAAGTAAAATTGCATTATCACAGTAAATACATGTCAGCACATACAACCCTAAGATCCTTATTCCTGTGGGCATACTTAGCAAGTCCGTAGAACAGTAACTGCAAACAGGGTCTATAAACAGTAAACATCAGGAACTATAAACTGTAAACAAACTGCAAATGCAGATATAAATAGGTGCTCTATGTTCTACATTCTAATACAATAACAATCGAACTTGCCAGATTTGGAGACAGTCAGAAATGATTATTTGTGAATTGGTTTGGGTTATTATGGAGCCAATGTTGAAAAACACAGGTAATTCTGATCCATTACACTGGGGGCTTACTGGATTCCGATCAGACATACTGGAGGCACTGGGGATTCCAACCTGATATACTGGAGGAATGGGATTCTGATCTGATATATCGGAGAGACAGGGATTCCAATCTGATGTACCCAGGGGATTCCGATCTGATAGACCGGAGGCACGGGGGATTCCGATCTGACAGACTGGAGACACGGGGGATTCCGATCTGATAGACCAGAGACACGGGATTCTGATCTGATATACTGGAGGAACGGGATTCTGATTTGATACACCGGAGTCACAGGAATTTCGATCTGATAAATGGAGGGATTCCTGCTGATATAGTACAGGAGGAGGAGCTTAGGAGAACAATGGCGCCTAACGGCAACTCCTTTGTTTGCACTTTTGGAAACAGCTCTGTTTCCATCTTTAATATCTCTATTTTTCCCTTTTGAGGTTTCTTTTGAAGACCCTGACCTAGAGTTAGACACTGATTTTGGTTTTTTTGTGGAAAAGGGATCAGCTCTTGGGATGTCACAACTGGCTCTTATTTAATATGCCAAGGATGTGGCCTAGAAAACTAGCGCGCCTTCAAGGTTCCAGGATTTTGTAGCTCTGGAGGCAGGCCGGCTTGAGGTAGGTGCCGCCACAGGGAAGTTGTGTGACATGGGAGACATAGAAACATAGAAAATAGGTTCAGGAGTAGGCCATTCAGCCCTTCGAGCCTGCACCGCCATTCAGTATGATCATGGCTGATCAACCAACTCAAAACCCTGTACCTGCTTTCTCTCCATATCCCCTGATCCCTTTAGCCACAAGGGCCATATCTAACTTCCTCTTAAATATAGCCAATGAACCAGCCTCAACAGTTTCCTGTGGCAGAGAATTCCACAGATTCACCACTCTCTGTGTGAAGAACTTTTTCCTCTTCTCGGTCCTAAAAAGCTTCATCTTTATCCTTAAACTGTGACCCCTCGTTCTGGACTTCCCCAACATCGAAAACAATCTTCCTGCATCTAGCCTGTCCAATCCCTTTAGAATTTTATACGTTTCAATAACATCACCCCTCAATCTTCTAAATTCCAGTGAGTATAAGCTTATTTGATCCAGTCTTTCTTCATATGAAAGTCCTGCCATCCCAGGAATAAATCTGGTGAACCTTCTTTGTACTCCCTCTATGACAAGAATGTCTTTCCTCAGATTAGGGGACCAAAACTGCACACAATATTCTAGGTGCGGTCTCACCAAGGCCTTGTACAACTGCAGTAGAACCTTCCTGCTCCTGTACTCAAATCCTTTTGCTATGAATGCCAACATACCATTTGCCTTTTTCACCGAGACAGATGATCAAAAGCAGCAAGCTGGCTGCCGGCTGTGTGCCCAGAGCTCGGAAAAAGCTACGCAACAGACTTTTAACATTGTAAATCAGCGAGTTGTTTATTATGTCTCCCCTCTCGCTGTGAAACTGGGACACCTGTTTTTCCCTTATTAGGGACACAGAGTCTGTGGTACGTCAAATTACAGGATGAGTGAGTAATCTTTGAGTACTGCAAGTCTGCGTCTTTATTGATGTTTTCCTGCATGCTTGAGTGCTCAGTGGGGGCTCCGATGCTTTTTTGCTGGTGAGGGAGGGGGTGGGGTCATTGTTTTGCTGCTGTTTATGTGTGGGTAGGGGGAGCTGGGGGGACTTTGGGGTTCTAACATTTAACTCTCATTCATTCTTTGGGGCACACCTGTTTTTGTGGATGTTTGCGAAGAAAAAGAATTTCAGGATGCATATTATATACATTTCTCTGAAATTAAATGTACCTTTGAATTGGAGAATCTGATCTGCTATACTGGAGGCACAGGAGATTCTATTACAAATAAGAGAAATTCTGCAAATGCTGGAAACCCAAGCAACACAAACAAAACACTGGAAGAACTCAGCAGGCCAGGCAACATCTATGAAAAAGAATACATTTGACATTTCTGGCTGAGTCCTGCTAAAGTGTCTCAGCCCAAAACACAGACTGTATCCTGCGGAAGGATCTCGGCCTGAAACGTTAACTGTACTCTTTTCCATAGATGCTGCCTGGCCTGCTGAGATCCTTCAGCATTTTGTGTGTTACAGAGGGGATTCTGATCTGTTATACTGGATGCACAGGAAATAGCAGATGCTGGGATGTGCAGCAACATACAACCTGCTGGAAGAATTCAACAAGTCCAGTCACATTGGTGGAAAGAAAGAAATAAGACACCAAATGGGGTAGCAACATAGTGTAGCAGTTATCGTAATGCTTTACAGCACTAGCTGAAAGATCAAAGTTGAATCCTGCCATTGTCTCTAAGGAGTTTCCTCTGGGTGCTCCAGTTACCTCTCAAAAAGTTGTGGATTCTGTTGGCCATGAAGGAATTAAATGGAAGATTAATGGAAGAAAACATCAAATTTGAATGAGTAAAGGATAGTGGAAGTAGACAAACCAATAATCTTTGATCCTGCCATGTGCTTAAAGTAATGGAAGCTGCCATTTTGTGAAGCTGCTCTGTTACCTCCATTTTGTGAAATGTTTGATGCACTGATTCTTCCTCTGGCATAATTTAATCAGAGCAACTGAACATGGACACAAGGAGATTCTGCTATTGATCTAACAAACCTGAGATCATTCTCAGATAAGATGTGTATTCCCTATTCCATCTCTCACCTTATCTCCTTACCTGCCCATCTCCTCTAACGCTCCTCCCCCTTTTCTTTCTTCCATTGTCTTCTGTCCTCCCCGAACAGATTTCCCCTTCTTTAACCTTGTATCTCTTTCACTAATCAACTTCCCAGTTCATACTTCACCCACAAACCCACCCCCCCCCCCACCCCTGGTTTCACCTATCATAGAAACATAGAAAACTTACAGCACAATACAGGCCCTTTGGCCCACAAAGCTGTGCCGAACATGTCCTTACTTGAGAAATACCCTAGGGCTACCCAAAGCTCTCTATTTTTCTGAGCTCCACATACTTGCCCAGGAGTCCCTTAAAAGACCCTATAGTATCTGCATCCACCACCATCGCCAGCAACCCATACCACACACTCACCACTCTCTGTGTAAAAAACTTACCCCGATATCTCCTCTGTACCTACTTCCAAGCACCTTAAAACTGTGCCTTCTCGTGCTAGCCATTTCAGCCCTGGGAAAAAGCCTCTGACTACCCACATGATCAATGCCTCTCATCATCTTGTACAGCTCTATCAGGTCACCTCTCATCCTCCATCACTCCAAGGAAAAATAGCCGAGTTCACTCAACCTATTCTCATAAGGAATGCTCCGCAATCCAGGCAACATCCTTGTAAATCTCCTCTGCACCCTTTCTATGGTTTCCACATCCTTCCTTTAGTGAGGTGATCAAAACTGAGCACAGTACTCCAACTGGGGTCTGACCAAGGTCCTATATAGCTGCAACATTACCTCTCAATTCTAAACTCATTCCCATGATTGACGAAGGCCAATGTACCGTATGCTTTTTTAACCATAGAGTTAACCTACGCAGCAGCCTTGAGTGTCCTATGGACTCGGACCTCAGGATCCCTCTGATCTTGCACACTGCCAAGAGTCTTACCATTAACATTATATTCTGTCATCATATTTGACCTACCAAAATGAACCACCTCACACTTATCTGGGTTGAACTCCATCTGCCACTTCTCAGCCCAGTTTTGCATCCTATCAATGTCCCACTATAACCTCTTACAGCCCTCCACACTATCCACACCACCTCCAACCTTTGTGCAAATTTACTAACCCGTCCCTCCACTTCTTCATCCAGATCATTTATAAAAATCACAAAGAGTAAGGGTCCCAGAACAGATCCCTCAAGCACAGCAGTGGTAACCAAACTCCATGCAGAATATGACCCATCTACAACCACTCTTTACCTTCTGTGGGCAAGCCAGTTCTGGATCTTGGATCTGTTCCCCTTGGATCCCATGCCTCCTTTCTTTCTCAATGGCCTTTTCATCTTTATCTCCATAAATTGTCGTGATATGTTGTGGTTAGTTTGTATTCACAGTAATAGCTAACTCATTACGAGCCTATATATATCTTTATAATCCTTTCAGGATTCTTTCACCTTGCACACAGGCATACAAAAGAGTTGTATCCTCAAATTTCACCTTTGAAGGCCTCCCACTTACCAAATTCACCTTTGCCTGAAAACAGCCTGTCCCAATCCACACTTGTCAGATGCTTTCCAATACCATCAAAATTGACCTTTCTCCAATTTGGAATCTCAGCCCACAGGCTAGACTTAACTTTTTTGCTTATTTACTTTGGTTCCTTAAGGGTGATGTAGCCAGGGGTGGTAATGGGGACAGGCTCCCACGGCCTAGTAAATGCTCCAAATGGCATGCACTTTAAATAGCCTTTGACAGCCAATACCAGCTCCTGGCCTTCACATGTGGCATAGCTACTAAGTCCGGTAGAACTGCTTCTAGGAGAAGGAGCAAAGGCAGATTACTGCCACCTTAAAATGAGTCACTGTGGGCAGATAGGGCTTGTCAGCCGTGGTTGGCAGCTCATCTAAGAAAAGGAAAGCTCTTGTTCTCAAACCTCCACTGCCTTGCAGCTATACCCACTGATGGGGAAGGCTTTGGGAGTAAACCCTGAGGGAAAAATCCAGAGCTGGAGTGCTAAGGCAGTCCTACGGAGAGTTCAATGCTGACTGGCAACTCCTGTGATGCTGCTGATACCAAACTATATTGGTCTTGTATCAGTCTGAACCCTAAGTAGGCAGTGATCATAATATGATTGAATTCATACAACAACTTGAGAGGGAGAAGTATAAATCACATGAATCAGTATTGCAATGGAATAAAGGGAATTAGAGGCATGAGAGAGGAGCTTGCCCAGGTGGTTTGGAGGGCTATACTGGCGGGGATGATGGAAGAGTAGAGGTGGCTGGTTTCTGGGAACAGTTCACAAGGTGCAGGATAGATAAGTCCAACAGAAGAATTAGTTCTCAAATGGCAGGGGTTGGCAACCATGGTTGACAAGGGAAGTTAAGGACTGCATAAAAGCCAAGGAATGGGCATATAAGGTAGCAAAAATGAGTGGGAAGTTGTATGATTGAGAGGTTTTTAAAATCAAACAAAGGCAACTTTTGTACTTGGGTACTAGCCTACCAAGTAAAGTACCTAGGACATCCTTAAGAAGTAGTGGCTCAGAAAGGCAGTGTCCATTATTGAAGGCCTCCAGCACCCAGGACATGCCCTTTTCTCACTGTTATCATCAGATAGGAGGTACAGAAGTCAGAAGTCACACACTCAGCGATTCAGGAACAACTTCTTCCCCTCTGCCATCAGATTCCTAAATGGACATTGAACCTGTGAACACTACCTCACATTTTTAAATATTATTTCTTGTTTTGCACAATTTTTAATTTATTCAAAATACGTATACTGTAATTGATTTAATTTTTTCCCTCCTTCTATATGATGTATTGCATTAAACTGCTGCTATTAAGTTAACAAATTTCACGACACATGCTGGTGATAATTAACCTGATTCTGATTCTAAAAAAATGCCATAAGAAAAGAAAAGATGAAATATGAGAGCAAACTAGCCAATAATATAAGCAGGATTCTAAAAGTTTTTTTCAGTTATATAAAGAGTGAAAGGGAAGTGAGAGTTGATATTCGACCACTGGAAGATGATGTTGCAATGGGGGACAAAGAAATGGTGGACGAACTTAATAAGTACTTTGCATTAGTTTTCACTGTAGAAGACACCAGCAGTGTGCTGGAGGTCTGTGAGTGTCAGGGAGCAGGAGTGAATGCCATAGCTATTACAAAGGAAAAAGTTCTAGGCAAACTCAAAGGTCTTAAGGTGGACAAGTCACCTGGAGCAGATGGACTACATCCCAGAGTTCTGAAAGAGGTGGCTGAAGGGATAGCCGATGCATTGGTTATGACCTTTCAAGAAACACTTGACTCTGGCATGGTTCCAGAGGACTGGAAAATTGAAAATGTCACTCCTCTCCTTAAGAAAGGAGCAAGGCAAAAGAAAGGAAACTTATAGGCCAATTAGCTTAACCTCTGTGTCAGTCTTTTATTGAGGTTGAGGTTTCAGGGTGCTTGGAGATTAATGATAAGTCAAAGTCAGCATGGTTTCTGTGAAAGGAAAATCTTGCCTGACAAATCTGTTAGAGTTCTTTGAGGAAGTAACAAGCAGGGTGGACAAAGGAGAGGCAGTGGATGTCGTTTACTTGGATTTTCAGAAGGCATTTGATAAGATGCCTCACATGAGGCTGCTTAATAAGATAAAATCCTATGGCATTACAGGAAAGAGACTGACATGGACAGAGGAACGCCTATCAGGCAAGAGGCAGTGAGTTGGAATAAAGGGTTTTTTTCTAGTTGGCTGCCAGTGACTAGTGGTGTTCCCCAGAAGTCAATATAGGGACCACTACTTTTCACATTGTTTGTCAATGATTTGGAAAATGGAATTGATGGCTTTATAGCAAAGTTTGCAAATGATACGAAGGTAGGTGGAGGGGTAGCTAGTGCTGAGGAAGCAATGCGATTGCAGCAGGACTTAGACAAATTGGAAGAATGGGCAAAAAAGTGACAGATGGCATACAGTGATGGGAAATTTATGATAATGCATTTTGGTAAAAGGAACAATAGTGCGGACTATTATCTAAATGGGGAGAAAGTTCAAATATCGGGGTGGAAAGGAACTTAGGAGTCCTTAGGAGTCTTCTGGCAAGACTCCCAGAAGATCAATTTACAGGTTGAGTCTGTGGTAACAAAGGCAAATACAACGTTGGCATTCATCTCAAGGGGAATAGAATATAAAAACAGACATAATGCTGAGGCTTAATAAGACACTAGTCAGGCCTCACTTGGGGTATTGTCAACAGTTTTGGGTTCTATATCTCAGAAAGGATGTGTCGGCATTGGAGTCAGCCTGGAGCAGGCTTGCGAGGATTATTCTGGGAATGAAGGGGTTAACATATGAGAAGGATTTGGTAGCTTTGGGTCTGTACTCACTGGAATTTAGAAGAATGAGCAGGCATCTTATTGAAACCTACTGAATGTTGAAAGGACTTAATAGGGTGGATGTGGAGAGAATGTTTCCTATGGTGAGGGTATCTAGAACTAGAGGCACCACCTCAAGATTGAGGGGCGACCCTTTAGAACAGAGGTAAGGAGGAATTTTTTTAGTCAGTGAGTAGTGAATCTGTGGAATGCTTGGCCACAGGCAGCTGTGGAGGCCAAGACCCTGGGTATACTTAAAGCAAAAATTGTTAAGTTTCCTGATTAGTCAGGGCATCAAATGTTATGGTGAGAAGGAAGGTGTATGGGGTTGAGAATCCTGGATCAGCCATGATAGAATGGCAGGCCAGACTCGATGGGCTGAATGGCCTAATTCTGCTTCTACATCTTATGGTCTCTGCTGTTCCTTTGGGTTCTATAAGACACACCAGCAGAATTGGGCCTTTTGGCCCATCGAGTCTGCTCTGCCATTCAATCATGGCTGATCCTTTTAACCCCTCCTCAGCCCCACTTTCCAAGCCTTCTCCCTGTAACTTTTGATGCCGTGTCCAATCAAAAACCTATCAAGCTCTGCCTTAAATACACTCAATGACTTGGCCTCCACCCTCTAAAGAAATTTCTCTGCATCTCAGATGCGTGGAGAAGAGTAGCTTGCTACATGGGCAACCACTTGCTCTCCTATCGTACTGCCCAGGCTTGCATATCTAGATAGCTAGGATGCAAAATCCTTGGTCAACTCTGACTGGTGGAGGCCTCACACACCCACATTTACTTTGCAACTAATGGCATTTTGTTCATTAAATAAAAAGGGTCCTCCCACACAAACTTCTGCCATCTGTTTCCTGAATGGACATTGTAGCTTTAGACACTACCTCACCTTTTTAATATACAGTATTTCTGTTTTTGCACATTTTAAAAAATCTATTCAATATATGTAATTTATTTACTTGTTTATTTATTATTGTTTTATTTATTATTTTTTTTTCTCTCTCTCTCTGCTAGTTTATGTATTGCATTGAACTGCTACTGCTAAGTTAACAAATTTCACGTCACATGCCGGTGATTATAAACCTGATTCTGATTCTGATTTGCCCTGTCTCATTCCCTAACAGTAGATCAAGTATCACACAGTCTCTCATTGGGACTTCTATGTACTAATTAAAGGAAACTTTCTTGAACACATTTGACAAACCCTATCCTACCCAGTCCCTTCACAGCATGAGAGCTGCAGTCAATACGTGGAAAGTTAAAATCACCAGCTATAACAAATTGAATTTTCTTGCAACAGTCTGAGATCTCCCTACAGATTTGTTCCTTTAAATCCCTCAGACTGTTGGGTGATCTATAATATAGCCCACTAACATGGTCATACTTTTCTTATTCCTCAATTGCATCCATAACTCCTCACCAGATGAGTTCTCCAGTTTGTCCTGACTGAGCACTGCCATGACACTTTCCCTGACTAGTAATGCAAACCTTCCTCCTTTAACCCCTCTCTATCATGTCTAAATCAATGGAAACCCAAAATACTGAGCTGCCAGTCCTGCTCCTCCTGCAAACAAGTCTCATTAATAGCTACAATATCATAATTCCAGGAGTTGATCATCTGCCTTTCCTGCCATACTTCTTGTAATGAAATATAAACAACTCAGGACACTAATGGTATTGGCACCAATAACAGAGGCAATAAAGGAGAGGAGGTTCTGAGGAGAGATGTGAGAGGGCTAGGTAGAAAACTGGAAAGCTAACAACCTCTGGAGTGCTGTCTGTACCACTGAGAGTATGTACAGGATGATCTGACAGATGAATGCAGAGCTATCATGTTGCTAGAGAGTGGCTTCTTCCAGCTCATTTGCGGAAACAGCTTAGTTTCTATCTTGAATGTCTCTCTTTTTTTTCTTTTCAAGGTGAATGTAGTTCTGTTGAAATCTCTGATCTACATCTGCACTCAAACTTCAGTTCTTTAGTGATGATTCCCATTCCTGTGGCTCACTGACCAGCCATTTATCGATATCCCAAGGACATGACCAAGCAGATGAGCACGCCTTTGGGGTGCTAAGGCTCAGCGGTCCTGGGGACAAGCCAATTCTTTGCTGGTGTCACCAAATGAGGTGTTGCAGGAGAAAACAGAATACTGTGAACAGCAAGTGCCTTGGTACGCAGATCACACTTTGTTTCTTTTTTTCTCGTTGGTGGGGGAGAGCTTAATGCTGATTCTCGAGCCAAAGAACTCAGAAAAAAAGTGTGTCTCTTCCCCCCATCACGGTCATTTACACTACACGCTGCATCCGCAAAGCAAACAGCATTATGAAGGACCCCACGCACCCCTCATACAATCTCTTCTCCCTCCTGCCGTCTGGGAAAAGGCACCGAAGCATTCAGGCTCTCACAACCAGACCATGTAACAGTTTCTTCCCCCAAGCTATCAGACTCCTCACTACCCAGAGCTTATTGTAATGCCTGCACTGTTTTGTGCACTTTATGCAGTCCTGGGTAGGTCTGTAGTCTAGTGTAGTTGTTGTTTATGTTTTTTTTTCTCGCTGTGTTGATTTTTACGTAGTTCGGTCTAGTTTTTGTACTGTGTCATGTAACACCATGGTCCTAAAAAACGTTCTCATTTTTACTATGTACTGTACCAGCAGTTATGGTCGAAATGACAATAAAAGTGATTTGACTTGATACAGAATTTATTGGGGGGGGGGGAAGAAGGGAAGGGAGGTGGAGGGGGGAGCGAGGGAGAGAGGAGAGAAGGGAGAGGTGCTTGCTTGGTGGGTGATGGGTGCTGATGCTTTTTGCTCGTGTGGGGGTCAATGCTTTGTTGCTGTTTGTGCATGGGGGTGGGGGGGGGCTTTCAGGTTCTAACACTCATTAAACCCTTCTGTTTACATGGATGCCTGCAAAGAGCAAGAATTTCAGGTTGTACGTTGTATACATTTTCTGATATGAAATGGAACTATTGAACTATCGAATGCATGGCTGAGGAATTGATGCAGAGGGCAGAGATTCAGATTTCTGGATCATTTGGATCTCTTCTGGGGATGGTATGACCTGTACAAAAGGGACAGGTTATACCTGAACCCTGGGGGGGGGGGGGGGGGGAATATACATACAGGCAGCTTTGCTAGAACTGTTCAGGAGGATTTAAACTAATTTGGTAGGAGGATGGGAACCGGAATGAGTATGAAGTAGTTAACAATCAAAGAAAGTGTGTAGTGAGACTGTTTGCAAAGAGAGGCTGATGTTAGGGCAAAATTGCAGTCAACGAGATTAAATGCAGTGTCCTATATAGCTGTAACATTACCTCTTGGCTCCTAAATTCAATTCCATGATTGATGAAGGCCAATACACCGTATACCTTCTTAACCACAGAGTCAACCTGTGCAGCTGCTTTGAGCGTTATATTTGAATGCACGCAGTATATGGAATAAGGCACAGGAACTTGTAGCACTGTTACAGATTGGTATGTGTGACATGGGCATCATTGAATCACGGCAGTTATATACAGGTCTCTGAACAGCAGCCAAGATGTGGTCTACAAATTACAAAGGGAGATAGAAAATGCTTGTCAAAAGGGCAATGTTACAATAGTCATGGGGGATTTCAATATGCAGGTAGATTAGGAAAATCAGTTTGGTGTTGGATTTAGAAAACACCTACGAGATGGCTTTTTAGAGGAGCTCATGGTTGAGCCCACTAAGGGATCAGTTATTCTGGATTGGGTGTTATGCAATGAACCGGAATTTATTAGAGAGCTTAAGGCAATGTGTAGTGAGTCTCCTAGCAAGGAGGGGCTGATGATAGGGTGAAAATGCAGTCACCAGGATCAGTTGCAACAGAAAAGGTGGACAAAATTGAAAACAGTGCATACAGGACTGAAGGCATTACAATTGAATGTGCTTAGAAGTAAGGTACATGAAATTGTAGCACTTTTACAGACTGGCACGTATGATGTTGTAGGCATCAATAAATCAAGGCTGAAAGAAAATTACAGCTGGGAGCTTAAGGTCCAAGTCTGCACACTGTATCAAAAGGACAGGTAGGCAGGCAGAAGGGAAGGTGCTGCTCTGCTGGTAAAAAATGAAATCAAATCTATAGAAAGAGGTGGCAGAGGGCCAGGTGTTGAATCATTGTGGATTGAGCAAAGGAACTACAAGGGTAAAAAGTCCTTGATGGGTGTTGTATTCTGATCTCCAAATGGTAGTAGTAAGGATGTAGCCTACAAAGTATAATGGGAATGAGAAAATGAATGTAAAAAGGGCAATGTTACAATAGTCATGAGGGACTTCAATATGCAGGTAGATTAGAAAACAGATTAGCGCTGAATTCCAGGAGGGGGAATTTCTAGAACGCTGAGATGGCTTTTTCAATTAGCTTGTGGTTAAGCCCACTAGAGGATTGTACAATGAACCAGAACTGAGAGCTTAAAGTAAAATAATCCTTAAGATCAAGTGATCATAATATGTCTGAAATTTGAGAAGGAGAAGCAAAAGTCAGATCTATCAGTATTACAGTGCAGTAAACAAAATTACCGAGGAAAGAGAGAGGAGTTGGTCAGAATTGATTGGAAAAGAACACTGGCAGGGATGATGGCAGAACAGCAATGGCTGGAATTTCTAGAAGCAATTTAAAAGGCACAGGATATAAACATCCCAAAGAGGAAGAAGTACTCTAAAGGAAAATTGACACAACCATGGCTAACAAGAGAAGTCAAAGCCAACATAAAACCCAAAGAGAGGGCATATAATAGAGCGGAAATTAGTAGGAACTTAAGAGGATTGGGAAGCTTTCAAAAACAGAAGGCATCTAAAAAGTCATTAAGAAGGTAAAAAGAGAATACAAAACAAGCCAATAATACTAAAGAGGATACCAATAGTTTCTTCAGATACATAAAGTGTAAAAGAAAGGTGATAGTGGATATTGGACTGCTGGAAAGATAGTAATAGGGACAAGGAAATGGCAGAAGACCTAAATAAGTATTTTGCATTGGTCTTCACTGTAGAAGACACTAGCAGCATGATAAAAGTTCCAGGTATTAGGCATCATGAAATGTGTGAAGTTACCATTGTTAGTGAGAAGGTTCTTGGGGAAACTGAAAAGATCTGAAATTAGATATGTCATCTGGAGCAAATGGGTTCTGAAAGAGACTGCTGAAGGAATTGTGGACGTACTAGTAATGTTCTCTTTGGAATGGTTCCAGAAGACTGGAAAATGGCAAATGTCACTCCACTCTTCAAGAAGGAAGAAATGCTGAAGAAAGGAAATTATCAGCCAGTTAGTCTGATCTTGGTGTTTGGGAAGATGTTGGTGTCGAGCACTAAGGATGAGGTCTCAGGTATTCGGAGGAACATGATAAAATATGCCATAGTCAGTGTGGCTTCCTCAAGGGAAAATCTTGGCTGATGAAGCTGTTGGAATTCTTTGAAGAAGTAACAAACAGGAGAGACAAAGGAAAATTGGTTGATATTGTGTACTTGGATTTCCAGAAGGCCTTTGACAAGGTGCCACAAGAGACTGCTTAACAAGCTATGAGCCCATGGTATTGCAGGGTAGATTCTAGCATCAATAAAACAGTGGTTGACTGGCAGGAGGCAGAGCGGGAATAAAGGGAATCTTTTATAGTTGGTTGCCAGTGACTAGCGGTGGTCTATGTTGGGAATTATTCTTCTTACGTTAGATGTCAATGATGGAATTGATGGCTTTGTTGCAAAGTTTGCAGATGACAATGAAGTTAAATGGAGGGGCAGGCAGTTTTGAGGAAGTAGAGAGGCTACAGAAGGACTTGGACAGATTAAGAGAATGGACAAAGTGGCAGATGCAATAAAGTGTCAGGAAGTGTATGGTAATGCACTTTGGTAGAAGAAATGAAATGTTGACTATTTTATAAATGGAAGGAATATTAAAAAAAAACTGAGGCAAAAGGGACTTGGAAGTCCTTGTGCAGGATTCCCTAAAGGTTAACTTGCAGGTTGAGTCTGTGCTGAGGAAGGCAAATGCGATGTTAGTGTTTATTTCAAGAGGACTAGAATATAACATTTCCTGCTCAGAGCATTGGTTGGTCTAGGCCAGGGGTCGGCAACCCGCGGCTCCGGAGCCGCATGCGTTTCTTTCATCTCTGTGCTGCGGCTCCCTATGGCTTTGGAAAATAAAGGATGAGTATTTAATTAAAATGTCTTTTATGTTAGTTCGTTAGTTTTTGAAATGTAATTCTAAATTTGAAGATTATGGTGATCTTGCACAATCTAAATAAAACGTGTTTTTTGTCGCTATTAATATACGTCACCACGGCCAATGCCTGACACCCGCCAGTGCGTGATTTCTTTAATTTTTCGATCCAAGGTAGACTAACTATGGAGAATTCTAAAAAAAGAAAAGTGACTGAAGAAAACAGAACGTTTAATGATACGTGGGCAGATTCATTTGCTTTCACTGCTGACGAGACTGGTTTACCGGTATGCTTAATATGCAATGAGAAACTAGCAAACAACAAAAAGTCAAAAGTCGCAAGACATTTTCAGAATAAACACGCAGCCTTTGCTCAAAAATATCCGGATGGAGATGAGAGAAAAACTGTTGCGGAAGGTTGATCTGAGCAAAAATCATTTCAAGAAGTGGATGATGTCTGGAAAATCAACGAAATATGCTAGTTTTGTTGCCACTCAGGAAATAGTCAGGCACGGGAAGCAGTTTACAGATGGTGAATATATAAAAGAATCTTTCATTAAGATTTCAGAACATCTATTCACGGACTTTAAAAACAAGAGTGAAATTGTGCAGAAAATCAGGGATATGCCCCTCTCTGCAAAGACTGTCAAAGACAGAACCATAAAAATGGCAGAAGACATCACAAGACAGTAAATTAAAGACATCAATTCAGCTGTGGCCTACTCAATTGCCTGTAACGAGTCTCAAGACAAAGGTGATATTGAACAAATAGTGCTGTTCTGTCGGTATGTAAACTCTGCCGGGCCACAGGAAGAAATGATTGAGTTGATACCTCTAAAAGGCCAAACACGCGGTGAGGACATCTGTGAGGCTGTCTTGAATTGTTTAAGAGCCAAAGTAATTAAGACCACCCACCTGGTGTCAGTAGCTACTGATGGGGCAGCAAGTATGACAGGAGCGCACAAGGGATTTGTGCCTTTACTGCAGAAGTCACTGGACAGAAAGCTGCTGACTTTTCACTGCATCTTGCACCAAGAGGCACTGTGTGCTCAAACATTTCCTCCGGAATGCACAGAAGTAATGGATGTTGTCATTCAGATTGTCAATAAAATAATGGCAAAAAGTTTAAATCACCGTCAATTCCGTTTGTTACTGGACGAGCTGGAAAGCGCATATTCTGATCTCCTGCTGCACAACAAAGTCCGGTGGCTGTCAAGAGGGGAGGTGCTGAAACGCTTTGTCGTGTGTCTGGAAGAAGTGAAAACTTTCCTGGGCAGCAAAGGTCTCACCTTTCCTGAGCTGGAACAGCCAGAGTGCCTGTAAAAGCTACACTTCATGGTAGACATGACAGCGCACCTGAACACGCTGAACACAGCTCTTCAGGGGAGAGGACGCACAGCCCTGCACTTGTTGGAGGATGTTTTGGCATTCCAGCGCAAGTTGACAGTGCTTGCCAGAGATTTACAGAAAGGCACATTGTCTCACTTCCCCAATTTGAGAGAGTACAAACAAGCTCACGACATGATAAATTCGTAGTATTTACATTCTGCAATCATCGCAATGCAAACATCATTTGGGAAATGCTTCTGTGAGTTCAGAGAGGTAAAAAACACATTATACTTCCCGGTCACTCCCCTAAGCATCGATCCATCCCTACTGAATATGACTGCATTGGCAGGTGTGAGTCAACCTGATCTTGAGATGGAACTGGCCGACATAGCCGACAAAGACATATGGGTGTCCAAGTTTAGACGCTTGACAGCAGACCTTGAAGATGTTGCCCGTCAGAAGGCCGTTCTTGCTCAGAATCACAAATGGAGTGATATTGAAAACCTCTCCAAACCGGACAAACTTGTGTTCGAAACATGGAATGCTATCCCCGACATTTATGTCAACATTAAAAAGTATGCGCTTGGAGTCCTGTCGATCTTTGGATCCACATATGTATGTGAGCAGGTGTTCTCCAACATGAACTTTATTAAAAACAAACATCGCGCACGCCTCACAGATGACAGCTTGCGATCCTGTGTAAAGATGAAGGTGACATCATACAGCCCTGATGTGCAGACGCTGTGCGCTGAGGTCCAGTAGCAGAAATCCCATTAATCAAGTATGATAAATATTTTAATTGCCTATTATTTTACGTATATTCATATTTTTTCATTGTTCAGTGAAATAGTCCTTTTATTTTTCAGGTTGACAGCTGGCTGACGTTATTTTTGGTTTGCTGCTGGCGGTCAATTTAAGTTCGGCGTTTTTCATAAATACAAGAAGGACTCAAATAGACATTGAGTATTTTACTTAAAAGTAACCTTCAACCTAACGTCTTTTTTTCGGAGTTCAAAATGTTTTTGTTGCATGCAGAAATGTAATTTTGTTTTCTCTGCAGGAGTTCATCGATTTCATAAATGCAACACATTATAGTTTGTTTATACATAGCATAAAGGCAAAAAGACATTGTATGCAGTGTTATTTCATTTTAAATGTCAAATGGGTTTTGTGGCTCCCAGTGTTTTCTTTTCTGTGGGAAACGGGTCCAAATGGCTCTTTCAGTGGTAAAGGTTGCCGACCCCTGGTCTAGGCAGCTGTAAAAACAGATTATAGAGGAAACATTGCTAATTACTGTGGGACAGGGCTTGAAAATTAAAATGTGACAAACCGCTTTGAGTCGGGACACTTTGCTGGACAGGTTCTCTGCCATCCGTTTGTTTTCTGTATCGAGCATTTGATCCACTGCACTAGAGCCGCCTGAGGAGGAGAATTAGAATCAGAATCAGAATTAATACCATTGGCATATGTCATGAAATTTAACTAAACAAGGTTGTGTAGCGATGATGTTTCACAGGGACAGACTGGATAACAATGATGGTTGACTGGAAAATACTGGGTAATGATGATGAGGAGGAGGAAAATGGTTAATAGCTGCACTAGAGCAGAGGCTTCAGGAGGAGAAGGTAAATGATAAACCAAACTTGCTGAAGAAATGCCCCCTTTACCCTTCCCTCACATTGGGTGTGGCATGGTTAGCACGCCTTACAATACTGGTGACCAGGTTAAATTTATATGTTGGCCCTGTGACCGCATGGATTTCCTTCAGATGATCTGGTTTCCTCTCACGGTCCAAAGATATACTGGTTGGTAGGTTAATTAGTCATTGTAAATTGTCCTGTTATTAAGCTTGTGTTAAATTTTAGCCAGAGTGTAGTGAACCTGTGGAATACTCTGCCACAGACTGCGGTGGAGGCCAAGTCCGTGGGTATATTTAAAGAAGTGGATCATTTCCTGATCAGTCAGGGTATCAAAGGATATGGCGAGAAGGTTGGTGAATGGGGTTGAGTGGGATCTGGGATCAGCCATGATGGAATGGCGGAACAGACTCGATGAATTGAATTGGGCTAATTCTGCTTCGGTGTTTTAAGGTCTTAGGGTTGCTGGGTAGTGTGCTTGAAAGACTGGAGGGGCCTGTTTCACACTGCATCTCAATAAATAAACAAACAGATTGGGAACAGCTCCAGTAAGAGTAATGCTATTGTTTAAAGAAAGGAGACAAAATTTAAAATTTAGACAATATTATTTGTTGACCTGGTAGTGATTTCAGTCTGGTTCAATGTGTTCCACAAACCCAATTGGATTTCTACAGGATGAGCTTGCAAATTAAACTCACTGGAATAAGGGAGATCTCATTGAAACCTATTGAATATTGAAAGGCTCAGATGGAGTTGGTATAGAGAGGACATTTTCCATTGTGGGGGAGTCTAAGACTAGAAGGCACAGCCTAGGATAGAGGGATGTCTATTTAGAACAAAAATGAGGAGGTATTTCTTTAGCCAGACGGTGGTGAATCTGTGGATTTTATTGCCACCGACAGCCGTGGAGGCTGTCATTGGGTATATTCAAAGCAGAGATTGAATGTTCTTGATTAGTCAGGACATCAAAAGTTACAGGGAGAAGGCATGAGAACAGGGTTGAGATGGAAAAATAAATTAGTCATGATGGAATGTAGAAGACTTGATGGGCTGAATGGCCTGATTTTGCATCTATGTTTTGTTGACCTATCAGAGAGAAATAAGGGGAAAACCAGTTATTGGAGAATAAAAACCTGCGGAAGCTGGATGTGGGAGTACATCGGAGGTAAATGTGCCACTATAGCATTGAGAATATTTCATTGCAAGGGGTACAGTAGAGAAGGCAGGACTGAATAGGGCCTCAGAACTCCACAATTAGATTATTTTGTATAGTTTTATTTCAGAATTCCGCCATTTTATGATGTTTGTTATGTATAACTTTGGTCTTGAGGAAAGAACATGAGAAACAGGAAGCATTAGCTTATTCCGGCCTGGTCCATCACCTTACACTACCAGAGCTGATCTTCAGTCTCATTAATTGTTCATATCATAAAGTTGAAGTGCTGTACAGGAATAGCCCTTCGGCCCACAATGTTATCCTGACCCCTTTAACCACCTACTCTCATCCCATTTGCTCATATTATGACTGTATCTTTTCAAGTGTCTAATTATCTTTTCAATGCAGTGCCTATATCTGATTCCACGATCTCCTCTGGCAACATGATCCAGGTACCAGTGCCTCTCATGTAAAAAAGCTTCCTTCTCAGACCTTCTTTAAATTTTCTTCCTCTCACCTCAAGCCCCCACTCTCCTGTTTTTGAAACCCCAAGCTTTTCCCATTTCCTACTTCCACCATTATATTCAAGAATCTGAAGATGTCTGTTTTGAATGAACTCAGTGACTGAATCCTAACATGTCAGGGTGGAGTTGCAGAATCACCAGCCCGAACCTCAGTCCAAATGGCCCAGCCTTTCCCCTAGAATCATGATCTTCTCAGCCACAAGGAACTCCTCACACCCAGCCCTTTAATGTCTGAATGTGGACACTCAGCGGCTACTTTATTAGGTAAACCTGCTTGTTAATGCAAATATCTAATCAGCCAAGCACGTGGCAGCAACTCAATGCTTAAAAGCAAGCAGGCATGGTCAAGAAGTTCAGCTGTTCTTTAGATCAAGCATCAGAATGGGAAAGAAATGTGATCTCAGTGACTTTGATCATGAAATCTCAGAAAATGCTCATCTGCAACCAAGGTTCATAGGATTGGTGCCAGGAATGTGAAAATCGCCCCTTACGGACTAGCGGAAATGAGGATGATTGCATTAAGAAATCTGAGCTTCTAAGGTGTTCTGACTGGCAAAGCTGATAACTCTTTCTTTTACAGTTCTCCACTCCACGGGGTAGAAACTGTTGTATTACATTGAATCACTGTTAATTCACCACAAATTACTCAAGTCAATAAAACAAAGACAGGGTAGGTCTGCCAGTCAGTCCTGTTCCCCACTCTAAGAAATCTCTGATTAGCATAGCTAAAACTTCTTCTAGCAAGAACAAGTGAAAAATCTCACACAAAAAATGTCAGGGGAACCTAGCAACATCAATGGAAGGGAACAATCAGACATTTTGGGCCAAGATTCTTAATCAGGTCTAGAAAGAAAGGGGAAGATGCCAGAATAAATAGATAGAGGGAGGGGAAAGAGAATAGCTAAAAGGTTGTAGGTGAAGCCAGTAGGCGGAGGAGGGGGGAAGATGTGAGAAGCTGGGAGGTGGTATGTGGGAAAGGCAAAGGTCTGGAGAAGAAGGAATCTAATAGGAGAGGAGAGTGGACCATGAGGAAAGAGAAGGAGGGGCACTAGGGGGAGGGAAGAAACTACTGGAAGGAAAAATAGATGTTCATGCCATTAAGTTGAAGGTACACAGACGGAATATGAGGTGTTTCTCCTCCAACCTGAGAGTGGACTCATCATGGCAGAACAAGAGGGTATGCACCAACAGGTTGAATGGGGATACTGAAGAACCTTCTCTGCATCCCTTCAAAGTCATTCACATTCTCCCTAACGTGCAACAGGGCAACCAAACACTGAAACAACTTTAGAAAGGATTGGGAGAAATTCCTTGCTTTTATACCTAATGGCTGTATTTAAGAAAGTCAATATCTCATTGATTTGACCACTGATACTTGGTACTATATTGTTACCCAGAGCTAGAATAACATTCTAACTATGAAAAGCTAGGGATCTATAATTGGGCCATTTTTTGACCAACACCCTTCCTGAATTCATATTCTTGCCTCTCTGTAAAGTTTGGCAGGCCAGGTCCATACTAGGAACATAAGTGAAAACTCCAGCCTTATCAGAAAGGTCTTATCAGTGGGCTGAAGGACCTGTGCCCCTGCTATATTTCCCCAAGCAGACCTTTGCCCCCCCCACCTGAAACCTCCACAAAACGGATGCACTGCATAGACCCAGGTCATAACCGGGGGGGGGGGGGGGGGGGGGGGGGGGGGAGGAACTATTGTCATGTGGTTTCATAATGAAAACCATGGCAACAGAGCCTGGTGAACAATGCACACAAAGTGGTACAGAATAAGTATTTGTAGATGCCGTCCATGAGATGCGAGCTTAACATTAAATGTGTTCATCGAATCAAGCCTAGTGTAGACGACTGGAGGTAGGATTGGAAAAGCTGTGCCAAGGACCAGCATTAATCATCAGTAAGAAAGTATCATCCTTGGAACCAGAGAGATATTAGACTTTCTCTACTGAGATCAACACTGTTTATACTACGATCTCTAATTGACAATTAGGCACAAATTTTGTAGTTAACACACTTTGTCAAGTTGAAGAGCAGTGGTTAAGTAAAACCAGCGCTGGTTTTATAAGTATACCACACAGCTCAAAGCCTCAGAACCTTGCATCTTTACTGAGACAGTTTACATCAGTTTTATCTTCACATTTCAGTCCATGGGAACATTCATAAAATGCCTCACAACGTGGAATTATTCACAGATGCACTTGTGAAAATGACCATGGAGGAAGAGGAAGGTTCCCTGGACGAAATACTGGACAGTCTCTATGTGTTGGGTCTGCATCACCCTGAAAGGGTGTTATTGATCTATTATGATCATCTAGCTCAGTACACCAAACTGACAGCTTCACAGGGGACTTTGTTACTGGAAAGCATGGGGAATATTATCAAGAACACCCTTGATCAGATTAGTCAGAGCCTGGCACAGAAAATTCTCTCTCTGTCTGCTGTGTGTGTGACTAAGCCAACATGGCCACATGCTGGGAGTCAGCAAGCTGCGAGCAATCTGCTGGTTACGATGAGCAGCAGATTTACTGATGAGGTCGTCCACTTGTTGATGGAGAGTTTCAAACAAGGTCACCACCCTCAAGTATATGTTGTGAAAACCCTGAGCAAAATGTCAACAGAAAACCCCTACAGCATGGTGCCATTTCTGAAGCACATCTTAGGGGCTATGTTTCCAACTCTCTTTAGGACTAAACAGGAGGAGATGAAATCTGCATTTGCCACAGCACTGGGAAATTTCAGCAAGAGCATCCTGATATATCTGTCAAGTGTGGAGAAAACCTCAGACCCTCTAGTAACCACGGAGACTTTCTCCACTGAGATCAACACTATTTATAGTCTGTTGTTTAAGGTGTGGCTGGAGAAGGAGCCCCCTAAACTGATGCTAACTATTGTGGAAGCTCTGGGCTATGTCACTTTACTCTTGCCAAGGGAGAGGCTAGAAAAGGAACTCCCCAAGCTAATTCCAACCATTGTGTCTCTCTACAAGAAGCATCCTGCACATTCTTCTGTCACAAGATGCCTGTACCAGGTGTTGGACATTGCTATCAAAATAAACAGTTTAGAACTGAAAACACAGATGGGCAATCTGCTTAAAAATCTCCACCAGCAAATCTGCCTTTCTGTAGGGTCAAAGAACTTCCTTGGTGGGAAGAACCACGGTGAGATTTTGCGCTGTTTTACGCTTCTTGCCCCAGCTTATGCAGACATTTTGGTTGACTTCCTCCTGCCCAGGTTAGACAGCGTGGAGCAGCAAACCAGACTGGGAACACTTAGTATCCTGAGGCATCTGATAAGTTCAGCCTCCTCACACTTAGCCCAGAAGGCGGCTGCCATTGTGGCTGCCATGAAGCCAGTGCTTGTGGATAAATGCAGCAACCAGGAAAAGAAGCTGGCTGCTCAGCTTATCTGTGCCATGGCCCAACAAAATTACATCCAGGCAGAGGACGGAAAGGTAATGGTGGAGTTTCTCGTCCGACAGTGTGCTGCCGCTCTCGATTCAGGCACGCCGGCAGGACCCAGCCATCAGTCAGAACAGGTTACAGATGAAGACCTTGTCACAGTGTGTGAGACAGTGATGTTTATGATCACAAATACAGCAAAGATGGAGAATGTTCTCTGGGCCGTCCTCCTGGACTATGTCACCTTGACCCAGTACACCAAGGCTCTCACAACCATTTGCAATTGTTTAGCGCACCTCGGGAAAAAGAAGCTGCAGTCTGGCATGGGAAAGTTTATGTTAATGTACAAGACAGATAGTAGTCCCCAAAAAGCCCAGGAACTGTTGGCTCGACTCCTTCTGCTGTCTTGCTGCCCATTTGAGGCAGGAAGCCGCGGAGCAGCAGCCCTGAGATTACTGCAAGTCCTGGGTTCCAGTATTCACCCAGCAATTGCATCAGAGTGGGACAGGGACCTGTCGGCATTAGTTGGTCAATTACAGGAGCATTCCAAGGAAACTCTACCCGAAGAGGAATGGGAAGAAAAATTATTACTGCTGCTGTCCAAAACTCTGACTAGCATTAACGATGAGGAATGGATTCATCCACTGAGTGAGGAAATATACAGGCATATTGAAATTGTCTGTCATTCAGCACAGAAGGCATTCCTCTACAAAGCTCTAGGGGTTGTGTTCAGCCAACTTCACAGCACCAATGTAAAGGAGGACCTTCTCAAAATGCTGCTGAGTGTGCAACCCAGCGAGAGGGTAGAAAGGGAAGGTGTGGCCGTCGCTTTTGGCCTTGCTTCTATGAGTCACTTTGACGATGCCCTTGACTGTCTGCAGGAGTTTGCTCATGCTGAGAGAAACAAGAATACCAAATGTTCCTCAGGTGTTCATGGGGACAGGGTTGATGTGGACATGGTCAGCACTCTTGTTCTGTGCTATGGCAACATGGCACTCTATGCCCCTGAGGAGCAGGCACTGCCCAGAATAGAAAGCCACATTCTACCCGCTGTTATCCAATTCATTCCAGACAGGCAGGGAATGACAGCGGAATATGGCAATGGCTCATTGCAGCTCAGCCTCATACACACCATCACTCTGATAGCCAAATCCCTAGAAGTAAACAGCCAGAGAGTCCTGCTGAGCAAGAAAAGGGAGCTGCTACAGTGCATGCAGGACTTCATGGAGGCAGAGCCAACACAGCTACTGCAGAGCCCTGTGCGACAGCAAGCCATCACCGCCTGCACACACCTCATTAAACTGAGCAGCGAGTCCAACCACTCTGACACCCTGCCTGTGATACATACTTGCCTGGCAAGTACATTCAGCCTGCTGCCAGCAGAAATGCATAGGGGCAACACTGGAGGTAATGCAGACACACTATATGCAGAAATTGTGAAGGCCTTGAAAGAGTTTCTGAAGCAGATACTGATTCAGGACCCCACCCCAGAATGTTTCCAGGCTATGTTTAAACAAATAGAAGTGTGGATTATCTCCACCAAGGAGCATGAGCGAGAGAGAGCTATGGACACAGCGCTGGAGTTGCTGAGGTATTACTTAGAAGAAGTGCCTGTCAACGATGTAATGCTGTTGCCTGATCTGGGTGCTGTGATTGGACGCCTGATGCCACAATGTGCTGACCCATCACTTGCTGTTCGACAGATGTCGGTAGATTCGTTGCACATGATGCTGGCCATTCAGGTGCCATACCAGGACACCTATCTAGATCAGCAAAGTGAACAGCTTGAGGTGTTGAAAGCAGTCAGAGAGGAGCTGGTGAATCCCAGCCCTTCACTTCTTCTTCAAGCATGCAGGCAGATTGCAGAGATCATCTCCAAGAGTTTGCCTCAGGACCAACTAGGAAAGCTACTCCTCGCGGTGTTCACTAGGCTGTCTGACCAGCAGCCCAGCTGTGCCAGTGCAGCGGCCGTGCTCACTGGAACCATCACTGCAACACAGGGCAGGGAACTGAAAGGTCAGGTCTCTGAGATACTTGAAGCCCTGAGGAGTGAGCTCCAGTCAGTCACTCTAAGAGTGGAGGTGAGACTCTCAGCTCTGCGCAGTATTGCCATTCTAGCCTCGTACAACCCCAAAGCAGTAGTGGACCATCTCCTTACCTATCCTGCTCCCTTGGACAGCTACACCAGCCAGTTGTGGCAATCCCTGGCAGAGTACACACAGGGGAGCCCAACCATAATGAAAGAGCTGGTGGACACATTGAAACAGCAGTTACTACACTGGGAGAAACAGATCCATAGCATCCATGAGAACAAAACACCACAGCCCTCTCACGAATGCCTGGTCAGCGTCTGTGCTCTGCATGAGATGATAAGTACACCGGAGTCAGCAGAGGTTGTAACAGAATTATTCCCGGAGCTCTTCAGTGTTCTTCTTGTCCACCTCCGCTCCTTTGTCGAAATTTCTTCACCTAGTGTTTTTGATCCTAATTGTCCAACAAAGCAGAAGGAATTCTTAGTGAAGCCTCTGACACTTAGGAGCAAGGACATCTGTGTGACTTGTGTGCAGGCTTTAAAGGCCCTGATGGGTCAAGTGAACCAACAGAAGCTGGTAAAATGTATGGAAGAGAATGGTGGTTGGAACCAAATGATTGATCTCTACCGATCCCATGCAGGGGTTGCCATCCTCGCCAAAGAAATGGCTAGTTGTGCTTGTCCCAGTTTGAGTGGGATTGTAGAACAGGTAATAGCACTCATCCCCATTCTTCAGGAATGTCAGAAAGTCACCACAGCTTCCTTCCTCGGTGAAATTTTAAGATCACCACTGATGACCAAACTGGACCTTACAGACACCCTGGTGAGCAAGCTGCTTCAGTGCCTGGTCAACTCCTCCACTGCTCTCCAAGCAGTCTGCGTAAGGGCTCTGGGCAACATCACAGTTGGAGATCCTCTGAACACTGAGAAATATTCTCAGCAAGTGCTGTGTGCAATGATTTACTTAATGGAATCCGAACAGCGGGACAATGAGGTACTAATGTTTGAAGTGCTTTCCTGCCTGGGGAAGCACTTGAACCTGTTGAAAGCAAGTGCTGTTAAACCCTCTATCATTAAAATCTTCACCGCCACCCAAACATTCTTCGACGCTTCAAACGAGAGAGTCCGGGCTGAAGCATTTAATGTGTTTGGAAACCTAGCCAAATGTGGAACGAGGGACCCAAAATCCTTCTTGTGCCGACAGATCCACGGGAACTTGGTCCGTCTGTTACTGCAGCTGGATGCCAGGAGTGAGGAACTCTCCTCTTCGTGTAACATGACTCTACATTTGGTTGCACCCCTTGTGGTCTCAGCCAAGGCGTTCTCACTGATTGAGAACTATGTGGGAGAGCCCACACTGAACTACATTGAGTTCCTTAGAGCTATTTCACAGCAACTGATGAAGGACTTCCCTGAAAAGGTCCACTCTTACATTACAGACTGCATATCCTTCTTCAACAGGCCGGAGGAGCAACTCCGAGCAAATGCCATAACCCTTTCAGGACTGTTTTTCCAACGTCCAGAAAAACATACCCAATCTGCCCGCAAAATTACCTGATGCAACAAATTTTACTTTTCTGCCTTCCTCCAAGACACACACCAGCCTCATTCATCCTGTTCAGACTATTCAAGAATTTTTGAATAAATTAGTTCATTATAACACTGCTACATTACTTACTTACAGGATATGTTGTTGAGGAGGTGCTGGGAGAGGACAGAGCTCAGGGTTTAGAAGGGCACAGCTTTTCAATGTAGCAGCATGGATTTAGCAGAAAGTTATGAGTGAAGAAACTGAATTTTTGAGGAAGCATTGAGAAGTGTTGGTGAGGGTTGTGCAATTATACCATCATAGAACATTACAGCACAGAAACAGGCACTTTGGAGGCATTTAGTCTGTGCTCAATCATTAATCTAACTAGTCCCATCAACCTGCACCCAGACCATAGCCCTTTGAATCCTTCCCAGCCATGTACCGATCCAAATTTCTCTCAAATATTGAATTCAAACCTGTATCCACTACTTACGCTAGCAGCTCCTTCCACACACTCACCACCCTCCGAGTGAAGAGGTTTCACCCTCACGTTCCCATTAAACATTTCTCCTTTCACCCTTAACCCATTACCTCTAGTTCTGGTCTCACCCTACCTCAGTGAAAAAGCTTTGCTTGCATTTATCCTGTCTGTACCCCTCATAATTTTGTATACCTCTATCAAATCTCCCCTTAATCATTTACGTTCTAGGGAATAAGGTTCTATCCTTCCCTATAACTCAGGTCCTCAAGACTCAGCAACATTTTTGTAATTTTTTTCTGTACTCCTTTAATCTTATTTACATCTTTCCTGTAGGAAGGTGACCTAAGCTGCATACAATACTCCAAATTAAACCTGAAACATCAACAATTTATTAATTCCCAAAGATGCTGCCTGACCTGCTAAGTTTCTTCAACATTTTGTGTGTATTGCTTTGGATTTCCAGCATCTGCTGACTTTCTTGTGTTCATGTTAGGCCTCACCAATATCTTACAGAATTTTAACACAACATCCCACTCCTGTACTTATTACATTGATTTATGAAGGTCAATGTGCCAAAAGCTTACTTTGCGACTCTATCTACTCCACTTTCAAAGAATAATGGATCTGTATGGGGGACGTCACGTGATGACGTAGGATCGAGACGCTGGAACTCAGCTCTCCCATAAAAAAGTTAATAAATTAATGTTTGTGAAGAAAAGTCAATCAATACTTTTTTAAGGTTACTCATAAACTACTCTGGATTGTTTTAAGCTATGCCTCATAAACAGAGGATGAAGAAAACTACTTCCACGAAGACCGCTCAAGTTGGAACAGAATCAAGGCCTACTTCTACCGAAGAACTGCAGACTCAGGTACAACACACCACCGGTGAAACAGAACAAGAGACCGTGGCAGCATTGGCCATTTCTAAAGGAAAGGATCAACGAGAACTGCGCATGCGCAAAGGAACGAGCATGCGCAAACGAGTGCAACCAGAACTACAAAACCCAGCAACGACTGAAACCGACAGTGAAAGTGAGTCAGAGAGAGTCGGACTCTCTGGAAAAATTAGACGAAGATGGAGATGAAATTTCCTCTGAAAATACAAAAAAGACTTTGAGGCAAATAATGCATAAATTAGAAAAATTAAATGCATTAAAAGTAATTAAAAGTAACCAAAAAGTAATTAAAGAAAAAATAACAAATATGGAGGCTATGTTTGATAAAATGACAAAGAAACAGGAAAAAATGGAAAAGAAAATTACAGATTTGGAAGTCAAAGTGGAAGAAATGGATGGAAGAATGAAGAAGATGGAAGATGATAATGATGCCTGGACATCAGAAAGAAATAATGGATCTGTATTACCAGATCATAGAAACATAGAAAATCTACAGCCCCTTCGGCCCACAAAGTTGTGCTGAACATGTTCCTACCTTAAAAATTACTAGGCTTACCTATAGCCCTCTATTTTACTAAGCCCCATGTACCTATCTAAAAGCCTCTTAAAAGACCCTATCGTATCCACCTCCACCACCGTTGCTGGCAGCTGCCACTCACTCACCCACTCACCACTCTCTGAGTAAAAAACTTACCTCTGACATCTCCTCTGTACCTACTCCCCAGCACCTTAAACCCGTGATTGCTCTTTTCTACCTCACTCCTCAGTGCCCCACTGCTCACTGTGTAAGACCAACCCTGGTTAGTCCTCCCCAGGTGCAACACTTCACACTTGTCTGCATTAAATTCTATCTGCCAATTTTCAGTCCATTTTTCCAGCTGCTCCAGATCCCACTGCGAATTCTGATTGTCTTCCTCATTGCCCAGTACACCCACAAACTTGGCGTCATCCACAAATTTGTCAACCCTGTTTACCACATTATCATCCAGATCATTGACATAGATGACAACAATGAAAGACCCAGCACCGATCCCAAGGCACTTCAATAGTCACAGGCTTCCAGTCAGAGAGGTAACTATCTACTACTATTCTGCCTTCGCCCGTGAAGCTAATGTCTAATGCATTTTCCTAACCTCCCATGTGGGATCATGTTAAGGGCCTTGCTGTAGTCTATGTAGACATTGTCCAAAGCCCAAAGTAAAAATTTATTATCAGAGTACATACATGTCATCACATACGACCCTGAGATTCTTTTTCTGTGGGCATACTTAGCAAATCTATAGAACAGTAACTATAAACAGAATCAATGAACGGCAAACTATGCAAATACAAATGTAAGTAAATAGCAATAAATAACAAACATGATAAAACAAGATAAAGAGTCCTTAAAGTAAGATCATCGGTTGTAGGCACACCAGAAATTGAATAAGTATAGTTATCCCTTTTTGTTCAAGAGCCTGATGATTGAGGGGTAGTAACTGTTTTTAAACCTGGTGGTGCGAGTCCTGAGGCACCTGTATCTTCTACCTGATGGCAGCAGTGAGAAAAGAGCACAGCCTGGGTGGTGAGGATCTTTGATAATGGACGCTGCTTTTCTACAGCAACATTCTTAGATGTGCTCAATGGAGGGTTTTACCTGTGAGGTACCGGGCTGAATTCACTACCTTTTTATAGGATTTTCTGCTCAAAGGCATTCATGTTCCCATACCAGGCTGTAATGCAGCTAATCAGCACACTTTCCACTACATATCTATAGAAGTTTGCCAAGGTCTTTGATGACATGCCCAATCTCCACAGATTTCTGGGGAAGTAGAGGTGTTCTCATGCCTTTTTTTTTTACAACAGATCATCTAAGATAGTGACACCCAGGAATTTAAAGTTACTGACCCTCTCCACCTCTGATAATTATTGGCTCATGGACCTCTGGTTTCCCTCTTCTGAAGTCCACAATCAGTTCTTTGGTCTTTCTGACATTGAGTGAGATGTTGTTATTCAACAAACCTGTATGTTAATTCATCACCATCCTTGCTACAGCCAACAACAATGATGTCATCAGCAAACTTGTATGTGGTGTTGGAACTGCACTTAAGCCACGTTCATAGGTGTAAGGTAAGTATATTGCCTTTATCACCTTTTCTGGTAACTTCCTTGAAAAAACTCTTAAGATTGGTTAGTCACAATCTACTATACACAAAGCCATGTTAACTATCCCTAATCAGTCCCTGTCTATCCAAATACTTATATATCTGTTCATAGGTACATAGAAAACCTACAGCACAATACAGGTTCTTCGGCCCACAATGCTGAGCTGAACATGCAATTACTTTAGAAATTACCTAGGGCAACCCATAGCACTCTATTTTTCTAAGCCTCAAGTTCCTTAGAATATCTTCTAATAACTATCCCACTAGTGATACCAGGCTTATCAACTTATAATTTTCTGGCTTATTATAAGAGCCTTTTTAAATAATGGAACATCTTTAGCTCCAATTCTCCACCACCTCACCTTGTGGCCAATTTGAATAAAGACAGCAAACACCTCCTCCTCTGCAATCTGTATAAGCACCATGACCTCATTGCTGCTTTGCCTTACTTCTGTAGACTCTGTGTCCATCTCCTATGTAAACACAGGTGCAAAAAATCCATTTACGATCTCTTTTGTCATTTTTTGCTCAAGCATAGAATACCATTCTGATCTTGCAGAAGGCTAATTTTGTCCTCTTGCTCTTAATATATCTGTAGAAGTCCTTAGGAAGGTAAAGCTGCACAAGCGCGGGTGACGTCAGTGGCAAGCGCGGGCTTTAAAAAGCGGCCCACTTTCAGGAGCGGGCAGCGGAGTGCGCAGGAGCAGAGTGCTGGGCTTTGGCTCAGTGGGCTTTGACGTAAGAGGACTTCGGCAAGTAGCCTGCTTTTCATTTAGTCTGACTAATATAACATCAGGTAATGGGGGAAGACAGAGCCGTGGTGTGCTCCGTATGCAGTACGTGGGAGGTCAGGGTCAACACAGTTTTCCCTGATGACCACACCTGCAATAGGCGCATCCAGCTGCAGCTCCTATCAGACCGAGTTAGGGAATTGGAGCAGGAGCTGGATGAACTACGGATCATTCGGGAGGCAGAGGCAGAGATAGATAAGAGTTATCGGGAGGTAGTCATACCGAAAAGACAGGATGGGTGACAGTCAAGAGAGGCAGGGGGAGCAGACAGAGAGAGAAATAAGTATACCGTTTTGGATACTGTTGGTGGGGATGACCTACCAGGAACAAGCTGCAGTGGTCCTGTCTCTGGCACTGAGGTTGGACCCTCGACTAGGAAGGGGAGGAGGAAAGAGAAGAGAGCAGTATTGATAGGGGATTCTATAGTCAGGGGGGCGGATAGTAGATTTTGTGGGGAAGATCGGGAGTCTCGGATGGTATGTTGCTTCCCTGGTGCCGGGGTCCGAGACATCTCAGATTGGGTGCAGGTTATTCTTGAGAGGGAAGGCAAGAATCCAGATGTTGTGGTCCATGTAGGGACCAATGACATGGGTAGGATGAGTGAGGGGGTCCTGCGTAGGGAGTTCAGGGAGTTAGGTGTGAAGCTGAAGAGCAGGACCTCCAGGGTAACAATCTCAGGATTGCTACCTGTGCCATGTGCGAGTGAGGCAAGGAACAGAAGGATTGTAAAGATTAATACGTGGCTGAGAGGATGGTGCAGGAGGGAGGGCTTCAGGTTTGTAGATAATTGGGCTTTGTTCCAGGGAAGGTGGGATCTGTTCCGAAGGGATGGTTTACACCTGAACTGGAGCAGTACTAACATTCTTGCAGGGAAGATTGCTAGTGCTTCTTGGGGGTGTTTAAACTAAATTTGCAGGGGGCGGGGATTCAGAATGTGAGAGAGGATAGCAAGAGGAAGAATAAAGGACAGGTGGGGACTACACGGTTCTGGAATATTAAGTGTGTAGTAGAGAAAGGTGAGGTGGAACAAGTGATAAGGACACATGTACAGAGGGATGGTCTGACGGAACATGGAGTTAAATGTGTTGAAAGAATAAGTAAATTTAGGAAGGACAACAAAATTCTAGGGGTGTATAGCCCAATGGGAGTTCGGGGAGCTAGGTTAAGCACAATAGGCAGCGATTCTAACAGAGAGAGGTGAAATGGGTTAAAAATTCTATATCTGAATGCACGAAGTGTCAGAAATAAGGCAGATGAGTTTGAAGCCCAGTGCGAATGGGTAACTGTGATGTTGTTGGGATAAGGGAGACATGGCTGCAGGGAGATCAGACCTGGGAAATGAATGTACAAGGGTATACGTGCTATCGTAGGGATAGAAATGTGGGCAGAGGGGGTGGGGTGGCCCTGTTGGTGAGGAATGAGATTCAGTGCTTTGCAAGGGGGGACATAGGGTCAGGAGAAGTAGAGTCTGTGTGGATAGAACTGAGGAACAGTAAGGGCAAAAGGATCCAAATGGGTGTTGTCTACAGGCCACCAAACAGTAGCATGGATATTGGGTGCAAGTTGAATAGGGAGTTAACATTGGCATGTGGCAAAGATAATGTCGCAGTAATTATGGGGGATTTCAACATGCAGGTGAACTGGGAGAATCAGGTTGGTGCTGGACCACAGGATAGGGAGTTTGTAGAGTGCCTACGGGATGCATTCTTGGAACAGCTTGTACGAGAGCCGACCAGGGACAAGACTATTCTGGATTTAGTGTTATGTAATGAACAGGATTTGATAAGCGATCTTGCAGTAAAGGAGCCATTAGGAGGTAGTGATCACAATATGATAAGTTTTTATCTGCAATTTGAGAAGGATAAGGGCAGCTCGGAGGTGTCAGTGTTGCAGATGAACAGGGGAACCATGATGACCACACCTGGGAGTGTTGCAGATGAACAGGGGAGCCATGAGGGAGGAGCTGGTCAAAGTTGACTGGACGGATAGACTAACAGAAAAGACAGTGGAACAGCAATGGCAGGTATTCTTGGGAATAATGCACAAGGTGCAAAATCAGTTCATCCCCCAAAGAAGGAAGGATTCAAAGGGGGGAAGGGACCACAGTGGTTGACAAAGTAAGTCAGAGAATGCATAGCATTAAAAAAAAGGAAATATGACAGAGCTAAGTTGAGTGGGAGGAAAGATGATTGGTAAGTTTTTAAGGAACAACAGAACTTAACTAAAAAGACAATACGGGGAGAAAAAATGAGGTACGAACGCAAGCTAGCCAGGAATATAAAGGAAGATAGCAAAAGCTTTTTTAGGTATGTGAAGAGAAAGAAGGTAGTTAAGAACAATGTTGGGCCCTTGAAGAATGAATTGGGTGAAATTGCTATGGGAAACAGAGAAATGGCAGAAGAATTTAATGAGTACTTTAGATCTGTTTTCACTAAGGAAGACGCAAGTAATCTCCCAGATGTATGGATAGGCCAAGGACATAGGGTAACAGAGGAAATGAAACAGATTGACATTCGGAAGGAAACGGTGATGAGAAGACTGATGGGACTGAAGGCTGACAAATCCCCAGGTCCAGATGGTCTGCATCCGAGAGTACTAAAGGAGGTGGCCCTGGAAATTGCGGATGCATTGGTAATCATTTTCCGATGTTCCTTAGATTCAGGATCAGTTCCTGAGGATTGGAGAATGGCTAATGTTATCCCACTTTTTAAGAAAGGAGGGAGGGAGAAAACAGAGAACTATCGACCTGTCAGCCTGACATCAGTGGTGGGAAAGATGCTAGAGTCCATTATTAAGGATGAAATAGTGGCATATCTAGATAGCAGTGATAGGATTGGGCCGAGCCAGCATGGATTTACCAAGGGTAAATCATGCTTGACTAATCTGTTGGAGTTTTTCAAGGATGTAACCAGGAAGTTAGACGGGGGAGATCCAGTGGATGTAGTGTACTTCGATTTTCAGAAGGCATTTGATAAGGTCCCACATAGGAGATTGGTGGGTAAAATCAAAGCTCAGGGCATCGGGGGGAAGATATTGACATGGATAGAAAACTGGTTGGCAGATAGAAAGCAAAGGGTAGCGGTGAATGGGTGTTTCTCGGACTGGCTGGAGGTGACTAGTGGGGTGCCACAGGGCTTGGTATTGGGACCACAGCTGTTTACCATTTACATTGAAAATAACATCAGCAAATTTGCTGATGATACTAAGCTGGGTGGCAGTGTGACATGTGATGAGGATGTTAGGAGAATTCAGGGTGACTTGGATAGGCTGGGTGAGTGGGCAGATACTTGGCAGATGGCGTTTAATGTGAATAAGTGTGAGGTTATCCACTTTGGGAGTAAGAACAGGAAGGCAGATTATTATCTGAACGGTGTAGAGTTAGGTAAGGGAGAAATACAAAGAGATCTAGGTGTCCTTGTTCATCAGTCACTGAAGGTGAATGAGCAAGTGCAGCAGGCAGTGAAGAAGGCTAATGGAATGTTGGCCTTTATTACAAAGGGAATTGAGTACATGAGCCAGGAAATCCTCTTGCATTTGCACAGAGCCCTGGTGAGACCACACCTGGAGTACTGTGTACAGTTTTGGTCTCCAGGGTTAAGGAAGGACATCCTGGCTGTAGAGGAAGTGCAGCGTAATTCACGAGGTTAATTCCTGGGATGTCTGGACTGTCTTACGCAGAGAGGTTAGAGAGACTGGGCTTGTACACGCTGGAATTAAGGAGATTGAGAGGGGATCTGATTGAAACATATAAGATTATTAAGGGACTGGACAAGATAGAGGCAGGAAATATGTTCCAGATGCTGGGAGAGTCCAGTACCAGAGGGCATGGTTTGAGAATAAGGGGTAGGTCATTTAGGACAGAGTTAAGGAAAAACTTCTTCTCCCAGAGAGTTTTGGGGGTCTGGAATGCACTGCCTCGGAAGGTAGTGGAGGCCAATTCTCTGGATGCTTTCAAGTAGGAGCTAGATAGGTATCTTATGGATAGGGGAATCAAGGGATATGGGGACAAGGCAGGAACCGGGTATTGATAGTAGTTGATCAGCCATGATCTCAAAATGGCGGTACAGGCTCGACTGGCCGAATGGTTTACTTCTGCACCTATTGTCTATTGTTTCTTCTTCACCTTGTCTGCTAAAGCAACCTCATGCTTTATTTTACCCCTTCTGATTTTCTTTTTAAGTGTTATCTTGCATGTCCTGTACTCCTCAAATACTGGTACTTCATTTGTTCCTACCTGCTATGCACCACCTTCTTTTGCTTAACCAGGTCCTCAATAGCTCTCAAAAACTAAGGTTCCTTCAAACTATTATCCTTGTCTTTCATTCTGACAGGAACATATTGTTACGTCTGTAGCCCCCTCCTTTGTGAGAATCGCAAGATCACTGTTGGGTTGGGTAAAGGGGCCCAGGAAAGGGGAAAAGAGCCGTGCAGGTTGGCTCGTTTCCCCAGCGATGTAAAGCTACAGGACATGGCCATTGTCTCCGGAAGACCAAGTTGTGTATTGAGTACTGTACTATTCATTGAAGCCCCTCAGGGGATGACCAGAGTGGGCTGGTTGAGGGATTGCATCATCCCAACCTGATTGACATCTGAGACCCCGTGAGGAAGTATAAAAGAGGGTCTGGGGAACAACCCCTTCAGATGCACCGGAAGAAATATTAAGCGACCACGTAACAGCAGGAAGTCATCTGAAGGAAGCCACGTGCATTCGATTCCATGGCTGGAACCAACGGAAAACAGCTTTTAGCTAACAACGGGGAAGCCCGCTCCCCTGACTCAACGGATTGGCATCCTAAAAGACATGGGCAAGTTAAACCACATTGTTTTTAAACCCAACAACGCTGCAGCTTGAGCGAACTGATAGTGACTGTTATCTTTCCATCGGACAATACATTATCCCCTAAACAACGATAGAACGATTTCTTATTATTATTATAACTGCGCGCTAGATTTATTATTGACAACGTATATTATCTGTATGTTTGCATTAATCTTATTTTCGTGCCCTTTATCAATAAATGCTTTTAAAAATAGTACCATCAGACTTCAATGGACCTCTCTATCTTTGCTGGTAAGTGATCCAGTTACAGGAATTCGTAACAAAGTTGGGGTTCTCGTCTCGAGATTTGACACTAAATTGGGAGGTCAGTGAACCAGGATTGTAAGTCCAAAACTTGGATCTGGTTACGCGGGTAGCCAGACGGGAAACCAGCAAAGATGGACGTGGGTGAATTTATAGAAAACCCGACTCTGGAGGCGCTGGAGGTGGCCTCCAAATCGGATGATAAAATTGGCAAAGGAGTTAAAGCTCGAAGGGGTGAGGTTGTCAATGAAAAAGCGGGAGGTATGAAGGGCAATAACTCAGTATTATATTGGGAAGAATGTGTTTACAGATGAGGTATTGAAAAATATCCCTGAAGAGGCACCCACTAGTGGGACGGCTCAGTTAGAGTTGGAGAAATTAAAGTTGGAACATGCAATTAAGTTAAAGCAGCTGGAGGCAGCCGAGAGAGAGAAAGAGAGGGAAAGGGCTGAGAAAGAGAAAGAGAGGGAAAGGGCCGAGAGAGAGAAAGAGAGGGAAAGGGCCAGGAGACAGCAAGACAGGGAGAGAACTGAGAGAGAGAGAAAGCATGAAATGAGGTTAAAACAGCTGGAAGCAGATGAAAAAGAGAAACAGAGGAAACATGACTTGGAGATGGAGAAGTTACGGCAAGAGCCACGAGTTCCGGAGTCAGACCGAGAGGAGCGGTTCAATGTTAGTCGAGAGTTGAGGCTAGTACCTCCGTTCGATGAGTCGGATGTGGATAGTTATTTCTTGCTTTTTGAAAAGGTGGCCGTGAATCAGAAGTGGCCCAGAGGTCAGTGGGTGGCACTGTTACAAAGTGTGCTAAAGGGGAAGGCACAGCGGGCATATATGGCATTGGCCATGAAGGAGAGTTATGACAAAGTAAAGGCGGCCATTCTCCGAAGTTATGAGCTAGTACCTGAGGCTTATAGACAAAAGTTTAGAAATTTAAGGAAAGGGTGGAATCAGACGTATACCGAGTTTGCCTATGAGAAGGGTGTGCTCTTGGACCGGTGGTGCACCGCAGAGAGAGTGGGAGAGGATTATGGGCGTCTCAGGGAGTTAATTCTGATTGAGGAATTTAAAGGTTGTGTTTAAAGGAAGATATCCGGATATATTTGAATGAGAAGCCGCATAAGTCCATCTTGGAATTTGCTAGGTTCACAGATGAATATGCCCTAACCCCCAAGACCAAGTTTTCCTCAAATAAAAGCTCCCAGAGAGACCCTGGGAATGATCGAGAAAGTCCACCGGCTGAGGCAGAGGTCCTGCCGGAAGCTAGTGGTAAGGTTGAGGGGGAAAGGCCAGACGGCCAGAGATTTCCGGGCTTGACCTGTTTTAATTGTGGAAAGGGGGGACATATTGCATCTCGGTGTTTTGCTCTGAGGAAAGAGACAGGAAAAGGGACAGCGGCCGTCCCTATCAGATGTGCTGTGGTAATCAGTAAATCGACAAGAGAGCCCTGGGTAGACAGAGTACGAGAAGGGTCTGAGACTTGAATGTCACACGGAACCATGTCTGTGAGGGAGGGGGACACACCAGTTCCCGTACAGATCTGGAGACTGATCGGGGGCTGAGCTGTCGTCGATCAGCAGTAAGGTACTAGAGATTGGTGGCAAGACAAGGATGGTAGCTGTGAAGGGAATAAGTAAAAGAACAGAAATGGTGCCCTTACATAAGGTCATTATGGATAGTGAGCTGGTATCTGGACCAGTTGAAATAGGGGTGCGGTCAGAATTCCCAAGAACTAACGCGGACGTCCTTCTCAGTAACGATTTAGCAGGTGGTAAGGTTTGGTCGGCAATGCTGCTGACCCGCCGACTGGCGAGTGCGGTGGCCCCGCCTCTTGATTCCCAGATCTATCCCGCATGCGTGATCACTCGCAGCCTGCCGAGAGAGGCAGCTGAGAATGAGAGCAGTTTAAATCTGGCCAGTTTTGATTTGGCCAAGACGTTTCTACTGACCCTGTACCACGAGGGTTTAGAGGGCGGTAAAACGAAGAGTAGTAAAGTGGAAGAGGGTAAGGGAGCGGAGGCAGACCTGCCCTTAGCAAGGAGAAAGGCCCTAGAGGCAGGAAATAAAGATGAGGAACCGATAGAACGGTTAAGAGGTCCAGAGTTGGACAGGGATGATCTGTCTGGTTTGGCAGAACTGTTTGACGAAGTTGAAAATTCTGAAGGTGTTCCCGATAATGAAATGAGGGCAGTCCTAGATGAAGAGGGTGCCCTTGCCTTGAAGAAGTCTGCTGAGTTGGCAGATGAGGTTGTTTCAGCCCGCGGGGTTGAGTTTACTCCGGAAGAGAGTTGCCCAGAGAGTAGCTGGGAGGATCGGGGGAACTTAGAATTTGAAAAGGGTACGGGTATTGAAAGCCTGGGAGAGGCCAATGTCCCGTTTGCGTGTGTCCAAGATGGGGATGCACGTGGTACTGAACCTAGTAACGGAGCTCAGAAAAAGTCTGAGGTATTTGATTCAGTGGAATGAGACGGCCGTCCTGGTGGGTCAGATAGACTTGGTTCAGTGAAGAAAGGGTTAACCTTGGTAATAGTGGGAAGTGAGAGTTCCCAGGTGTGTGTGCTCGAAGGTGTGTTAAAAGTTAATGCGGAGTTCACAAATGGGGAGATAAATATTATCATTGAAGGAAACGGGAAATCTGTAGTTCCCAAATCGAATGAAGAAATTTTAAACCCTGCCGATCGCTTACCGATTCAGCCGGAAGGTGACAGGACCCCCCACGCTATTATTATTCCAAAATGTGGTGTGAAGAGGCAGAATTTGAAGCACTGCTTGAGCAAAGCGGTCCAACGAGAAACACATAGCCTGAAGGGTCCTGACAAGAGGGTTAGCCACCTGTGTAAAATTAAAGAATTGGGTGGAAATTCAGAAGGTGGTCTAAGTTTGGGACACGGTGTTCATAAAATAATTCCTGTATCTCGCCACATTACCCAAGCTCCCCACGTGGCAAGTACCCGGAAACGAGGCGATGGTTAATGGGATCGCCATTTTTAAATAGCAAAGCCGGTTGTACGGGATTTCGACACAGCCTGTGAATAATAAAGACAACCCCCTAGAAGCCTGCCTGTTCAGCTTGAAAACGACAGAAAGATTTGTAGTTCCATAAACTTTTGTAGATGCACGGAAGTTGAGTTCACACCTCCTTAGAGTTGTTGCTGAAGGAAAGAACTAAAAAAAAAATAAATTTAGGTGGTTATTAAATTGATGCTACAAGACTTTAGTACGGTACACGATGTTAAGATATTGAAGAAAGTGACACTGTAATTGTTAACTGTTTAGATACTGAAGTGAATGTATCACTGTATTGCTCTGTAGAAAAAGAACTTTGGTGTTGTGTTAGATTCTAGCACGCTGTGAGACTCTGTATTCATTTTTTTCCAATGGTAAAAAACGCCCTGAAGAAAGGGGTTGTTACGTCCGTAGCCCCCTCCTTTGTGAGAATCGCAAAATCACTGTTGGGTTGGGTAAAGGGGCCCAGGAAAGGGGAAAAGAGACATGCAGGCTGGCTCGTTTCCCCAGCCATGTAAAGCTACAGGACATGGCCATTGTATCCGGAAGACCCAAGTTGTGTATTGAGTACTGTACTATTCATTGAAGCCCCTCAGGGGATGACCAGAGTGGGCAGGTTGAGGGATTGCATCATCCCAACCTGACTGACATCTGAGACCCCGTGAGGAAGTATAAAAGAGGGTTTGGGGAACAACCCCTTCAGACGCACCAGAAGAAACATTAAGCAACCACGTAACAGCAGGGAGTCATCTGAAGGAATTCGATTCCGTGGCTGGAACCAATGGAAAACAGCTTTTAGCTAACAACGGGGAAGCCCGCTCCCCTGACTCAGCGGATTGGCATCCTAAAAGACATGGGTCAAGTTAAACCACATCGTTTTTAAACCCAACAATGCTGCAGCTTGAGCGAACTGATAGTGACTGTTATCTTTCCATCGGACAATACATTATCCCCTAGACAACAATAGAACGATTTCTTATTGATTATTTTTATACCCGCGCGCTAGATTTAGTATTGACGACGTATATTATCTGTATGTTTGCATTAATCTTATTTTTGTGCCCTTTATCAATAAATACTTTTAGAAATAGTACCATCAGACTTCAACGGACCTCTCTATCTTTGCTGGTCAGTGATCCAGTTATGGTAATTCGTAACAATATAAACTCTATACTCTCAAAATTTCACTTCTGAAGGTGTCTCACTTACCAAGTACACCAGTGCTCTAATTCTACAATAAGAAAAAGTAAATAAATAACAAAAATAATCTACCTATGGCATATGCCTCATGGAAACCTCAACTCCCTACTCTAACGTAGACCCACTCACACCATGGCCACTCTGCTTAAGCTCTCTTTTTTATATTTGTCTTTGCCAAGTCCTTAATTATATGCAATCCAATGCCTCCTCTGGGACTGTGGTGCGTAAAATAAACTGACTCAGTTCTTTTAAACTCCTTCTTCCTCGACATAATCCGGTGTCTCCTTAGGACCATGGCACACAAAATATGTCAACTAATCCACTCACTTCTTTTCACACACTAATGTCTCCTCGGGAAATGTGGCATGCAAAACGTGCAGGCATCAATTTTTATTAAGTGTTAGATTTGGGGCCAGTGTTCCATTGCAATCTAACCACATCCACCACTTGAAGCTTATTCCACACACTCAACACACTGAGTGAAGGAATTCCTCCTTAGGTTCCTCTTAAATATATCACCTTTCACCCTTACCTCATAACCTCTAGTTCTATATTCACCCAACCTCAGTGGAAAATGCCTCCTTACATTTACCCTATCTATAATCTTCATAATTTTGTATACTTGTATCAATTCTCCTCTCAATCTCCTGCACTCCAGAGTGTATCAGCTCAGGACATTCAAGAGTTCAGAACTCAAAATTTAATTCTGATGCCATTCTGTAAGGGTTTTCCAAGGGTGCTCTGGTTTCCTTCCACAGTTCAAAGATGCACTAGATGATTGAGAGGTAGTAACCTAGTGGTGCAAGTTCTGAAGCTCCTGTACCTTGTGGCAGCAGCAGGAAGAGTGATGATGGACGCTGCTCTCATGACAGCTTTCCATGTCGTTGTGCTCAATGGTTGGGGGGGCTTTACCCACAATGTACCCACTACCTTTTGTAGGATTTTCTGTTCAAAGGCATTGGTGTTTCCATACCAGGCTGCGATGCAGCTTGTCTATACAATCTTCAGTTCACATCTATAGAAGTTTGTCAAAGTTACAGATGTCATGCCAAATCTCCACAGAAGAATGGAAAACCCATGTCAGAGAATAATTATACAAATGAAAATACTGTCATATGAGGAGCATTTGGTGGCTCTGGGCCTGTTCTCCCTGGAGTTCAGAAGAATGGGGGGGGGGGGAGAGAAATCTCATTGACTATTGAAATGCCTAGAAAGAGTAGATGTGGAGAGGCTATTTCCTATAATGGGAGAGTCTAGGACCAGACGGTACAGACTCAGAAAAGAGGGGCATACATTTAAAACAGAAATGAACATAGAACAGTACAGCACAGTACAGGCCCTTCGGCCCAAAATGTTGTGCCAACCCTCAAACCCTGCCTCCCATATAACCCCCCACCTTAAATTCCTCCATATACCTGTCTAGTAGTCTCTTAAACTTCACTAGTGTATCTGCCTCCACCACTCACTCAGGCAGTGCATTCCACACACCAATCACTCTCTGAGTGAAAATCCTTCCTCTAATATCCCCCTTGAACTTCCCTCCCCTTACCTTAAAGCCATGTCCTCTTGTACTGAGCAGTGGTGCACAGGGGAAGAGGTGCTGGCTGTACACTCTGTCTATTCCTCGCACTATCTTGTACACCTCTATCATGTCTCCTCTCATCCTCCTTCTCTCCAAAGAGCAAAGCCCTAGCTCCCTTTATCTCTGATCATAATGCATACTCTCTAAACCAGGCAGCATCCTGGTAAATCTCCTCTGTTCTCTTTCCAATACTTCCACATCCTTCCTATAGTGAGGTGACCAGAACTGGACACAGTACTCCAAGTGTGGCCTAACTAGAGTTTTATACAGCTGCATCATTACATCGCGACTCTTAAACTCTATCCCTCGACTTATGAAAGCTAACACCCCATAAGCTTTCTTAACTACCCTATCTACCTGTGAGGCAACTTTCAGGGATCTATGGACATGTACCCCCAGATCTCTCTGCTCCTCCACACTACCAAATATCCTACCATTTACTTTGTACTCTGCCTTGGAGTTTGTCCTTCCAAAGTGTAGCACCTCACACTTCTCCAGATTGAACTCCATCTGCCACTTCTCAGCCCACTTCTGCATCCTATCAATGTCTCTCTGCAATCTTCGACAATCCTCTACACTATCTACAACACCACCAACCTTTGTGTCATCTGCAAACTTGCCAACCCATCCTTCTAACCCCACATCCAGGTTGTTAATAAAAATCACAAAAAGTAGAGGTCCCAGAACAGATCCTTGTGGGACACCACTATTCACAACCCTCCAATCTGAATGTACTCCCTCCACAACGACCCCCTGCCTTCTGCAGGCAAGCCAATTCTGAATCCACCTGGCCAAACTTCCCTGGATCCCATGCCTTCTGACTTTCTGAATAAGCCTACCATGTGGAACCTTGTTAAGTGCCTTACTAAAATCCATGAAGATCACATCCACTGCACTACCCTCATCTATATGCCTGGTTACCTCCTCAAAGATCAGGCTTGTTAGGCACGATCTTCCCTTCACAAAACCATGCTGACTGTCCCTGATCAGACCATGATTCTCTAAATGCCCATAAATCCTATCTCTAAGAATCTTTTCCAACAGCTTTCCCACCACAGACGTAAGGCTCACTGGTCTATAATTACCTGGACTATCCCTACTACCTTTTTTGAACAAAGGAACAACACTCGCCTCCCTCCAATCCTCCGGTACCATTCCCGTGGACAACGAGGACATAAAGATCCTAGCCAGAAGTTCAGCAATCTCTTCCCTTGCCTCATGGAGCAGCCTGGGGAATATTCCATCAGGCCCCGGGGACTTATCCGTCCTAATGTATTTTAACAACCCCATCACCTCCTCTCTCTTAATATCAACATGCTCCAGAACACCAACCTCACTCATATTGTCCTCACCATCATCAAGTTAATGAAGCCACATGTGGTGAATTTGTAGAACTTATTGCCACTGACAATTGTGGCGGCCAAGTTACTGAGTATATTTAAGAGTGGAGGTTCTTGATTAGTTAGTGTATCAAAGTTTACACGGAGAAAGAAGGCAGGAGAATGGAGTTGAGGGGGATAATGATGGAATGGTGGAACAGATTTGTTGGGCCAAATAGCTTAATTTTGCTCTTATGTCTTATGATCAGTGTGATAGCCCCGCTGTGCAATAACTTCATATCAAAGAAGCAGTATTACTGTTCCTCTCTGTGCAGTAACAGCCAATACGAGCTCTTGCCTGGGCACTTGTTTTGTGAGTCTGCTGGTGAATGGCAAACAAGGTCAGAAAGATGTCTCCTCAAATAAATCATTAAAAAAAAAGCCAACGTCGGCAATACAGAACCATGTTTCATTCCATTAGACACATAAAAAGTAAGTGCCCAACACCTGGTAAATAGGAATGAGGTTACATGTCAGGGCAGGAGGTTGGGTGAATGTGCCCTTGTATAATTAGATGGTGAAAGATATAGACAGTTTAGAGTAAAAGGCTGCCAATTGTGTTTAATGGAAAAATTATGAAAGTGTCAAACTGACAGGTAACCGGTTAGATTACTCTGACCTAATGTCAATGATTATAGCATGTTAAACGTTCCCTGTGTTTGCTCAAATAAACTACCAGACACCTCAAGTGGTCAATGTTCTTGTTCAATAAACGTCGGGCAGTATCAGGAGCTGCCAACAAGGTACACCACTTCGAGGGCGTGCTGCAACACAGGAGAGACAAAGACAAGGGAGCGTTGCACTATGGGAAGGGTGGTACTGGGAGATAGTCAAATTGTGGGAAGGGCAGATACTGAGAGAGGGGAGGTCTTAAGAGAGTCACACTGTGGGGGGAGGTACTGAGGGTGGGGCAAGGATGGTGCTCTGGCTGTGAGGACTGGTCCCCATGCCATCATGGTGGGTTTCAATGAGACACGTGGGCATGGAGGTGTTCCAGCTGTGCTAACCTCTGGTCAGCTGGAATTGCTCACAAATAAGAGAAAATCTGCAGATGCTGGAAATCCAAACAAAAAATACAAAATGCTAGAGGAATTCATCAGGCCAGGCAGCATCTAGGAAGAGTACAGTCCACACTTCAGGCCAAAACACCTCGGCAGGACTGGTCATTGGACGCATGGCCCAAGACACCTCTCAGGAGAGGGTCCCACATGTGAGCCGTCTTGCAGGGATGCCTACTGTACCCTTGCACGATGTACCAAGGAGGTTCCTGCACACACTTTACTTCCTTTCCTTCCTCTGATGACCATACACCATAGCAATCTGTTTCATCACCCGGTGGTGGGGGAGGTCCCCAATGAAAATCCCTTTTTGCAAGGGTCATTCCCATGTACATTGGGGACCTGGGGTGGAAGGTGTTGCAAAGGGCAGTAGCTGCAACAAGCTTTTATGTAGGTTTACAGCCATCCCGTCCACCTGTCCATTCTGTATCACGCTTATATCGAGTGTGACAGATTGCAGCCCCTTGGAATATCTAAAGGGCCAGCTCCTCAGGTTGAGGAATTGGAGATATAAAAATTATTTTGAACCTATGTAACCTCTGGCTAAAAGAATAATTGGGACTGGATAGGAACTTTTGAACTGAAGTAAACTCTGCTTTCAGCAGTCAGCTAAGACAGGCTCATACCAGTTCTCTCCGGCTTATAGAGAGACCTTGAAAAATTGCTAACATTGTACATTGTACTCTTGTTTGAGTAGGGGGAGGAGGGCTCACCAATAAGGACTGGACAGCACAGCCATCTGTAATTAAGCCTTGATGTAGCAGACTCCCTTATCTGTAACTAAGTTCTGCACAGACTTGGTGGTCGTACCAGTTCAAATAATATCTTGCAACAGTAATGTATGGGGCTTCCTATGTATAAATTATGGCTGTAACCTGAGGGAGAAGATCCACTTGTCGGATGGTGGCAGTACTTACTTGCCTTTCTTTTGACAATTGGGTCTCAAAGTCCTGCAGGAAGGTACGCAATAAACTGTGGTAACTATAAGAATTTGGTTTACCGCGTTTTATTCAGATTTGACTTTCAAGAAGGTTTTGCTTCCACTTCAGCCCTGCACTCCTCACATATGGGTACCCAGTACAGAAAGGGGACGGGTCAGCAGAAGATTTACTGGTGATCCTGCCACTGTACAAGATGGACATTCACAGGTCAATCAGCAGACAGTCAATAGACAATAGGTGCAGAAGTAGACCATTTGGCCCTTCAAGCCTGCACCGCCATTTTGAGATCATGGCTGATCATCTACTATCAATACCCGATTCCTGCCTTATCCCCATATCCCTTGATTCCCCTATCCATAAGATACCTATCTAGCTCCTTCTTGAAAGCATCCAGAGAATTGGCCACCACTGCCTTCTGAGGCAGTGCATTACACCCCCACAACTCTCTGGGAGAAGTTTTTCCTTAACTCTGTCCTAAATGACCTACCCCTTATTCTCAAACCATGCCCTCTGGTACTGGACTCTCCCAGCATCTGGAACATATTTCCTGCCTCTATCTTGTCCAATCCCTTAATAATCTTATATGTTGCAATCAGATACTCTATCAATCTCCTTAATTCCAGCATGTACAAGCTCAGTCTCTCTAACCTGTCTGCGTAAGACAGTCCTGACATCCCAGGAATTAACCTTGTGAATCGATGCTGCACTTCCTCAAAAGCCAGGATGTCCTTCCTTAACCCTGGAGACCAAAACTGTACACAATACTCCAGGTGTGGTCTCACCAGGGCCCTGTACAAATGCAAGAGGATTTCCTTACTCTTGTACTCAATTCCCATTGTAATAAAGGCCAACATTCCAACAGCCTTCTTCACTGCCTGCTGCACTTGCTCATTCACCTTCAGTGACTGATGAACAAGGACCCCTAGATCTCTTTGTATTTCTCCCTTACCTCTTTACACCGTTCAGATAATAATCTACCTTCCTGTTCTTACTCCCAAAGTGGATAACCTCACACTTATTCACATTAAACGCCATCTGCCAAGTATCTGCCCACTCACCCAGCCTATCCAAGTCACCCTGAATTCTCCTAACATCCTCATCAAATTTCACACTGCCACCCAGCTTAGTATCATCAGCAAACTTGCTGATGTTATTCTCAATGCCTTCACCTAAATCGTTGACGTAAATCGTAAACAGTCAAAGGGTCTGCCAGGGCCAACTGCCTGTCTCTCCTCTGGGGATACATTTGTGCCCTGATATCCTTGGAGCGACAGTATGTGGTCACAAAGGGTAGTGGGTGTATTTTTGGGAGTGGGGAGGGGTTCCCCATTATTGTTTTACAGACAGTAATGATAATATTTTAATTTGAATTTCCTCACTATCTTGTAAATATTTGAAGTTCGTACATTGTGTATTTTTGTATAAATGAACTTTTGTAGTTTTGTATAAAAAAGGGATTATACTGAGGGAGCAAACACGAGGAAATCTGCAGATGCTGGAAATTCAAACAACACACACAAAATGCCGGTGGAACACAGCAGGCCAGGCAGCATCTATAAGGAGAAGCACTGTCGACGCTTCAGGCCGAGACCCTTCATCAAGACTAACTTAAAGGAGAGATAATAAGAAATTTGAAAGTAGTGGGGGGAGGGGCTTGGCCCGAAACGTCAACAGTGTTTCCACCAGCATTTTGTGCGTGTTGTTTGATACTGAGGGAGAACCAGGTTGATGATTAATAACCCTCTCTGTCTGAAGATAACACTCCACAGTTACAACACTCCCTGGATCCGCATCCCGCGACAAAAGAAGTATGTCACAGGGGAAGACGATTCGGCCCACTGAACCTGTGCTGGCACACAGGGGATTCTCACCAGTTAACCTATACCCCCATTCCCTCCTCTGAGTGGGGTACTGGGAACCGCAAAGGGGAAGCCAGGAGGCAGAGGTAGTACGGGGGTGACGTGGGGATACTGTGGACCATCCCGGACCGGTGATGTAGGACATTACCCGGAATGGCTACGGGAACGTGGTGAGGTGTCCGGTTCCAGGTCCGCCGCGGCACCCTCCATCTGCGGGCTTTAGTAGTGAGGAGACTTGTTGCCGATTTTCCTTCCCGGGCCAGAGTGGCACGGCGCTTCCGCTTCCGCTTCCCCTTCCCCTCCCCCTGCCCCTGCCCCTGCCCCTGCCCCTGCCCCTGCCCCTGCCCCTCCCGCTGAGACCAGCTGCTGCTCCCAGTCCTGGGGCTGGATTAGATCCCCAAGCGCCTCACCTCGGTTCCTTTCCGCCATTGCCGCGCGCTGCCTTCTGGGAGAGTAGATTGAGCGCAGGCCAGAGGCGGGGAAACTGTCAATCAAAGTGCGGGCGGGTCGGGCATCTGTCAATCAGAATGACGTGTGGGGCAGCTGTCAATCAAAGCGGAAGGCGGAGTGCGGAGGGGATCAATTATACCAAAAAACATAGGAGCAGAATAAGGCCATTCAGCCCATTGAATCTGTTCCTTCATTCCATCATGGCTGATCCTGGATCCCACTCAACCCCATACACCAGCCTTCTTACCTTTGACGCCCTGACCGATCGGAAAATGATCAACTACTGCCTTACACGAAGAAATCTGTAGATGCTGGAAATTCAAGCAACACACACAAAATGCTGGTGGAATGCAGCAGGCTAGGCAGCATCTATAGGGAGAAGCACTGTCGACGTTTCGGGCCAAGACCCTTCATCAGGACTCACTTTTGCCTTAAGTATACCCACGGGCTTGGCCTTCAATGCAGTCTTTGGCGGAGCATTCCACAGATTCACTACTCTGGCTAAAAAATTTCCTCCTTACCTCTGTTCTAAAAGGTTGCTTCTATATTCTGAGGCTGTTCCCTCTAGTTCTGGATACAAACATCTTCTCCACATGCACCCTATCTGGTCCTATCAACACTTGGTTTCAATGAGATCCTTCCGCATTCTTCTAAATTCCGGTGAGTACAAGCCCAAGGCTGCCAAATTCTCCTCATATGCTAACCTCTTCATTCCTGGAATCATCCTTGTGAACCTTCTCTGGACTCTCTCCATTGACAACACTTTCTTTCTGAGATTTGAGGTCCAAAACTGATGACAGTACTCCAAGTGTGGCCTGACTAGTGTCTTATAAAGGCTCAGCATTACCTTCTTGCTGAATTCTATTCTCCTTGAAATAAAACAATGGAAATAGAGGGAGGGTAGAGGGAGATGAGTAGTGGAAGATTGATGGAGTGGAGGGTGTGTCATTGAGGGTGGGAGGATGGGGGTGTCAAGGGAGAGGAGGATGGGAAGTCAGTGGAGTGTTGATGGAGGGAAAGGTGGGGAGTCAGGGAAGGGCTGAGGGAGAGGAGGGTGGGGTTTATGGGAGGGTCGATGAGTGGGAGTCAGAGGATGGTCTATGGTGTGGGGGTCAGTTTGAAGGAAGGGGAGTGTCAAGGGAGTGGAAGGTGAGGACTTTGGGGTAATTGAGTCCTGGTGCCATTTAAGGTGTGGAATGGGTGGTGTGTGTGTGCTGTGGAGGGAGGGGGTTGGTGGAAGAGGAATTGTAAGGAGGGCAGAATGTGGGGAGGGTGGGGGAGTCAAGTAGCTGGGACACAGGATGGGGTAGATGGATGAAAAGGAAAAGCAATATTAAGGTTTGAGGTTGTTCATTAACATACGGACATAACTATATGTCCTGAATACATTCAGTCATTCTCTTGTCTGATTCTACCAACATTCCAGCAAGCAGAAAAAAAGCTAAAATTAAAAAAGAACGCAATAAAAACAGTAATCTTGACCTTCATCCAATACCAAATTTTAAAACAACAGAGCTTGGGTATAAGTCTTTCTAGAGGGGCATGACCAACAGAGACAACATGCTGATCTACTGCAGAGGTTTGAAAAGGATTGGAGAGGTATGTAGTGGGTCAGAGGATTCAGCAGGAGTCTGAGATCCTTGGATTCTTCTGCTAGGGTTGTCAATCAAGTATGTTCAATGCAAACGTGGAGAGAGAGAACAAATGTGTGAATCCCTGCAGCATCTGTGACTCTGTCTCAGAGGCCAATGTCAGGATGAGGGTGAGACCTTGTAAGGTGTAAGGCTCTGATGGTGTATCTAGTGGAGTTCTGAAAACCTGTGCCAGTCAACTGGTGGGAGTGTTCAAGGACACCTTCAGTCTCTCATTGTTACAGTTAGAGGTGCCCACTTGCTTCAAAAGGATGACAATCATACCAGTGCCCAAGAAGAGCAGGGTGAGCTGTCTCAGTGACCATCATCCAGTTAATCTTATAACAACTGTGATGAAGTGCTTTGAGGGGTTAGTCATGCCCAGAATCAACTCCTGCCTAAGCAAGGACCTGGACCCGCTGCAGTTTGACTATCACCAAAACGCGTCTACAGTGGAAGCAATCTTGCTGGGGCTCCACCTAGATACTAGTAATACTTCCATCAGGCTGTTTTTATTGTCTACACTCAGTGTTAAATGTCATCAAACCCTCAGTACTGATCAAAGTACATATACGTCACCATATACAACACTGAGATTCATTTTCTTGTGGGCATACTCTATAAATCCATAATAGAATAATAACGGCAATAGAATCAATGAAAGACCACACCAACTTAGGCGTTCAATCAATGTGCAAAAGACAGCGAGAAATACATACAAAAATAAATAAATAATTATAATGAGCAATAAATATTGAAAACATGAGATGAAGAGACATTGCAAGTGAGTCCATAAATGGTGGGAACATTTCAGAAATGAAGCAAGTGAAATTGAGTGAAGTTACCCCCAAGGTTCAAAATCCTGATGGTTGAAGGGTAATGATTGTTCCTGAACCTGGTGGTGCGAGTCCTGAGGCTCCTGTACCTTCTTCCTGAGTGAGAAAGGAACATGGTCTGAATGGTGAGGGTCCTTGATGGATGCTGCTTTCCTGTGACAGTGTTTCATGGAGATTCCACATTGGTGGGGAGGGTTTTACCTGTGATGGACTGTTGTATCCACTCTTTGTAGGCTTTTCTATTCAAGGGCATTAGTGTTTCCATACCAGGCTGTGATGAAACCAGTCAAGTCTCTCACTACACACCTATTGAACTGTATCAAAGTTTCAGATATCATCCCAAATCTTTGTAAACTTCTTGGAAAGTAGAGGTGCTGCCATGCTTTCTTCATAACGGCACTTATGTGCTAGACTCAGAACAGATCCTCTGAAGTGATAACACCGAGGAATTTAAAGTACAGACTTTAGTTAACAAATACCAGTGAGGGATGTTTGATTAAAGTCATGAATATGGTTCTATGCCCACCCACTGTGAATAGAGTTGGATAGAGGGGAGGAGCCGGTACTATTGTTGTGGGCGGGCTCGGTAACCATGGACGGGACCAGTCCGCCCAGGAGAGGTGTTTTTCGCTGTGAGTGGATACGGCATCTCAGGGGCCGGCCAAGGCGGTGCTTGTCGTTGTGGGCCGGGAGCGGTGCTGGTATCTATGGGCAGGGCTAAACGTTCCCCGGTTCACGGCCATGGAGCTGAGCGAGGTGACCGAGCGGGTGGAGACTGGCGATCAGAACCGCGCGTTACCGGCGCTGCAGCGCTTCATCGCCGAGGTGAGTCCGCCCATCACACCCTGTTCCAGTTTTACCGACCCCCTGCCCCCTCTCTTCCCCCCTCCCGGTGTACAACTTGAATGCAGGTAAACGAGTGGGCTGAGGATGGCTAGGCAGATGATAGGGCAAAATTGCCGTGTAACGGCGACCAGGCTGGTGAATATAGGGCTGAAGGTGTTATATTTGAATACATGCTGTATTTAGAATAAAGTAGATGATCTTGTGGCGCAGATGGAGATTGGCAGGTATGACGTGGGCAAGTACTGAGGTGTAGCTGAAAGAAGCTTATAGTTGGGAGCTTAACATCCAAGGATGCACATTGTATGGAAAGGACAAGCAGGTAGCCAGAGGGGGTGGCGTTGCTCTGTTGGTAAAAATTGAAATAAAGTCATTAAAAAGAGATGGCATGGGATTGGAATAGGTAGTATCTTCATGGGTAGAGTTAAGGAACTGCAAACATTTAAAAAAAAACTAAACAGCAGTCTTATGGACTTTTGTAAATTACAAATTACAATGGGAGATAGAAAATGTACATCAAAAGGCAATGAATTATAGTCATGGGGGATTTCAATATTCAGGTAGATTGGAGGGAAAACTGGTTAGTGCTGATTTTGGATCCCAAGAGAAGGAATTTGTAGAATGTCTACAAGATAGCTTTTTAGAGCAGCTTGTGGTTGAGCCCACTAGGAGAAAGGCTTGTTGTCTAATGAACTGGCTTTGATTAGGGAGCTTAAGGTAATGGAACCTTTGGAAGACAGTGATCAAAATATAATAGAATTCACCTTGCAATTCAGAGGTAGAAGCTAAAGTCAGATGTATCAGTATTATAGTGGAGTAAAGAGAATTACAGAGGCACGAAAGAGGAGCTGGCCAAAGTTGGTTGGAAGAGGACACTAGCAGGGATGACAGCAGAGTAACAATGACTAGAGTTTTTGGGAGCAATTTGGAATGCACAGATACATCCCGAAGAAGAAAAAAATTCCTTAAAACAGGATGACACAACAGTGGCTGACAAGAGAAATCAAAGTTAACATGGAAAGAAGGCGGGAGAGCGGGGCTAAGAGGAAAATGGATCAACCATGATGAAATAGTGGAACAAACCTGATGGGCCAAATGGCCTAATTCTGCTCCTATATTTTATGCTGTTATAAAAGCCAAAGAGAGGGCCTGTAATAGAATAAAAATTAGTGGGAAGATGGAGGAATATGAACATTTTAAAAACCACCAGAAGCCAACTAAAAAGGTAAAAAGAATCGGAAATATGAAGGTAAGCAAGCCAATATGATCAAAGAGGATATACGAAGAGTGAAAGAGGTGAGAGTGTCAGGGGGCTGAAGTCAGTGCAGTTGCTATTACCAGAGAGAAGGTGCTTGAGAAGCTGATGACATGAAAGTTAGTGGAATTGTGGTGAGTGAGAAAGGTTGTCCAAGGGTTTGGCAGGACAGAAATCAGTTGAATTATTTAATATGCAAGATTGTTTATTGTTATTTTGCAGTACACAGGTGTAAAGGAGAACAAAATGATTTTTTTCCCAGAACCAATGCAACATAAAAAAACAATAAACATAAAGAACACAATAAATAGAAATACAAAAGTAAATCATGAAATACAATGTACAAGGAACTGTTAATATGACTATACGGGTATATGCATAAGATTAGCTTATGTACATTGACAGTATGGTGTCTGGTATGCAGCACAAAGCCTGGTTGTATGAACACATGTCTAGAGCACGTGGTGGCAAATGGGATTAGTTTAAACTGGCATCATGGTTGGTGCAGATATTGTGGGCTGAAGGGCCTTCCCTATGCTTTCTTCTATATTATTTTATTACTTTGAAGGCTAGTGCTTAGTTATTCACCATACACTCAACATTTCCCCAATCAATTCCACCCAGCACCCCCCTTGTACCTCTGAGGGTTTGTTCATATTTAAGGTCTGTGTGATGAACTGCATTCATTTCGGCCGTAGTTATTACACAAAGCCATCGGCCATTTGTACCAGAGGACCAGGCTACAGGCGCACAGTGACCTGTCCCAGAGGGGATGCAGCAAGGATTCGCCACACTGGTTCCAGGGAATTGGTTTAGATTCATTTATTTATTACGTGTACATTGGAACATGTGTCATTTGTGTTAACAGTCAACACACCCAAGGAGCAGCCACAAGTGTTGCCACCCATTCTGGCACCAACATTACATGCCCACCATGTTCAGCAGAACATAGACAACACAATAAGTATGGAAGCAACAGCAAAACAAGACTTATTTCTCCTCCTTTCCCCCCACTTCCCCTCTTCCTACCCCCCCCCACCCCACCCTTCCCACAATCTGGTTGCCTTTGATAGCCAGGACACAGAAAATAAAAGCTGAGACCATAACAATGCTATGAAAACAGTGCTAAAGTGCTAAACAGTGTACAGGGTGCTATTTGCAGATGCGGTGCTTCATGAGGTCTAACACACAGGTGCAGTACTATGCAAGGTACTGTGGAGTATTCTGTGTACAGGTGCTATGTGGGGCCCTGTGTGCAGGTGTGGCACTATGCAGGGTACGGTCTGAAGTTCCCTTTGCAGGTACAGTGCTGTGCAGAGGTTCTGCGCAGGTGCGGAATTATGGGGATTCTCTGCGCGGAGTTTCTGTGAGTGGATGCGGTACTGTGTGGGACCCTGTGCACAGGTGCAGTGTGGGGTACTGTGTGTGACTCTGTACATAGTTACAGTACTCTGTGCAGACAGGGTACTGTGCAGACGAGTCGCACAACCATGTGGTCTTCTCTGCACAGGTGCAGTGCTGTGCAAGAGAATCGGTGGTTGTTCTGTACTTGGATTTTCAGAAGGCTTTTGACAAAGTGCTGCACATGAGGCTTCAAGCATGTGGTATTACAGGAAAGTGGATGGTGCATTGGCTGATTATCAGGAGACAAAGACTGGGAATAAAGGGCAAAATTGCCGTGTAACGGCGACCAGGGTGGTTCTGATTTACTGCTGGTGGCTTGTGCTGTTCCATAGGAGTTGGTGTTGGCAAGTTTGCAGATGATATGAAGATGGATGGAGAGGTGGGTAGTGTTGAGAAAGCCAGGAAACTGTAGAAGATCTTTGACAGATTGTGAGAATGGACGAAGATGGAATATAGTGTTGGAAAATGTGTCAGATTCAAGTTTCATACCACTGCAATATGTCAGGAAATTTGTTATTTTGTGGCAGCAATACATAATAAAAACTATTAATTACAATAAGAGATGTGTATGTATGTTGTATATGTAGTGTAAAAAGAGGGGAAATATACTGGGGTAGCTTTCATTGTTTCCATGCTATGCACTTTCGTCAAAGAAATAAAAACATAGACTATCTTTAAATGGAGAGAGAATTCAAAAATCAGAGCTGCAAAGGGACTTGTGAATCCTTGTGCAGGATTCCCTAAAGGTTAAATTGAAGGTTGAGTTGTTGGTAAGGAAGGCAAATGCAATGTTAGTATTCATTTTGAAAGGACTAGAATACAAGAGCAAGGATATGTTGCTGAAGCTTTATAAGGCATTGGTCAGACCGTACAGACCATACTTGGTGTAGTGGGAGCAGTTTTTGCTTCCTTATCAAAGAAAAGATGTGCTGGTATTGGAGAGGGTCCAGAGAAGGTTCACGATTTTTTTTCTTGGAATGAGAGAGCTAACGCCATCTGAAACCTCTTGGCCTGTACTTGCTGAAGTTTAGAAGAATGAGGGGAAATACCATTGAAAACTTTTGAATATTTAAAGGTCTGGATAGAGTGGATTTGGAGAAGATGTGTCCTATTGTGATGGAGTCTTGAACCAGAGGGCACAGCCTCAGAATAGAGGAACATCCATTCAGAAGGGAGATGAGGAGGAATTTCTTTAGCCAGTGGGTAGTGAATGTGTGGAATTCGTTGCCACAGACAGCCGTGGAGACCAAGTCATTGGGTATATATGAAGTGGAGTTTGATAAGTTCTTAATAAGGGCTTCAGGGGTTACAGGGTGAATGGGGTTGAGAGGGATAATATTTGGGCCGTGATGGAACTGCGGCTTTGACCCGACGGGCCAAGTGGCCTCATTGTGCTCCTGTGTTCTATTGGTCCTTCAGCATTTTGTGTGCGGTGATATGATGAAGAGTTTTTACTCAGAAGGTGTTTGTAATGTTGAACACACTGTCTAGGGGAGCGGTGAAGGCTCAGAGACTCTCAGAACATTTAATTGTATTGACAAGCATTGACTGTGAGGGGTAGTTGAGGGGATCTCTCTGGAGAAAGAGCTGGAACATTCAGTCATCACTTTCCTTCATATCAGAGTTCGATACGTTTCTGGATGCAGGAATGGACACGAAAATGATACAGATCAGGTTCTGGGTCAAATGGCCTACCCTCATTGCTTCTGTTCTCATGAGGGACCAAAGAAATGTTAGCAACATCATGAAGGGTCCCACCCATCCTGCTCATGAACTGTTTGTTCCACTCCCATCGTGGAGGTGGCTATGTAGCATCCATACCAGGACCATCAGACTCAAAGTTACCTTCCCTGTATGCACCTGTACCTAGTGTAAATTTATAGACATGCAATCAATCTATACATATAATCTATCGTGTGTATTTATATTTATTGTGTTTTCTATTAATGTGTTCTTTATCTTACTGTGTTTTTTCGTACCTCATTTTGTTCTCCTGTACACTTGTGTACTGGAAATGACATTAAGCAATCTTGAACCTCTGGGCAGAGTCCTGCTCATTGGTGTGATCAGGTATAGCAGTGATCCTCCTGTCTTGCATCACTGGTTCTTTGGTTCCACATGGTGTCACTGCACAATGGTAGTAATCACACAAGCGAGTTGCTGCCCCATTGTAACTTCCCTCCCCTGTGTTTCAGAACTCGCAATGTTTCCTGTTCGACGTGGAGGGGAGAGACCAGAGACGGGTAAGGTGTGAAAGTGGGGATCAGGGGTTCTGGGCACTATGGGAGCAGCACAGTGGGAGATGGGTGGCTGGAATCAACCAGGGAATGGGGAGTGGGCATTAGGAGCGTGTACTGGTGGATAGGGGAATGTGGGGGTTGTGCTGGCAATGGTGAGGCAAAACTGGAAGGTGAATTGGGATTGCTAGAATAATAGATGTACCGACCATTTGGGTCCTGGTATCGAAGAACTAGAAATGGAGGGGTAGTGTGTGCAGAGTAGGACCACAGGGAAGGGACAGAATGATGATTCAGAGTTTTATTTACAAACTTTGGTGGCTAATATTGTTTCCTTTAATTTTTTTCATATGTGAAGGACAGTGATAAAGCCAGTGTCCGTTGAATATTTGTCACTTAAAGGCACATGAACCTTGTGTGGGTAGAAAGGGTTAGTTTAGTTCAACTTTTAATCACTAGTTTAATTACTTTGGCACAACATGGTGACTACGTACTGTGCTGTACTCTCAAAAGGGTGTGATGAATAGAGAAAGCTTGGTATCCAGATTCACTGTTCCCTGACAAAAATTGCATAAGGATGTTATCAGTACTGGGGGGGGGGGGAAGGGGGGGTTCTGAAGGAGCTGGATAAACTGGGACTGTCTTCTCTGGAGTTTACATTTGAGGGATGACTTTACCTTGAGGGCCACAGGTTAGATTGATGGTTCAATCTTTGCCCCAGGGTAGTAGGGTCTAAAACTGGGTGACGTACATGGAAGGTGAGAGAGAAAGATTTAATGACCAACAAACTAATGTTGTCTGTCTACACAATGCCCAGATCCCTCCATTTTCCTCGCATTCATGTGCCTATCTAAACGTCTCTTAAAAGTCCCTAATGTATCTGGCTCTACCACCGCCCCAGGCAGCACATTCCAGGCATCCACCACTCTCTTTTTTTTAAAAAAAACTTACTCCTCACATCTCGTTTTGAAATTAACCCCCTTTTCTTAATACCTTAAATGCATGCCCTCTTATTAGACATTTCAATCCTAGGAAAAAGATACTGCCTATTCTATCTCATCATTCTGTGTCATGTCATATGATGTGTGGGAGATGTCCTGACGAAGGGTCTTGGCTGGAAATGTTTACTGTTCGTTTCCATGGATGCTGCCCAACCTGTTGAGTTCCTCCAATGTTTTGTGCATAATGGTCTTCCATCTGTCTTTAATCTGACTAGTTCCAATAACCTTTTCAAAACTTCTGCCTGTCTTTCCCTAGTAACTCATGAATGCCATGCGCAGCTGATCGCAACTTTTTCTTCCATCAATTTTTACCATCATTGAAAGGTGTTCGAGCTTCTCTTTCCCTGGTACATATCCCAGAAATTCCAACTGCCTTTTTAAAATTAATATCTGCTCTCTTCTTATTCCAGTTTTTCGCAACACTTATTTATTTTTTACTGCGTACCTCCCCGATATTTTCATCATTATTCTCAAAAGCCACATTTCTGTAGCGTTATTTTGCTTTGATGTTGTCCAATATTCACTCCATATGTTAGTGTGGAATGAACGCTGTGCTGCAACACTTGAGTTTCCTACCCATAGAAATTATTATTCTTTAGTATCTTGCTCAAACGCTCGAGCAGGCATTTAGCAATCTCCATCCTCCTCCTAATTTCAACATCAGCCCTACTGTCAGATGTTATCATGCTCCAAGTAATTGAAATTCCACATCTGTTTGACTGTTTCGTTGTCCACTTCCAGTTCACATTTCTGTACTTTCTTGGTGACAACCGTACATTCAGTCTTGCGGTCAACCCTCTCTTTGTACTTTCTTTGACTTTATCCAGTATATTTCTTGGTGCTTCTCTTTCGAAGTAGCTATCAGCACTGTGTCATCTACATATCGCAGGTTGTTTAAATTGTATCAACCAATTATCATGCCTGGAATACTGCTAATTTTTCTTAAAATCTTCTTGCTATAAAGGTTGAATAGGTCAGAAGAGAGATCAACCCTGCCTGATTCCCCTCTTAATTGGAACAAATCACTTTCATTCCTGCTCTTTGTTCCCAAAACAAATTTCTGAAGATTGTGATATCTTTCCCATCAATGTCCAAGAACTTAAGGATCTTTATAAGCTTTTCATGTCTCACCTCATCAAAAGCTTTGGTATAATTGATGACATATAGGTATAGGTCTTTCTGATCCTCTCTAGTGCACTCACAAATAATTCCAAGGATGAAGAAATGTATTTTGTGTTCCACTATCTTCAATGAAGCTGCACTGCTCTTGTGCAATCTCCGGTGTCATGCTTTTTCTTGTTCTCATCTACTCTAGATGAGAGTCTATGCTATCCACTGCACTTCCAATCTTAGTGTCATGGAATCATAGAAGAATACAGCACAGAAACAGGCTCTTTGGCCCATCTAATCCATGCCAAAATATTTTAAACTGCTTACTCCCATAGCCCTCCATACCTCAACTGCACCGGAACCATAGCTGTCCATATCCCTACCATCCACGTACCTATCCAAACTTTGCTTAAACATTGAAATCAAGCTAGCATACATCATTTGTGCTGGCAGCTCATTCCACATTTTCACAATGAAAAAGTTTTCTGTTCTGTTCCAATTAAACTTTTCACCTTTCACCCTTAATCCATGATCTCTGGTTGTATCTCCATCCAACCTCAGTGGAAAAAGCCTGCTTGTATTTACCTTATCTGTACCCCTCATAATTTTGTGTACTTCTATCAAATCTCATATCAATCTTCTCCACTCCATGGAATAAGGTCTGAACCTATTCAATCTTTCATATAACTCAGGTCCTCCAGACCCGGCACCATCCTTGTAAATTTTCTCTGTACTCTTTCAAAATCCTCACTAACATCTTATACAATTTCAACATGACATCACATCTCCTGTATTCGATACTTTGATTTATGAAGGCCAATTTGCCAAAAGCTTTCTTTACTTGACTTGACTTCAATGAATTTTGGGCCTGTATTCCCAGATCCCTTTGTCCTACCACACTCCTCAGTGCCCTACCATTCACTGTAAGACCTACCCTGGTTGGTCCTATCGAAGTGCAACACCTCACACTTGTCTGCATTAAGTTCCACCTGCCATTTTTCAGCCTATGTTTCCAGCTGATGTAGATACCTCTGCAAACCATGATGGCCTTCCTCACTCTCCACCTCACCCGCAATCTTGGTGTCACCCACATTATCATCCAGATCATTGATATCAATGACAAATAACAAAGGACCCAGCACTGATTCCTGCGGCACTCCACTAGTCACAAACGTTCAGTCAGAAAGGCAACCATCTACTACTGCTCTCTGCCTTCTCCCACAAAGCCAATGTCTGATCCAATTAACTATCTCATCCAGAATGCTGAGCAACAGAACCTTCTTGACCAACCTTCCATACAGGACCCTGTCAAATGTCTTGCTAAACTCCATTTTGACAACATTCATTGCCTTGCCTTCATCAACTTTCCTGTTAACTTCTTCAAAAAAAAACTCTGTAAGCTTGGTTAGACATGACCTACCAGGTATGGAGCCATGCTGACTATCCTCAATCAGTCCATGTTTATTCAAATGCTTGTATGTCCAGTCCTTCCAATAACTTTCCTACAACTGATATCAGACTCACTGGCTTGTAATTTCCTGGTTCAGCTATTTTCCAATCCTCTGGTACCTCTCCTGTCGCTAAGGATGATTTAAATATCTCTGCTAGGGCACTGGCAATTTCTGCACTTGCTTCCTGCAGGGTCTGAGGGAACACCTTGTCAGGCCCTGGGGATTTATCCACCCTGATTTGCTTCAGGGCAGCAAACACCACCTCCTCTGTAATCTGTACAGGGTTCATGAGGTTGGTGCTATTTTGTCTCCCTTCTGTAGACTCTGTGATGCCCTTTAAAAGAGCCAACACTACCTTCTCCTTTATTTATAAGTGCCTGAGCATATTAGAATTCTTGGCACTGATCTCTCTATCCTCTGAGTCCTTCTTGGTCAATACTCTTGGTAAGTACTCATTAACTACTTCACTCACATCTTTTGTATCCAAGCAAATGTTTCCCCCTTTATCCTTGAGTGGTCCTACCCTCTCCCATATTATCCCCTTGCTTCTAGTGGATGTATAGAATCGCACCTGGACTCAGCCAGATATCTTGTTTTCAGAGGATCCGTGGGGAGCTATTTGTGTGTTGTTGATGTTTTTAACATTCATCAAATTGGTCCCAAAGGTGTGTCCTGCCCTCTGTGTTTGTGTGATGTTGTTCTACAGACCTTGGGTCTTGCTGGCAGGGGAGGAGGAGCTGCTAAACCCAAGCCTGGCAGTTGGCACATTAAAGCAACTCCTCTGCCCACCAACCCTGCCCCTGGCAAGTCACCCAAGCCACTAACTCCTAATGTAGGGAGAGGTTATCGATTTGGTCGTAACTATGGACATAGATCAGAAGCTTCAATTCTGCAGGGACATCAGAAAGGAATTCGAATGTGGAGGCACTGAGTTGAGGGCAAAGGCAGGAGTTCGGGATGGGTTTGTACTCCTTGACCAAGTGTTGAATTCCAAACAGGTCAGTGCCTGCCCTTGATGTAGGATGGTGTGCCCGAGTGTGAATGTCAGGAGATTGTTAACCCAACTACATCAGTGTTTCATCAGTGACCTGCCTTCCATCATTGGGACAGATTTGGGGATGAAGCTGCCACTGACAACAGTGATAGGTGTCATGCCGTCTGTGTCAGGTTGTGATCTGTCCTGCAAGAGACTCTAACCACACACCTTTGACATTCATTCAATTCCATAACTGGGTTTGCACTGTAAATACGTTGGTTTTATGTAGTTTTGGACATTCCTATCTCTGCTTTCTACCACCTCTGATGATTTTACACACCTCCCACCCTCTCTCACTCACTCCTGGGATATCTACCCAGCCTCTCCTTAAAAGTAAAACCTTCCTCTCCTGGCAACATCTTTGTGAATCTGTTCTGCATTCTCTCCCTCTGAGTCATACCCTTCCCATAGTGAGCTGAGGGGAAGAGCACATCTTCTCCAGTAATGTTGCAGCTCTATAAACCACACTGGGAATATTGTGTTCAGTTCTGGTCATCTCATTATAGAAAGGATGTGGAAGCTTTAGAGAGAGTGCAGAGGCAATTTACTAGGATGCTGCCTTGATTAGAGAGCATGTCTTTTAAGGATAGGTTGAGTGAGCTGGGGCTTTTCTCTTTGGAGTGAAGGAGGGTGAGAGGTGACTTGCTAGAGGTGTACAAGATGACACGAGGCATAGATGGACAGGACAGCCAAAGACCTTTTTTCTCTGAGCAGAAATACAAAGGGGCATCATTTTAAGGTAAACAACACAGGTCCTGACGATGGGTCTCGGTCCGGAACGTCGACAGTGCTTCTCCCTATAGATGCTGCTTGGCCTGCTGTGTTCCACCAGCGTTTTGTGTGTGTTGCTTGAATTTCCAGCATCTGCAGATTTCCTCATGTTTGATCATTTTAAGGTGATTTGTGTAAAGTATAGGGGGGATGTCAGAGTTTTTTTTATAGAGAATGGTAAGTGTGTGGAATGAGCTGGTAGAGACAGATACATTAAAGACATTTAAGAAACCCTTAGATAGCCATATGAATGAAAGAAGAAAAAATGGAGGGCTATATGGGGAGAGTAGGTTAAAAGGACAGCATAACATTGTGGGCCAAAGGGTTTGTACTGTGCTGTAATGTTAGAGGACTAGGAGCTGATTTTAGGCCATTTGGCCCATTGAGTCGGGTCCACCATTCAGTCATAGCCAATTTACTGTATTATCTCTATCAACCCCATTCTCCTGACTTCTCCCAGTGCTTTCTCACTCTAGCAGTTTGTTGGGGTGTGTTGGAGGGAAGATGCCAGTTCACCACGACATCCTTGGGGACAGGTAGGGAATTCTGGAGATGTACAGACCTATGTAGGGATGTTGAGTTGTGTACAGTGCCAAGGTGTAATTTTATCTCTCTCATTCTGCCCACAGCGACTGGGACAGGCGGTACTTTGTCTCCTGGACCGGACCTTGCAGCCAGCCTGCCAGCTAGCTGGCCTGGGCTGCCTGCGCATCCTTTCCCGGGAGAAGACCAACCTGAGGCCATTCAGTGGCAGTGCGGCCCTGGAGTTGTTAGCCAGGCATGCTGGGATTGAAAGCGAGATGGAGCGAGAGGGGGGGCTGCCTGACCCCGACGTGATGATGGAGGCTCTAAAGTGCCTCTGTAATGTGGTATTCAACAGCACTGCAGCCCAGGAGGTGTGTGCGGACAGTGGCTTGGTGGTGGGCCTCTGCCGGCGACTTAGACTTGGCGATAAGCAGTTGTACTCCAGCGTCCGGTTCTTTGATCTCCGGCTATTGTTCCTCCTGACAGCTCTTAGGCTTGATATCCGCCGACAGCTGGGCCATGAGCTGCGGGGTGTGCGCCTGCTGACCGATGTCCTGGAGCACACAATGGCTGTGCGATGGGTCAGCAGCCTGGAGGTGGCTGCCCGAGACCAGGGTGACCCTCCACTGGCTCAGGAGCTGACTGACTGTGCCATGGAAATCCTCAAGGTCCTCTTCAACATCACTTTCGACCTCTACAAACGGCAGGTGGATGAGGTGGGTGCTGCCCTCCCCATGGTATCCAAGGCAGACCAAAGGAGGGAGCCACCTGAGGGAAAGAGGAGGAAGGCGCATCAGTGGGGGAGTAGGGGGCATCTCTGTCTCTGTGCCAGGGAAATGACCTATAGGACAGAGTTAGATCTCTTGGACTGACTTTGTTACAAAGTACAATGATGAAGGTAGAGCCGTGGACGTTGTCTACAGTATATTGATGAAGATAGAGCAGTGGATGTGGTCTACAGTATATTTATTGATGAAGGTAGGGCAGTGGATGCGGTGTATAATATATTAATGAAGGTAGGGCTGTGGATGCGGCGTATAATATATTAATGAAGGTAGGACAGTGGATGTGGTCTATGGTATATTTATCGATGAAGATAGAGCAGTGGATGCGGTGTATAGTTATGAGGCCATTGCTTTGTCCCTTATTACTACCTCTCTAGGATTATTTCCCAAGCATTTTGTATTCACTCTCACCTCTTATTCTTTATATATGTGAAAAAACTTCTGGTGTCTTCTTTAACATTGTTGGCTAGCTTACCCTCATATTTCATCTTTACTCCTTTCTCTTTCTGGTTGCCTTCTGTTTTTTAAAAGCTTTCCAATCCTCTATCTTCCCACTATTTTTTTTGCTCTACCATGTGCCTCGTCTTTTGCTTTTATGTTGACTTTAACTTTTCTTTTCAGTCATGGATGCACTGTCCTGCCTTTAGAATACTACTTCTTTAGGATGTAACTATCATGTGCCCTCTGAATAGCTCCCAGAAACCCTGGTCACTGCTGTTCTGCTGTCATTCTTGCAGGTGTCCCATTCCAATTAACTATAGTCTGCTCCTCTCTCATGCCTCTAATTCCCTTAACTCCACTGTAGTACCGATACATCCATAGAGCTCATAGAACACTACAGCACAGAAACAGGCCTTTCAGCCCATCTAGTTCATGCCGAATTTAATTTTGCTTAGTCCCATTGACCTATGCCCGGACCATAGCCTTCTTTACTTGTCCCTGTCCAAATTTCTCTTTAAGTGTTGAACTTAATCCTGAATAGCCTCAAGGGTGAGGACTTAGGATATAGCCTCAAGATTCGGGGGAGTAGATTTAAGATGGAGATGAGGAGGAACTGCTTTTCCCAGAGGGTGGTGAATCTGTGGAATTCTCTGCCCAATGAAGCAGTGGAGGCTGCCTCAGTAAATGTATTTAAGACAAGGTTGGATATATTTTTGCACAGTAGGGGAATTAAGGGTTAAGGAGAAAAGGCAGGTAGGTGGAAATGAGTCTATGGTCAGATCAGCCAGGATCTTATTGAATGGCGGAGCAGGCTTGAAGGGCCAGATACCCTACTCCTGATTCTATTTCTTATCGATCCATCATTTCTGTTGACAATTCATTCAATACTCTCACCAATCTGTGAACAAAGAAGTTCCCCCTCGTGTTTCCCTTAAAAAGTTCACCTTTATCATTTAACCCATGACCTATAATTGTAGTCTCACCCAACCTCTGTTGGGGGGGGGGGGGGGGGGAATCCTGCTTGCACTTACCCAATCTAAACCGCTCAATTTTGTATACCTCTATCAAGTCTCCCTTCGTTCTCCTATACTCCAGGTACTCCAGGGAATAAGGTCCTAACCTATTCAACTTTTTTCCTATAACTCAGGTCCTCAAGTTCTAGCAACATCCTTGTAAATTTTTTCTGAACTCTGTCAATCTTAATGAGGTCTTTCCTGTAGATAGGTGATCAGAACTACACACAATATTCCAAATTAGGCCTCACCAACATTTTATACAATTTCAATATAACATCACATCTCCTGTCTTCCTCAGTGCATTACGTAAGACCTATGATGGTTGGTCCTACCAAAGTGTAAAATCTCACACTTGTCTGCATTAAATTCTATCTGCCAATTTTCAGCTCATTTTCCCAGCTGGTCCGGATCCCATTGCAAGCTGTAATAGTCTTTCTTGTTGTCTTCTACACCCCTAATCTTGGTGTCATCTGCAAATTTGCTGATCCAATTAATCACGTTATCATCCAGATCATTGGTATAGATGACAAACAACAACAGGCCCAGTGCTGATCCCAGCAGCTCATCACTAGTCACAGATGTCCAGTCACAGAGGCAACCATCTTCTACACTCTCTGGATTCTCCCACAAAGCCAATTTGTGGGAGAATCCAATTTACTACTTCACCTTGAATGCCAAGCGACTGCACCTTTCTGATCAACATCCCTTGCGGGACCTTGTCAAACACCTTGCTAAAGTCCATGTAGACGATATCTACTGCCTTGTCTCCATCAACTTTCCTGGTAACTTCTTCAAAATGCTATAAGATTAGTTAGATGTGACCTATCATGCACAAAGCCATGCTGACTACTCTAATCAGTCTCTGTCCATCCAAATCCTCATATTTAATCCTTTAGAATACCTTCCAAATACTTTACACAACTGATGTCAGGCTCACCAGCCTATTGGTTTATTTTGAGAGCCTTCTTTAAACAGTGGAACAACAGTGGCTATCATCCAATCCTCTGGAACTTCACCTGTTGCTAGGGATGATTTGAATATCGCTGCAAATTCTGCATTTACCTCTCATGAGGTTCAAGGAAACACCTTGTCAATCAAAGGCAGCACACACTTCCTCTTTTGTAATCTATATAGAATCCATGACCTCAATCAAATTTTAGCTTCTTACTCTCAAACTGCAGGGTGAATTCTACACACAAGGATTCTCCATCTTCCAATCCTATGTCACTTCCTTCTAAGAATTTTTTTTTACCAACAGAGCCACTCCACCCTCCTCCGCCTACCTGCCTGTCCTTTCGACAATATGAATTCAATATGTATCATTGAATGTTAAGTTCCCTGCTATAATCTTCTTTTGGCCACAACTCAGTGAAACCCACACATCATACCTGCCAATCTCCAACCACACTGCTAGATCATCTACTTTATTCCCTAAACTCTGTGCATTCAAATATAATGGCTTCAGTCCTGTATTCGTCACCCATTTTGATTTTTGACTCCATGTTAACTGAAGTCAAAATTTTATCCCATTGAAAACATTTTCATGTTCTGTAATCTCTCCTGAACTCTCCTTCCCATTTACTTTTAATTTTTAATTGGGGAAGGGCAAATTATGAGGCTATAAGGCTAGAACTTGCGGGTGTGAATTGGGATGATGTTTTTGCAGGGAAATGTACTATGGACATGTGGTCGATGTTTAAGCATCTCTTGCAGGATGTTAGGTGAAAGAAGGCAGCATACATGAGGTTTAGGAAGCAAGGATCAGATGGGTCTATTGAGGAATATAGGGTAGCAAGAAAGGAGCTTAAGAAGGGGCTGAGAAGAGCAAGAAGGGGGCATGAGAAGGCCTTGGTTAGTAGGGTAAAGGAAAACCCCAAGACATTCTTCAATTATGTGAAGGACAAAAGGATGACAGGAGTGAAGGTAGGACCGATTAGAGATAAAAGTGGGAAGATGTGCCGGAGGCTATGGAAGTGAGCGAGGTCGTCAATGAATACTTCTTTTCGGTATTCACCACTGAGAGGGAACTTGATGATGGTGAGGACAATATGAGTGAGGTTGATGTTCTGGAGCAAGTTAATATTTAGGGAGAGGAGGTGTTGGAGTTAAAATACATTAGGACGGATAAGTCCCCGGGGTCTGATGGAATATTCCCTAGGCTTCTCCAGGAGGCAAAGGAAGAGATTGCTGAACCTCTGGCTAGGATCTTTATGTCCTCGTTGTCCACGGGAATGGTACCGGAGGACTGGAGGGAGGTGAATGTTGTCCCCTTGTTCAAAAAAGGTAGTAAGGATAGTCCAGGTAATTATAGACCAGTGAGCCTTATGACTGTGGTGGGAAAGCTGTTGGAAAAGATTCTTAGAGATAGGATCTATGTGCATTTAGAGAATCATGGTCTGATCAGGGACAGTCAGCATGGCTTTGTGAAGGGCAGATCGTGTCTAACAAGCCTGATAGAGTTCTTTGAGGAGGTGACCAGGCATATAGATGAGGGTAGTGCAGTGGATGTGATCTACAGGGATTTTAGTAAGGCATTTGACAAGGTTCCACACAGTAGGCTTATTCAGAAAGTCAGAAGACATGGGATCCAGGGAAGTTTGGCCAGGTGGATTCAGAATTGGCTTGTCTGCAGAAGGCAGAGGGTCATGGTGGAGGGAGTACATTCAGATTGGAGGGTTGTGACTAGTGGTGTCCCACAAGGATCTGTTCTGGGACCTCTACTTTTTGTTTTTTTTTTATTATTAATGACCTATATGTGGGGGTAGAAGGGTGGGTTGGCAAGTTTGCAGACGACACAAAGGTTGGTGGTGTTGCAGATGGTGTAGAGGATTGTCGAAGATTGCAGAGAGACATTGATAGGATGCAGAAGTGGGCTGAGAAGTGGCAGATGGAGTTCAACCCAGAGAAGTGTGAGGTGGTACACTTTGGAAGGACAAACTCCAAGGCAGAGTACAAAGTAAATGGCAGGATACTTGGTAGTGTGAAGGAGCAGAGAGATCTGGGGGTGTATGTCCACAGATCCCTGAAAGTTGCCTCACAGGTAGATAGGGTAGTTAAGAAAGCTTATGGGGTGTTAGCTTTCAGAAGTCGAGGGATAGAGTTTAAGAGATGCGACGTAATGATGCAGCTCTATAAATCTCTAGTTAGGCCACACTTGGAGTATTGTGTCCAGTTCTGGTCGCCTCACTATAGGAAGGATGTGGAAGCTTTAGAAAGGGTACAGAGGAGATTTACCAGGATGCTGCCTGGTTTAGAGAGTATGCATTATGATCAGAGATTAAGAGAGCTAGGGCTTTACTCTTTGGAGAGAAGGAGGATGAGAGGAGACATGATAGAGGTGTACAAGATATTAAGAGGAATAGACAGAGTGGACAGCCAGCGCCTCTTCCCCAGGGCACCACTGCTCAGTACAAGAGGACATGGCTTTAAGGTAAGGGGAGGGAAGTTCAAGGGGGATATTAGAGGAAGGTTTTTCACTCAGAGTGGTTGGTGTATGGAATGCACTGCCTGAGTCAGTGGTGGAGGCAGATACACTAGTGAAATTTAAGAGACTACTAGACAGGTATATGGGGGAATTTAAGGTGGGGGGTTATATGGGAGGCAGGGTTTGAGGGTCACCACAACATTGTGGGCCGAAGGGCCTATAATGTACTGTTCTGTGTTCTATGTTTTCCAT